>NC_072474.1:83781331-84423474 GCF_027574615.1 Eptesicus fuscus | reverse complement strand
CAGACGAGTGTGGCACAGAGCAGAGCTGCTGGAACAATGCACAGGCAGGGCCAGGAAAGAAAATGAGCCAAGGCACCTGGCTGGGTAGGTCACTTGGTTAGAGTATCATCCCGATATGCCAAGAAAATAAGCCAAGACACACAGCGCCAGGGCAGAATGATCCCCCTGGCTTCTCTCCACAGAAGGGGTTACTGAGTTCAAAGGGAGGAGAGACAAGTTAACAGCAGACCCTTTCTCTTCACATACTTAATATTGTGCCTTTGCTTTACTAAGACATTTGCTTAAGCTAACTGTTTAGGAAAGTGTTTATAGTTCATCCCGTAGTTTTGGTTCATCAATGAATTGTCATTTGGCCACTCGGCAGATATTTATGGATTTCTACAGAATTCCACACCCTGTGCTCAGGAATGAGAGTCCAGAGCCTACAGCTTAGCAGGGGAGATAGAATGGTCAACCACTGTTGTACTGCAGACGTGGGTTCTACATGAGTTCCGAGAGCCCAGGGCTAGGGAAGCACTGGGATGTTTAGAAGGGTCTGAACACGAAGGGCCTTGAAGCCTTGTTACAGAGTTCACACTTTTTTCCTGAGGACAATGGGAGGCATGGAAAGATATACCAAGTTAAATGCTCTACCAGTATTGTAACAAATGTTCACACTATTGGTGAAGCCCAGATATCTCATCCAGATTCTGGCACCCAGAATGAAACAAATTAAAACCTCCCCTTCCAAAATTACTACCCAAGTATTTCTCTTTTTGGGAGGGGGGTAGCTCAAAGTTACATTATCCTTACACAACAGCAGTTCAGAGCTAGGCAATGGCTTCCCTGAGATCCCACAAAGAGATAAAACTTCATTCAAATAGACTGAAACCCAGAAATCCTCTTTTTAAAAATAAAGAGTCATAATTCAGGCAAGCAACACTTTCATTTACTGTAAGAGTCCCAAGATTATCCACATGATAAGATCAGAGGTGCCCAAGGCCAAGGCTTTGCCAGTTAATTACTAACATTTTAAAGAAAAAGGAAGGAATTTGAGTCATTTTAGTGGTAAAAATAGAGAATGCTGGATGGAAACTAGCCACCCATTGTAGTAATCAAGACACTACCCTTTCTATGTCTAAGGGATAATGTCAAAATTCATGCTAGAAATGTTCATTTTCTAAAACCCTATGAGAGCCCTAACCAGTTTGGCTCAGTGAATAGAGCGTTGTTGGCCTGTGGACTGAAAGGTCCCAGGTTCAATTCCGGTCAAGGGCATGTACCTTGGTTGCGGGCACATCCCCAGCAGGAGGTGTGCAGGAGGCAGCTGATCGATGTTTCTCTCTCATCGATGTTTCTAACTCTCTATCCCTCTCCCTTCCTCTCTGTAAAAAAAAAATCAATAAAATATTTTTTTTTTTAAATAAAACCCTATGAGAAACCTTTCTCAGTGGCAGCTCCAGAGTTTCTACAGAGGAAGGGCTTAGGGCCAAACCACCTGCTTGGAAGAGATTTGCCCTGAAGCTGCATTTGTTTTTATTCAGATTATATGGTTATATGAGCTGTCTTGGAGATTAAAGAAAGGGGGCTAACCTACTCCTAAACTACCTACCCCAGGGGTCCTCAAACTTTTTAAACAGGGGGCCAGTTCACTGTCCCTCAGACCGTTGGAGGGCCGGACTACAGTTTAAAAAAACTATGAACAAATTCCTATGCACACTGCACATACCTTATTTTGAAGTAAAAAAAAAAAAAAAAACGGCAAAAACACCCGCATGTGGCCCGCGGGCAGTAGTTTGAGGACGCCTGACCTACCCTTTTGTCATGCCACCACTGCCCAACAACAAATGTGGTATATTTCACTAAGGGTAATTAACCTATGAGATTGATAAATATTACTGATGGGAAATTAAGGCCACACTATGGGAAGGAACATGTGACTATACCTTATTTGTTTTGTCCATTGACATCCTCTTCACATTCTGTGGGGATAACTTTTGCATCTAGGAATGAATGAAAGAAAAAATGCCATTACCTGTGGGTATGACCGTCTGAACTAAATAAATGTGAGGTATAAGTTGAGGAGCACTGGGAGATCTCACTTCATTTCTTTCCACCCCTCAGACCTGCCTGGTACTGAGAATCTCCACTTTTGTTTTTACCTCTTTGAGTGAAGACATCAAAAGCTACTATGAAAATGCACATTGTATCTGGGAGGGGTAGCACATTAAGTCATTAATAATAACAATTACTTGAATGACTTCATCTAGTTATCCCGCCAGTGGCTGGGCAGCTTCCCAATAGTAATGATGCCTTTTGATCCTGTAGAGAAGGCCAGAGGATGTCTGCCTCAAAGGCGGACTCTGGGTGTGGGCTAGGAAGACGTTAAAGGAACCTTACTGCTTCCCCGTTTTTCTGGGACTGGTCAGTTCCCACTGTTTGAGTGGTTTGGGCTGAGATCATGAGAATTATTCTGGCTACAGATAATTGTTTTATTGTAAACTTCAGGCCATGTGAAGAGAGCAGACTAAATGCCTGGGTTATACATTCACCAACTATGTGAATTTATATGTTTTACTTAAACTCTTAGAGCCTCAGTTTCTCATTTAAAATGTGGAAATAAGAATACAGCCCTCACCTCAGAGAGCTCCTGTGAAAATTCAGTAAATTAATGAAGGTGAGAATACTTCAGAGGTTTATTCAAAGGACCATGTTTGATCCAGAAATCACCCTCCTTGCTATTCACCCAAATGGGTTGAAAACTTATGTCCAAACAAAAGTTATAGCCACACAAAAGCCTGTGCATCAATTGGCAATTGTGAAATTGCCAATATATGAAAGCAACAAAGACATCCTTCAATAGATGAATGAATAAACAAAATGTGGTATATCCATACAGTGAAATATTATTCAGCAATATAAAGGAATGAGCTATCAAGCCATGTAAAGACAGGGAGGAACCTTAAAAGCATATCACCAAGTGCAAGAAGCCAATCTAAAAAAAATGGTGCATATTATATGGTTCCAACTATCTAACATTCTGAAAATGGCAAAACTAGGGAGATAGTAAAAAAAGACCAGTGGTTTCCAGTGGTTTGGAGATAAGGAAGGATGAATAGGTAGAGCATAGGTGGTTTTTAGGACAGTAAGTTACTCTATATAATAGTGTAATAGTGCATACATGTCAAAACCCATAGAATATACATTTATCAGACCCATAGAATGTACAACACAAAGAATAAATTTTAAATACACTATGGAATACAGTTACTAATAATGTATCAAAAGACCATGTTTAAAACACTTCGGTGGCACCTCACTGCACACCAAATAAAGCCTATGCTTTGCATTACAGCATCCAAAGTCCTCCATCATCTGATCTCTTGCTCTACCCATCCTGGATTACTAGGAATTTCGTGAATAGACTGTCATGTTCATCTGCTGTTTTTGCCTTTCCAACCTCTACTTTTCCTTTTTCTGCTAAAACCACCCATTTTTCTTCAGCAAACAACACCTAATCCATCCTCAGTTTATGTGATTTGGTATTTGTATTTGTATTCTGAGATGGGCATATGATTAAAGTCAGTTCAATCAGAAATAATCTAGAAACTTTTAGTGGAATCATTAATCATTAGGGATGCAAGGCAAGGCCTAATGGCATTCTTTGAACACTTAGATCCAGCTGATCCTGAAGCTGGCCTGCATTTCTCAACCCCATAGACTTTATAATTGCGCAAGCCAACAAATTTGCTCTTTATGCTTAAGCCCATTTGAATTGGTATTTTCTTACAACCATGATTCAATGTTTTTCTGTGCTTCATTCTGTTTCTCCCCCTCACCACACCGTCTCAAGCTGATATACACCTTTTCTCACTCTTCAAGATTCAGTTCTATTACCATCTCTATAAACCTTTCTAGACCAATTCTCATCTCCACTCTAGTTAGAAAAGGCTCCTTTCTCCATGGAGACTCACAATACCCTGTACTGAGTTCCAGCAGAGTATGCCATACATTCTGCATGAATGGATTAATTTCAAAAGCATGTTTGCCTAAATATGTTGATGGGACCATCTGATTTGGATACTAGGAAACCAACAAATCCCAAATATTCATGACAACATACATTTATAATAGTTAAAAATAAAAAACACCTCCAATATCCAACAATAGGGGAATTGTCAAGTAAATTTGCATACATCCCTGTATTTAATATTTAATATGCCATCAGACATATCAAACCATTAAAACTAATGTTTATAAGGATATGTAATAATATAGGGAATCACTACAATGAAAAGAAAACTAAAACAGGAAACAAAATTGTAAAGGCAGTATGAGCTCAAGTATGTAAAAAAGATCTGAAAGAAAACAATTGTCATGGCCCATGGTCAGCAAACTGTGGCTTGCGAGCCACATGTGGCTCTTTGGCCCCTTGGGTGTGGCTCTTCCACAAAATACCACGGCCTGGGCGAGTCTATTTTGAAGAAGTGACATTAAAAGAAGTTTAAGTTTAAAAAATTTGGCTCTCAAAAGAAATTTCAATCATTGTACTGTTGATATTTGGCTCTGTTGACTAATGAGTTTGCCGACCACTGGTCATGGCAAAACACTCTCATGAATGGATTAATTCATGATATCATGTATTAAGCACTCTTGCATGCTAGGCACTGGTATGTGTTTTCTCATTTAATCCCCAAGGACCCTATGATGTAAGTATAATTATATTTCAACTAGAGGCCCGGTGCACAAAATTTGTGCATGGGGGGAGGGTCCCCTCAGCTCAGCCTGCACCCTCTCCAATCCAGGACCCCTTGGGGAATGTCCGATTGCCAGATCAGGCCTAAACCTGCAATCAGACATCCCTCTCACAATCCTGGACCGCTGGCTCCTAATTACTCACCTGCCTGCCTGCCTGGTCACTTCTAACTGCCCCCCGTCCTGGCCTGGTTGCCTCTAACTGCTCCCCCCGCCAGCTGGCCTAGTCACCCCTCACTGCCCCCCCCGCCAGCCTAATCGCCCCAAACTACACCCCCTGCTGGCCTGGTTGCCCCCCACTGCACCCCCCCCCTGCTGGCCTGGTTGCCCCTAACTGCCCCCCACCCTGCCGGCCTGGTCACCCCACAAAGCCTGCTGTTCAGTCATTTGGACGTCCCTCACTAACCCCCCTGCCGGCCTGGTCGTAGGCAGCCATCTTGTGAGGGCATGAGGGTCAATTTGCATATTACCTCTTTATTATATAGGATTTTATAAATGGGAAGACAGACTTGAGGGAATTAATCAAACTTTCAAAAATTTCACAGAACACAAACTCAGGTATCTGACACCAAAGGCCATGCTAATTATGCTATGCCACCAACAAACTTATTCACCAAGTTTTTGAATGATTTTTAAAATATCTTTCTGCAACAGAAGGGAAATTGTTTAACCTGATTAATGGCACTTCATGCCTCCCTCCAAAAACACAATAATTGAGTTTGTTCCCTTTATCATTTCAAGAAAGTGTTGCTTCTCATTGCCATTTCTGTAGAACATTTTATTAGAAATGCTAATCAGCACAATAAAGCATTAAAAATATATCTTTCTGCTTTTCTTAAGTTTCTAACTTTTCTAAAAGTAATATTTTTCTAATTAAAAACATACACACAAAATGCTTTAATTTTTTTAAAGAAGGAACAACTATCCAGAACCAAACAAAATGTTTTGTTTTCTCTTATAATAGAGCGTTAGAGTAACAGCAGAGCCTCAAAGAAGAGCCAGTGGAAGAGAGCTGACAACTGAATGGGGTTAGAATTCTCAAGTTTCCTCATTCACCTTTCAACAAAGTCCCATCGCCAGAAACTTGTGAGTCTGGAGTACTTAACCTTTGAGGGGTTATGACTCCTTCAGAGAATCTGTTGACAGCCACCATGGACCCTCTTCCCAAGCCAATGCAAGAAGCACGTGCATGTACACACACACACACACACACACACACACACACACACACACACACACACACATTCTGCACACATTTTCAGAAGATTGATAGATGCAACCACACCTATGGCTGTGTCCCAGGTAAATGGCCCTTGATATAAGGTAAGAGCATAAGAAGTCAACTTTTGTCTGATTTGTTGAAGCTCAGCTCTACCTCTGGCATTATCGTCTACACGATGAACTATAGATTAAAGTTTTTGCCAAGACGCCTCACAATCAGTAGGAATGTGCTCTGAGGTCTTTGTTGGTGGGAAAACAAATTTCAGCAGATTTTATCAAACATTCTTGACTGATTCCCTGACAAGTGTCTGAGGATGACTCAGAAGAAAACTCACAGGCCTAAATGGATATGAACTTAGGAGGAAAGTCATGAAAACAACACAAGGGGAACTCCCAGGAGTGTATTACTTTACAGTTAGAAAATATTTCATACCCTTGATCTCAGTTGACCCCCACTCCCACCCCCAAAGCTCTACGCAGAGAGGGTCATAGCCCTACTTTACATATAACTCGGGTCTCTACTCTCAACTGCATCTACAAGAGCTGATTATATTTTGGTCAAAACTCAAGCTCAATGCAAGGTCAACCCCTTCATCATTCCAGTGAGAAATCCAATTGATTTAGTTAAGCAGGTCATTTTTTTTTTTAATTATTGAAGATTCATGGAGCCCTTGGAAGAGTCATCTCATATAATACACAGCTTTACAAAATCCCAATTAGACCTCTCCTGAGTCTCTCCTCCTACTCCACACCCCTATAATTCTCCTTCTTCTCTTTATAACACAGTAGCTTCCTTCTTTTATGTAAATCAAGGGCTTTTTAAAGTTTCTTATCAACAAAGCTGATGCTTCAGACATTTGTGGGGACTTTTAAAATTTGTTTTGTTTTGTTTATTTTGCCACCCAATATCCACTTCCCTTTCTTCTAATAGCCCTCATTTTTCTTTAGGGAGCTATTCCTCCCCAATTCCCAGTTCTTGTGGTCCCAGAAGAATTGATACCATGATCATATGACTCATGCCAAGCCAGTCAGAGCCTCACATTGCCTTGGTCACGATGATTGGTTTGGGGACAGATGAGTGACTCCTCAGATGCAAGGAAGCCCATTAGACTTCCAGCTGAGACCACTAAGAGAGATGAAGCTGAGAGAATGCAAAATCTAGAGCTGCCCTAACTGGTTTGGCTCAGTGGATAGAGTGTCGGCCTGTGGACTGAAGGGTCCCAGGTTCGATTCCGGTCAAGGGCATGTGGCACATCCCCAGAGGCAGCTGATCAATGTTTCTCTCTCATTGATGTTTCTAACTCTCTATTCCTCTCCCTTCCTCTCTGTAAAAAGTCAGTAAAATATATTTTTTTAAAAATCTAGAGCTGCTGCCGAAACCGGTTGGCTCAGTGGATAGAGCGTCGGTCTGCAGACTGAAAGACTGAAGGGTCCCAGGTTCGATTCCAGTCAAGGGCATGTACCTTGGTTGCAGGCACATCCCCAGTAGGAGGTGTGCAGGAGGCAGCTGATCGATGTTTCTAACTTTCTATCCCTCTCTCTTCTTCTCTGTAAAAAATCAATAAAATATATTTTTTAAAAATCTAGAGCTGCTGTCACCATCTTGCAATACATGAAGCCTGAGACAAAGCTACACATTAAAGATAGCTGAAAGATGGTATGAAACAAGTCCTGATGGTATACTCTGTGCCAGATGTCAGCAATTCTGAAGCCAATGGTATGAATGGTGGCCACAAAGATACAGCTTACCATCCTGTTCCTTGGAACATGTAAATGTTACCGTATATGGCAAAAGGAGAATATTATCCTACGTGGGGGTGGGGGTTGGGGGGAATGTGATTAAGTTAAGAATCTTGCAAGGCAAAGCTTATCCTGGATTATCCAGCTCTAAATGCAACCACATGCATCCCTACCAGAGAGAGGGAGATTAGATGTAGACAGAAGAGAAAACACAGATATACAGAGGAGAAGCTGATATGAAGATGCAGGCAGAGATTGGCGTGACATGGCCATAAGCACTCCCAATTGTGGTTCCAACTATAGGTCCAAGGAACACCAAGGAATGCCAGGTAGCCACCAGAGCTAGAAGAAGCAAGCGCCCCCAAAGCCTCTGGAGGGGGTGTGGCCCCGCCAGCACCTTGACTTCAGACTTCAGGCCTCCAGAAGGGAGACAAAAAATTCACTAAGGTTGTAGCAATTAGAAAGCTAGTACACTAACCCTGTCCCTGACTTTTCATTTACTGAGCCAATAAACTCCCCTGTTTTCTTAGGCTATTTTAAGTTGATCTTTTTGTCACTCACAAAAGAAAGACTTTTAAATGACACAGCTCTGCTAGTCTTAAAAGTGAATTCTCATACAGCCATTACGACAATAAATTTTTCCCCATCTCATTACATACAAATGAGAAAACTTTTCAAAGAGATAAAATTGTTTTCTCAAGGTAATATCACAAGTACATCCAACACAACATGCACGAGTATAAAATCCAAGATTTTGTAACTTGCCTGGAACCTGGTTCTTCTGACTCCACGCGTCATGTTCTGCAGGGTGTATTTTCTTCATACATAGTGAGCTGTGGAGAGCGGCTACAGAGTTTGGACAGGTTCAAGCCTTGGACTGATGAGAGGGCACAGTCCTCTCGTGGCCACGTGCAAGTCCCAGCTTGGATGGCAGAGCCCTCCCAGCACAATGATAGCCAACAGCTGTAGTTGTACGCTTGAACCTATGGTCCGAACACGTGGCCCCACGTGCCTAAGTGACATAGGCTGCAAGTAAACAAAGCTGGATCAGGTGCATGTAATTGAGTAGGATTGAAACCCACGAGAATGTTGTAAACTTCTTGACCATGCCCTTACTTGGCCTCCTGGCATCTGGCTATAAAATAAAAACATGGCTTGTAGTCCGTGGTGCTGTCTCTCCCACCCAGACCCAGTTTGCATTCTCTTGTCTGTCTTTTCTCAATCCTTCACCGCCCCCTCTCAGGCTCACTGAACCTGGCTGAGCTGGTGTGGCACATAAGGCAGCCTGGGGCTGAGTATGCCATGGCCGTGCTGGCTCGCCACAGTGAGCATAGTGATGACTACACATGTAGGTCCATATGATACAGACAACAGCATTATCACCAGTGTTTTTACCTTAAACTGTGAGTGCGCCAACTCTTACCAAAATACCAGCCAAAAAGTGAAATGCAGATCATTTGAAGAGTTCTAGTCCATCCATTCTGTTATGGCATCTAAACTCCAGGCTTAGAATAAAGCCAAACCCATAGAACATTTCTTATTTGAAAACACATTACCTTACACCTTTTCCCAATGACCTTCACTGTATTGTGTTTTAAGGTCATGTCCTTGACTTTTATGAATAAATATCTATTACTGCTTTTACCACAAAAAAATATTGATAGGGTCATTATGTTCGACCCATTTGAGTATTCCCTATGTAAATCTCATTTGACGAATTTATTATATTAAGTACTAGAAAAACCTTTTATTCCTTCCTTGAAGAATTGGTATGCTCCCACCATTCTGATGATGAAGTATATGTCCCTGATGGTATTTTCTTTTTTGCTTTGGCTTCCAGGAAGCTCACAAAGTTCAAGTCCCCTTCCCTTATCCCTCCCACACCCCCCGCCCCGCCCACAACACCTATGTTAATCCTTATAGCAAGTATGCATATTTATATTCTTTTCCTGAAATATGTTTAGAGTGGAATCCTAAATGGAGTATGTGATAGTAATATTATGTGTCAACTAGACTGGGCTGTGGGGTGCCCAGATATTTGGTTAAATGCTATTTCTGGGTGAGTCTGGGAGGGTATTTCTGGATAAAATTTGCATTTGAATTGGCAAACTGAGTAAAGCAGATTGCTCTCCCCAGTGTGGGTGGGCCTCATTCAACCCATTCAAGGCCCGAATAGAAGGAAAGGCCGTGTGAGAAAGAATTCTCTGTCTGCCTCACTGGCTTCAGAACTGGGACATCAGTTTTCTCCTGCCCTCAGTCCTCCTGGGTCTAGAGTGCTCAGCCTCCATAATCACATGAGCCAATTCCTTAAAACAAATCATATATATCTATATATATAAAAGCCTAAGTGACCATTATGATGGAAGGACTGGAATGAAGGACCGGAACGACCGGTTGCTATGATGCTCACTGACCACCAGGGGGCAGACGCTCAATGCAGGAGCTGCCCCCGGTGGTCAATGTGCTCCCACAGCAGGAGCGCCGCTCAGCTGACCTACGGGCGCCAGACACCAGGCTCACGGCTGGCAAGCGTTGCTGCAGCAGCGTGAGCCTCTCCCACCTCTGCAGCAGTGCTACCAAGTGGCTGTGGCGGCAGGCGCAGCAGGGCTAGGATGAGCGGGAGTGACGCAGTGCCTGGCCTGGGCTCTGGCCTGGGCTCAGGCTTCACACACTACTACAGCCTGCAGGGGATTCGGCTGAAACCAGCAGTCCGACATCACCCGAGGGGTCCCGGATTGCGAGAGGGTGCCGGCCAGGCTGAGGGATCCCACTGGTGCACGAATCTGTGCACCGGGCCTCTAGTATACATATGAATACACACACACACACACATACAGGGTGGGGCAAAAGTAGCTTTACTGTTGTTCATATGGAAAATAATACAATAATTAATAAATAATAATACAAAAATAAACTCTGTTTTGTATACTCACAACTATAAACCTACTTTAGTCCCACCCTGTGTAGCTATGTATATGTAATATATATTTTATTTTTATATATATACTAGGGGCCCCGTGCACGAATTCGTGCACCTTGAAAGGAACTGTGGGCAGCGAGGCTGCAGTGGGCACAGGGGTGGGTCTCGGCCCATCCTCCACACCTCTGCCCTGCCTCTCCCGCCATGGCCCCTAGTCCCCTGTCTGCTGGCAGCCCTGCTCCGCCGCCACCGCTCCCACATGCTGACAGCACCAGCCCCGCTCGCACCTGCTGACAGTGGGAGCGATTGGGGCCTGAGGGCATGGAGCAATTGGGGCCAGTGCCACAGCGGGTGCAAGGGGGGCTGGTGCCATCAGCAGGGAGCAAGCAGCAGCTGCTGCCCTGATCGCCCCTCAGGAGGAGGGGGAGGTGGAGAAGCCCTCAGGGGCGATCAGGGCTGGCAGCCGCTGCTCATATCCTCTGATGGCACAGAGCGATCGGGACTGGTGCTGGACTGGTGCTGGGCACCGGCAGCGGGTGCGAGCGGCAGTTCTGGCACTGGCTGCAGGTGCGAGCGGGGCCAGCATTGGCAGTAGAAGCCAGCAGCAGCTCCAGCTCCAGCAGCAAGTGCAAATGGGGCCATCGCCAGCAGGGGGTGCAAGAGGCAGCTGCCGGCCCCCATTGCCGGTCCGGAGTAGAGGGAGGTGGAGAAGCCCTGAGGGCTATCCGGCGGGCAGTCACCACTCACACCCGTTGACAGAGCCGAACGATCAGGGCCAGCGCTGGCAGCAGGTGCGAGCACCGGGCGGGACCACAGCACAGGAGCAAAGGATTTTCATTAACCACCAGAGGCTCGCCCCGATGACAGCAACCAGCTCCCCGCCTTGGTCTGGCGCCCCAGCTCACCTGCTCCACCATCCCACGGTGGCCAACACCCGCCATGGTGGTCAGCACACGTCATAGCAACTGGTTGTTCAGTTGTTCCGCCATTCAGTCTATTTGTATATCAGAGTTTTATATATACATATAGATCCTATTTATATACACATCTATTATATATATATGTGTATATATATATATGTATATATATATATCCTATTTACATATATACATCTTCTATTATATGTCAGGGTATAAAGGATAAATCAAATAAGGTAAAAATTACCCAAAGAAATACCTTGCATTGCCTTAATGTACAGTATATAATAAAGTACATATGCAAAATATAATTTTAAAATATAGTTGCTATTTCATTCATATCCTTAAATTTCTGTATATATATTTATATTCACTTCCATATACCATATATGTGTGTGTGTGTGTGTATATATATATACGTGTGTGTATATATATCTATATACACACATATACATATACCTATATACATTTGCATGTGCGTGTATACATCCATACAGTTTTTAGTACAGGGCAATCTGCTGCTAGCAACATCTCTAAAATTTTCATTTTCTTGCAATGAGAATGAGGCTGAGAAAGTTTAAGGAACTCACCCAGCCCCCACTACTAGAAAATATTAGCTCTGGCGTCTGAACCAAAATATTCTACAGCCAGAAGATCCTTGGACAGGTTGAAGGGAAGTGCTGATCCAAGGAAACAGAACATGATACTTCCCTTTTAAAGGGTTCTCTTGATATCACCTCAAGTAGAACAACCATTAATATGAGTTTCACACATACTTGTGTGACACTCTCCAGTCCCACAAAGGAGCTCAGCAATGAAGCCAAGTATAGTCTGTTTTCAAGGGCCTTCATTGCTCATTCCTCCAGGGTTGCACTAGTCTAAATGACACCTTACTGAGAATTAGAAAAGCTCTTGGGGACTTGAGGTGCTCCTGTGTCTTAGTGAGTTGGTGAGTGAAAACAGGGTGACCTCAGGGCCCACTTGCCACAAACCAGAGGCCTTTGCTAGTGCTAGGCAGACACTGACATTAAACTCACCACCCTCACCCCATTTCTTTCTCTTCCTCCTCCCTTTCAGATCATTTCCCCCTTTCTCTTCTCTCATTGTTTCTCCTCCTACACCCCCATCAGCTTTACAGTGGCCCTTCCAAGACCACGATCAGGCATGACATCTAGTTGGCTGGCTGATCATTATCCTGCCATGCTCACCCCCAGAATTTAGAGCTCCCTTCTGAGGCTATAATCCAGCACAAGCATCTTAGCCTCAAACATTGAGTCCTCCCATGAAAACACTGCAAAATTATAAGCAAAATAAGAATTTTTACCAGCTCTCCCAAAAGCAAGCCCCTGGCCTGTGCAACCAACCTCTATTCTTGATGCAATGCTTGGGTCCAGCTCAGCCAAGGAACCACTGCTTTCAGCCAATCAATCCAGAGATATAATGACATTTGTAAACAAAACCAATATTGGGAAATGAGTCTTTATGGTTAAAATAACTTCTGCCAGAAATCACAGGCCCAGCTCATCAAGCAGAGGGTTTAAGAAAGCACTTCCTATATAACAGCGCGAAGCCATCTGTTCTGAAGCAAACCATTTCCATCACCACTTAATGTTCAGAGTCAATTAAATAAGCTGTGGATTAAGATAGGAAAAAAAGTGGCAGCCAACAAATAATTTTCACAATAGAACTGAGATGAATCAGAGCATTTAATTCAACATTTATCCTAATCAACTGTGAAAAAATGATGCAGCCTCATACATTTATCTTAGCCATAATTAAGAATATTCTCTTGTGCTGCTAGAAGAATTTGGTGTGCCAAACAGCCAACTAACGCTCCCTTTGGCTGCACTGGGTAGTCGGAAGCAAGACGGTATCTGTGTCTCCCCAGCTGGCACCAATTAGGAGGTCCATAAAAGAGCCAGGGCACTGGGCAGGCACAGGCTCAGAGTAAACTTGGACACACTGTTCTCCAGCATTCAACCTCCCCACGAGGCTAGCCTTCTTCCCAGGCGTCTCGGGCCTCTCCTTAGGCCTGTGCTTTCTGACACCAGTTGTGGAGAGGGTTTGTGCTTCTACCAGTTGAGATTCTTGGGCCTTGTATCAATTAGGGGGTGTTCCTGAGCATGCTGGGAGACAATTATGCAAGTATGTGTAACACTCAATTGTGATACCCTATCACAATCTCTAGGGTAACCTTTTTTTATTTTTTTGTTTTTGGGTATGTGTTTTTAAAAATTTAAAAAGGGAACTTCCATTTGACCCAGTGATCCCACTTCTAGGACTATATCCCAAGAACACAGAAACACCAATCAGAAAGGATATATGCACCCCTATGTTCATAGCAGCACAATTCACCATAGCTAAGATTTGGAAACAGCCTAAGTGCCCATCAGCAGATGAGTGGATTAGAAAACTGTGGCACATCTACACAATGGAATACTACACTGCGGTAAAAAGGAAGGAATTCTTGCCATCTGCCACAGCATGGATGGAACTGGAGAGCATTATGCTAAGCGAAATAAGCCAGTCGGAGAAAGATAAATATCACATGATCTCACTCATTTGTGGAATATAATGAACATCATAAACTGATGAACAAAAATAGATACAGAGACAAAGAGGCATGGAACAGACTGTCAAACTTCAGCGCGAAGGCAGGGGAGGGTTGATGGGTGGGGGTAAGTGATCAACCAAAGGACTTGTATGCATGCCAATGGACACAGATACTAGGGGGGTGAGGGCATGTGCCGGGGAGTGGGGGAGGTTGGAGGGAGGTCAATGGGGCGGGAAAGGTGACATATGTACTACTATTTGTAATACTTTAAACAATAATAAAATAAATAAATATTAAATTCAAATAATTTTAGACGTAGAAATTATATTAAGTATTTTAATACAAATATAAAAAGTACTTTAATACAAATATGAAAGCATTAGGTTATGCCTCTCCTAATTATGATATGCATGCTCCACTCAAGCTTAGTTTAAGAACCTGTCTACCCTGAGGACACACAGCACTCATAGTCTGAAGTCCCACTCGGCCAAGATAGCCTCATAGGTTAATGAGCTTTTATAGACATGTAAAGAAGTGACCATCTAGACTAGGTTTAAACAATAGGACAAGTATAAAGATACCTTATATTCGAGATGAGCAACACAAGAACACAGTCATAAAATAATAGAGGAAATAAAGAGAAAATTATCTCTCAGAGTAGCTAGAAAATTAGATTGCAGACATTTGTAAAATCTGCATAAAATATAAATATGCTTATATCTGAAAACTTATTTTCTTTGAAACATACATTTTCACCTTATTAATAATGGTTGCCTCTGACTAGAAGATAGTTTTCTACATCTTTAAAACTTCTTCAAGTTTTAAATAATGCACCTATAGGGTTTTCCTAATCAAAAACACATATGGACTATTAAAATTCCACAGTGAAGATCCTTATATTTAAAAACAATTGACATATTAGGAATAAAATACATCTACAACAGGGAAATAAACAAGGGGAAAGTGAGCATGTGACCATTTTTCCAGCATCTCTGAAAGGGCTTCTAAATAGAGCGTAATATTGCAGAGGTGGGTCATGGATTGAGACACTATAAGAATGTCCAATGTAGGATCCAGAGCACTGGGAGAGTGAGTCTGCGTGTGGAACTCGGGACCTCACCACTATTCCAGGCCTTTCCTCCAGCCTGTATCTAGGGGTGCTGGGATGGAACAGTTCAGGGGAAGGGACTCCGCATTGTTTAACGAGAACATAAGAACTCCCTAAGGAGGCCACTTCTGCCATAAGAAGGAAGGTAGGGTAGAAATACAAATTAGAACAACAATGAAATGCCATTTTCCCCACCCCATCAGATTGGCAAAATGTTTAATGTTTGAAAATAATGAAGAAAATAATGGGTGTTGGTGAGGATTTAAAGAAATAGGTTTTCTTGTACAGTGCTGGCAGGAATGTAAGTTGGTGTACCCATTTGAGAGGGTAATTTGGATTACTGTACTTTCAATCCATTAACTATACACACATACACACACAACTCAACCATGTCAAGTACAGGGTTGATTATTGCAAGAGTCATATAAACAATACTTTTTACTCAACCTGTGATATCACAAAATCACAAAGATAAAGATCATGAAAATTACATTGTACACAACTGATAATCTGCCGGAATGAAGGAAGCCCAAGTAATTACATAAGAGAACTTTAGCTAGCTGCCTTTTGAGAACAGGCGTTTGGTGGAGGAGGGAAGCCAACCAACCAATTTTGTTATATCCAGAGTCATAATATTATAGTATCTACCCTAGAGAAACACTCACATCTAAGTACAAGATTGCCCATTGGAGCACCATTTGCAATAGGATGGAAACCACATGAAAGTCCATCAGTAGAAGAGTGTTTAAATTATAATGGCTTCATACCATGACGCAGTAAAAGAATGAGTCTGCTGTACGCGTCCAGACATGGGAATACCTCCAAGGTATGTTATTAAATACAAATTTTAAAAACAAGCTATAGAATGATAAACATAACTGATACCACTCATATAAAAATTAAATATATGTCCCTAGCCAGTTGCTCAGTGGTTAGAGTATTGGCCCTCGGACCAAATGGTTCTCAGGTTCGATTCCCAGTCAAGGGCATGTACGTTGGTTACAGGTTTGATCCCCAGCCCCTGTTGGGGCTTTTTCGGGAGGCAACCAATCAATGACTATTTCTCTTTCTCCCTCCCTCCCTCCCTTGCACTCTCTAAAAATCAATGAAAAATATATCTCAATAAATGTACATAAATTAATTTTTAAAGTTATTTTTAAAAGTGTCAGGTGCCACTTAACAATGGGGATACAGTCTGAAAAATGCATCACTAAGCAAATTTTTTATTGTGCAATCATGGAGTGTACTTATACAAACCTAGGTGGTATCAAGTCCACTGTACACCGAGGCTACATAGTATATAGCCGGCTGCTCTCAGACTACAAGCCTGTACATCATATTACTATACAAAACACCACAAGAGTAAATCAAGTACAAGAGAAATGATGCAATCAAGAAACACGGTAAACACAAGATACAGCATACTTATAAGTAGGAAAAGTACAGTCTAAAATAACTACAAAATGTATAGCCAATACATAAACCAGCCATTTATTATCATTAAAAAGTATCCTGTAGTGTATATAGTTGTATGTGTATATCTCTTCATATGCCTGGCAGCGCAGAATGTTTACCCCAGCATCACCTCAAACACATGAGTAATGCGTTGCTTTATGACATTACGACTTCACAACATGACTACAATGTCACTAGGTGACAGGAATTTTTCAGCTCCATTGCAATGTTACCGGACCACTCTCATCTATGCAGTCTATCATTGACCAACACCTCATTATACCGTGCATGTCTGTGTGCACTACAGTAATTGCAGTTACATCTGAGGCAGGGAATGGGATAAAGGGGATCAGATGAGCCTTTAACGTAACCTGTAATGTTCAATTTTTAGAACTTACAATGAAAATGTGTTTGTGTATAGCAGGTCCTCGCTTTATGTCATTTCATTCAGTGTGGTTTCATTATAACGTTTCTTGAGAGAGAAAAAAGATTCAATTCCCAGCCAAAGCCACTGTGTGTGTGGAATATGCATATTCTCCCATGTCTGCGTGGGCTTTCTCTCTGGGGACTCGGGTGTCTAAGCCCTTTCCCAAAGCTGCTCAAGTGAGGTGAGCTGGCGTGTCTGCGCTATCCCAGTCTGAGTGTGGGTGTGGGTGGCCCAGCGACGGAAGGGCGCCCTGTCCAGGGTTGGGTCTCACCCTGTGCCCTGAGCTGTAGGGATAGGCTCCAGCCACCTGCCACCCTGAACTGGAATAAATGGGTTGGGAAATAATCATTTTACTTGTTTCTATTAATCTTTTTGAAATACATGTGTAGATCACATTTATTTCAATGTTTAATATTAGAAGTGTTGGGGATCTTTATTTAGAAGTTTGGTGATGTTTTTTGTGACCAGAAATATACCCTAAGAACTTTACTCTTATTTATGCCAATCGGTCTATGGTAAAATTGATTTTGTTATATGTCATTTCACTTAAAGCTGCGGTTTCCAAGGACCTAATGAGGATGTTAAGTGAGGACTTACTGTATTTCTTATGCTATTAACATACACAATATTTTTAAGAGAAAGAGACTCTTAAGGAGGCAGGTACAAACCCACGCCGGCTGTGCTCACCCAGGAAACGCCATGATGTGCTCATGGGTTTACTTCTTTGGTGCTTTCCCTGAGGACTCTGGAAGAAGCCACATTTAGCAAAGAGTTCCCACTCTTGCTCCCCTGTGTTTTCATTTCCTTATAAATTTCTCCTGGTTGTTTAGTAAAGAAACCTTCATATCTCAAGAAAGAACAGAAGCGGGGGGGGGGGGTGGGGAGGGGAAGAGAGGGAGCAGGAGAGGAGGGTGAAGAGGAGGAGCATGAGGAAAGTAAGATGGGGAAAACTAGAGCGAAGACTCACCCCCACACCCTGTGAGAATAAAGGGCTCCTGCCTTGGAATCCTGCCCTGCCATGGACCAGCTGAGTGAACTTGAGCACATGTTTTCTTTTTCGGACTCTGGGTGCTCTCTTCTGCAGATGAGAGCATCAGGAAGAAAGCCTAGGTAAGCGGTCTAGCTTGGCGTCTGGTGCATAGCAGGGAGTAAGGAAATAGTGCTTCTGAAGGACTACCGGGAGCTGAGGCCGTGAGGGCAGGTGCCGGCCCTTCTACGCTGGAATATATTAACCCATCTGATGGAGGCCGGCCAAGTCCTCCCATCTGTTATGACAACGAGAAGGAGGGAAGGAGATTTCATCAGCGAACCTGAACCTGAGATCTGCAGAAATCCAGACATAACACTCCTCCGTTCCTTAGGTTATCGTTATCCCTGGACTTTGCATTTGCAGCACTCGATAACTTACACAGCACTTTCCTTTCCATTCCCTCATGCGATTCTCACAACAACTCGGTTAGGTTATCAGGGCAGATAGTGTTTGCATTTCCAGAGGAGGAAATGAAGATTCAGAGAAGCTAAGGGACTTGCCATGGTCCCTTAGGAGGAGGGCAGGGATGTAAACTCAGTTTCATCCTATCTAATAAAGAGGGAATATGCAAATTGACCATCATGCTGTCAAAGATGGCGACGCCCATAGCCACAAGATGGCGGCGCTCAGCCCCCCCCCCCCACCCCCCCCCCCCAGTCTTTTCAGCCCTGTGTGGGAGGGGGGGGTGGCAGGTGCGTGGTGTGGCCGGACCCACCCTCAGCCACCCAGGGCCGGCCTGAGGCACAGACAAGTCTCAGATGGCAACTGCCCAGCTGCCCAGAGCCACCCGAGGCTCAGGTAACCAGGGCCGGCCGAGGCTTGTGCTGCCGGCAGTGGCAGCAGCAGAGGTGTGATGGGGGCATCACCTTCCCCTGATTGCTGGGTCACCTCCTGCCCCGGAGGGCTCCCAGACTGTGAGAGGGGGCAGGCCGGGCTGAGGGACGCCCCCCTCCAGTGCATGAATTTTCATGCACTGGGCCTCTAGTGTGGTTATAAAGCCGGTACTATGTTCACTTCACCTCTGTACATCACTATTGGCCGCTCAGTAATATGAGCAAGGTGTGCAGAAATAGTGGGCCA
This sequence comes from Eptesicus fuscus, assembly GCF_027574615.1. Classification (NCBI taxonomy): domain Eukaryota; kingdom Metazoa; phylum Chordata; class Mammalia; order Chiroptera; family Vespertilionidae; genus Eptesicus; species Eptesicus fuscus. Next base: position 84,404,288 of record NC_072474.1, on the reverse strand, counting down.
GGGAGAGTGTCGGGGAATGGGGGAGGGGGCTGAAGGACCATCATTTCTTCATTGTCTCCCACCACCAGTTTACCACACATCACTATCTACTTTGAACCACTTCATAGAAAGGACAGCAGACACCAGCTTTCTCTGTGGGAAAACTCCCTGTCAGTTGAACCTTGTGTATAATCCAAAACCATCATGCTTAGATCTCCCTTATCTGCTTTGAGATACCATTCATGCCAGGCCATTGTCTGCCTTTCTCCTTGATAACGTTTTCCCTCTTTCTGCAAGTCTCCACTCTTTTTTCCAAACCTACGACACAGGGCAGAAGTTATACTCCATATTTGTTTGGGCACCGCTGTGTCCTTGGAGGATATTCTGAGATCATGTTCCATCATGAATCGTTTATCCACACACACACCCCCCTCCCCGCCAGATCCCCTTTTAGTGTCAGAAGCAGACTGTCCCTTAATCCTTGGAGGATTAAAATAGATTTTCCTTCTCCTTGTGTGTGAACTGTGACCACTTGGCTTAGAGGGCTCTGTTCCCAGCCAACAAGAAAAGAGGAATTTGATGAGGAAAAAATATTTGGGCTGGTTTTCAAGAACCCAGTGAAAAGTTTTAAGATTTGTACGTTCTCAGCTGCAGTCACATACCATCAAAGATAAAAAAAAAAAAAAAAAGACAAGAAAGGTCAGAAAAGATAAAGAGAAGAAGGGAAGGGAAGGGAAGGGAAGGGAAGGGAAGGGAAGGGAAGGGAAGGGAAGGGAAGGGAAGGGAAGGGAAGGGAAGGGAAGGGAAGGGAAGGGAAGGGAAGGGAAGGGAAGGGAAGGGAAGGGAAGGGAAGGGGAAAAGAACTCCTTTTATATCAGAAAATTCTGACATTTTAAAAACAATATATTTTGCAGGCTCGATCCTCAGTAGGGGGCGTGCAGGAAGCAGCCAATCAATTATTCTCTCTCATCATTGATGTTTCTATACCTCTCTCCCTCTCCTTTAATCTCTGAAGTCAATAAAAATAAATTTAAAAATAAATAAATAAACAAACAAAATAAAAAATAAAAACAATGTATTTTTTCCGCCTGTGCTGCCCATCCAAAACGGGGCCTATAAAAGTCAGCCTGGAGTCACGTTTCCGCACTGTCTCTGCTTCAATAATATGCTAAAGGAGTTATAAATCCTTTGTCTGAAGCAGGGGAAGGAAAGACAAATTTTTCATCCAGGCGACTTGGATAAGATAGGGAGCCAAATACCATAATGTCTTCATAAGCCCTTCAACAAGATTACTTAAGAGACTGGTTTTCACTGCCAAAGCAAAGTGGAGAACTAAAGCAGTTTGCTGCATAAATTAGATGAAGTTGGCCCAATTTCATTTTTAAAAATTGAGAATTTGGGGAGTTGGGGAAGTAGACTTTCTTTGCCTGGGGAGTAGCCTCGGTCTTCTGCTCCATTTATCACTGGATATCAAGTTCCTTTAAAAACTAAAATAAGCAGGTAGGGATAGCTTATTGATATTTCTATTTTATTGTTCAACAAAATTAACACTGCGTATTAACTATGTGCTAGAGACTTAATATATATCATCTCATTTAATTCTTGTGACACATCCTCAGAGGAAAAAAAAAACAACCCTTATTTTTATTTGAGGAAACAATCCAGGAGAGATTTACTAAATTACTCCAGATAATAGAGCCAGTGGTTAGCAGGAGAAAAAAAAAAAAAGAATTTGAACTCAATTCTACCTCTCTCTCATACACATGCACTATTTTGTATTGTATGCATCAAAAAGAGAGCACATAAAAACTGCTGGAAAATCCATGTGTGATACAATACAATGAATATACTTTTACAATGGTTATGTGCAAGGAATCTGTTATGCAAGTTGTCATGAAATCATGTCATGTATTCAACCTATACTTCCATGAAAAATATTCCCATTTCACTCTGTTCCATAGACGTATAAAATGGAATGTGGGTGACTTGGCTTAGGATGTCACTAGTCAAATGATAAGTCAGACCAAAAGTACCTGAGCTTTGGGCTCTCTGACCTTGTTTTAAATATGTTATGGCTTATCATTATTAAAAAACAACCCTGCCCTTGCCGGTTTGGCTCAGTGGATAGAGCATGGGCCTTTGGACCAAAGGGTCCCGGATCAATTCCAGTCAAGGGCATGTACCTTGGTTGCAGGCTCCTCCCCGGCCCAGGCCCTGGTTGAGCTCCTGCAGGGGGCAAACCAATCGATGTGTTTCTCTCACATCGATGTTTCTCTCTGCCTTTCCCTCTCTTTTCTACTCTCCCTAAAAATCAGTGGAAAAATATCCTCGGATGAGGGTTAACAAAAAAATAAAAATATATAAAATATATAAGACAACCCCCTCCTCCATCATGGATATTCTACACTTAGATATCACAGATCATAGTTTTTGTTGACTATTTTGTTGACTGACCAGCAAATTTTGCTTAAAGCAAAGGAAGGGTGATTAATCAATGCATTGTAATAGCTAAGGGAATGAACTTGAGGGCCCAACAGACTGGATGTGAATTCCCACTCTACCTCTTAATGGTCCTGTGCCCAGGACAAGTTCTTTAATATCTCAAGCATCCATTTCCTCACTTGAAATGTAGGGATAATAAAAGTATCTACCTGGGGTCAGTACGCCGGGCCTGAACCTGCAGTAGGGTCCCGCGCCAACCAGGCTGAGGGCGTGAGAAGGCTCGGAGGCGAACTCGAGTGGGAGCCCGGCACCCGTGGGAAGAGAAACCCAGCCACCCCTGGTCAGGAGCTGGCGCTTTGTGGAGATGGCGGGGCCGGAGCTGCTGCTGGACTCCAACATCCGCCTCTGGGTGGTCCCGCCCATGGTGACCACCACCTTCTTCGTGGGCATGATCCGCCACTACGTGTCCATCCTGCTGCAGAGCGACAAAAAGCTCACCCAGGAACAAGTCTCCGGCAGTCAAGTCCTACTTCGAAGCAGAGTCCTCAGGGAAAATGGAAAATACATTCCCAAACAGTCTTTCCTGACATGAACATATTACTTCAACAACCCGGAGGATGGATTTTTCAAAAAAAAACTAAAAGGAAGGTGGTGCCTCCTTCTCCCGTGACTGATCCCACTATGCTAACGGACACGATGAAAGGCAATGTAACAAACGCTCTCCCTGTGATTCCATTGGCGGTTGGATCAACATGACATTCTCAGGCTTTGTCACAACCAAGGTCCCGTGTCCACTGACCCTCCGTTTTAAGCCGGTGCTACAGCAAGGAATCGAACTACTCCCGTTAGATGCATCCCGGGTGAGTTCTGCATCCTGGTATTTCCTCAAGGTCTTTGGGCTTCGGAGCATTTACTCTCTGATTTTGGGCCAAGATCATGCCGCTGACCAATCACGGATGATGCAGGAGCCGATGACTGGAGCGGCCATGGCCACGCCCGCAGACACCAACAAAGCTTTCAAGACAGAGTGGGAAGCCTTGCAGCTGACAGATCACCAGTGGGCCCTAGATGATGTCGAAGAGGAACTCATGGCCAAAGACCTCCACTTCGAAGGCATGTTCAAAAAGGAACTACAGACCTCTATTTTTTGAAGACCAAGCAGGAATTAGCTGTCAGGAACTCGGAGTAGCGCTTAACCTTGTAACTTTCGTTTGAGCAGGAGCCTCTCGGAATAAAAAGGAGGATGCATGAGCTGGCGGATGTGCAGCAAGGATCAAAAAAAATGAAAAATAATAAAAGTATCTACCTCATCCGTTTACTGTGACGATAAGTGAACACATGCAAACACCTTGTTCATGATTCCTGACATATTTTAGTTATCATTAGAAGGCACACTCTGACAAAAGAAATCATATCAAGCTTTTTAAAGTTTGGTCAGTGCTCACACCTTAAAGCTAAGAAGAGTATTAAAATTATTCCTCCAGAAACCATAATCTCTAAGGAATAGTATGCCTGGAGTAGAGACAAAATTACAGAGATGAAACTGAGGTTTATTTTTATATTCATTTCTTTCAGAAAATTCAACACATAAACCACCAATACAAAGTACCAGTCATAAAACAATGTCTCACAAAGTGATTATTTGAGTCTGATATATACTGGTCAGCAATTTTCCTGTTTCCACTTTTGCTCTGCTGAATAACTAGTCACTATCCTGTGTCTAAAATTATTATATAATCAGAGATCAATATTATATAGCTTCTCCTTCCAAGAGTGGATAACAATGACTTTGTTCCTTCTATAATTTAATAATAATAATTTTGTTGGGCTTTAGTTATTGAACAAAGTTACAGAGAATATAATATACTTAACATTATTACATCCTGAAATCATAAACTAAGGGAGGGATGAATTAATAAAAGGAACTAAATGAAAAAAAAATAATGCTAAATGGCCTTTTGTACGGCTCTCACCCAAGCAAAAAATAAATTTTCAAGGATGAAACAAAGAACACTAGCGCCACCTGGAGGCAGGAGTCTATCTGAAATGTAAGCTATGAATTGGAGAATGTTATTAGCACTGAAATGAGCTGCAGAGATGGTGTATAAGTGGTAGGTAGCACCCATGTGGCTGCTGAGTATTTGAAATGTGGCTAGTCCAAATGGAGATGTGTGGCAAGTGTAAAACAGACCAGATTTCAAAGGCCTAATATGAAAAAATAATGTAAAATATCTTATTCATAATTTTTACATTGATGACATATTAAAATAATATTTTTATTATGAGGTTACATAAAATATATTATCCCAATTATTTTTAACTTTTTATCTTGATCTTTTCAATGTGGCTTTTGGAAATTTAAAGTTACATATGCAGCTCATATTTCCTTCCTATTGGGCAATGCTGATCTCGCCCTTGTCACTCACAGCCTGGGCCATGGACCAGCAGCCTGGGTTGCATTCACCACCTGAGAGCTTGTTAGAAATGCAGAATCTCAGGCCCCATCCCCAACCTACTGAATAGGAATCTGCATTTTAACAAAATCCCCAGGTGACTGATATATATATATATATTAAGTTTGAGATTTGCTGTGTCATCCAACCCCCTCATTTAACAAATCAATAAACTGAGGCCCAGAGTGGTAACTTGGCTTGTTCATGGTTATCTAGTTGGTTGCCCTAAAGCCTGATTCCCCAGTGGTCTTGAAACTTCCACATACCCCACCCTCTACTGCAGACCCTTCCATCTCGTGGAGTAAAAATAAAACAGACTGCTGCTTCACTAGCACGGAAATAAAACATGTTATTGTAAATAGATAAGAAAATAGTGTCCTCAGGGATACCTATAACAGAATTCTAGGGTATTCCTTAGCACTTGTGCAACCAAGTTACTCCACAAGAATGGAGAAAGCCTGTGCTTTCTAAACTATTCCTACAAATAACCTCCTTTGGTGGTTTAAAAAAAAAAAAAAAAAGGCAGGGTTTGATTCCTGGAATCAATAATGTGTCAATTGCTGAGTCAGTAAAAACAAGTTAGAGACTGATTCCTTCGGGATAAGTAAGAAGGTGAAAGAAGGAATTTCAGTTTTGTAACTCAGCTCCTTGTGGGTGGGTCTGATTCATTCTTTGCATGTCCAGCTCCTCACAATGTGTTTAGCACATAGAAGGCTTTGAATAAGTGTGTTGAATGCACAGATTAGTTTCCATAGATTAGGTTCTAAACCTCAGGAAATGTTCCCCCCTTTACATTGTGTGGTAACAATGTTAAGAAATTCAGGAAAACACTTAAGTATTTAACTATAGCTAAAATTAGTACTGCTTTAATGTTAAAATTTCTTTGGAATTAAGCACATTATTACGAAAAAATTCAAATAGATACTAATTTTGCTCATGAAAATAAAATCCATCACATAGAAAGAGGAGGTTCCAAGTAAATTAATATTGACAAAGAATTCCAAGGAGCAGAGGTTGTTAAAATAGTTTCACTCATTTTTGTAAAGATTTTTACTAAGACAGATTAAATCAAGCCTAATCAATTTCCAGTACACTGTACATATGGCCCAAATGTTTTCTCTCATAAAAAAAAATCACTTTTTTGTGTGCCAACTGAAAAATGTAGATTTAACGTAGGAAATTAATTTCTGTGTTATACGAATTGAATATACTAAGTAGACTAGGAAGCACATTATTGGAATTACTTTAAATGATGTAAGTCATATAGGAAGGAAAGTTTAACTCCCACTCTCTTCCTTTCAATTGTCCTATTTCCTCATGTTTTATCCATTACTCATTTCAGGTTTTGTTATTAACCTAAATAAAATAATAGGACATCAATCCTGCTTGTCATATGTAATATTGAACAATGACTGTTGCACATAATTATTAGAATGGTAATAATAAAAATAATAAGCCAGAATATTAACTTATATATCATTAATTTGGCAATGACATTATGTACTGCCTTACAACATTTCTTCTACTGATATCTTAAATAGATATGGAATGATTCACTCATTCAACAATATTTGTTGAGCACCTATATGCCAGGCACTGACAAAGGTACTAGAAAAACAATAACCAATAAACCAATCCCTGCCCTCCTGCCACATTCATTCTCATGGAAGAAACAAACAAGAAACACATAAATGATGAAATATATGGTACATCCGGTTCTGATGAGTGATGTGGAGAATATTAAGGAAGGAAATGCAAAGGAAGGCAAGACTATTTTATATAGGGTGGTCTCTCTTAATTCTGAGTGGGAGCCTGAAAAAAGGCAAGGGAGGAGGCCGTGCATATATCTGGGAGAGGGCTGCCTGGTCAAATGGAACGAAAGTACTCAGGCCCTCAGGCAGGGGCATGCTTAGCAGGTTGAAGAACACCACGGAGGCCAGTGTGCATGTGGGGAGTGGCGTGAACACAGGCAAGAGCAGGAGATGAAGTCTGAGAGGTAGAGGGGCCAGACCAGATAGGACCATGTACAACTTGGAATGGGCCTTTCAGTACAAGGAAAAGCCACTAGAGGGTTTAGCAGAGACGTGATACGATCTGACTTCTCCTTTGGAAGGAATCACTGTGGCTGCTGTGTTGGAAACAGACCGTGGGGACCAAGGCAGAAAGCAGGAGTTAGAAGGTTATTATAACAATCAAGACAGGTCATGGTGGCTTGGACCAGGATGATATGTTGGAGATAATGAAATGGTATCAAATTTAGACATATTTTGAAGGTAAAACTAGCAGGATTTGCAGGTGGGTGAGAAGCAGTGTCTGGGAAGACTTTGAGTTTTTTGAGCAATGGAGATATCAGTTCCTGGTGAAACTGAGACATGAGTAGATTTGGTTGAAGGGAGGAGCAAGAGAAGAAAGATCTGAGATTTCTTTTAGAGATGAATTTAAGATGGTTTTAAAGTATTCATTCTTGAAAAATTAGATAGAGTAGGACAGAGTTCAAGGGAAAGGTTGAGGTTGGCATCCTTATTTCAGTCCTTGAGACATGAGATCACCAGAGAAGTGAGTGGACATGGAGCCAAAAGGAGTTCAGGACACAACACTGAAAGCAGCTGACTGTGGTTTAACTGTTCAGATGCTTAGCGTTGTCATCCCCCAACCAAAACGTTAGTTCTCTGAGGCCATCCAACCCAGTCTATATAGTCCTCACGATACACTTTGCCAATGGTGGGTGTTCAATAAATATTTGGTAAATTAGTGAATAGAGACAGTACTTTAGTGGCAAGCCATGTTTGGAGGGATTACCAAGATAAAGAAAAAGCATGGAATGGCCATGTCTGGCACCTTTTCCAGTCCCCATCACTCACTCCTCCCTGTGGGAGAGAGAATGACTCACCTGCTCCATGAATTTGGGAAACAAAACTGAGTCTGGGAGGCTCAGCAGATTCTGGGCTCTAGCTTTTCCCAGAGGATAGGTCTGAAGTTCTAAGTAAGATTGCCATTTGGGCACTAGGAGAGGAAGAGGGGAGTATAAATTATCCCCCTTCAGATCTCAATGTGTTGTTATATGGTCTTTTATGACTGCTTTCTTATACTTGTACTGTTTTCAAGGGTCATCCATATTGCAGCATGCATCAGTCCTCCATTCCCTCTTATGACCAAATATTTTCCATTGTGAGGATATACCACATTTTGATTATAGACATTTGGGTTGTATCCACCTCTGGCTATTATGAATAATGCTGCTATGAACACCCATGGTCAAGCTTTTCTATGGACATATGTTTTCAATTCTTGTGGTTATATACCTGGGAGTGACATTATTCAATGGTACCGGTAGGTTCAACTTTCTGAGGAAATTCCTATTTTTCAAGATGGATGCTCCATTTTTATATTCCAACCAGAGATATATGAAGGTTCTGATTTCTCCACAACACTTGTTATGGACTATAGCCATCCTGCTGGCTGCGAAGTTGTATCTCATTGAAGTACAGATTTTTATTTTTCGGATGGGTCATGTTTGAGACTTTCTGATGTGTCTATGGACCATTTGTATCTCTTTCTTTATTCCTTCCACACAGACTGGCGTAGGTCCCATTCCAATTGTACTGGAGTGTTTCTGTGTTTTCCATGGAAAATAAAGCGGCGGCGAAGACTTGCCGGCACGTGGCCTAGTTAGTTTCGCTTACTCGGGTCGTATTCTGGCGTGGCATTCGGGCATCCCTGAGTCAGATGAGAGACAAACCCCGGGCTCCCGCGCGGCGGCGCAGGCACGTCCCGGAGGGTCAAAGCGCGTCCCCGCCTCGCGCCGCGTCACCGAAGTCCCGCCCGCCCGCCCGAGACCGGCGCGCGGCGCGCGAGGGGCCGGTCCCGCGCCCGCTGGAGGCGGGGGCCCTGGGAGCGCGGAAGCGGCCGGGCCATGGCTCCCTGGGCTGGGGCGGCGCTCTGGATGCTGAACCCCCTTCGCGTGGTGTGGCTCGCGCTGGCCGCCGCTTTCCTGCTGACGCTGCTGCTGCAGCTCGTGCCGCCTCGCCTGCTCCCCAGCTGCGCGCTCTTCCAGGACCTGATCCGCTACGGGAAGACCAAAGCGGGAGCGCCGCCACGCCCGGCCCTCTGCCGGAGCTTTGATGTCCCCAAGAGGTAACGGCGCGCCGGGCCTGAGTCCGGGGGGCCGGGGCGCGATCCCGGGGCGCCCGGCTCGCGCAGCCGGCAGGGGGCAGCAGAGGCGGGCGCGGGGCGGCGCGGCCCAGGCGCGGCCGGCCCCGGCTGGTGCTCCCACGCGGCGCCTTCGCCGGGTCTCCCCGCTGGCGCGCGCGTCCGCTTCGGGGCCCCGGGGGGCGAAACGTCCCCAACGTCCGCCGACGCCGGAGAGCTGAGCCACGTGCACTCTCAGGGGCGCAGGAACGTGAACTGGTGACCGCACGGAGTCCTTCCCTTGGGAGAAATGGCAACGCTTCTGCATTGAGGCCTGGCCACCAAGAGGCAAATGAAAGTCTTCTTTGTCTCCCGATTCCCCCCTTCCCGCTCCCCTGCACTCACTCCAGGGGCTTACAGTCTACTGGGGGTCCCCAGAACTCACCCGAAATGAAGGCAGGCCCGCCCTTTGCGCCTCTGTTTCCATTTTCTCCTCCGCCCTCGACCCTGGTAGCCTGGAGGAAGGGCGAGATGCTGGTCCCCACGCCTGGCGCCACCTGCTTCGGCTGCACCGACCCTCCTAACCCGCACCTGGGCAGGCGCCCCTGGAGACCATTGTCTGTGAGGGTACATGTTAGGCAAGCCCGATCCCGAAGCTCCGTTTGGCTTTTAATAGGTTTCCTAACCAAAATCAATGAAAGATTACAGGGTTAGGACTTCAATAGAATTCTTTCAGAAACTGCAAGAGTTATTATACTTTGATTTTTTTGGTTTGGGGTTTGTTTTTCTTTTTACTTTGAATTCAGGACATAGCTGGTAAGAGTCAGCCAAACATTTCTAGATGGTAGAGATTTAGAAGTTTTTTATATTACATTAAAAATATTGGAGGCCTCAAAACATTATTTTTCATCACTGCAAGGATGCTGTAGTTATTTCCCACTAGATCTTGTTATTTGTTACGTTAGTTGAGAAACACAATTGTTACTATATCAAAGACTTGTCTATTAGTAGTTGTGTTACCTATGTTTCCGTACATTTGGTTTCCTTGGTAACCCCCACGTATTTTATGCTTGTCATAACATTTTGAAAGGGGGCCTAGAGCCTTCATCATACTGCCAACGGAGCCAGTTCATGGAAGAAAAATGTTAAGAACCCCTGCTCTAGACTCTACACTTTCCATGCGTTAAATTTGTCTTGTCTGTAACCATATCCCTGATTCAACGCCTGAGAAATAATAAGGTCCTTGATCAATATCTTTTGAAAGATTTTTTTAAAAAAGGTTTTAGGTTGAATCGGATTATTAGTTAACTTGGGTGCTTGCTCTGAGAGTTACTTTAGATGAGAGAGATTTCTTCTCTTTCATTCATTTTTTTTTAAATATGTATTTTATTGATTTTTTACTGAGAGGAAGGGAGAAGGATAGAGAGTTAGAAACATCGATGAGTGAGAAACATCGATCAGCTGCCTCCTGCACACCCTCTACTGGGGATGTGCCCGAAACCAAGGTACATGCCCTTGACCGGAATCGAACCTGGGACCCTTCAGTCCGCAGGCCGACGCTCTATCCTCTGAGCCAAACCGGTTAGGGCTTTCATTCATTTTTGACTAGTATTTATAGAGAGCTACTATAGGCCAGGAGCTATTCTAGGCCCCTTGGAGCTTTTGTTCTTGTAAGACATACAGTAAATATGTAAACAAATCTTGTAAAACAAGCAAAATAATTTCAGGTGTTAATACTAGTAAGTGCTTCAGAGGAATCCAGCAGGGTTACTTGATCCAGAGCTGGACTGGTGGGGGCGGCAGCGACAAGGAGGGGTGGGGCAGGAGATGAGTTCACTGCTCAACAGAGCCTTACAGGCCTCCAAGGAGATTAGCTTTTATGCGGAGTGTACGGAAAGCTGGAAAGCCGCTTATGGCTTTAGGGTGAGGAAGGGAGCATGGCTTTGTGTGATTCATGTTTGTTTTTTCTTAATCCCTTCACCTTTCTCACCCAGTCCCCTAAACCCCCTCCCCTCTGACAGCTGTCAGTCTATTCTATGTCTCTATGAGTCTGTTTCTATTTTGTTAGTATATTTTGTTCATTAGATTCCACATATGAGTGAAATCATATGGTACTGTGCTTGTCTTTCTCTGACTGGCTTATTTCACTAGCATAATACTCTCCAAGTGTTAGAGAGTGGGAATTTTTGAGCATTCCAGAGAGGCCGTGGACTATGCCCCAGATAGAGATGTCACTGCTGACACCAGGCCAAGCCTTGAGATATGGTCTCATGGCCCCTTCCCAGCACATAGGCCTTCTTTCACAGAACACTGTCAGCTTTCTGGAGAACAGGATGACCCTGTGAATAACATGGTCGTCATTGGCATGATCCTGACGTTGCTTGGGAAAAACTGTTTTGTCTTGGGTTACTTGTTCTGCAAAAACCGGATGTGGTTAATGTGCTTAAAAGCGGTCCTACACAAAGAGTCGCTGCTGCTCTCTGGTCTCCCTGCGTGGAGAATGGCAGAGCAGTCACCAGGTCGTCTGGCCGCCCGGCTAATAAAGGCTCCCTAAATTTTAATTTGGTCTGGGCTCCAGTGGTCGTTTACTCGCATCCGCTCCACAACACAAGTCCATCCATGCTATCGCAAAAGGTTAAGATTTCCTTCTTTTCTACCGCTGGGTAGTAAATATTCCATTGTGTAAATGTACCACAGTTTTTTTATCCACTCATCTACTGATGGAAACTTGGGCTGCTTCCATGTCTTGTTTATTGTAAATAACGCTGCTACGAACATCAGGGTACATATATTCTTTTGAATTAGTGTTTCCAGTTTCTTCAGACATATTCCCAGAAGTGATCTATGTTTTGAAAGGATGACTAGCTGTTGTGTGGGAAAGACTGCATAAGAGGGTATTCGGGGTCCAGTCAAGAGATGGTATATGGATTGGAGTGTCAGCATAAATAGCTCCTGCTTGTCATGTAGGTGGAGATGACATTAAAGCACTTAGCCCAGAGCAGGGCCTTAGCCAGAGGAACATTAGTTTCCTTTCTTAGTCAATCCCTTAACCCCTCTCTGGGCCTGGCCTCAGTGCTGGCAGTCAGCAAATGTGTATTAAGTCAGATCATGTCTCCTAGCCCAAAACCATTCAGTGGCTTCCAACTCACAGGACGAGCCCAAGACCCTTGTCCCCACCACCTCACTGACTTTGTTTCTTGTAGTCTCTCCCCCCTCTCCCCGCTCCCCTCTTCCCGCCCCCGCCCCCGCCCCGTGGCTCCAGTCCAGTTTTATGGGCCTCTCTGCTAGTCCTCTCTCCACCTCAGGGCCTTTGCACTGCCTGTTTGCTCTAGCTGGGAAGCTTTGCCCCCAGATAGCGACATGGTTTATGCTCTCACTTCCTATAATTCTGCTCAAATACCTTTTCAATGAGGTGTGCCCTGCCCGTCCTGTTTAAACGTATATTCTATCATCCTAGCATCCCTTCTTCTCTTCCCGGCTTTAGTCTGTTCAGTAATAATTACCGCCTCCTGACATGCTGTAAAATTTACTTTGTGTGAGAGTATAAGCTCCATAGAGGCAGGAATTGTTGTCTCTTGTTTTCGTTGTTGTATCCCCAGAGCCTAGAGCAGCCCCTGGCTTATAATAAGCACGAAAATATGTGCTAAATCAAAGGAGTGCTTGCTCAGTGTTAAGCCCTGGGTTTACCATACGGATCCATGTTCCCAAGGGCTAGGAAAACAGTGCTTCCGTTAAGCAAAGTGCCAAGGGAGGAAAAAGAGGCTAGAGCTGGGTCTTTTACTAGTAAAAAAGCAAGACATACAACCTTATCAAAAGTAGAACATGTTTTCTCTAGAGGGACATCAGGCAAGCAAAACAAGCACTGGCGTGTACAAAATGCAGGGGTAAGAACAAGAGGCTGCCTGTGCATCGGGAACACCATGGCAGAAGTAGGGCACAGCAAGATGTGGCTTAGCAGCTTACACCAAACATGCTCGAGTGACTTGGTTGGCTTTAGACGAGGTTTGGATGGGTACGTGTAACGCAGGGCCAGGAGAGCGGGCTCAGGCCGGTCGGAACGGCATGAGTAGGAGTACAGCCGTGTGACTTCAGCTCCAGTCAGCAGGGCTGAGTCTGAGCAAACACTGCCGCTCACGGTGTGACTGTGGCTAAGGACCTTAACCTTCCTGAGCCGTAGTTTTCTCATCAGCCACATACACTGTATAGGATTGTTGTGAGGATGAAGTGAAATCATCGTAACGGGTGTCCCCCAGGCTAGACTATTCTCTGCCTGGTTTCCAGAGGGACGTTCTTTGGTTTTGTTTCCTAAACTTAAAGAATCGTGAAATGAGTGAGTGGTGCTCTTTCTTATTACGGTAAAATGTACTCGACATAATACTTTCCGTTTTAATCCCTGTTGAGAGTATGCCTTAGTGGCTTTAAACACATTCACATGTTTGTGCAACCATCACCACTATCAGTTTCCAGAACTTTTCTGTCAGCCAGAGGGATTTTTAAAAACACAAATTACTACTTCAGGTCACTCTACTCAAATTCGCTCACCCCTCCCCCCCCACACACACACTCTTAATGAAAGTCAGGGTCCTTACAAGACCCTGTAGCGTGCGTGCCCTCCCCCTCACCGTCTAGCCCTCTCCACACAGGTGTCCTTCACTGCTCCCCGGGGCCTGGATGGTTGTCATTTCCGCTGCCTAGAAAGTTCTTCCCCCTCAAATTCACAAGGGTTACTCATTCTAGCCAAGTGCCACTTTGAGAGAGGCCATCCCTGACCACCTGTCCAGGATGACCTCCCCTCGGTGCCACAGCCCGGCATTACCCAGATGTCCACAGGCTCATGTGTGGACTGACCACTGAAAGGTAAACTTCAAGGCAGGGACCTGGGCTGATCGCTCCCTGCTGCGTCCCCAGCTCCAGCAACGGTCCCTGGCATGTTTTAAGTGCTCGGTCAGTACTTGTGAAACAATGAAATAGGTAAAGCGGCTCTTCGGGAGCAGATCCCTCACCTTCAGGTGCTGCTGCCATCTGCTCTGCTCCTGCCTCAGACCAGACCTGGCCTCACTTCTAGGAAGTGTGTCTTTTTTCTTTTTTTTTTTTAATTTTTAGAGAGAAAGAGGAAGAGAGATAAAGAGAGGAAAACATCGATGTACTGTTCCACTCATGTATGCATTCGTCGGTTGCTTCTTTTATGTGCCCTGATTAGAGATTGAACCTGCAACCTTGATGTATTAGGACGACGACTAGGAAGTGTGTCTTAAGGAAAACACGGGAAGGCAACCAAAGGCCAGTGGCCTGCAGGGTGGAGGGGGTTGTGAAATTAACACTGATGCATGAACATTTGAAGAAACTAAGCTCATGAGCCTGGAGAAGACCCGAATTAGGAATAGGACGGCTCAGAGAGGGCAGATCCAGTGATATAGAATCTGTAACAGTCGTTGGGAGAATTAAGAGGGTTACTGTGGAATGATCGTATTAGGTCATTGTTCGTCAGACGGGGTCGTGGGCATGGTCTGGGTGCACTGTGAGTTCTGGTGCACAGAATATTCTGGATCATCTGGAAGAGGAGTCCCTGGGTTTATACTTAATCCTCCTGACTCCAGGTCATCTTACTTTGTCACAGTCTAATGAGACAAGAGGGAAGGGGGCTTACTATATACATGAGGCACTGAATACCAGGGAAGGCCAAATGACCTCCAGGCACCTTGCAAAGTCAGAATGATTCTGAATTGGTTTGGATAGAGAAAAATAGTAAGTGGACCGCCAAAGAAACCGTTAGGTCCTTGTGCCATATTAGGTGATTTCATTTCGGCAAACCAGCATCATCTTTCACATCCAATTAACATTGCTAATTGCAATTTTTATTGGTTTTGTGGTTTTATTTGTATTTCATGTGTAACTGTGTTGAGTGCAAAATAAGCGCTGTAGTTATAGGAGAGCTGTAACCCTCAGGAGTTGATACCTAGTTTTATGAGTTAATATTTATCATCTAAGTACTTTAGGTCAGCACAATTTAGAAGACTGAATCGGAAGACCTCTAAGGTTTCTTACAGCCCTGAGCGCCTGTAATTGTGTAAATCTTGTGTAACAGTTGTATGGCTATGGCAGTAACATTGCTCCAGATTTAGAAATCTCACAGATTTGGCTCGCATTTAGCACAGTCCAGGTTCTCTCTGCCAGGGCCTGGGACCCACTGGTTTGGAACTTGAGCCCAATCCAGTTACCCAGAGGTAAGAGAGCTTACTAACTGAACCTCAGTCTAAGCTTAACAGCGTCAATCATATTCTTGTTAACCTCAGGAGGCCTCTTTTTTCCTATGAGTTAACCAGTCCCATCCTTTGAAAGAAGTTTTGAGATCTGAACACCTGTAGGATTCAGGCTCTATTAAAAAGAGTAACTAGGCCGAAACCGGTTTGGCTCAGTGGATAGAGCGTCGGCCTGCGTACTCAAGGGTCCCAGGTTCGATTCTGGTCAAGGGCATGTACCTTGGTTGCGGGCACATCCCCAGTAGGGGGTGTGCAGGAGGCAGCTGATCGATGTTTCTCTCTCATCGATGTTTCTGACTCTCTATCCCTCTCTCTTCCTTTCTGTAAAAAATCAATAAAATATATTTAAAAAAAAAAGAGGAACTAGACTTTGAGGATGGGGGGAAAGAAGAGAAGGACACTAAAAAATAGTCTTACCAATGGACACAGACACTGGGATGGTGGGGGCTTGTTCGGGGTGGGAATGGCTCGGGGGTGGGGGGGCATCAGTGGGGGAAAAGGAGACATGTAAAACTTTAGACAATAACAATAGTCTTTCTGCGTAATAAAGGGGCTCTGTCCTGACAATTGCCTAACTTGTGTTCCCTCTGCAGGTACTTTTCTCACTTCTATGTCATCTCAGTGCTGTGGAACGGCTTCCTGCTTTGGTGCCTTACTCAATGCCTGTTCCTGGGAGCGCCTTTTCCAGACTGGCTGTACACTTTACTCAGAATCCTTGGGGCTGTGCAGTTCCGAGGTAATCACAGCCATTGCATCCTGTTCCTACCTTTCCTGCCTGCGGGAAGCTGTTCTTGGTATTTCACAGCCACTGAGAGCAAAAAGAGTTCTGCCTCCTTCCTACCCATCCCCGTGGGGATCCCCCCCCCCCCCCCCCCAGTCTTTCATTGAGATCTTGGCAGAGCTGAGTGTTAGCTCTTCATCCCTGACTCCACAGCCATTGCTGGCTGCTCTCCCTCTGATACTGTTTGTCCTGTTGGTAAATTTACATAGACGTCTTTAGACTTAGGAGAAAAGCTTTTAGGATTCCCTTGTGCTTGCCTGGAAACATTTATCATTTATACCGTCCAACCAAAACCGTGTCTCGGAACTCCAGAAACGTGCTAGAAAATTACTTTTTGATCACCGGTTACAAATGTTACAGCATACGGCTTTGGTTTCCTGATAAAATTGACTGTACATAGTTATTGGCCAAATGATTACAAAAAACAGACATTAAATTTGCCTCAGATAAAGAACAATTTTAAAATAAAGAGTTGAAGGTGAGAACAAAGTGGCGTCCGTGAATGTCAGGCCGAGGGGGAGGGGCAGGATTGGAAACATGGTTCTGGTGCCGTCTCTGCTCCGCAGCCACGCCACTGGCTCCCCGGGAACAATCCCTTTCTGTGTAACCAGAGGAACTTGTTGTCAGAAGGAAAAGCACATGCAGATCCTATTGGGGAGGGGAGCATACCTCACTGAATCCCGCTCCACACATTCAAACTCATCTCCTTGTTTTGTTTTGTTTTTCTGGTGGTATTTTTAAAACATATTTTTATTGATTTCAGAGAGGAAGGGAGAGGGAGAGAGAGAGATAGAAACATCAATGATGATAGAGAATCATTGATCGGCTGCCTCCTACACACCCCCAACTGGGGATCGAGCCCTCAACTTGGACACGTGCTCTGACCAGGAATCAAACCGTGACCTCCTGGTTCATAGGTTGACACTCAACCACTGAGCCACACCGGCTGGGTTTATGTCATTTTTAAAACCAGCATTTCTTCTGACTTCTTTTGGGGTAGAGGAGTGAAAGGCAGGTGGGAAGATAGATCTCAGGGACGACGGTCTCCTAAAAGTATAATTTCTTTTTTTTTTTTTAATATGGAAAGGAATGCGTAATGCTTCCTGTCTCAGTTCCTGTCCTCCTTTCTGCCTCTGCGGGTGCCTGGGTCTCTTGTCTCCCCGAGCCCCAGGGATCCCACCAGGTGGGGTTGCTCAGAGGTCACCCAGGAACTCTTCCTATCTTCATTACTATTAGTGCCTGGGACCCGAGACCCGCAGACCCTGTTTCTGAGCATAGGCCGGTGCCATCTCAAAGGCTTTCACAGGATGAAGCTGAGTCAAGAGACCTGAGTTTGCCCAGCTCTGTCACTAGCTTACTGTGTAACCGTGAGCCAAATATTTTGACTTCATATGGCCCACTTCCCCACTGCTAAAAAAAAAAAAAAAGAAGGGAAGTGTTAGCCTGGATGATTTCTAGGCCCTTTCCTAGCTCTACTTTTGTGTAACACTATGTGTAACCGTAGGAAAATATAATACTGGATTAACTCTGCAAAGAGAAATGCTGAATGTGTTGCTCTCTGAATTGTAGGGGGTGAGCTGGCGCTGTCTGCATTCTTAGTGCTAGTGTTTCTGTGGCTACACAGCTTGCGGAGACTCTTCGAGTGCCTCTATGTCAGTGTCTTTTCCAATGCTGTGATGCACATCGTGCAGTACTGCTTTGGACTCGTCTACTACGTCCTCGTCGGCCTAACTGTGCTGAGCCAAGTGCCGATGGACGGCAGGAACGGTGAGTGGTCCCTGGGCACTGTCACCTGAGTCACCGGGGGCCTGAGGTTCTCTTCAGGCACCATGGAGGTTTGAGGGCAGGAGACCTGCCCCATCCACAAGGTCTTCAGTAAAGACGGTGAAGGGCAACATCTTCAGGAGGGTCAGAAGAAATGGGACGTGAGGCAGTGAACTCAGGTGGAGTAAGTCTGGGGAGAGAGGAGGAGAGTGGTCCAGAGAGGAAGAGGGAGCAGGACCACCCACAAACAGGAGAAAGGGTCAGCAAAGACAGTTGCTTCCCCAGAGCCTCCGCCTCCCTGTTTGTGTGGGAAGGTAAGGGGTGAGGCTGGGGAAGGGGAAGTTGTGGCGTGGCGCAGGATTTAACCATAGAAAACCAGAGGAGGAGCGGGTGGCCTGACTCAGGGTGGATAGTGGTGATGTGAAGAGGGAGCAGGGAGCCATTTTTTTTGCCGTTGAGGTCTTGGGACTGTGCCATCACGCACAGCTTTTCTGTAAGCGAGGCCGCCGTGGGACAAGGACAGAAGAGTGCTGTGGTAAATCACAACTGCGTCTTAACAAGTCTGACCTCTTACTAACCAGGAAGAGGGAACCAAAACCATGACTTTTGTTTATGAGGAGGAAATGAAGCGGGTTTTATTTTGTGGGGAGGAGGTGAATATCTAACATATATGACTGTCATTTTTGTGAAAACAATACATGCTTACTATAAAGAATCAAGTTATTTGTGGTAACTGAAATGAATTTTTACTGAGGTTAAACTTCACCTTGCAGCCCAGGCACTGTAGGGTAGATCGCTCATGACTCTTGTCTCTCCGTCCAAGGCTTCATACCTTCATCCTCGTAAACTGAGACCAAGATCGAGACGTTTCCGATCCTCAGGGAGGGAGCTTTCTCCTCAGGTTTGATTTCAGTATCAGCGTGCCCCTCTCTCTTGCTGGAGTACAAGTCAAGGCCTCTATGGCTTGAGGAATGGTTTTCAAGTACATCTTATTGATGCTAGTTCTCAATTCATGAATTATTTATTGGCTTCAGCTCCTCAGCTAGCGTCTCTCCATCTAAGTCCTCTGAACGGAAGTATGTTCTTCCTCCCTGAGCTTTCTGTCGTGGGTATTCTTGTGCAGCCCGGTATCAAGGCTTGAGCTGTCATTCCTGGTGTACAGTATGGGTTTTCCACCCCAAGGAACTTGCCTGAGGACTTTGGTAACTCACCAGCCCTCAGTCTCTTAGTTCCCATTGGCAGCACCTATCTCTTCTGGAGTTTTCTCTGCTGGCTGGGCCCCACCTTCTGCCCTCCTGTGTAACTGGTGAAGAAAAGGCAGCCTGGCACCCACAAAAAGCTTTCCTGATACTCCCTTCTGCAGCAGTGTTTTGTTTCATCTATTGTCCTTCATATGGGACAATATGGGGAGAACCGATTTCAGGAATTCATTGAGAGAGAATACACTGGGGCATTTGCCAGCTGCGGGGTCCAATAGAAATGGGCTTGGGGTTAGATGGACCTGAATCTGAACCTGGCTTATTTAACTTCTCTTAGACTCGAAGCTTCATCTGTAATCAGGGATATTTACAGATTTCAGAGGGTTGGTGTGAAAGTGAAAAGAAAGAACATCTAAACTACCCAGATCTTCACACCTCCTTGTCTTCAAGTCTAGAGAATCTCCCCCAGTCACTCTCCCATCACACAGCTCTATTTTCCTTTCTTCAGAGTACCATCTCTACCTGAAATTACCTGGGCTATTGATTTGTTTACTCGATTCTAGAGGCAGCTGCCACTGGAATGTGAATTTATGAGGACTGGGATCTTGCCTGATGTATTCACTGTTTTATGCCTCACATCTACAACAGATCCAGGCTCAATCAACACTCAATAAGTAACTAATAAATAAACAAACGAATGATTAAATACTACACAGATAAGATGCTCAGTAAATATGAGCCTTCTACCTGCTTCCCCTTACCTGCATGATAATTCCAGCTTACTCTTACAAATCTCTTTTCCCTCACAGGCAGTTTCTCTGCATTTAGAATAGGTGACTGGATAGTGATGTGAATTCCCAGACACTTGCTTCAACGTTTAATTCTGTAGTGACTTGTTCTTAAAGCCCTTTTGATTAAAAACTGAATTTTTCAAATTTTGCTTACTTTTTACTTATAAAAAAATAACTTTTTAGTTATATGGCTAAACCTAGTGAATATTAAAAGACTCTAAGTAGATTGTGTATATAGAGCAAGGTTTAAAAAGAAATCAGCTCTAACCGGTTTGGCTCAGTGGTTAGAGCGTCAGCCTGCGGACTCAAGGGTCCCAGGTTTGATTCCGGTCAAGGGCATGTACCTTGGTTGCAGGCACATACTCAGTAGGGGGTGTGCAGGAGGCAGCTGATCGATGTTTCTCTCTCGTCGATGTTTCTAACTCTTTATCCCTCTCCCTTCCTCCCTGTAAAAAAATCAATAAAACATATTTTTAAAAAAGAAATCAACACAGGTAGACTTTGGTGGGCTTTCATTAGTCATTAGCTGTCATCTCTGAGTCCTACTTCCAGGTACCCACATGGAATAGCATGATCCTTGCTTCTCTTCCAGGTACCCACATGGAATAGCATGATCCTTGCTTCTCTTCCAGGTACCCACATGGAATAGCACGATCCTTGCTTCTCTTACCTGAATCAGCTTTGTAGGGGCTCCCTCTTGGCTCCAGAGCCTCAGGCGGGTTGGTCCCTGTTACCGATGGACAACTTTGTTTCTTGAGCCAGGTCCCTGACTAGCCCGACTGCTTCCTGCTGATCGTAGGGAAGTCCTTAATTTGTTGTTCTGCTGTCAGTACTTAAAGAGATCTACATTCTTCTCTTCTTCCACATAGCTGGAGAAGAAAGAAGAAGATAATGCTTGGAGTATTTCTTTTCCTAAAATGAAATCTCTCTGACTAGGTTCTGTCTAATCAGAAAGGGATGCTGTTTTGTTTTCCATCTTGGAGTTGACTTTTCTCCTCTTTGTGAGAAGCCCCCACCCTTAGCCTTCACTTGCAGTCGTTTTCTTGATTGACTGGAGCCCATCAAGTCAGCATTCTGCCTTCAGGATCTCCCTAAGGGCTTGGGATAGTAGCTAAGGGCTTGGGATAGTAGCTCCGGGAGAGGTTTCAGAAAGTGTCTTTCTGACAGTAGAATATAAGAAAGAAGGCATAAATCCAGGCTTAGAAATTAGCAGGGTTGTCTCACCACACGAGAATACATCACAAGAGTAGGAGATAGAGCTGAACTCTGTGCTTAAAGCATTTGAAGAAGGAACAAGAGAATGTATTGTTACAGAATTTCCTGCCAGGTGCCACTGAAGCTGCCCCTGGCTGAGGAACAAGTCTGCTTTGGTGTTCTTCCTCCTGTACTTGGGAAATTCGATCAGCATAATTTTATAGCCATGAGAAACAGAATAAGTGGATGAGTGTGTTCTGCTGACGGTGTGATTTTTCAATTCCCCGAGCCTGTGAAATTTTGCAGCGCTGGCTAATAACACAGTTCTTATTTCTGCAGTCTATGTGGTCGGGAAAAATCTCTTGATGCAAACTCGGTGGTTCCATATCCTCGGTATGATGATGTTCATCTGGTCATCGGTCCATCAGTATAAGTGCCACGTCATTCTCGGCAATCTCAGGAAAAATAAAGCCGGTAAGACATCTTTTCCAGCCACTGCATGTGGATTTTAACACTCAGAAGTTAATTGTCCATGTACTTTCATCCTTTTCCTTCCTGCCCTAATTAGGTGACTAATGGATCAAATATTCATTTTTTTGGTAAGACACCTCTCTGGGTCTTGATCTTCCCATCTGTGAAATGAGAGCATTAGACTGAGAGCTCTCTCTCTGGCCCCACTAGTCCTGGTATTTATGATTCTACTAGAGGGCTGGTGCACGAAATTCGTGCATGGCGGAAGAGGGAGGGATGTCCCTCAGCCCGGCCTGCACCCTCTCGCAATCCTGGACCACTGCCTCCTAACTGCTCGCCTGTCTGCCTGCCTCATCGCCCCTAACCACTCTGCCTTCCTGCCTCATTGCCCCTAACCCCTCTGCCTGATCGCTCCTAACCACTCGCCTGCCTGCGTGATCATCCCTAACCACCTCTGCCTGTCTGCCTCGTCGCCCTTAACCACTCACCTGTCTGCCTGATCGCTCCTAACTACTCTGCCTGCCTGCCTGATCGCCCCTAATCACTCTGCCTGCCTGCCTGATCACCCGTAACCCCTCTGCCTGCCTGCCTGATCACCCCTAACCATTCTGCCTGCCTGCCTGCCTGGTCACCCCTAACCTCCTCTGCCTTGGAGCCCACTGTGGTGGCTTCATCCAGAAGGACGTCCAGATGGTCATTTGGCTGTCTGGTCTAATTAACATATTATGCTTTTATTATTATAGATTCTGTGCCCACAATTTGGGGCCTGCACTGCATATATGTGTCTGACCAGTATGTGAGCACTAGTTTGACCATGATTGAGTTAGTATCATTCCAGTCAAAAAACTTGACTTTTTTATTAGCTTGTGTTGACTTATCACAGGTACAGTTTTTATTAGGCTTTTTGAAATATTAAAAATGGAATAGTATTATTCAGTGTTTACTGAGTGCTTATTTTGTGCTGGACCCTACTTGGAGTGTTTTACATATAGCTTCACATATGCTCACTTGAGGTGGGTACAGTCTTATCTTCATTTTACAGATGAGGAAACTGAGACACAGAGAGGTTAAGCAACTTATCTAAAGTCCCCCTGGCCATCACCTTGGGATTCCATAACATAACTTGGTGGCTGGTGGTAACATAGCCAGTAGCTGTAGAGCCAGGGTTTGGACTTGTGCAGTCTCACTCTGGAGTCTGAGCCCTTTTTTTTTTTTAATGTTTATGTCATTACAGTGAAACCAAATTTTAAGAGACACTGCATGCATTACTTTGGATATCATTAGTTAATTATAAAAGAGATACAGAAGTTATTTACGTGATGAAATATTTCAGAACGTCGGTGAAATGGGCAGCTTCACATGATACCATTTCAAGTGATTTATTTCAGGCTATGTACTTTCCAAGAATGTCACCATCTCTAAATAAGAAATAATCCTTGTTGTTTAGAACTACCGTGGTGCCTCCCCATTCTGGAAGAACTTTATCTCCAACTTTGACACAAACTGGTCGAATCTCTCCACCCTTTCTTTTGGAGCCTGATCCAATAGCCACTGCTGTTGCTTGCATTGCTTTTCCTTGAGATTTTTCTGGAAGCATAATGCCTCCTTTGGTTACAGTTTCTGCAGCACTCCTTTCAACTAATACTGGGTCAGAGCCGGGAAGAAACTCTCTGAATGCCTGGCCCGCCATGACTCCTGCTGCAGCAGTTCATACTCTGTGCAGGGCCCCAAGGAGACACCTACAGTCCGGCCCGCTGGACACTGAACTTGGGTAAAGGCTGCCCAGGTGCAGGCATGCGCCCCCACCACCAACTCCTCCCCGTGAGAGGAAGTCGGCGGCCACAGCTTCGGAGGGCTCTGCACAGGCTACTGACATGACGACTGGCAGGCAGAAGAGAAGAGGATCTTCCTCTAGGCTTTTTGGAGTCTGAGCTCTTAATTTCCAGCTTGGGGGGTTGTTGGCCTAACAGGTTCTCCTGTGCTTATTTACAGTTGATAGTGTGACCAGAGCATGTGGCTTTAATACATAGTAGATTGACAATGTAAGTGTGACAGGAGGGGGGTTTGCACGCAGGTCTGTCATACTCTTTTCTAATAGGAGTTTTTGTAAATGATTTGGGGGGGGGGGGCGGGTGATATGGTAAAACTTACTTTTCACGGCTTCAGACATTCAAGAAGTTTTCTTTTTTCATTTCAGGAGTGATCATTCACTGTAACCACCGGATCCCCTTTGGAGACTGGTTTGAATATGTTTCTTCCCCTAACTACTTAGCAGAGCTGATGATCTACATCTCCATGGCCGTCACCTTGGGATTCCATAACATAACTTGGTGGCTGGTGGTAACATATGTCTTCTTCAGCCAGGCTCTGGCTGCTTTCCTCAGCCACAAGTTTTACAAAAGCAAATTTGCCTCCTACCCGAAGCACAGGAAAGCTTTCCTTCCATTTCTGTTTTGAGTTAACGTCAGTCATGAAGAATGCAGGCCAGGTGACTGGTTCAATTCCTAAGGACAAGGACGTCTAGAGACCAAAGTGCAGTTTCGGCAGAACTGTTAGAAACTCTGTTTTTATACCCAGAGTCTTCACCGAATGAGCAAAGCAATATCCGTCAAGAAAATGAAACTTCAAAGAACTGCTTCTGGCAGACCCGGGTGTGCTGAGATGCTTTATAAAACCAACCAACTGCTAAAAACTGGATGAGGCTGCTTCAAAGCAAACTAACCCAGAATGTGCACACAGCTCCAAATATGCACCTACATCCGCAGAGAAAGAGATGAGGTCATCTGTGGCTTTGTCAGGGACAAATTAACTGGACATCATAATAAGTAATACAGTAAGTGCTCCGTGACTCCTGGTGGCATCTTAATAAAAGCGGAATAGCTTTTGAAAATAACAACAATGTACAATTCCACACCAAAAGATTCCAGGAACAATGAGTCCATTGTAGTTAATTTATACTTTCACATATTACCACAGAGATTTCCAGTATGGAATCATCACTAGTCATTTCCACTCCTCTCCTCCTCAAATCATAGCCCAACAGAAAGTCTGAAACCTCTCTTATTGAATACTTTTTGACATCCCTTTCAGGAGAATACCTTAAAAATGAAAGCATCTGAAAATAAAGTATTTTTGTATTCATGCATCAGAAGCCTTGAATGAAATTGAGTTACACTTCGGATTAGATAGTGCTGTAGCCTCATTCATATGTAGTTATTCAAATTGGATTAATGTCTGCCTGCGTTTATTTTAGCTAATAGAATGAATCTGAAGCTATTGAGGATTAAAGTTGACACTTAAAATAGCTTATGTTAAAATACCCACGGTTAAATCAAAGGGAAATAAATGCATTATGTGAAAGAAAAACAAACCTGAAAAATAATGCTGAGTGATGCAGCAAAATTTCACATTCATGCAACATAAGATGTACTGGCTTATTGACTGAGGTATTAACTTTATTCCTATTATGTAGATGTAATATTTCGGTCTACGCGGTACTAAAATTTTGCACTAATATACTAGTATACCTTGCTATGGAAGAAAGAACCTAATTAGGAATCAGGCACATTCCTAACATAGTCTACATATTTCCTCCCCTTACTTACCCCTCAAGTAGAAGACCAAAACTGTTAAACTGAGATTCTTTTGACTAAATTTTAACATATGCATGTCAAAGCATATTCTAAAGTTCTTACAATAATTCTGCTGTATATTTTTCCTCCCATCATTCAAATACCACTTCAATTAGTTGCTCAGTCTATTCGAATAAATGACATATTCATTTATTACTTAGATTTGCCATCTTCAGGACCAGGACTCAGGAACCAAACGTTCTACATTGGAAATGTAAAGCATGTTGTAGTTTGGCCTTAACGTCCACACCAATGGCATGGATAATTTTTAACAGCAAATGACTTGGGAGGAAATGTATTTTGATTTAGCATGCCATATTACACTAGGTCAGACTAGAATTTGGCCAAGGATCTGGAATTTCTCTGTACTTTTAACTAAAGTAATGAGCATCCCTGTGAAGAACCATTCTCGGGGCCTTGACTAAGTGTCCCCAGTCCCTGCCATCCTTGCTGTCCCTTGTACCCCCTTCCATGCCCCTTACTTTGCTTTTCCCTTTCTTGCTCAAACATTGCATTTCTGTGTGAAGACAAAAGAGGAAGTCATAATGTCCTCAGAGGGGTTCAAAACAAGCGTGGTCTTTGACAAAAGCTTAGCCACGGAGAATGATTGAGAATAGTGTGGCACTTGCAAGATCACAATCAGCACTGCTTTTTGTGTCAGTGAAAATTGTCCCTGTGCCTAAAGGGAGAGCACCAGAGAGCAGCAAATTCATCACACAGAGAATCCAGAAATCACTTGGGGGTGGGGACTCTTGATTTTCCTGCAAGCTTAGTTGAACAACCTCATTTCATTCTTTACTACGATTAAATTAGGGGGAAATGATACTGAACTACCTCATAACAGCATTCCCTGGGTTAACTACTGCCTATAAAAAGTGTGCAGAAAATAGCCTTTGTTAAGTCTCCAAGTTGTAGCTCATCCCCTATGCTAACACTTGCTTTCAGCAAGCAGGGATGATTTTATATCCACAAGACTGTTCTGTATTACTAGAGGCCCGGTACACGAAATTCGTGTGGGAGGTGGGGGGGTTGTTCCTCAGCCCAGCCTGCACCCTCTCCAATCTGGGATCCCTCTCACAATCCGGGACTGCTGGCTCCTAACCACTCACCTGCCTGCCTGCCTGGTCACTCCTAACCACTCCCCTCCCGGCCTGATTGACGCCTAACGGCTCCCCTGCCAGCCCGATTGCCCCCAACTGCCCTCCCCTGCTGGCCTATTCACCCCCCAAATGCCCTCCCATGCCAGCCTGATCACCCACAACTGCCCTCTCATTCCAGCCTGATCACCCACAACTGCCCTCCCATGCCAGCCTGATCACCCACAACTGCCCTCCCATGCCAGCCTGATCACCCACAACTGCCCTCCCCTGCCGGCCATCTTGTGGTGGCCATCTTCTGATGACGTCACGCAACGCCATCTAGGCTTTTATTATATAGGATGTAGGTGTTTTTTTTTTCAATTTATCTTTAATTATTGAAAATGTTACAGATGTCCCCTTTTTTCTCCATTGACCATCTCCCACCAGGCCTTCACCACACTGTTGTAAGTGTTCATGAGTTATGCATATATGCTTATAAGTTATTTGGTTAATCTCTCCCCATCCCCACCCTCGTATTATGTTTATAATTCAATGAGTGGTTATTGCTAGAATTCACCAAAGATAAAAGAGCTTTTGCAGAGCTTTAGCCAATTTTCTCAATGGTAAAGCGGCAGCCTGTGGACCGAGTTCAATTCCTGGTCAAGGGCATATTCCCCGGGTGCATGCAGGAGGCAACCAATCAATGTGTCTCTGTCACATCCATGTTTCTCTCTCTCTTCCCCTTCGCCCTCCCTTCCACTCTCTCTAGAAATCATTGGAGGAATATCCTCAGGTAAGGATTAAAAAGAAAAAAAAAAGAGCCTTTGCAGATATTTTATATGAAGCTTAATAGGTAGTCTAAAAATACTATAAACATTTGCATAATTAAAGTACCTGAAAACTCAAGAACCATTGATGAGTAATATAGCTCTAAATGAACTAATATGTTAAAGAATACCTTCAAATAGTAAAGGAGCTAGTAGACATTTTTTATACCTCTGTAAACAATTTCTGCCCAGTCTTTCACGTTACTTTTTGTACATTTCATGTCTCAGCTCTGGATTTTGTTTTGTGGTTGCCATTGCATATGTGTAAATGTCTCACACACACAAATAGTCCTTTCTCTTCTGATTGTCTTTTATCTTCATTCAACTGTACCTGTCCAGTCTTTTACTGCCTCCTCTTTTATGATTTTGTTAACATAAATTCTCTTTTTTATATTGTACATTCGCAACCAAATGGCAGTAGTTATTTTTTTAATATTTTTATTGATTCTTTTTTAGAGAGAGAGGAAGGGAGGGTGAGAGAGAGAAAATCGTTGATATGAGAGCAAAACATCCATTGGCTGCCTCCTACATACCTCCTACCTGCATATCTCCTACCTGCATACCTCCTACCAGGGATCCAGCCCGCAACTGTGTCATGTGCCCTGATAAAGAATTGAACAGACGACACCCAACCAACTGAGCAACACTGGCCAGGACTATAATTATAGTTATTTTTAATACATTTCCCCACCTTTAACCTTTATAACTGTTTAAAACCTTCTGAAGTAGAGTTGCAATTTCCTGCTTCTGTCAGTCATGGTACTCAAAGTTTTATATACTTTTTGTTTCTGGTAGATCAGCTCCTTTCAATATTTCTTATAGTGCAGGTCTTATGGTGGTAAGTTTTCTCAGCTTTTGTTTGTCTGGGAAAGCCTTTATTTCTCCATATCTAAAGGGTAACTTTGCTGGATATATTACCCATGGATGATGGCTCCTCTCCTATAAGAGTTTGAATATTTTCTTCCACTCTCTCTTGGCTTGTGATGTTTATATTGAAAAAATCTGATGAGAATCTAATAGGGCTTCCTTTGTAGGTTACAATCCCCACCCCCAACCCTCAGCTGCCTTGAGAATTCTTTGTCATTAATTTTTGACAGTTCGAATAAAATGTGTCTTGGGGAAAGTCTTTTTGTGTTGAAATTAGATGTCCAGTTAGCTTCCTCTGTCTTTCCATGGGTGTGGGAAGTTCTCATAGGTTCCCTGTTCCCTTCCTCTCTCTTCTTCTTCTGATATACCCTTATCCTTATGTTGCTGATTTTAATGGAGTCAGAGAGCTCTGGTAGAAGTCTTTCCTTTATTTTTCTTAACTCACTTCTTATTTTTTGCTTAACTCTCTTCTTCCTCTAGGTTTTGTTCTTAGAGCTCACTAATTCCTTCTCACATCTAGTCTGCTCTATTTCCAGTGCTCTCTAATGCATTTCTCATTTCATTTAATGAATTCTTAAACTCCAGGATTTAATTATTTTTTACATTTTCAGTCTCTTGGTAAAGTAATCCTTTTTGTTCATTAACTGAATTTCTGAGCTATTTGAGCTGCCCATCTGAGTTCTCTTATATCTCATTGAGCCTCTCCATAACTACAATTTTGAATTCTCTGTCATCTAAATCACAATATTCCAGGACTTTGGTTGCTGGAGACTTTTGCTTTTCTTCCTGTGCTCCCAAATGACCTTGGTTGTTCATGGTATCTGATGACTTGTTTCTCTGCCTGCACATTTGAGTTAATGATTTTTTTTTTCTTGTTTACTGTTTTGCTCTCAACAATGCAGCAACTTGATAGGTAGGGCACTTTCTTTTGTTTTCCAGTAGATGGTGTTATAGTGCAAGTTTTTGTTTTTTTCTTGGTTGTACTATTTGTGCCTGGAATCACAATGGATCTCTGCGTGGAACAGCTCATATCATGGTCCTCAAGTTCCATCTGAGCAAGCAAGTAAGGGTGTGCAAGACACATGACACAGTCTCTCCGTAACCTAATCTTGGAAGTGACATCTCATCCTTTGGCCATATTCTGTTTGTTATAAGGGAGTCAGTATGTTCAACCCATTAAAGCAAACTTTAGAGTTCAGGATTTTCATGCAATTCAGGATTACAGCAATTGGTATGGGACACAAAATAGGAATGGATATTCTTTCTTCTCTCCCAAATTCCAGAATCTACAATGCTGAAAGTAAAATTTGTTAGGAGATGAGTGTGTTCCATGAAATCAAACTCAAAAACTTAGAGATGGGAGAGACATTTTTTATCTTTTATAAATCTCCCTATTTCATTGTTCAATGGTTTTGTTTTTCCATTCCAGAATTCAAAAATGTATAGAATAAGTCCTATCCATAATGATTTTATATGCTTTACTATTTTCCCTTCTCAGAGCAGTTTTCCAGGTTGTCAATTTGTTAAATTGTGTTGTTCTTATTGTTGTTTTATATAAGAAGGACATAGGCTCTTAACTCAGATGAATGTTATTTGCATTTCCTGGATTGCATTCTCTGGAATGTCTATCAGGGTGTGGCAATTTAGTTGCAGAAGAGTGTGATACTATGAGGGTGTGTTGGAATGAATAAGTAAGATCTGAGTATGCCATTTTTTGGCATGCCTACTAATAATTTTTATTTATTCATAGGGTGTAGACTTCTCATCAAGATCAAAAGGCATTTTAGATATGGGTAGACCCTAAAACTGGCTAGTAGAGTTCACAAAGGGCATGGCTACCTACAGACTGAGCACTCACTGCAACTTGCCTTGCAATATCCAGGCCTACCTTTCATTTTCATGACTTGACAAGGACTGTGTCCTTTACCATAAAATTCAAACTTGTATATAGTAAGAATCAAGAAAGACCCCAAAGGAAAGTACTTAATGGCAACATAGCACCCTGATTTGCCTACTAAAGGAGACAGCTTTTAAGAAAATGTTATAGGCACTGTTATAAACCTTGATCCTTCCCTCATAATCTCTCACTTTCATACTGTATATTCTGATTAGATTTCCTAGTCAGCAGTCTTTCATAGTTTGGTCTTAGACAATATTTATAAAATTACCTTTGCAAACTCTTGGTGAAGAATAATGCCATCTCAATCTTAGATCTGGGAAAGAATTAAGTCCTCTTGGGAAACAAAGAGGGGGGGATGGAAATCAATCATGAGATTCTCTGTACATACAGGAAAGATTCCTACCGAACTCAGGAAGTTTACATACATGCACTCTTGTGGAGTGTACAGGAAATACAATGCTTACTCATGATGTTCCTCCCCCTGGTTCAGATGCTCAGATCAGATTTTTTTTTTTTTTTTGCACTGACTGAATCAGTTCAGTGCCTTATATTAGAAGAGCACCTACCTATTTCCAGCTGTGTACATGTTACTCCGCTGCAAACAGGAGAATAACTATCTATTCAAGCAAATTTACTTAACATCTACTATTTGCAAGCTCTGTGGTAAATGCAGGATTATGGAAGACAAGATTTTTGCTTTCAAGGAGCACACATTTAAGTATGAAGATAAGGCAGATTTCTCAAGAATCCATTGCCTTAATTTAAGATCATGGAAGGAATATATCAGTGCCATCATTTCCCCACCACCTCATGTCATGTAGATACAGCTCAAATCCTGATGCTTGATAGATTGTAGGACCACCCGCAGGGCCAGCTTCATGAGCACGCAACCTCTGCCCTTGCACAGGGCCCCACTCAGAAGGGCTCCATGCTTGATTTAATCCTATGCTGTTGCTGCCTTGGAAAATCTCAATAATTTTATTTTTGAATTTGTGTTTGGTAAGTGAAGTCCTGTGGGACCATGGAGCATGCATGTGAGCTGTGGGGACACAACGGGAGGTACCGCCTGCATGTGTGCAGAGGGCTTGGGCAGCACTGGTACCCCAGCATGCCCGCACATGCCTCAGAGCAGTTCAGGGTGCTGCTGGGCGGGCGCCTGGGCCACATTGCAGTGGTGATGGCGATGGCAGCAGTAGAAGCAGAGGCAGCAGCTATGGCAGTTCTAGCTCCAGAGACAGGAAGGGGCTCTGCCTGGGGACTGCCCAGCCCCTCAGTGGTGGGCCAGCTTGCCAATCCCTGTGTCATCTACACAAATATCAGCTCTCCAATCTGATGGGGACAGTAACTGCTGGCACTCAGGCAGCAAACTTTATAGGTAAATTAGAACAGAATAAGAATGTAAATATGAGCATTGCAATAAAACATTTGAAGGAGTTATTAGAATTTTCTTAAAAGGTTTAGGATCTCTAGTTTTGAAAACTGCTATAACCTTGCAACACAAATAACCACAGTTGTAAAAATAGAAATCAAATGTAATGATTATCGCATTCTATAGAAAATAACACTATTTTCATATGAAGATTTGAATTAACCAATTTTTTGTTGTTGTTGTTAATGAGGAAGATAATTAAAATTGTTTTCCCACTCTGGCTGGTGTGGCTCAGTTGGTTGAGCGTCATCCCGTGCACCAAAAGGTTGCCAGTTCAATTCCCGGTCACGGCACCTACACAGGTTGAGTGTTCGATCCCTGGTTGGGGTGTGTATGGAAGACAATGGATGGATGTTTCTCCCTCACTCGGGTTTTTCTCTCTCCCTCTTCCCCCGTCTCTCTCTCTCCCCATCTCCTTTTCTCTCTCTCTCTAAAAATCAACTAAAAACATTAAAATTTTTTTTTAATTGCTTTTCTTTGTAATTGAAGATACAATGACAGAAGGCATAAACAGGCCTTTTGAATTACACCCAAATCACGAAGCCACTTTCTGTTGACTGAGGAAAACACTAAAACACAATT
This sequence comes from Eptesicus fuscus, assembly GCF_027574615.1. Lineage (NCBI taxonomy): Eukaryota > Metazoa > Chordata > Mammalia > Chiroptera > Vespertilionidae > Eptesicus > Eptesicus fuscus. Next base: position 84,372,510 of record NC_072474.1, on the reverse strand, counting down.
GTATAAATTTATACTTAAAAATAAATTCAGATTTACATAAAACTAATTCATATGAAGAATTAAATCTGTTTAGAAAAATTAAAGTACTAAAGTTTGTATTTCAAAATAATGTATTAGAAATTGATCTTAGTATTGTCACAGCCTATAAAGATTCCTAACAATTGCATCAGCAGATTCTTTTCAAAATGAAAATGATCTAAATTTATTTGTGATTGTACATTTGCCACGAGTGACTGATGTAGCTTTCAGTCATATCTCCTGAAAAAGCAACTGCATGAAATGAATTTCTGATGTATTGAAAATTAAAATAAAATGAAATAAAATAATAAATCTTGATGAACTTTTAGACCAGTAAGCTAGAAAATTTTCATAATCAATCAAGATATCACATTAATAAACTATTATTGTTATTGTATCATGTAGAAGTAACAGCAAAGATATCATTTTTGCAATTTTTAAGTTCATTGAGTTACTCATGTATTACTATTATCCCTATTACATTGGTACCTCTGACTGCACTTTTTTTTCCTTCTTTATAAACATTTTCATTTTGTACTGGGCCCAGCAAATTATGTAGCCAGCCTGACCCACAGGTAAGAGTATTGACAAATTTCTGTCCTAAGGTATTATGGAAGACAACAGTTCATAGTTATGAATGCTTAACGAGTGTAGAAAAGGGCCCTAGCTGGTTTGGCTCAGTGGATAGAGCATGGGCCTATGGATAAAGGGTCCTGTGTTCGATTCCGGTCAAGGGTACATACCTGGGCTGTGGGCTTGATCCCCAGTAGAGGGCGTGCAGGAGGCAGCTGATCAATGATTCACTCTCATCATTGATGTTTCTATCTCCCTCTCCCTTCATCTCTGAAATCAATAAAAATATATTTTTTTAAAAAGTAAAAAAGAGCAAGAAAATGCATGTTCTTGGTGTGTTCCATTCAAAATGTTATAACTAGTAGGCATTTAATCTATGTGAAAACAGTGTAATAATATGGGTTCGAGTGCAGAATTTGGCATAAGGAAAAATCTGTATGTGATCCAAAATGGGTGTTATAAAAAAAGCACTTTGGGACAATGCCTCCACTGGGCTGGCATCTCATTAAAATTATGGTTTTTGCCATCTAAAGAACGAGTTTAACAGGAATAATTCAAATGAGGGTCAAACTCAGGTACATTATAAACAGTAAGCCTGTCAGACTGTCCTTCTATCAGCATTCTGTGACTTTCAAGTACGGAAAGCTATTTTTCCAAAGAAACAGCAGCACAATATGGACCCTGTTCTATTCTTAGTTCCTTCAGAACTGCCAACTCCCAATAAACTTTGCGCAGAAACAAAATCACAACAGAGATGACTGACGTTTGAAAATGAAACATCCAGGGAAAGCACTTAAACCCAATTTGCTTCCCATAAGGCTAAAAGAAATTCACTTAATTATAATTGTTTTTATTTTTGTATGATGATTATTATGTAAAACAAATGTATTGCAGGAATTGAGACACATAAAGAAGATGCATATTTATGCAAAAATAATTTTAGTTCTATCTTCTTGACTTAATGTAAGTATGGATTTCTAAGGGATATAATTTTGTGTCAGTGCTTTTAATGAGCCCACTTTAGCCACATTTCTAGTACTAATATTATTACAACAGATGGAGAAAAGTTACAAGCATGTACACAATTACAGTGAAAGACATCCTAAACAATGTTTTTAAAATTAGGAAAAACAACTGCAATACATGTAAGAATAGAATGAAAAAAATAAATATCCATAATATATAAAGCCCTCTTACAAATCAGTGACATTTTTGGCAACATGTCTCCGTTTTCTAGGCTGCCTGTATGTAATTTAACATTGAAAGAGAAAAACAAGTGAAGAGGAACTGAATGAGGAGAGAGTAGAAAGGCATTGCTCTGTCTGGGTGGTACTGGGTGAACGGAATGGAATGACTGGGGATTATAGGCTGGCAGAGCCATGAGCATTTATTAGCCCCAGCTCCCTCCCTTCCCAGCCAGTCCTCCCATCTGTGCCTCTCTGTATCACTACCTAGCACCAGAAGTTTGGGTTTTAAAGTGAAAATAACTTAATGAGTTAGAACAGGGTCAAAGAGAAAAGTGTCTTGTTTATCAGAGACTAGCTATTTATCCAGGTGCAGTATCCCAGGAAGGGTGGGACGTAGCATGTTTGCTGAAGCTTATTGTTCCCATGCACATGTGATTCCAGTTGTATGGAGGGTGTACGATTAGGGTATTCTTATATTGTAGATCTGTAAATAACTATGTATGCATGTGAAAGTTGGACAGCAAAGAAGGCTGACAGGAAAAAAATTGGTTCATTTGAAGTATGTTGTTGGAGGAGAGCTCTATGGATACCCAGACCGCAAGAAAGATGAAGTCAAGCCATGGCCAGTTTAGCTCAGTGGATAGAGCGTCGGCCTACAGACTGAAGGGTTTGATTCCGGTCAAGGGCACATGCCCAGGTTGCAGGCTCCATTCCCAGTAGGAGGCGTGTAGGATGCAGCCGATCAATGATTCCCTCTCATCATTGATGTTTCTCTCACTCTCTCTCCCTCTCCCTGCCTCTCTGAAATCAATAAAAATATATTTTAAAAAAAGATGAAGTTAATGGGGGGTGGCAATGGTAAGATATGTACACATATAATACCTTAATAAAAAAAATTGAAAAAAAAAAAAAAGATGAAGTTAAGCCTAAAACATCACTGGAGGCAAAAATGACAAAAGTGAAGCTATCCTACTTTGGGCACATGAAGAGAAAGCAGGGTTCTTTGAAAAAGACAATAATGCTGGGGAAATAGAAGGCAGCAGGGAAAGAGGAACACAGAATATGAGAAAGATTGGCTCCATAAAAGAGGCCATAGGCATGATTTTACAGGAGCTGGGTAAGATTTTTAAGGACAGGACATTGTGGACATCACTCATTCACATGGTTGCTAGGAGTCAGAGCTGACTCAATGGCATGTCACACACACACACACACACACACACACACACACACACTCACATTCATACTCACACACACACAGAGGTCTGAAAAGGACCAAGCTCCTTACTCCAGCACCTAGAGAAAGAATAGCAAACTGACAGACGGCAGGCCAGACCCAACTTGGGTAGGTGTTGTTTTACCAGCACAGTTTTATAAAATTTCGAAATAGAGACTATGATGGTTAACTTGATTTCTCAATTTTTCTAAGCTATGTTGCTTATTTGTTCAAATACTAATCTAGATGTTGCTGTGAAGATATTTATAGATGTGATTAACATCTATGATTAGTTTACTTTAAAGGAGATTACCTTCAATAATTTTGGTGGGCTTCATCCAATAAGTTGAAGGCCTTGAGAACAAAATCTGAGGTTTCCTGAGGAAGAAGGAATTCTACCCCAGGACTGTAATATAAAAATATTGCCTGAGTTTCTAGCCTGCTGGTCTGACTTGAAATAGACTTATCAGCCCTAACAATCACCTGAGCCAATTCCTTAAAATAACTCTATATATGTATTCACACATATACTTACATATGCACATATGTATATATGCACACACACACACACAAAATATATATATATATATCTCCATCCTGCAAGGGAAGTTGGGAAATGTCACAGCAGTTAGCTGTGGCCATGCAGCTAGGTTGTGGCCAATGTATATATATAAAAGCCCAGCAATCGGAACGGCGGAACGACCAGAACAACCAGAACAACCGGTGGCACTACGGCAGCCAACCAGCCTGATCTGGCCCTGATCGGCCCCCAACACCCTGATCGGGGGTGGGGCTGGCTGGCCAACCACCTGTGGTCCCTCCCCATGGCTGGCCCCGCCCCCGAATAACCCCCCCTCCCCCAATCGGGGTGGGGGGCTGGCTGGCCAATTGCCTGGGACCCTTCCCCTCCCCCCCCGCCAGCCTGGCCCAATGGGCCCCCATTGGGGTGGGCCAGCTGGACCCCACCCGTGTACGAATTCATGCACCATTCCTCTAGTATGAAATAAACAGATGTGTTTTGTGGACGTTTCCCTGTTCTTGTTTCAGCCAGTCCTGCCTGGAACAGGCTGTTAGAGCTCTCACAGCCTTATGTCGTGAAGATAAAGGCCACACCCTAAGAATGATAGAACAGAGAGCTGGAAGGAACCTGGATGCTTGATCACTGTGGAGCTGCAGGATTTGTTCTGAAATGCCTCTCTTGAAAGAAAAACATCTTATCAAATTTATGCTAGATGCTGTTTGGGATTTTCTGTTACATTTAGTGAAATATAGTCCTAATTTTAAAATTAGGAAAATTCACATAAAACTTTAGATCTCTTATTTCTTCCTTGACAATTTAGAATGTCTGGTAAACTTGGGGAGCACCCTGCAGCTGGGGCTGGGGTACCAGGGAGAAGCGGAAGGAGTGCAGATGCTGGGGATGGGGTGGGAGACCCAGTGCCCCGCCTCGTTCATGGCGGGGGAAGGGTAATGGGCAGCTTTTCTTCTTTTTCCCGAAACCCCTGGTGGGCCTCCCTGAGGAAAGGCCTCCACAACTCTAGTCTCAAGTTTAGGTCTGTGAAGACTGCCCCCTATTGGGGCTGCATGGTGGCTTCCCTCTCCTGACCCTCCCCCACGTGCCAGAATTGAGTTCCCATTCAGAAAAATCCCCTCCCACTTCCTGGAGACCCTCTCCTGCCACCCCTTTCCTTCCTCTCTCCAGCCCCTCCCCCAAAGTTCCCCAGGAGAAGATATTTGAAGGCACCTGCCTGGTGTTGGCCAGGCCTGTGGGGGAGCAGTGGGGAGCACACTGGTCTCTCCCAGCCCCACCAGAACTCACTCTGGGCTCTGGGAACCGGCCTCATATATCAGCCTCATTCTCCCCTGCCTGCCCAGACTAGCTATGGCCCCCTTCCCACTGACCCCTTCTCCCTTCCTAAGCCACCTCATCCACATCATCATGATGGCCAATCCTTCATAGAGGCCCCTTTGTTTGGGAGCAGGCCTAGGGACTTCCATACCAGTCTTCATCCCACCCCTTGCCAAAATGGGAGAGATTCCTCTGGGGGTGAGCACCATCAGCCCGGTCAGCTGGGAGGGATATGTGTACTTCCCCAGTGCTCTGCCAGCTGCAGGAAGCCCCCTGGAGTAGCCCTGCCAAGAATCGGCCCAGCGCCCAGCCCTCTGTGCACCTTTTTGGAAGACTGGGACACCAGCTGCCCGGTTCCATTCTCCAGCTCCTCAGAGGCTCCTGGCTTCTCCGGGATGGCAGAGGCCCTGCCCTGCTCAGGATGGACCACTTTTCTGCAGAACATGGGAAACTCCCCACCTCACCTGCCGTTCGGAGCCCCGCAGAGCTGCACCCCGCTTCCCATCTAACCTCATTCTGGGCAGAGACCGTCAGCATGGCCCCAGTGGTGTGCAACCCCACCTCTCAGACATCTCCGGAGGGCTCTCGGACTGCGAGAGGGCGCAGGCCAGGCTGAGGGACACCCCACCCCCCACCCCCCACTGAGTGCATGAATCTCATGCACCAGGCCTCTAGTAGATATATGAACAGATGCTCAACATCATTAATGATTAGAGAAATGCAAATTAAAACCACAATGAGACATCACCTCACACCTGTTAGAATGGCTACAATCAATAAATCAACAAACAACAAGTGTTGGCAAGGATGTGGAGAAAAGGGAACCTTCGTGCACTATTAGTGGGAATATAGATTGGTGCAGCACTGTTGGAACTGCCTTATGACCCAGCAATTCTACTTCTCTGCTCCTTTGCCGTCAAGGACCCTCAACTTTTGCTTGCTTTAGACTGGGCCAGAGACCCTAATCAGGTTGTTTTCTTTATGGAAATTCCTAGAGGCATTTGAGCTTCCATCCCTGACGTGGATGCTGGGTTGTTACATCTACAAACAGTGCGTGCGATAGGCCCTTGTGCAAATTTATTTCGTCCCCCTTAGGCTGTGTCTCTTCGGCGGCGGGGGGGGGGGGGGGGGGGGGGGGGGGGGGGGAGGGGGGGGGAGTGGGACAGAACGGGGAAAATCTCTTTGCATCATTCTCAGCAAGGGTATCTCCAGATTGGCGTAGTCTCCTAAGGAAGATGTTTCTGACACTGGTGGAGGCAGCGCTGTTCCTCTACCCTTTGAGACACCACGTCAGTCACAGGCCTGCAGCCTGCCTGTGGGAAGAGGGAGGGCAGATCTCAGTGTCCACAGACTTTTCATGGCGGGGAAGCTCTACCCCCAAGGCATGGGAGGAGGAAAACGGAGGGTCTCCCACACCAGAGCTGCAACTTTTCTCATTTTGTTACGTGGAGTTTGGGGCGAGCAGACTCTCCTTGTTGTGGGTTCTTGTCCTACGAAGTTGGAAGGATAAAATTTAAGGACTAAAAGATTTTAAATAAAAATGTGGAAGTTTATTACAAGCGTATACAAACTCCCCCTAGCGGGGAGAGGGGAGCAAATGGGAAAAACCTGCTCTCTCTCTACTGGGAAAAAATCAGTTCAGTTCCTGAGTTTCTTTGTCTATGGGTTTATAAAGGCTGGCTGTTCTTTGTCTCTTCATGACCCTTTCTAATGGGACCTTCCCTTAATTTATGTCCCCCGTCTCTCCTAATTGGTCACTCTCCTGCAGAATTTCTGTTTCAAAGTTCAAAGCCCACCCATGCCCCCACCCCCCTCTTTCCCTTATATTGTAACATTCCTCTATCCTTTGTGAATGTATGTCTTCATCCCTCATGGGCCCCCTTTCCCTGATATTGCCTTTCCTCTCTCTAAACTTTTCAATTTTAAAGACCTTCATCTATTTTAATGAATTTGTATTCCTCTAGTCCACATGATTTTGACCCAATTCCTCACTAATACTCAAGCCTTGCTTTAGTGAAAGAGCATCACTCCCTCCCAATTTCCAACCAGCTCTCTGCCCTGAATCACATCACCAGACTTCTTGCACTGATTTGATAATGGAGAGAATAGCCTAAGAGGGTTTCCTTTCATCTGTGGGAGGGGCTTAGAGGAGGTACTCTGAGTTGAAGGATTCTTGGTGAGTTAAAGACCAATTCTTGTCTTTGGCTACGAATGAACTCACTAGGATGTGAGCAAAAACAAAAATGAACTCTCTCTCTCAGAATTAGTTACATGACAAAGAAGGTGTAGAAAACCCTTCCAGCCCTGGCTGGTGTGGCTCAGTGGTTGAGCATCATCCGTGCATGAAAGGTCATCCATTCGATTCCCAGTCAAGATACAAGCCCAGGTTGTGGGTTCGATCCGATATTTCTCTCTCTCTCGTGGATTTTCTTTTCTCTTTCTCCCTCTTCCTTCCTCTCTAAAATCAATAAAAACATATTTTAAAAAAAATAAAAGAAAACCCTTCCAAGCTGCTCAGGCCTTTTGCGAGGAAGGTATGTGTGTGGAAAGAGGCTGACCCTAAAGGGGAAGGTATGACAAGATCTGAAACCTGTGTGTTTGAACCAGACTATCTCTATATCTAGATTCATCTTTGTCTTTTTTTTTTTAATTGAATTTTTTTTGGTGACATTGGTTAATAAAATTATATAGGCTTCAGGTATAAAATTCTATAATACATCATCTGTATACTGTATTGTATGCTCACCACCTCAAGTCTAGTTTTCTGCCATCACCATTTATCGCCCCTTTACTCTCTTCTAACCCCCCCCCAGTCCCCTTTCACTCTTGTAATCACCATACCGTTGTCTGTGTCTATGAAAATTCTCTAAAGAGGACATACAGATAGCCAATCCTATATAATAAAAGGGTAATATGCAAATTGACCGAAAGGCAGAACAACCGGTCGCTATGACGTGCACTGACCACCTGGGGGCAGATGCTCAATGCAGGAGCTGCCCCCTAGTGGTCAGTGTGCGCCCACAGGGGGAGTGCCACTCAGCCAGAAGCCCAGAAGCCGGGCTCATGGCTGGTGAGCACAGCAGCGGTGGTGGTGGCGGGAGCCTCTCCCACCTCTGCAGCAGCACTAAGGATGTCCAACTGAGGCTTAGGCCCATTCCCTAAGCCATCAGTCAGACATCTCCGGAGGGCTCTCGGACTGCGAGAGGGCACAGGCCAGACTGAGGGACGCCCCCAAGTGCACAAATCTCATGCACCAGGCCTCTAGTAGATATATGAAAAGATGCTCAACATCATTAATCAGGGGTCCTCAAACTTTTTAAACAGGGGGCCTGTTCACTGTCCCTCAGACTGTTGGAGGGCCGGACTATAGTTTAAAAAAAACCATGAACAAGTTCCTATGCACACTGCACATATCTTATTTTGAAATAAAAAAACAAAACGGCAAAAACACCCGCATGTGGCCCGCGGGCCGTAGTTTGAGGACGCCTGTCATTAATGATTAGAGAAATACAAATTAAAACCACAATGAGACATCACCTTACACCTGTTAGAATGGCTACAATCAATAAATCAACAAACAACAAGTGTTGGCAAGGATGTGGAGAAAAGGGAACCTTCGTGCACTATTAGTGGGAATATAGATTGGTGCAGCACTGTGGAAAGCAGTATGATATTACCTGAAAATATTAAAAATGGAACTGCCTTATGACCCAGCAATTCTACCTCTGGGAATATATCCAAAGAAACCCGAAACTCTAATTCAAAAGAATATATGCACCCCTATGTTCATTGAAGCATTATTTACAATAGTCCAAGTGTCCATCAGTAGATGAGTGGATAAAAAAGCTATGGTACATTTACACAATAAAATACTACTTGGTTGTAAGAAGCAAGGAAATCTTACCTTTTGTGACAGCATGGATGGACTTGTAGAGTATTATGCTAAGTGAAATAAGCCAGTCAGAGAAAGACAAGTATGATTTCACTTATATGTGGTATCTAATAAACAAAACAAACTAACAAACAAAACAGAAGCAGACTCATAGATGCAGAGAACAGTCTGACAACTGTCAGAGGGTTAGAGGGTTGGGGGCTGGGTGAAAAAGGTGAAGGGATTAAGCAAAGGGAAAAAAAACCAATTGTCTTTTCTTTTTATTCTCAAAATTTCATTAAACTAATGACTAGTATTTTCCATGGCTAGACACTGTTTTAAGCCTTGGGAATACAGTGAGCAAAACAGGTAATATTTCTGCCCTGAAGGAGCTTACATTTCAATTGCTGGATACAGATAATAAATATAACAAGTAAACAATTACATAATCAAGATAATTTCAGATAGTGATAAGTGTTATAAAAAAAAGCTTTAAAATGTTTTGTTTAAAAAGGTGAGATAGATAGTGACAAGGCGAGGAGGTCTACTTTATTTTTTTCTTTATTGATTAATGTATTACATATGTGTCCTTATCCCCCCATTGCACCCCCCCCCACCCGCCCAATCATGCCCTCACCCTCACCCTCACCTCCTGTTGTCTGCGTTCTGCTTATATGCATGCATACAAGTTCTTTGATTGATCTCTCTCCCTTACCCCCACTCTCCCCTGAGGGGGTCTACTTTAGATGGACGGGCAGGAAGATCTCTCTTAAGGAGGTGAAATTTACCCTCAATGATCAGAAGACCTGGAAAAGGAATGTTCTAAGAAGAGAAACAGAAGGTACAAAGGTCCTGAGGAAACAAGCTTGCTTGGGCCTGGCACGTGAGGTAGAGAAAACCAAGAGATGAAGTCACACGTAAGATGGAGGTTGGATCATACAGAACTTTAACCCAGAGATAGATAGGGACGTTGGACTTTAGTCTAAGGGCTTTTAGAAGCCATTAGATAATGTTAAGCAGGAGAATAAAATGGTTTACTTTAATTTTGAAAGCTCACACTGGCTGTTGGTTAGATTAGAGATTGGGAAGAGTGGAAGCAGGGAGGACCTTTAGGAGTCTATTTTAACAGTCCAGGTGAGAGATGACACCTAGCTTGGGTAAGGTGGTAACAGCAGAGATAGAGAGAGGTGAGCAGATTCAGGGTCTATCTTAAGAGGCTGAGCCAACAGAACCTGCTGGTGGATTGGATGTGGGGTAGGAGAAAATAAGAGGGATCGAATAGGGTTGCTAGTTCCATTCACTGAGATGGAAGCCTGAGGAAGGAACCAGTTTTTGGAGGGGAATCAGAGACCTATTTTGTTTGAAATGCCTGTGAGACATCCAGGTGGAAACGGCAAGCAAATAGTTGGACAAATGAGAATTCTTGGAGCCCAGATTTAGATTCCTTTTTGAATTTTCTTCCCACTGTAGATGCCCAGAAAAGTCCAAGAATGGGCCTGAGAGGGCAGATTCCCCCTTCCCCCTGGACCAGCAGAGGTCCTCTCCATGAGGCCAGGTGCCCACCATCTAAGGGTTTTAGTGCGCCTGTGGGTAGCGGTATGCTTCGGTGCACATAGCAGAAGTGCTTTAAGAGTTGAGAAGGTCAAGCAGGTTGCAAGTTGCTATTTGTCATTAACATACATTTCAATGTGCCAAGTGCCTTCTCTTTAATTATGAATGACCTTCAGTTGACTCTTAGTATATAAAGTTTCTGGTTTCTGCTTTCCCCTCTCCATTCTCATCATCCCTGTCCTGGCTTCTTTAACCAGCCTTTACTCTGCGGACTGTGTAAAGTGAAAAGCTTCAGTCCACCTTTTGATGTTTGGAGGGGAGAGAGGTGCAGGGAGAGGTCTCTAAGAAAGCTCAGGAAATAGCTTGCCTCTTTTCTCCTTCTGAGAAGTTGGGGAAGAGAATAGTGAGAGAGACAGGAAGCCAGGTTGGAAGGAATAACTTCAGTTGTATTTTAATAAAAATCAAAAGCAAGCTGCCCTGCGCTGGGAGCAGGCAGCCCCCAGGGAGAGCGGAGGAGACTGTTTTTCCCTGTGGGCTGCACCTCCTGAGAGGAAAGAGGCGGCACAGCCCAGCCTAGTATGCTCAGCTCCTCTACCCAGCTTCACTTGACATCACCAGAGGTGAAATGGTTAAGGCTCCGAGAGAGGACAGAAAGGACCCAGGAAGCGGAGACCGGGCCTTCTCCTCTACTTTAGAAAACGAAAATGTTCACCGTTAATTGGCTGGATTTAAATAATTGGATTTTCAGTAAGTAGGGCGCAGTTAAGTTCAACAAACAGATATCAAGCACAATTCTGCCACTTACTAGTTCTGTGATTTTGGGAAACTCACCTGACCTAAGTCTCAAATTTCTCATTTGTAAAGATGAGGATAACAGTACCTACCTTGTGAGATCATTCAGGTAACGCATTCGGTGCACTGCCTGGATCAGGACGGGCACTCAGTCAAGAGTGCCGGCTGCTATTCCTACTGTAATGGTGGCTATCACTATTTCCAGGTTAGGAAATCTAGGTGCTAGGGATATAAAGATAAAAGATATAATCTTACTACCTAAAAGCTTAAGACTCAGTCAAGAGGTAGGAATAATAAACATTAAAATACAATGTAATGCACATGTAGTAGGGTTTCTTACCAGAAGGGTGCCTGTAAGTGGTTACATTTTAGTGAGACTATGTATCTATGTAGGCCAGGACAAAAAAAAAAAAAAATCGTCTTGGAATTGTAGAGCCTTCCATAACCTTATTGGGTGGGGGTCAAGTGAGTAGTTGAAACTGTTCACCAAGAAAGGTATCAGGACATGCCTATGATTTTGTTTGTTTGTTTTTGGTGTTTTTTTGTTGTTGTTTTGTGTTTTTTGTTTGTTTTTGTTAATCCTCACCCAAGGACATTTTCCCATTGATTTTTAAAAAGAGTAGAAGGGAGGGGAAGAGACACAGAGAGAGACACATCAATTGTGTTGCCTTCCGCATGCAGCCTGCAACCAAGGGCCCTGACAGGAATCGAACCCGGGCTGAACCTCAGTCCTCGGGCCGATGCTCCATCCACTGAGCTAAACCAGCTAGGGCTGTTTTGTTTTGTTTTTTTAAAAGGAGTTAGTCACCAGGGAGGAATAGAATAATGATGGCTTCAAATCCTCAAAAGAGTGAAAGCTAGAACCAGCCCTGGTTTAGCACTTCTGAGCACAGAAAGAGCTGATCACTTTCGAATCTGACACCTGGAGCCTAGACTGGCAGCACCTGAGGGCCCTTGGATCAGGGTGACGTGGGGACAGACTGGAAAGACTCCACTCCTGACCTTGCACTGACCGCACTGGGCGGGTTCCCCGTGGGTACAATGCTTTATCTGTTTACATCTTCTGCTAAGCTGCCTTGCTGCCTTTTCCCGGAGCCACCTCACACGGCTGGCCAGTGCACAGGCAACCTATTCTTGTGGAAGTAACCAGGAGGCCTCTTACGCAGTTTGGGGGGCAACTGTCGTGCCTCCCAGTTCATCTCTCGAGTGCACATGTTTGGATCCTCGCAGACCAGTCATAGGAAACCCTAAGGTCCAGACTGTCCTCCCTCCAACTCCTTCTCTGTAACCCTATGCCCTTGCTGCCTCATCTGCTGAGGTGACGGGGAATTTGGCCAGGAGCACTTCCTGTTGGAGAGCTCTGGGGTGGGGGTGGACCATCCGCAGAAAAATATGCCAAGCATCTTCCAGGAATCAGGGACACATGGCCGATTTTGCCGCATCTACCCTTCTGCCTCAGCCATGAGACTGACCTACTAGATTCTCTTTCAGGTACCTCTTAAGCACAGCGAATCCTGTATGCGCAGAGGAGGAGGGGGAGGGAGGGCAGTCTGGACTTCAGGGTTTCCTATGACTGGTCTGTGAGGGCTCAAACATTTGCACTCTAGAGATGAACTGGGAGGCACGACAGTTGTCCCCCAAACCGTGTAAGAGGCATCCTGGTTACTTTCACAGTAACAGACGCAGGCATACGCCACAGGAGCAGGAAGCAACGAGTGATGAATTCTGCAAGAAGAGGCATGGGCCTGAACAGGGTTTGGAAGAATCAGTAGTTTACAGTGATAGAATGGAGGAAGTGCATTACAGATGGAAGAACAGCATGGACCAAGTTTTACTAACCCGCGACATAACATGGTTCCTCAGTGAACTCAAAGTACCTTTGTCCATTTTGCCACAGTTTTGGTGGATTCATTTTTTTCCTTCTTTTTTTTAAATTTTACTTTATTGTCTAAAGTATTACAATACATAGTAGTACATATATCTCCTTTTTTCCACCACCCCATTGACTTTCCCCCAGGTGGATTCATTTCTTGTTCCAGTATTTAGTGATAAGCTTCCTCAGTTCTTCACCAAGTACAAGTTTAATACATGTCAAGTATTTAGAAGAGTGCCTGGCACATGGTTAGCACTTTCTCAGTGAAACTTCTTATAACTACATAGCTCAACTTTTTAAAAGTATAAAATATATTAAAAAAAATTCTCCAGCCCAACCTACCATCCTTTCCTGTTTTCTACTCCTGTCCTCCTTCATCTCCATCCTTCAAACATCCCAAACAATTCCTGTCAAAAGCCAAACATTTTAAGAGGCCAGTCTAAAATAGGTGCAACACAAACCATCCAAAAACGGCAAGGCGTTGCAGGGCAAGGGCCACGTTCGATGTTTTGGGTCTGGGTGTGATTAACTGGCAAACAAATAGTATCTAAAACAAGGCTTGACATTTTTCGTCGGTTCCAGACGAAGTCCTATTTCAGAGGTTTGTATAAATAATCGCTTCCTGGCCCAAGTCGGAGGCGACCTCGGGAATCAGCGAGGGAGTGCGGAACCGGGCCAGGTGTGGCGGTTCTCCCAGCCAGTGCCACGTAACCAGGGCGCTGGGGCCGATGTGACATCTAGGAAAGGTAAAGAGAAAGGAAAGGCCGGCCTGGGTGTCGGGGCCGCAGACTCAGGAGCGGGCCGAGGTCAGGAGCCGCGCAGCCCCGGGTCGGTGGGCACCGAGGGAGGAAGAGGGTCTAGAGTGGGGCGCCAGGAGGATGCGAGGAGAGGACAGGAACGTGGCGAAGGTACCTGCCAGGGGCGCCGGGTCCAATGGGAAGAGCGCGCGAGCCGCACCTCAACCTGCCTGACGACGTCACGACGCCGAGGCGGACGCCGGGCCAATGGGAGGCCGTCACGGGCAGGGGGCGGGGCCCGGAGGAATCGGGGCCGGGGCGCCCTGAGACAGTTGGCGGAGTCGGGTGGCCACCGCCGGGAGAGGGAAGCGCGAGCGGGCGGCCGTGGACGCCACCGCCACCTCCCGCATGGTGCCGAGCCATCCCTAGGCGGCGGCGGCGGCGAGGCCTGCGGGGCGGCGCCGCGGAGGGGGTCGGGGTCGCGGCTTCCCGTCGCCCACACTTCCTCCTGCGGCGGCCGTCTCGGCGGGCGGGATGGCGGCGGCCCCGGGGAGCGGCCGCGCCTCTGCGCGCCGGCGGCTTCTGCTCCTGCTACTTCCGCTGCTGTGGGCCCCGGCCGGGGTCCGGGCTGCCCCGGACGAAGACAGCCTCCGGAACCAGGAGCCGCCGGCGCCCGCTCAGCAGCTGCAGCCCCAGCCCGTGGCCGCGCAGGGCCCCGAGCCGCCGCGGGCCGAGGTGAGCCGGACGGGCCGGGGCGGGCGAGGCTGCGGGTACCAGGCTCGCGGCCGCCGGGAGCGCCGCCCTCGGCCCGGGGCTGCCGGCGGGGGGGGAGGGGAGCCCGGCCTGGCTCCCGGGGGTGGGAGACGGCGGGGCGCCTTCCCGGGGTCAGGCCCGGGCCCCGCCCGGCTCCGTGTGCGGCGGGGGGAAGGGACGGAGCCCGCGGGGATCCCGTGGTTCGGGGGACCGGGATGCTGCTGAGGAGTGGGAGTCTGGTCGGTCCGCTGGCTTTTCCTTCTCGGAACCGCTGATCCCGAACGGCGGACCCCGGTTCAGCGCTGCAGGGCTTGTGCTTTTGTCTGTCTTTTGACACATGCACCTGGATTGTTGCGGCGGGACTCTCACTTTTTTAACGACGTGCTCTTGCTTGTGGGAAGGAGCCCTGAGGCTCGCGGCGGGATGAGCGGCGCTGGGCCGGAGCACCGAGCGCTGCAGCGGGGTGGGTGCCGCGGCTAGACGTGGACGTGTACCGGACTTGTCCTTGGGCCCTCCCCGAAGAGGTATTAATTAATGCCTTAATTTATGCTCCTAGACCCGCTTAGTCCCTTGTATTCACATTTAAAATTTCCTCCACACATCTGCCCTGGGCTTCCTCCTTCCTCCTTTCCCGTTTGAATTCCTGAATTCAGGTCTTCTGTCCTGTGACTGGCACTCAAACCCCCCACCCCCACCCCCACCCCTCTCACCCGAGGCTCTGTGGAGCCGGTCGTCGCCACCCAGCGACTCTTCCTAAACTTTGAGTTGTGTTTTACTTCTCGGAAAGCTTCCCCGCGTTGCCCCTGCCTGCCTGCTGATTGCAGTCCAGCCTCTTCAGCAGGATGTTCAGGTTTCTTCAGGATCTGGCTCCAGCCCCCCTCCGGGCTTTTTAGTCACCGCTCCCTGGCTCACGTGCTTGCCTCCAGCCCGAGACCTTGCCATGTGCGCTCGGTGGCAAGTCTCTCCAACAAAGGGTCTCTCTCCCTGGGCAGGCTGCGGTGAGCTTGTAGCCCACCGGTCAGCGCCTTTCCACCTTCCAGGAGCCAGCAGCTACCTCCTCTCTGGGAGGACTTCCCTGCCTCGTTCAAAGGGATGTCTCTCTTGCTCGTCACTCCTGGGCTTAGCTGACCCTGTTTGCCATTTCCAGTTCTGGAATGGAACTGAAATGCTGATTCATGACATTTATTCTTATAGAGTTTATCATTTAGCCTCCTGTCATTTAACTCATCGGGAGTTTCTTTTTTTTTTTTTCCCCCTCAAACATTAATTATTAAGTAGTAACTTTGCGAGTGAGATATTTTGAATGTAATTTTCTAGGCCTTTCATTAGTTTTAGTCAGACAATGTTTAGTCAAACATGTGTTCATTTGAACTCTAAATGACTAAATACAAGTTAAATTTGTATCTAATTATAAGAAGTCATACAATTTCTAATTATAATGAGATACAAAATAATACCCTTTAGACAATGTGGGTGAAAAATCTAGTCTTATAAAATAAAGTCATCAGTATCTAGTGAGCATATTTAAGTGGCCTTAAGGATCCTTGTCTTTAAAATTGTGGATGTGGAGGCAAGGGGCAGGCACAATATATGATTTTTGCCTTCAATATGTTGATATATTCTTAGTGGTTATTTTTTGATAGGAATATATTCTAATTTCTATATCATAGTAGAATCCAGTTGTTTTAATTATATTTTCATGTAATTTTTGATAGGCTCAACTATTTTCTCTACTTACAGTACTACAGCATGTTAGAAGACATTTTTTAAAGGTTGGCTATTTAAACTTACCCTTTTCATGCCACTGTGAGAGTGGATTTCTGAAAATGGAGGGGGGTGGGATCTCTCCTTTACTGGTCATCATTCAAGTGTAAGATGTATTATTAAAATGCAGTTATATCTTACAGGGTGCTTTGAAGCAAGATAACTGAATTTCTAACAGCTTTCTACTTTGGGTATTTTTTTTCCTCTGTGATCAGATAAAAGTTGGGGGAGTTCACTCTGAACTTAGAATTAAACCCCAATATACAAATGAAAAGAAGTACGGTTGATCATTTGTATTCACTTATGCAGTTAATGCTTCTAGGGACTTACTCAGTTTTTTCTTATTCCTTCCCTAGGCTGAGTACATAATATAAGAAGCATTAAGTCCTTTTAGTTGAGGGAGGTTAGATAGATTTAATAAAGGTAATTTTTAATTTGCTGCATATTCTGGAAGTCCCAAGAACTGTTCTGGTTAAGTAGCACTGTTGATAAAGCCTATTATCTGACCCAGTACAAATTCTTGATATTTACTGTTTTTTGGCATTTCTTTTATTATCTTTTAACTGTGAGAAAGCCTTCCATACAATATTTGAACTTTTTTTCATTTTCATTAAGTTAACAGTTCTGCTTCCTGCAGTCCAGTCTCCCATTTCTAGCCTCTTTATAGCTAAGATTGAGGCCATGAGATGTGAGAATGCTTTTCTTGCTCAGGATTGCTGTGTCAGTGTGAAGTGAACATTATGTTGCCAAATTCATTGCCTGGTGTTCTACCATCAAAGCAATTCATTAAAATCAGTGAAACACTTAATACCATTCAAATGTCCAAATTTATAAATCCATTAAAAACAATATTCATAAAAATAAAGTTGTTAAAACATTCATTAAAATAAAAATGTATTTGTTAAATCTATGTTATTCTAGTATGAATTAACAAGTAACATTAATAAAAAATAAAATATTTAAAAAACAGACTAAACCATCCATAAAAAGAAATGATAGTGAAAAATTATTTTTATTTTTAAAAATATATTTTTATTTATTTCAGAGAGAAGAAGGGAGAGGGGGAGAGAGATAGAAACATCAATATGAGAGAATCATTGATCTGCTACCTCCTGCACGCCTCCTACTGGGGATTGAGCCTGCAACCCCGCATGTGCCCTGACTGAGAATGGAACCCTGACCTCCTGGTTCATACGACATTCAACCAATGAGCCACACCAGCCAGACCAATAGTGAAAATTTATAATAAAATATAATCTTTATTGTAATGCAATTTTTTAAAACCAGGTTTATCCATGGTGTCCTTGTTGAAGTTGAGTGTATATTTTTGTGCACACTTTCGAACTTCTGAAAAAGGTTTTCTGGCTTCTTATAATGAAATACTAGTAATGGCTAGGAGACAGTTTTAAACCAATTCTAAGCATTTCCTTCTGACTCTTTTATCTTTAAATAATCTAACCTCTTGTGTGGTAACTTTTGTTGAGCACTTTTTGTTTTGTTTTTTTGCAGGGATATCATTCTTTTTTCTAAGAAAGTATCTTCATCTTCCCTAGTATTTTGTGTAGATGAAGATTCTGATGCAGGTATCTTGTTTTGTTTCAGTAGTCAAACGTGTTCATTTGAACTCTAGAACTAGAAGGAATTATTTTTTCATTGTTGACTGTCATTTTCTTCCTTAAGATCATGAAAGTAGAAAAGAATACTTTCTGAGTGAGCATATATTTTTCTTTTTACAGTTTTTCAATTTGGAACTGATTTTAACTTTGAGTAAAGACAAGTCAATTTCTAATTATAATTTGTTGACCCTGCTTTCAAGATGTAAATGTTTTGGGTTTCAGACCCAAATTAAAATAATGAAATAATGATATTTGTACTAAGGAAAACACTGTATTTCATTACTTACTATTTCATTACACTATAATGAAGAGTGGAGTATCAGAATTGAAATGATAGTCACTGCATCTGACTTGTACATATCTGTTATTTGCTTCTCTGCCCATACCTTCTGCCTTTAGACTGGACAGAACTATCATCCTTTCCACACCTTTTCTCTGTGTCCATGTGCCTATTCTCTGACCTCCAATATTTTTCTTCCTCAATATCTTTATCTTTTTATTGGTTCCTTTCCGTCTGCATACACATGCTCATAGGTTCTTTCCTACTTGGGGAAAGAAAGAAGGAGGCCATTAAGTCAGTGATGGGCAACCTTTTGAGCTTGGTGTGTCAAACTTCGCCAAAAAAACAAACATAACTCGGGTAGTGTGCCACTTTGAGGAAAAAACATTATTTCGCGATATTTATAGTTTAAATAACATAAATGTTTCATCCTCGGCATGCGGCCGCCTCAGCGGCCACGTGTCATCAGAAATGGCACTGACACGCGTGTCAGAGGTTCGCCATCACTGATTTAAGTCATCCTGACTGCATTATAAGCATACCTCGGTTCATTGCGCTTCGCTTTGTTGCGCTTCACAGGTGTTGCGTTCTTTACAAATTCGAGGCAAGACCCTCCACCAGCAGAAAAATTACGACTTGCTTTATTGCGAGGCTCGCTTTATTGTGGTAGTCTGGAACTGAACCCACAGTATCTCTGAGGTATGCCTGTAGTTTCTGTTCTTCAGTTTTATCAACCAAATTTCTATCTAGGATATTAGCTGCTTTTTTACTTTGCTTTAGTCTTCCATTATCTGGCTTGAGCCCCTGTCTTTTTATTCTTTTTTTTTTAGTCCTCACCTGAGGATATGTTTTTACTGATTTTAGAGGGGGAAAGGGAAGGGATAGAGAGAAAAAAAATCATCTATGTGAGAGAGAAACATTGATTGGTTGCCTCCCATACGTGCCCCATCCGGGGATCAAGTCCACAACCTGGGTATGTGCTCTGACCAGGAATCAAACCTGCAACCTTTTGGTGTATGAGACAGTGCTCCACAGCTGAGCCACCCAGCTAGGGCTGAGCCCCTGTCTTTTTAATGAAATTTCATTTTTGAAGTATAACTTTACCTTACCTAATTGCTAAATGCAGGGCTCTTTTTCAGTTCTAATTTTGACACTGTTCTCTCTCTACTTTTTGAAGAGTTGGACCCCATCTTTGCTGTGTGAACTTGGAAAAATTATTTAACACTATTGGTCCTCAGTTACTCCTCTTGTGTTAAGTTGGGATAACAGTTCTTAAGGTTTTTGAGTATTTGAATAATGTATATGAAAATACCTGGCATCTAATTAGTTAGTAGCTCAGTGAATGGTGTTTGTCCCTGTCTTGACCATCTGTGGCGATCTCTGGCCTGGCTTTCTAAATATCTAAGACAGTTTTTGTTTTCTGTCTCTTCTCCCCCCTCCTCTTACCCCCTTTTCCCTAAAAATAGACATTCCCTAAGGCTTTTCAACTTAATTTCTAGGCCTTTTCCCATGGGAATTTCATCTACTTGAAAAGCTCTAACTGATAAATTTAGGCTCCCAGATACATGCCCTGAGGCTAAACTCAGGGGTCCCAATTGTATGACTTCTTGGAAACCTTCATTTGAAATGCTTTTTTATCACCTCAAATTGAATGTGTCTGAAACCAAACCCCTTATTTTTATTCCTCTTTCCCACATACCTTGTAGGAATACTAGTATTTCTTAGTCAACCAGATAGAAAACCTTAACCATCATCTTTGATTCTCCCCTCTTTTTAAAGTTCTGTTGATTTTCTTTCCATAATGTAGAGAATTTTTTTTCTTTCCCTATTATTAACATTGGTTTTAAGCAGCTGACTTCCTAATTAATTGGTCTGGTGGCTGGTATTTTTAGCCCTGATGTATAAGTCACAGTGCTTTAATTATGTTTGTGTCTTCTACTCAACAACTTTTAAAAGCTTCTTGCTTGCCTCTAAGCTGGGCCACAACCATACAGGATTTTTAGTCTGGGCCCTATTTATCTTGTTACTCCAACCATTCATCTGATGGTTTGCTTCCTCTTCTCAGAACATGCCAGTATTCTTTCACATTGTCAGTCCAGTGAAGGAGGTAAATGCATGTACTCCGCTGCATTTTCAAGTTTGCCTTTGCATGAGTGATAGTACTGAATTCTGCTGAGACTTTGAAGGAGCCTTATAAAATGAACCTCAGAACCAACTTCCCTCATCAGTCAGAGATTGCCCCACAGTTGTTAACTCTATACTTGTGGGTAGTGAATGTGTAAGTGCAGAGCACTTTCTGGTTGGACCTATTTGAAGACTTAGAGCCTACAAGGAGTTGGTTTCTCTCTATATATAGATAATAGATAGATAGATAGATAGATAGATATAGATATAATCTTATTCTCTTCTCCCTTTGTAACCATCAGCTTGTTCTCAATCTATAGGTCTGTTTTCTGTTTTGTTTTGTTTTAGATTCCATAAGTAAGTGAAATCATACAGTATTTGTCTGACTTATTTCATTTAGCATAATATTGTCAAGGCCCATCCATGTGGTCACAAATGACAAGATTTCATAATGTGCCTGTGCATGTGCATGTGCATGCATGAATCATATCTTTGATTAATTTTTTAGCTTGTATCTGTCCAGTTTTCCCAGCACCACTTACTAAAGAGACTGTCTTTACCCCATTGTATATTATTGCCTCCCTTGTTATAGAATAAGTGAGGATTTATTTCTGGTTGATGCCATTGGTGTGTGTGTGTGTGTGTGTGTGTGTGTGTGTGTGTGATTATACCAGTACTATATTGTCTTGATTATTGTAGCTTCTTTGATTCTCCCCTCTTTTTAAAGTTTTGTTGATTTTCTTTCCATAATGTAGAGAATTTCTTTTCTTTCCCTATTATTAACATTGGTTTGATATCAAGAACTGTGATCCCTACTTTGTTCTTTCTCAAGATTCCTTTGGCTGTTCAGGGATTTTTGTGGTTTCATATAAATTTTTGGATTAGTTTTTCTTAAAATGTGGTGCCTCAGAACTGGTACTAGTATGAATTAACAAGTAAAATTAATAAAAAAATAAAATATTTAAAATGTGGTGCCCCCAAACCAGTACACAACTTTGGGTAAAGAATGAGCATCATAGAATGATGGACATGTCAGTAACTCTTTAAAGCAGCGGTCGCCAACCTTTTGGACCTCACAGACCACCAGTTGGCGACCGCTGCATTAAAGTGTTTAAAGTGCTTGTTGCCCTTTTGGAGCTTTGTCACATTTTCAACTTAAATGTCAATCAAAGCATTGTTTTGTCTTTTTATCAGGACATATTATCTCTTAGGATATTTTTAGCCATTAGTGTAGGACCATCGACATATCCAGCTATATTAGATCTCATCTTAGCTACAGTCAACTCTTGCTCCAGCCTATTGAGAGCTTTCTGAATCTTACTCTTTCCTCTAAAGTGTTAATGAAATTTATCTCAGCTTCCTGTTATTTGGATGTTTGATAAGCATACCTTGGTCTTTCACACCTGTTACAAATAAAAAGCTAAGAACTTAATCTCAGCTCACAAATTCTTAGAAAAGAAGGTAATTTCAATGTGTGGATATAGTTGGTCTACACTTATTTAAAAACTAGAGGCCCGGTGCATGAAATTTGTGTGTGGGTAAAGTCGCTAGGCCTGTCCTGCAATCAGGGCCATCTTCCCCAGCTGGCCCCAGCTGGCCCCGACCCCCGCCACCCACCCCGGTTCCCTGTTCATCATCTGCTGTTCTGTGCTTGGCGGCTGGGGGAAGGGACTGAGAGGTCGGCTGTTCCCTCCCGCTTGCTGGCCCTGCCCCGTCCCCGAAGCAGGTGGCCATCAGGCAATTGGAGCCTGCAGGCCAGGGAAAAGAACCAAGAGGTGGTCAGTGCACCTCATAGTGACTGGTCCAGCGGTTGTTCTGGTCGTTCTGCTGTTAGGGTCAATTTGCATATTATCCTTTTATTATATAGCAGTGATGGGCAACCTTTTGAGCTTGGTGTGTCAAAATTTGCCAAAAAACTGAGCATAACTCGGGTAATGTGTCACTTTGAGGAAAAAACTAACTCCAAGACTCTAGTCGCAAATGTTTCATCCTCAGGAGCAGCAAATGTTTCATCCTCAGCATGCGGCCGCTGTCATCAGAAATGGCTACGCGTGTCAGTGCTGACACACGTGTCATAGGTTCGCCATCACTATTATATAGGATAGAGGCCTGGTGCACAGGTGGGGGCTGGCTGGCCTGCCTTGAAGGGGGTCCCCGATAAGGGTGGGGGTCTCTGCTGGGGCGGGGCCAGCCTGGGTGACCGGCCGCCGGTGGTTTGCAGGCCAGCCAAGCCCCTGGCTTTGTCAGGAAGGACGTCTGGAAGACGTCTGTTCTAATTGGCATATTACCCTTTTATTAGTATAGATTGTTTTGTAGAATTGTACTTGGATCTGCATTGTAGCAATCATCAATTAGAGATTTCTGTTATTACTAATGGCTTTCAAAATGATTACACAGTAAATAAGTCTAATGACCATGACAGAAAAAATATCTTAATTCACATACAAAATAATTGTAAATAATGACTTCTTTAAAAAAATAGCTGATGTATATATTTTTTTTATTTCAGAAAGGACTCACACCAGCTGTCCCAGTTCATACCAATAAAGAAGATACAGACACCCAAACTAATTTGGGGTTTATCCATGCATTTGTTGCTGCCATATCAGTTATCATTGTATCTGAACTGGGTGATAAGACATTTTTTATAGCAGCCATTATGGCAATGCGCTATAACCGTTTGACAGTGTTGGCTGGTGCTATGCTTGCCTTGGGCTTAATGACGTGCTTATCAGGTAAGTAAGTGTGCTTTTCCTTCTAGTAAGTTTATTGGTTTTAAGCAACAGCATGGTGTTTGGTATTGAGTCACTGAATCATTCAATTAATCATGGAATTTGGTTCATATTCCAGAGTTGTATAAAAAGAAAATGGTTTTAGTTCCTAAATTCCTGAAAACTATACTGCATTTTTAAAATTAAATGTTCAGCTATTCAATTAAGATACATATTCCTCATTTATTCATTGGATTGGAATCCTTACTTTTGTTGTGTATTCTTGCTTTTTTTCCCCTTTTCAGTCCAGATAAGCTTATTTATGTCTAATATCTTACAAGTAGAACTCAAGCAGCCACAGAGAATTGCATATTCTCCTGTTGAAGGACATTTGATATCAATAACTGAGGAATCACTCTTGGTTTATTGTGTTCTATTAAGCTATTGTTACCCATTATAGTAAAGGAATGAAATGTTCTTAGATTCCTAGTTTGTGCTGCTATTACATAGGCTTGCTTTTCAAAGAATTAGCCCATGAGAAAGTAAGCTTACCATTCAATAATTAGACATAATTTAGTCTCTGATTCAGAAGCAACCTTGAGCCACGTAGTTGGGTAGAAATAGTAAGCTTCCTCCTTAGAGTCAGACTTGCGCCAGGGTCTGACTGTGCCATTTATTAGTGTAATGGTAAGTTACTGCACCTCTTTAAGTTTCAGGTTCCCCATCTGTAAAATGGAAATATCTACCTACCTTATAGGGTCACAAGTGCTCAGTCATTCACCCTGTTCTTTCTTCAGCAATTTCCATTTCTGGCTGCTTAGATGCTGGTAGTAGTTTACGTCTTTTAAAACATGAGTATTTTAATGATTAAATTAATTTGACTACTTTTCATATTTTAGAAATTAGCATTAGCGTTATTTGTATTTCACAATAAAAACAGTTTTCTCTTCCAAAGTAAATTTTGATTATAGGAAATAGGAAAAGTGGGGAGAGTTGTAAATGGTAAAGTTACTTGTTTGGAATGAGTTTCAATAAATTAGAGAATTTTATTTTTGAAGCTTTGAGCTTCGAGATAACTAGAAGGCTATCCTCTCTGCCCATTCCCTCATCGGAAGCTGGCTCCATCAATTCCCCCAACATCTTTGTGTTCATATCCATTTCCTCAGCTGTAAGTGGGGTTCGTCTCTCCTGTCCTGACCCTCGGCCCACCTCCCTCTAGCTGCTGGTGCTGTCTGACAGCTCTTCTTACCTGTACTATTGAAAGGATAGGTTTTATTTGTGGTCTTCAAACCTTTTCCTCGTTTATCTAAAATAATTTTGAAAAAGTATATACCTCCTGTCACATTGAAGTGATCTAAGACTTGTCATATTAAGCTTAAGGAGTTGCGGAGATCTAATTTCTGGTATAGTATACAAAAACTGTATGGCATTCTTTTAAAACGGGCTGAGGGATGTTATGTCTCCCCCCTCCCCCCACCCCACCCTGTGCATGAATTTTGTGCATCAGGCCTCTAGTGTATTTCACTTAGCATAATACTTTCCAGGTCCTTCCATGCTATCTCAAAGGATAAGAGATCCCTGTTTACAGCTGCATAGTATACCATGGTGTAAATGTACCACAGCTTTTGTATACTAATATATACCATATATATATTTTTATTGATTTCAGAAAGGAAGGGAGAGGGAGAGGAGAGAGAGATAGAAACATCAATGATGAGAGAGAATCATTGATTGGCTGCCTCCTGCACACGCCACTCTGGGGACTGAGCCCATAACCTGGGTATGTGCCCTGACCAGGAATCTAACCAGGACCTCCTGGTTCATAGGTCGATGCTCAACCATTGAGCCATGACGGCCGGGCACCACAGCTTTTTTATCCATTCATCTACTCATGGGCACTTGGGCTGTTTCTAAATCTTGGCTGTTGTAAATTGTGCTGCTATGAACATAGGGGTGCATATATTCTTTTTGATGGCCAAGAGACATATGAAAAAAAACGCTCAAAGTCATTAATCATCAGAGAGATGCAAATTAAATTGACAATAAGGTATCACCTCACACCTGTCAGAATGGCTACTATCAACAAATCAACAAATGACAAGTGCTGTGGAGGATGTGGAGAAAAGGGAACTGCTGGTGGGAATGCAGACTGGTGCAAGCTACTATGGAAGACAGTATGGAGTTTCCTCAAAAAATTAAAAATAGAACTGCCATTTGACACAGTGATCCAATTTCTATAAATATATCCTAAGAAACTCAAAACACCAATAAGAGATTATGCATTCTTGACTAGAACTCTACATAGCTGAGGTTTGACCCTATAAGAGCATCTTATCTGGCCCTCGTTATGTTAGTTTTATTCACTCAGTTAAGATTTCTTTATTTCTTCCTTTGCAACTAATATGTAATCTTTAGGGAAACATTTTAAGACTGCAACTACCTTATTCCCCTCAGTTTAGCATCAGTTGATGACTCCTTACATGATTTAAATCTTCCCCTGATGCTTGCAAAATGGGCTTTCTAACTCCAGTACCCCACCACACTTACCAGTGAGCCCTGCATACTACTTTACAAAGAGCTCTTCCTCCTCTCCCATTGGTTTGTCTTCAGTATAAACTCATGAATTTCTTTTTCCAGTGGTTTATAATTAACTAGAGGCCTGGTG
Organism: Eptesicus fuscus; assembly: GCF_027574615.1. NCBI lineage: Eukaryota > Metazoa > Chordata > Mammalia > Chiroptera > Vespertilionidae > Eptesicus > Eptesicus fuscus. The sequence goes on along the minus strand of NC_072474.1, from coordinate 84,346,930 downwards.
CACAAATTTGTGCATGGCTGTGTGTGTCCCTCAGCCCAGCCTGCACCCTCTCCAATCTGGGACCCCTCTCACAATCCAGGACTGCTGGCTCCCAACCACTCGCCTGCCTGTCTTCCTGATTGCCCCTAACCGCTTCTGCCTGCCAGCCTGATCACCCCCTAACCACTCCCCTGCCAGCCTGATTGATGCCTAACTGCTCCCCTGCCAGCCTGATTGCCCCTAACTGCCCTCCCCTGCAGGCCTGGTCACCCCTAACTGCCCTCCCCTGCAGGCCTGATCCCTCCCAACTGCCCTCCCCTGCTGGCCATCTTGTGGCAGCCATCTTGTGACCACATGGGGGCAGCCATCTTGTGTGTTGGAGCGACGGTCAATTTGCATATTACTCTTATTAGATAGGATAGAGGTCTGGTGCACGGGTGGGGGCCAGCTGGTTTGCCCTGAAGGGTGTCCTGGATCAGGGTGGGGGTTCCTTTGGGGCGTGGGGCAGCCTGGGCAAGGGGCCTGTGGTGGTTTGCAGGCCGGTCACGCCCCCCGGAGACCCAAGCGGAGGCCCTGGTATCTGGGATTTATTTATCTTATATAATTGAAACTTTGTAGCCTTGAGCCGAGGCCTGGGCCGGCCAGGGTGTACAGGAAGCTTGGCTTCCTCCATTGCCGGGGAAACCCAAGCCTCCTATTTGCTCTGTGGCTGCAGCCATTATTTGGGGGATTTATTTATCTTCTACTAGAGGCCTGGTGCACAAAATTCGTGCACTGGGGGGGGAGTGTCCCTCAGCCCAACCTGCACCCTCTCCAATCTGGGACCCCTCTGGGGATGTCCGACTGCCTGTTTAGGCCCTTTCACAATTCAGGACTGCTGGCTCCCAACTGCTCGCCTGCCTGCCTGATTGCCCCTAACCACTTCTGCCTTCAAGCCTGATCACCCCCTAACCACTCCCCTGCAAGACTGATCGATGCCTAACTGTTCTCTTGTCAGCCCGATCATCCTCAGCTGCCCTCCCCTGACAACCCGGTCATCCCCAAATGCCCTCCCCTGCATATTCCCTCTTTATTAGATAGGGTTTTTTTCTTTAATATATTGGACAGCCCTAACTGGTTTGGCTAGGTGGATGGAGCATTGGCCTGCAGAATCAAGGGTCCTAGATTCGATTCCGGTCAAGGGCCTGTACCTTGGTTGGGGGCACATACCCATTGGGGAGTGTGCAGGAGGCAGCTGATCAATGTTTCTCTCTCATAGATGTTTCTAGCTCTATCCCTTTCCCTTCCTCTCTGTAAAAAATCAATAAAATATATTTTTTAAAAAAGAAACATTTAAGATTCCTCCATATCTGCCTGGCTGGTGTGACTCAGTGATTGAGACCCCAGGCTGCCGCCGCTGGGAGGGGATCATGCTGTGGGGGTGCACGCCCCTGCCAGGCTGAGACCCCAGCCCAGGCTGTCGCCCCTGGCAGGGGATTGCGCCGTGGGTAGTGAATTTGTTTTTGTTTTTTATGAAGGGTCAGGAGGGCCTCTGGGCAGCATTCCACCAGGCCGCTTACTCTGCAGGCTCTCAGCGGCAGCCCTCCCTGAGACTGGGGGACTCTGGCGGGGCTGAGAGGACTGGGCGCTGCCATCTTGTGGCTATGGGTGCCACCATTTTTGTGGAGTGATGGTTAATTTGCATACTGCTCTTATTAGATAGGATATTTGAAACTTTGTAGCCTTGAGCGGAGGCCTGGGCCAGCCAGGGTGTTCAGGAAGCTTGGCTTCCTCCATTGCCGAGGAAACCCAAGCCTCCTGTTCGCTCCGTGGCTGCAGCCATCTTGGTTGGGTTAATTTGCATACTCACTCCTGATTGGCTGGTCGGCATGGCTTGGTATAGCAGAGGTACAGTCAATTTGCATATTACTCTTTTATTAGATAGGCTTACTTAACTATATTGTTGCTTAAATCATCCCAGATTTGGTGGCTGAGGCCCCTCCAGGCGGGCTCCTGTGTCCTTATGACATGCTCCCATTGTTTATTTTGTTCTTACTTTCTAGTATAACACAATAGTGCAGGCTCATCTTGTATCTTCTCTGCCCAGTGTTGGAATTAGCCATTTCTCTGAGGAGCCTTTCAGTGGGGAATGGTATTAGAAACCAAGATCTGGGGGTAGCAGGGCCTGACAGCAGGGCTAGGACCTAACCCATGTCTGTTGGCTCCAGCTCCAGTGAGATCTTGAGGTATCTCCAGCAGTGAGGACAGGGTCCTGCCCCAAGAGAGAGGAGCTTGTCACTGACATTGTCCAAATTTGCCCGTGTATGGTGATAATAAAAAGGTTGACCTTTATTTGTCTATTTTATCATTGGTTTTGATTCTCAAAAGACAACGCTTCCCCATGGCCTGCATTAAGCAAACCGCTCCTACTGCTCCCCACCAGCCATGGGAAGCCACAGTGGGCAGACGTGTTCTGGCCACCTTCAGGCGCTGGTTGCTACAGGTGTTTTGTAAGGTCTGTGACTAGAGGGCCTAACTCATTCCCTTTCTCAGACAGCTCCAATATGTTTATGGCTTTAGTTACTTACCCCAAAGTCACCATTTATCAAGGTGGAGATGAGGCAGAGCTACACAGAATGCAAACCCAGGGATGAGATGCCAGTAAGAGGAGAGATTTAAAAAAACCCCACAAGATCTGGGTGAAAAATGGTTCTGTTACTGAGATGTCTTTGCTTCCTGGCCTTTTATTGGACAGAGCTAGAAAATACATCTCCGTGTGTGTGTACTAACACATACATAATTCAAATATAGATGTACACATCAGCATAGGTTTGCTACATTTCTAAACATGATTTAATTTTTTTTTCAATTTTGTAATATAATGAAATAGGGTCTAGTTCACCTATGACAGTGGTCGGCAAACCGCGGCTCGTGAACCACATGCGGCTCTTTGGCTCCTTGAGTGTGGCTCTTCCACAAAATACCATGTGCGGGCGCGCACGTACAGTGCGATTGAAACTTCATGGCCCATGCGCAGAAGTCTGTTTTCGGCCTGGGCGAGTCTATTTTGAAGAAGTGGCGTTAGAAGAAGTGGGGGTGTCGGTCGCATGTGGCTCGTGAGCCGCGGTCTGCTGACCACTGACCTATGTAGTTGTATACCTGTTGAGGCAAATTTGTAAGTGTTGTACCCATTTTATAAAGGAAGAGTAATTATATTTATTATATATATGGAAATGTCCTTTGGCCCTTGCATATTTTCTTTCCCCCCTTCCATATTTTTAAAATTTTAATTACTGAACTGATACTAATGTATTTCCCAGTTAGGATTTGGGTTAGTTTTTGTTTGTTCATTTGTTTTTTTAAATGGTTTGAAAGAGAGAGGAAGAGGAAGTGGGGGGTAGAGGGGTGGGAGGGTGGGGGAGAAACATCAACTTGCTGTTCCACCCATGTATGCATTCGTTGGTTGACGCCTGCATGTGCCCAGATTGGCAATCAAACCTGCAATCCTGGCGCATTGTGACAAGTCTTCAACCAACTGAACCACCCGTCCAGGGCAGGATTTGGGTTCTTGTAGGTCCAAGTATAGTTTTTGTATAACTTATATAATTGTCCTCTTAACAATGGAAAAGAATGGAACTGAATAAGTTTGAGTTTATTGTAAATGTTATTTTAATATAATGTATAAGGAATTCATTTTCTTTCATAAGATTTATTTTAAATAGCTACAAAGGAGCAGAGTTTAAATCATACCATATGAGAATCTTGTTATAGTTTTTCAATATATAAGTTTATAATTTAACCTTTTGCACTCGGAGTGTGACTCGACACCGTTAGCATTAGAATAAAGGAATAAAGAAAAAAGCAAGCGAGTGCAAAGGGTTAAAGATTTGCGATGAAGAAATATCACTTCCGTGGGAACTTGGTGTAGCTTCCAGGTTATAAGATTTTGGGATCCTTAGAGGACAGCAAAGTTAACCTTCTACCTAAAGTACTAAACATATCTAGAGAGTTCTGTGGAACATGTGCCATCTTCAGTTGAAATGCTGATTTCTTTTTTTTTTTTTAAATATATTGATTTCAGAGAGGAAAGGGGAGGGAGAAGATAGTAACATCAATGATGAGAGAATTGTTGATTGTCCGCCTCCTGCATGCCCCCTACTGAGGATCAAGCCCACAACCCCAGGCATGTTCCCTGACGGGGAATTGACCCCTGACCTCCTGGTTCATAGGTCGATGCTTAACCACTGATCCATGCTGGCTGGGCAAGGAACACTGATTTCTAGATAAACTATCTTAGGTCCCTGGCTAGACCTCAGGGTTCAATATTGGTGAAGGGAAAGAAGTGGATTTAAGGTTATTATGCATTAGATTAGCTTCTAATACAAACCACTATTCTTTTAAAGCAGGAGTAAATTATGGTTTCTGAAGGTTGTGATATTTGCTAATTAACCAGATATACCATGGTATTTTCTTCCAGTTTTGTTTGGCTATGCCACCACAGTCATCCCCAGGGTGTATACCTACTATGTTTCAACCGCATTATTTGCCATTTTTGGCATTCGAATGCTTCGGGAAGGCTTAAAGATGAGTCCAGATGAAGGTCAAGAGGAACTGGAAGAAGTTCAAGCAGAATTAAAGAAAAAAGATGAAGAAGTAAGTCGTAGCACTGTTAAATATCTGGACCAAAAAGGCACTCAACTAAGAAGAAACACTGTCCAGAGGTTTTCCAGTGGTCATCCATAGCTGTGTGATGTGTGGGTTTCACAAAAATAGCTTATTTTGCTTAGTTTTCATTCTTACACCTGGGTGTGATGAGACTCTCTCTGGGTTAGTGTGAATGTGGTAAAGAGAAGAGGTGGGGCTGAATACTAAACGTATGGAATCAGGTTCCTTAATTATAAACTTCCGAAAAAGCAGGAACTGCTTTTCCCTACAGTATCTAAGCTAGCAAAGGATCAGTAAACACTGTTTGATTTGTTGGGGGAGGAATGCAAGCATTGAAAATATGGTATTTGTTGCTGTGTGAGACAGTAATTCAAAAGATAAGTTTGGGGTCACATAACTTTAGTTTCTTGGAGAATATTCCATAGAATTTAAACACTTTTTAAAGAAAGATTAAGTAATTTTGTTCAGTTTTATTTGCTTCATGGGATCAACTTTTTTTGTGTGTGTTTTTTAATTTAGTTTCAACGAACTAAACTCTTAAATGGACCAGGAGATGTTGAAACCGGTACAAGCACGATACCTCAGAAAAAGTGGCTGCATTTTATTTCACCCATCTTTGTACAAGCACTTACATTAACATTCTTAGCAGAGTGGGGCGATCGCTCTCAACTAACTACCATTGTTTTGGCAGCTAGAGAGGTAAGTGAGCATAACTAATGTTATTTCACTCCAGAGGACACTGGACAGAGTCAGGGGTTATTTCATATGCTAGAGTATTTATTTTAGCCAGTAATCCTGCTGCTCTTTAAAAGTGACCTCCCAGTTTCTCCAGTCAGTGAGATGGTATTCTTATGTGCAAACTTAATTGCTCTCTTTTGATTCATCTTCAGTTTTGCCAGAATGATGCTGTGACAGTTGGCTTGGCTTGGCTTTCTTCTCTCAGAACTTTCCTTTGTATAGTAGCTGAGAATATAAGTTGATATAATTTTTGAAGGTCAGTTTGGCCTTAAATACCTAAAACTATAAAAGTGGGTATCTTTGGGTTCTTCCGTTCCTTGTGCAGAGATGACTTAGAAAATTTAAGTCTTAGTCCTAGGATGATAAGCCCAAAAAGACCTCAGATCATCTGTTTCTAGCCTTTGCTGTTGATGAACCACCTGAAGCCCAGAGATGGGGTGAGTTGTCAGAGGACATGCACTAGTGGGTAGCAGGGAAGCAGGGACAGGGTCTAGAGCCAAGGCAGGTCTGTCTTCTAGCCTTTCCTACCATGTCTTGTTCATTGTTATCAAAAGCTACTTACTTAAAAGATACCTGGTTTTAAAAAAATTTTAATCTCTCTTTTGAGGGTAATAGTAAAGTTTTACATGAAGTTAATACTAATATTCAGATTTATTATCAGCTGAGGAGATGGTTGTGGAATTTTCAGAATGTGCTCCTGCTACTTTTCAGGCTTTTCTTGTTATTAACTAATATTGTTTATCTGTTAAATTGCATTGCTTTGTCGGATTTTTGTGTGGTTTTCAAAAATGTTTTTATTGATTTTAGGGAAAGAGGAAGGGAGAGGGAGAGATAGAAACATCAATGAGAGAAAAACATCCATCAGTGCCTCCTGCATGGCCCTCACTGGGCAATCAAGCCCACAACCGGGGCATGTGCTCTGACGGAATCAAATGGGCGGCACTCAGACACTGGGTCACGCCAGCAGAGCTAAATTACATTATTTTTATCTGATGGTAGGATTTAGATAACTAGCTTGATTACAATGTTTTTCATTCCTAGGAAATACCATACAAGAACAGCTTCCTTAACAAAGACTGCAATTAAGATAGAGAACAGGAGTTGAAGGCCCGGACTGAGATAGTTGGGGCAGGGCCATTTTGTCAGAGGAGCTTCAAAAATGCTGTATTTGGGGGGAAATAATAGAATTTGGCTTTTCGTTTGATTCCTATATTTTAAAACAAACTTTCTTTAAAAATGTCACTTTATTGGCTTTGCCCTATCATTTTCTTGATTTCCAGCCTCTTTTATTGGCTTTCAGATCACAGAACTGGGACTTGAAAGTAAGTGACCACTTTGTTGTGGAGGTGGAAGTCCTGTGGGTGGGCTATCAGAGGACAGAATCATTGCATTTTTCTGAACACTACCATCTGAATGGCACAGTGGCTTGTGAAAGGCTAAGGATTCCGTCTGTATGAGTTACCTTGGTCTAGTGGTGTGGCACATGCTGACTGGGTTTGAGTCTCTTGCTGTAAGATCCCATTTCCACAGCACCTCCTTGTGACCTATTTTGTGGGTTGTTCTGTGAAACAGTATAATGCATGTAGGGTCCCCAACACAGTGAGCACTCAATATTAGCCACCTTCTACACTACCAGCACCATGGGGATACATGTTTTTGTCCCCTTAACTTTTTTTTTTTGGTAATTTTTTGTATAAACCATGTAGTCTAGTTCAGTCCATTTAAGTCTGAACTTCATTTCTGTTTCCAACATAATTTAGTGTTCCCACATTGGATTCCACAGAATCCTAGTGTCCTTTGATATGTTAATGGGTACTAAGCAAAAAATAAAAAATAAAAATGAGAAGGTTCCAGGGTCAACTAAATTTGGCAGTAATACATCCTGGTTTTTTGTTTTGAAGATTGAGTATACAAAATAACATACTGAAAAATCCTTTGTTAAAGGAACTATTTAATCCAGTGATTTTTCAAATATAATTTTTAAAAATATATTTTTACTGATTTCAGAGAGTACGGGAGAGGGACAGAGAGAGAGAAACATCAATGATGAGAATCACAGATTGGCTGCCTCCTGCACGCCCCACACTGGCGATTGAGCCCACAACCTGAGCATGTACCCTAACTGGGAATTGAACTGGGACCTCCTGGTTCATAGATCGACGCTCAACCACTGAGTCACGCCAGTTGGGCCAAATATCGCTTTCAAATAGAATGAAAGCGTCTTCTGGCTTACCAGTTTTAGAAGTTGTACTACACACTTTGGGAAATGCAGTCCCACTCTCCTGTTCTCAGTAGGTGTTTCAAAATGTCTCCATTTCCTTAGTTTCTGCACATACACTGCATACTCCTCAGCAGCCTCACTTTCCACTTCAGAGAGAAGCAGAAATCATTCTACTACATTCCCACCCATCCCCAGGCAGTCCTTTACCTCCTGGGATTCTAGCCCCCATGTCTCCACGTACAGTTTAAATCTTTGCCTTTCTCCCAACCAAATTTTTGAACATTTTAGCCTGCAGATGTTTTCTCATCTAAAAAAGTTTACCCCCTTCCTCAGTTCTACTTCTCTTCCAGATACCACCTTCTTCCTCTCTCCCCCCGTCTCAACGTGCTTGACTGATGGGAACAGGGTTTGGTTCTACTTCCTTACTTACAAAACCCAATGAACTCTAGTTGGGGCCTCACAGGTAATGTTGATATAGTGCTTGGAGTTCATTGTAGCACTCGACAGGCCCCACTTTGCTCATCTTCAGAGGCTATTTGCTTGGCCATCTTTTTCAGTGTCTTTTGAGTGCCTCTTCCTGTGTCATCCCTTCAGTCTTGCTAACATCCTCTGCATTCTCCCAGCGTTTTTACATTCAATCCCATAGCTTATTCACCATTGAACTTAACTGACTCTTGACATTCTCCACGTGTCATCCATAAACCCCTTCTCCATTGCTTCCCTACCTTTTTAATCACTTTGGTATTATTTATCCACAGAACTGTAACTGAGACACTTGGGTGCCATGCCTGAGGACACAGTGGAGAATAGGGCACAGGGTCTCTGTTCTTAGGAAGCATGGTCAGACTATACTGTAAAGGTTACCAAGTTTCCTCACAAACAGATGTTGCCTTCTGGAAGAGAAGTCTCCCTAACACTGAGCTAACTATTGCCTGTGAATTAAGTTTAACAACAGCTGAAAGGTTGGATTAGGGTTTTGATTTTGCACATTTTTTTTCTTTTACCTCTAGTCCTAGTATAATTGAAACATATTTCTTCAAGCAGCTATTACAGTTTCATGAATCTACATCATAATTCTTAGAATGGTTTTGTGCTTTTTTGAGTTGTTTTTGACCTCCATTTCAGTGCTTAGTTACCTTTCTCAGGTAACAGTTTCAACCCTGGTTTTAAATTAATGTTACTTTGCTTCCAGGACCCCTATGGTGTAGCTGTTGGAGGGACAGTGGGACACTGCTTATGCACTGGATTGGCTGTAATTGGAGGAAGAATGATAGCACAAAAAATCTCTGTCAGAACTGGTACGTTTTGTTTTTCTTTTAATTACAAAGAAAATGCCATGTCTTAATTCTTGGAATCACTGGGAGAGCTCAGAAAGGAAAGGGGCAGTTCATTTTAATTATTTAAATGTTTTTACTTCTGAAGTAGACTTGGTCTTTGTAATACAAATCTCTTAAGAGGTCCATTGTGTTGCCCCTACTTTTGCAAACATGGACTGTTTGTCACATGTGAAGATGTAAAATACAAATTCATCCATAAGCATTACTGGATTCTTGGTAGCTTTTTGTTAAGATTAATTTGCAGTAAAACAGTCATCATGTGGAAATAGGAGAACCTTTGGGCCTAAAAATATGTCTTACAAGATTGGGAGCCATAGGTAAAGACTGTATTTACTGATTGTGTTGAAAATTTCATACATACTTGGTAGGCCCAAAAGATGGTTCTTTGCTAGCCAGTTGTTGTTGGATGTGCTCTTTTATAACTGGGTTTTAAGATGAATTGTTGCTTGTCAATACAATTCTGGCATTTCTCAAAGCAGTGCTGGAGAAGACACTAATTCTTACTATTCAAAGTCAGGCATGTTAAGTGTTTCTTTGCTGTGGAAATGGGGTCTAAGCCAGTGGTTCCCAATGTGGGGCACACACCCCACAGGGGGGCAATTTGATTTTTAAGGGGGGCAATTCGAGAATGAGTTATTAACAGTGAATTTTTTTGCATTTCTTATGGTTCTAGGGGCCTCATATACAGTATATACATATATAGTGACATATTTATGCATTTCAGTTCTGTTTTGGAATTTTATTTGCTATTTTTTCATATCACTTCATATTATTTTTTTTTAACAATTTCTTAGTGATTTCTTCCTCAGTACTTCAGCTGTCCTTTTTTTTTCTCTTTCATGAATGCCATGTTCTTTGGAAGCATGTTTAGACCAAGTTAATGGCCTTTTAGGCTTCCTCCATGTGAATAGGAGTTCACTTTTTGAATAATAAGAATTATGTGTCACAGGGGGGCATCAGGATTTTAGAGATGCTTAGGTGGGGCATGGCCAAAAGAAGGTTGGGAACCACTGGTCTAAGCTTTCTAATTTGTTTTTAAGGTTAATATACTTGACTGGAAAAATAATGGGCAACATCTTTGCTTCCTCAGAGGAATTTTGCATTATTTAACTTTTTTCTCTTCTCTTACAGTGACAATCATAGGAGGCATCGTATTTTTGGCATTCGCATTTTCTGCACTATTTATAAGTCCTGATTCTGGTTTTTAACAAGCTCTTTATTCATGTAACTCTTGTGTTTATGTACATAGTGTACATTGAAACTAACAGTGATGGAAAATACTGTATTTTATAGCAATGAGTTATTATGATGTCCAAAAGAAATAATCATTGATTCTATTTGCAACATGGATTTTTAAAAAGAAACCTGACGTCTAAGTGTGGATTTTTCTTTTCTCTAGGATAATCATGTTAATATGGTCTTTGTTTTAAGGACTCTTTTTGCTTTTGGTGGGGGGCAGTATATACAGAACCATTGTGTAGTGGGGTCTATCATTTGATTTCCTTTTTCAGCACTGACTAGTTTGTAAGGAATATATACATTTTTTTCCTAAATCACTGAGGTGCTTTAAGATATTTATCTTAGAATTTTTCCTCCAAGCCAGTAAGCAGCCATTTAATCCTAAGTCTTTTCAAAATTAAGTTGTTTAAAGAAGAAAAAAAAAAGAGAGCAAGAAAAGTGTATTAATTAGCTCTTCCACAGGTTCCATATCCAGTGATTCAACCAACCACTGATCAAAAATACTTGAAAAAATGTTACATTGTTGCTGATGTATATTCTGTAGTTAGGCCTACAATGATAGGTTGTGTCTATACTGAATATGTACAGACTTTTCCTGTCATTATTCCCTAAATATAGTATATCAACTATTTACATAGCATTTATATTGTATGAGGTATTATAATCTAGAAATGATCTAAAGGAGATATGAGTAGGTTACATGAAAATACTCCACCATTTTGTATAAGAGACTTGAGCATCCCTGGGGTTGAGGGGAGGGGTCCTGGAACCAAATCCCTCAGACACCAAAGGACAACTGTACTGTTATTTCAATAATATGACAAGAATTGTTTGCCAGGCCATTCTTCCTTTTTTTAAAATTGGGTAGAAAACCCAATATAAAGGAGTCAATATTTGACAATGTGGAATTACCAAATTAAAGGAGAATACTATGAGTGTATTCATATTTTTTCTATATTGAATAAACAATGTAACAGATAAAATGTAAATAAAAGTGGTATGACCAGTGCTTGTTTTCCCTTTTGTTATACAAGTTTATAACTTTCTAGTTGATCTAAGTATTGGGAATTATAGACCAGTTTCAAAAGTTGATATAAAGTAACAGGCCACACATGGTTCTAAAGTACTCTTACTTAACCCTCACATAGTTCTATGAGATGAAAGGAGTTCACCCAAGGTTACATGATAGACTAGGGAGTCAAATCAGTTTAATTCTAGAACCCTTAATCATGGCTCTCTAATTGTCACGTATTTTCTAACTTGACTACTAACTCTGTTCCATCCAAGCAGCAGAACTGCTTTCTCCCAGCCTGATGTGTTATATTACTAGAGGCCCAGTGTATGAAAATTCATGCACGGGGGGGGGGGGGGGGGTCCCTCAGCCCGGCCTGCCCCCTCACAGTCTGGGAGCCCTCAGGGGTGGGAAGCGACCCAGCAATCAGGGGAAGGTGACGCCCCCATCACACCTCTGCTGCTGCCACTGCTGGCAGCGCAAGCCTTGGGTGGCCCTGGGAGGCTGGGGGACTGGGGGACTCTGGAGGCAGGCGCATGGAGTGGCCAGGCCTGCCTGTCTCTCCCCCCCCCCCCCCCATGGGGCTGAGGGGACTGTGTGCTACCATCTTTGAGGGTGGGGCAGTCAATTAGCATATTCCCTCTTTATTGGCTGTGGGCACTGCCATCTTTGTGATGGTGTGAGGGTCAATTAGCATATTCCCTCTTTATTAGTTAGGATATGCAATAACGTTGCCATTAATCGCCTCTTTAAACCCAAAGGACAGTTCTAGAGAAACTCCCACATATTCCTTGTGTGACTTGAGCTACTACAAAAGTCCACAGTAGATAGTACATTTGTAACTTGAAGAGATTTAGAAAGAATCTAATCTTGCATATAATAGAATCACCCAGCAGTAGCAGTGTCAATGCAGCAACCATTCTGCACTTGTAACTTTGTGGGGAAGACAGCTAACTGCTACTGGGAAGAGAGCTAAAAGTAGCTGCCAGCTAAAAAGTAGCAGTAGCACATACTGATGAAAAAGCCATGTTTTGAAACTTTATGGTAGGTAGAGAACTCCTTACAAAGGTAGAAAATAATGTCCGCTAATTAGACTAAAGTACTATAAAGGAATTTCAGGTTGTCCCTCGACAGTCCCATCATCCTCTGCAGTAGATACCCCTAATACTGCCTTAGATCATTATAAACAGAACAAGTGAGGAATTATGATCTTTTCTAAGAACAGAAAGATAATCCCTTGTTAGCTTGTATCATCATAGCCCAAATTTGGCAATGCAGGCAGCCTGGTTTTAGGATTAGCTTAACATGTGAATAACAGCATAGCTTTCTGAGGCACCACAATCTTGTAACAGGACATTACTGAATTTGGTAGCTCAGATCTAAGCTGCAAAGTAGAAATCAATGTAGGTAGACTCCATTGCTGAATAAAAGAAAAATTTCATTGGTAGTGATTTTAAAATATTTAATACTCTTCTCTTTAAAATCCAAAATAATGTAATTTTTACAAGTTAAGTGCCACATAAAGCAGGTGTTATTTTTTGAGAAATGCAGGTGATACTGAAAACAGTACTGAGGTATTTTTTTATTTTTAAGATTGAATAAGGAAACAAAGTCTGGACCTAATTTTTTTACATTTACAAAAAAAAAAAAAAAACCACAACAACAACAATGCTACTGCTTGGCTCTTTTGCTGTAATTTTCGGTTCTGAATACATTACAAGAATATGAGAAAGAGCATTATAATAGTACATGTAGTTTTAAAAACTGCACATCATAACCTGGAAAAATGATCATGTAGAGAGGCCTGAGTGAAGGTAGACTAGTAACACATTTTTACCTCTGAAAGGGTAGCTTTGAAAAATGAGTGTAAACAATTGTAACACCAAATTAAAATGGCAATATTAAATGGGTGACAGAATGATCCACATTTTATATAATATTTCCACAGATAGGTTCAGCACCGTTGAAACCATTCATTATCCCTTCTTGCTTCTGTGAAATTTAGGATTTGAGCTAAAGACAATACCTGGAAAATGTCAGTCTTGTTTTTTATAAATCAATTTGGATTTCAGTTCAATGTTTGCTGTAGGAAAAAGAGGTATTCTATGTCAATATCAGCCATTAATAGCTCCACCCTTTCAGAAGTAAGAATGTTAGGCTACAATCTAAATTGTATTTAAAACCAAGAACCAAGCAGTAAGGACAGCAATGTAGCACACAGAACATTAGAAAGAATTCGGTGTATGTTTTTACAGCTACCAACTGGTGTTAACAATTAAAAACTTACAAAGATAAAACTTTTTTGCACTAACTGGTTTCAATACAGCATTGAATTTAACTCATCTTTGGGCTTCAATCTTTACACAGTAAATATGCAAGTGCCATACAGAGATCCTTTCCCAACTTACACCACAGTAAGATAGTTTTCAAAATTATTTTAGAAAGGTCTAAGTTGCAGCTGTTCATAGCTATTGAAAAAGTGAAAGGACATTTCCTGGCCAATTTCTTTTTTTTGCTTGATGATGATTGTCTAGCTATATAATACATCAACTTGAAGATAATATAGCTTTTCCTACATATTTTAACACCAGTTCTGGCACAACCATTGCCAGCAGTGAATTTGTACCAGTACAGGCCAACTCAAAAACATCTATTATGAAACATCTGAATGTTTGTTTTTAAAGCGATGTCACAGTTTGTTTCCTCAGAAATTTAAAAGCATACATTTGAAAACATCACATCTTCAATTGAACTCTCGGAGTTAAGGAACATATTTTACATCATTAAGTCCAGCTTGCTTTAATGACCATTCATCTAAGGGATCCCAAAAGTTAGACAATATCTCCTGTACCTGACCTGTGGGAACCTAGGGAATTCTGTTCCAATACATTCCAGCCAGAAGTATCCTCAAATGTTCAAACACTGCTTTACTGAGCAGTGCTGTGCATGGAGGTTTTGTTAGTTTTCAAAGGACCAAGCAACATTACACTATAGACAGCAAACATTTTTTCGTAGAAGAGTTTGCAGTGTGGATACATTTTCCCACCCGTATTAGACTTTAAATGGACTTTCATATAGATATGATAGTAGGGGCCATTCGAAGATGCTGACAATTTTACTAACATTTCCCAAGTGGGCAAAACAGGCAATGTGTGCCATTGGTTCTGTCATACTGGCCTTTGGCTGTAATCATATAAAAAGTGTCCCCCAAATGGAAAAGGCAGGACGTAAAACTAGAAAAAGGTTGGAGCTCTATGAAGCAAATTTGAAAGGAGTTACCTTTCCTTTTCTCTTAAGTTGAGCACAGGAGGGCAGTGCGGAGGCACCTGGATGGGGGCCCTCCCACTGCTGTCCTGCAGTAGAACAGATTTGGATGCCCATGTAGAGTCCTCTGAGGGCTAGAGACTGTGCCCACATTAGAAGAGCCAGTTCTCTAGTATAAAGAGTACAAGGCAAAACAAAACAAACCACAAATTAAATACATGACAATGAAATCACTGATAGAAAACAGAACACACAGATATTTAAAAATATAAATAAATACGTTTAGCCATTTTTATTCAAGAAATCCAGAGAACTGCTTACAAAGCAATTTCTTCTTTAAAATCACTCTAAATTCTTCCGTAAATACTCACTATTTTGATTGTCACTTAACACAGCACCTCAGTGTTTGCTGGTGGTGGTGATGGAATTTCACTTAATCTCTTCATAAACTATATTCTATTTCTTAAAGGTCGTTTCCTTAGGAAAACCGAGGCAGCTTACAAAATATGTTAAATACTCAAAACAACCTGCAAAGTATTTTATTTAAGAAAAACAAGGAATGTAGTGTTAAATTATGACATGTGGGGGAAATATGCAAAACAATCACATGGGAAGAAAGTGTTTTAATCTTTAAATATCCACTTTTGTTTAATTTCTTGTGAGCTGTTCAATACTGTTAAATATCCTGAATTATAAACCAACAAAATTCATCCCCAGTGTTTCCACAGAAGTCATTAAAATAAGACCAAATTACACATTTTTCTTTTCTTCAACCAAAGTAGTCCTTTTTGTGCAAAAATATTACAAGAGCAATTCAAATGGGAACGCTGAAATGACATGCCAACATTTCAGAGCACATTGAAAACACCCAGAATAATTCTTGAAATGACTGTAGTCTAAAATATTACTAACAATCACTTTTAGGTTAGTTCTATACATTTATTCACACTGATGCAATTTTCCTAGACTTCTGAAAATAAACAGGCTCTTTTGGTGTCCACACAATAGGCAAGATAGGTTTACAATAGTGTCTAAATGGAACTAGCAACAATCTCAACTCCACCACATTCAAAACAAAAGTCAAGTACATTTGGCTACCTTGAAATCACTCCCATAAACCTACTACGGTTCACTGGATCTAAACATTTCTCAGAAATGGGTCATTTTAAAATTTCACCTAAGTGATGATTTGGGGATCCTTTAGAAATGGTAATGCCTAAGATAAACTTTATCAAAATGAATAATTGCAATAAAGTGCTTGTTATATTTAAAAATGATGCTTTTAGACTGTGGTATGTTGATTTAAGTGTGTGCTATTCCTACGTAAAGGATCCCCAGGCATGAGAGTGGGTCTTCTCACCTGTCTCAGAAAGCAGCAGCACTATCTTTTGGTAGGCTGACAGTAGGCACATTACCCATGCGGACGAGGCTATACTAGTGCTATGGCAAAGGGGGAGGAACTTAGAAAAGGTGGGAGGCATGTGGAGGGTGGTTCCTACTATATTCATAGTTATATATACAAATATATTAAATATGCTATAAAAATAGTCGACTCTTTTCCTTTGCAATTACTTCAGAAGCTCCTTTCAGAAGAATGCTCACCCAACCCAAACAAACTTAACAGGTTCTCTTTCTCGAATCACTATTAAAATGGCAGGAGCCGTTGTGCTGTTTCTTTTCCAATCGGTTTACTTCTGGCTAGACTCACTCAGCAATAGTAATATCCAGTGTTTACACCTTCCAACATTGACTCCCAAGGGGCTATGAACAGGGACACAGATATTGGAAAGGTTATAGATTTGAATGAGTTTAACACAAATGTTCATCAACAAACTTTCAATCACCAAAAAAACATAAAGAAAAAATGAATACTACCAGAGTAAAATGCTATTTGCATTCCACTTTTTAAAAAGTTTACCGCAATGTAGTGGAAACATTTTAAAATACGTTGAGTAATATCCAGTTAAAAAGTACTTTCACCTATCTGTAGGACCCCTATCTAAGGCTTCTTGAACAAGGATTCATCTCCCCTTCTTTACAGAGCTGCACTGCTTCAGTGCACTTAACTAACGGCAAGCAGACTGCTGTAAGGCAATGACCAGCAACTACAGCACTTCGGAAGAATCCAAATTACCATTTCACTCTTCCACACAGTATTCTATAACCTTTCAAAAACACTGGCATTGTCCTATTACTAGTACATTCCTAAGCCAGATTTAAGTGACAAAGCAGAGCACAGGACTCAAATTACCCCCGTAAGTCGAAGTTTGGAGACTGAACTGTAGGACTTACTGAATGCTACCCCCATCCGCTATATCTGCTTTTCTGCACATATTTTCCACTAAAAAAATAGAGTACTTTTGAGTGTAGACACTCGGGGTTGCCATACTCCAGCAGCAATTTTACTAGTCCTTGTAGTCTTCACTTGTTAAAACTATACTGACTCACGCAGTGCCTCAGCAAGCCAAAACAAGATAACAACTGCACAACAGCTAACAATTTGCCTGATCTTCAATAGTTTCTTATCTAAAAAGTGCCACCCAGAACAAAATGTGTTTTTTAAAAGAAAAAATGACTGAGAGTAAAGCAGGGGAAAGATGATTTTTAAGTAGTTAGAAGGTGTTCCTATTTTCTGTTTTTGTTTTTTTTATGACTTAGATTTAGTATTTTAATCAACAACTCTGGCTACAGAAATGAAGGAAGAACAGGCAACTGCTGAATCTTCATCAGAATGTCAAGTCTCCATTCATGGGGGAGGGGGCAGGGACAGGTCTGCAATCCAAGTCCAAGAGAAGCAGGAGGAACAGTTAAAGGAGCTAAGAGGCAGCTGGTGCTTACTAGCTCTTCTGACACAACAATGTCTGCTGACAGCAGAGGAAAGCAGCTAGTTGCTTCTTTAAATTTAGTAATCAATTCTAAGCAGAAAAAAGTGAACTGTCAGAAACAACAGTAATTATAAATGCAAAATAGTGCCTAGGCTTTGCTTTTGTTAATCTAAGTACACAGTACTCATGGTCCACCATCTTTCTTTTAAGTGTGATATTTGGAGGATATACCTTAATATAATAGTTTTTCATATATTTTATTAGCTAAATCCATTATCACTAGATATCACCAATGAATGAAAGAGGCACAACTCACTATATGGAATGGCATGATAAGGTTAACATAGGCAATTTGAAAGGGGAGATAATTAATACTGTTGCCATATTTACAACATCAATTTTGGTGTTGTATATAGGCTCAAGTACACACATATTCTGACAACTATCCTTGACATTCATGAGTCAGAAATCTCTTCTGGATGATCATTTAGCTAGGAGAGGAGCTCCTTGATATGTTAATTATTGATTGGTATCTAATGACACTTCTTTTATAGAAGGGTAGGTACCAACTTTCTTTGGTTGATTTTGTTTTCAACATTTTCTAATTTAAGTGTGGCCAGGTATAGTTTTCTACAGAAAAACAATATATCCCTTAAGGATAATAGCAAAGCTGAGGACAGAAAAGTCTGAAGAACTGTCTTAGAGTTCCTCTGACTCCTTTATCTAGCAATTCTGTATTAGGTTATTTTCATTGCTCAAAACCTTTTCTGTTGAACAACCTCAATTCTGTTATACATTTTCTTTTCAGGTCAATTTTTATTTATTACAGCTTGCTGTCTTCCCTTTCCACAGTAATAATTTTTGATATTCTAGTAAGATATTTTCCTTTGCTCTACAGTTGTAAATTTAATTATTAGTACCATAGAATATATAAAATGCTTTTATGAATATAATTTTTGTTGGAATTTATTACCTTTGGAATATGATATTGCCAAATGAAATCTTAGTTCATGTTTAGAAAGCATGTGAGTTCCAATATTCTAATGTAGTGAAGGCAAAGCAGATTCCTACACCTTTTTCTTTGTAAGAATCATACTGAGCAAATATTTACTGGTGATTCTTCAATGACTACTTATTTCAGTTTTAAAGGAAGATGCTGATTTAGGAAAAACAATTTGCAATTACACTGATGACTGATAGTGTTAGTATGTCATCTTTTATTTCTAAATTATTTGTATTTCCAGCCAAGAGATTCAAAGCAGTCTTCATAGGAACTTAGGAGAATAATGGCACGGACACTCACATGCTATTAAAAATGTACTAAGGTTTCAAAACTGCTACTGAAACCAGACAATGAGTTCAAGATGGTGAGTTATCACCTGAATCAAAATCAAGGCACTATGGGTTTCTTCCCCCTCAAATAACCCTGAATCATTTCTGACTAAAAGAAACATTGAAATTGTGAAGGATAATAAAAAGATTCCAACAAATCCTAAAGGTTAAAATTCCCACCAGTGAGAATGTTAAAAAGTGCCTAAAATGTTTTGCGTGCAAATTTTACTCCTATAACTGAAACATTCATGAAATTTCTTTCAGGCTTATTACAAACCATTTACTCAACTATTTCCAACTATGAACCATATCAAAATATGTGATCAAAACTCCCAACCTTCTAAAATAAAGCAGTGCAAATCCTATTTTCAAACATTATTGAAAAATAATGAAATGAAGGATACTTCTGAGTAACTTGAAAATCCTGTTATTTCAATCATTTAACCTGAAAAAAATCCATTCCCAGCAGCACATCATACCTCACTGAACAAACTGTGACATCACAGCCAAGTATGAACAAAAGACTTGTGCCCCGGAAAAGTGAATAGAACACTATCGTGTTGTAAACAAAAGGGAAAACAAAGGATGTATTAGTTTTGCACATGGCATCAGAATCTAAGGAAATGTATTCATACCTTTAAGGAGGAGATAATGCTTTCATGCAGCATACAAAATGTTTTGCTCTCTTTCCTTTTATCCAGACATATACATAATATTTTTACAGCATCTGTACATAGGATTTGAATCCACACAACATTCTGAAATTGCGATTCCATCATTATCTGAGAAGGGAGAGGGGCTTGGGAAGAGGGACTACTGGGTCGACTGCACTGTCTTCATGGCATCATTGTAAGCAAACCCCTGATGTGGCAGTGGTGTGTCCTCTGTAACACTTGAAAACAGGCACAGAACCACTAAAAGTTACTAACATTGTTAGTGCCTTTCTGATTCACTGGAGGTCATATTTCTTTAGCTGAGCTTCTACATTTGGCAATATACTCTTTTTTTCATCAAAAAATATCTGGGCAATTAAAACACTGTCAGAATTGGCTATGGCCCTATGGTCATTTCCTGCTGGCGGGTATTTAATGTACATCTGCAGCACTAGGCAGCATTTTCCCTGCTAACTAATTCGAGGAATTAGAATACTCAATACTGCATATCTCATGAATCTACTAGAACTTTTCCTCCTAATCCTCAGATCATCTGAGCAACTCTTTTGGGCCAACCCTTCCTCCCCTGAGTCAGAGAGGAGACGTGTGCTACTGCGGTTGAACCTTGGAAGGATCCGTCAAAGTGTCAGTCCTGTGCCGACTCAGTTGCTGTTGCTGCTGAGACTGGTGTTGCTGGTGATGTGATTGAGGGAAAGTGCTCTGTTGTAGTGGAAACGCAGCAGAGAGGATAAGCTGAGTTGAAGGGTTCCCGTGAAGCAACCTAGAAGTCTAACAACAAATGGATTATGCAACATTGCTTTACCCCCACTATTTTGTGTACATTAAGATTTCCTTAAGTTTTCCACTTTTCATTGGGACAATGAAAAGGCAGTCACCACCACTACAAATGAAGGACACTTGCAAGCATACGGATAGATCCTGAACCTTAAGAACCATTAAGCTTTGCCAAGGATCTGGACAATTTGCTTTCTGTCTTTGTCATTAAGAAACCTTTTTTTTTTTTTTTTTTTTTTTAAAGAGAGAAAAGAAATATCAATTTGTTGTTTTACTTATTTATGCATTCATTGGTTGATTCTTATATGTGCTCTGACCGGGAATTGAACCTACAACTTTGGGGTATTGGGACAACGCTCTAACCAATTGAGCTACCTGGCCAGAGCACATTAACAAAAGCTTTTGTAAGATAAAGAACCCAGTACATTCATGAGCCCTACAGGGTTACAACAGAGGTACATTTTAGAACTAGGTATTATATGTGAGAAAAGCCAAATTGTATAGTATTTACTATCTACATATGAGTGTATCTCTGAAGGGTATTGCTGATCTTACTTTGAAATGCTTTTTTCAGAAGTGGGGAATAAGAGAATGTTCATTCTTTTAAGGGCCCTCAATCTGATAGACTTAGAAGACCGAGGTCTTAAGGCAAGACCTCTCCTTTTTTAAGCTTTTACTTAATTCTCCTTGGTTATCTATCCCCATAATAATACTTTATAACTTGCTATAAATTCTAATTAATAATGTATTTACAACAGTAAGTGAGCAGTCATTAATAGCTGCAGTATAGGTTTAAGGAACTATGTATGACTTGAGAGAGACTTAGGTAACTATCTGTTTAGTTTCCACATCACAAGGTTAGGAATTTTATTTGAACTCCTAGGGTGAGAAGTTAAAAGTGTATTTATGCCTGAGTAGACAATATAATATTAAATCTTCTAATTATACCATATATTGTATAACTCTAAAATTGATTTGTGCCTGGCCTACATGGATTGGTCTCTAGCACAATCCTAGACTAGCCTATATTCAAAATGGATCCCCTCAGCCAGCAGAGAAAAGGCTGGACTTCCAGATGTTATCATCTGCTGTGCACCCCCCAGTGAGAGTGCTAGAAACTTTTCCTGATTTCCTTGCTGAGGATACTGCATCCTTTAGAGAAGTAGATCCTATCTAATACACCCCTATGAGATGTGTGTCTGCATTTTGGTCAGTGTGTTTATCACTGGTAGTCATACACAATAGCTAATTTATATGCCTTATGCTATGGTCAGTGATTTACATGCATCATCCATAGCACCTCCATATTCAGATGAGGAAAATGAAGTTTAGCAAGTTAAGTAACCTGCCAAAGGTCACGCAGTTAGTGCAGAAGTGACTGAATCCCAAGGCAGCAGGACTTAAGAGCCCAAGTTCTTAACTATGACATATACTGCTTCCATAATATTTCTCTTCTAATACTAATGTATAACCTAAAAATCATTATAAAACTTAATCTTAAAAAATAATTTAAGATAATGCCTAATTTTTTAAAAATCCGACTTGATGCCCCTGCCTGGTAAAGAGTAGTTTGATGGGCTGCTAAAGATAAGAGATGAAAGAAAGGTGCCTTTCCTTGAATTCCAGAAACTCTAGCCAGAGAGGGCGCTATATAAAGTGTCTTGATATGGGCAGGTAGTAGCCCCTTATTCTATCCAGCAGTTTAAATAATTGGGTATGTCCATGGCAGGGCTAAATCTTTGAAGGACTGAACAGGGAAAAACATATAGCCAACCAGACAAACTTTGTCTTACAGAAATTTAACTTGTACAGTTAGCTCCTATGCATTTTTTCAGATCACTTACAAAAGTGTTCACTTAACGCCTCATCCTATCTAATAATAGAGTAACATGTAAATTACCATCACTCCGCTACGCCCACGATTGGGTGGCGGGAGGCTGGGGGGCGGGACTCGGGGTGGCTTATCCGGCCATTGAGAGGCACGGATCCACTGCCACTGAGGGGGGCTACCCTGCTGTTGAGAGGTGCAGGGGGCGGGAGTCCCGCCCCCTGCGCCTCTCAACTGCCAGATCCGCGGCCGCTGAGGGGGCCTGCCGCAGACACCCAGCTGCGCCTCTCAACGGCAGGGTAGCCAGGTGTCCGCGGCAGCCCCCCTCAGCGGCCATTGAGAGGCGCAGGGGGCGGGAGTCCTGCCCCCTGCGCCTCTCAACAGCAGGGTAGCCCCCTCAGCAGCCGCGGACCATCAAAAGTGGGGGAGCTGGGTGCTTGTCTGCTCCGGCACCAGGCGTTTCAGAAGCCTCCGCTGAGCCGGAGGCTTCTTAAAGGCCTGGTGCACCAGTGGACAGGCACCAAGCTCCACCGCGAAAAGCGAAAGCGTGTAGGGGACCCTACACGTGCATGATTCAATCATGCACTGGGCCTCTAGTTTCATTATACAAAAGTAAGTAGGTTTGGGAGAATTACCTGTAAAAACTGCTGTGGTGGTTGGGTCAGCTGAGCCTGAGACGGTTGCTGAGCTGATGTGAGCTGCTGCTCCTGGGAACTCTGCTGCTGCTGCTGCTGCTGCTGCTGCGTGACTGACAATGTCTGTGACTGCTGCTGTTGTGCAGCAAAAGTAGGGTAGGCAGTCACCACCTGACCCATAAGCATAGTGCTAGGTACCATGACTGCCCCACAAGCTACGGGAGCGGTTACTAATTTGGTCACAAGTTGCTGACCTTGAGAAAATCTGTAAGAGGAAGAAAAGGGGAATTAGAAATACAAAAAACATGCATTACAAAAGGCAGTGGCTGAATACTTCTCTAAGATAATACCCAATGATATTGCCAACTTAGTTTTTTAAAGCTGTATGTTTCAATTTTGTTTCATGTTTTTACAGATCCGTTTTGAGATACCAGTAAAACAAAATGTGTATATAGCCTGGCCGGTGTTGCTTAGTGGTTGAGCTTTGACCTATGAACCAGGAGGTCACAGTTGATTCCCTGGCAGGGCACATGCCAGGGTTTCAGGCTCGACCCCCATTGGGGGCATCCAGGAGACAGCCGATCAATGATTCTCTCTCAACATTGATGTTTCTATCTCTCTCTCCCTCTCCCTTCTTCTCTCTGAAATCAATAAAAACATATTTTAAAAAAAGTTTTAAGACTACAGAGATTCTAATATTAAAAGCTTACAAATATAAGAAAATGGCATTTCTTCAAAAACTTTGTTTCTAAGTCAGCTATTGCCACTAAAAGATATCGTAGATTACTTTCTTGAATTGCCCACAAAAGTTTTGTGTAGTATATGTTTAAACACTTGAGGTTTGAAATCAAACATTGAGGCTTGAATTCAGAACACCTTCTTCATCTCCCCTTTAACTAGCTACAGGCTCTTGACCAAAGTATTATAAACTCACTTTTTTTCTTACCTACAAATTAAAATACCCTAAACACATTTTTAAAAAGTAAGAATTAAATGAAATAATGTTTTGAGCGCTTAGTATAGTACTAAACAAACTCAAGAAAGGCAAGCTACTTTTATTTCAAAACAAATTATGGTAGTATACACCCTAACCCTTATTACTATATGAAAACTCACCAGTATCTGTATTAAAATAATACAAGTTTCAGTGACACAAAGCCTGTCATAAAAGTCATATAAAAGTGTGCTGCAGAATTTGGCTTCTACAATATTTGGTAGCACATTTATGGACAGGAAACAAAATCTATTGCTACCTTTTTATTACAAAGTCCTTAAACAATGAATATATTATGTGTTATTTCAAATTCAAGAATATTGGCTGGCCCTGGCCAGTGTGGTTTGTTTGGTTGGAGCGCCATCCTGTACACCAAAAGGTGGTGGGTTCAATTTCCAGTCAGGGAACATACTTATGTTGTGGTTCAATGCCCACTGGGGGCATGTGCAGAAGGCAGCCGATTGATGTTTCTCTCTCTCTTTTTTTTTTTTCTTCTCTCTCCTCCTTCCCCCTTCCTCTCTCTGGAATCAATAAAAAAAAAAAAAAAAAGAGCCTGAACCGGTCTGGCTCAGTGGATAGAGCGTCGGCCTGCAGACTGAAGGGTTCCCAGGTTCGATTCCGGTCAAGGGCATGTACCTTGGTTGTGGGCACATACCCAGTAGGGAGTGTGCAGGAGGCAGCTGATCGATGTTTCTCATTGATGTTTCTAACTCTATCCCTCTCCCCTCCTCTCTGTAAAAAATCAATAATATAAAAATATATATATATATATATATATATAACTAAATATATAAATAAATAAAAGAATACTGTCTGGAATAACAAACTAAAATCATGTTTTTAAAAAGAAAATTATTGCCGAAACCGATTTGGCTCAGTGGATAGAGCATCGGCCTGCGGACTCAAGGGTCCCATGTTCGATTCAGGTCAAGGGCATGTACCTTGGTTGTGGGCACATCCCCGGTAGGGGGTGTGCAAGAGGCAACTGATCGATGTTTCTCTCTCATCGATGTTTCTAACTCTCTATCCCTCTCTCTTCCTCTCTGTAAAAAATCAATAAAACATATTTTTTTAAAAAGAAAAAAAAATTATTTTTAATCAATTAAGTTACAACTTTGGGATGACTAATGAACTCTGATAACTACCTTATCTGTCTGTCCTGAGTGAATGTAGTAACTGCAGCACTCTGGGTACTGTTTTGTGGCATACTAGACGGGATCTGGACCATGCTTCCGGCTGCCGGCTGAGAAATCACCATAGTGTTATACAGGGGGGCTGTAAGAGTGCTCTGGGTCTGACTCGGAAGAGATGTTTGTTGGCTATGCCCGCTTAAGACATTTTGTTGACTCTGCTGGAAAAGAAGAGATTATAATGACAGATTAACTGAAAAAATTTACATCAGGAAGTATGCTTCTAGATCAGTGGTTCTCAACCTTTCTAATGCCGCAACCCTTTAATACAGTTCCTCATGTTGTGGTGACCCCCAACCATAAAATTATTTTCGTTGCTACTTCATAACTGTAATTTTGCTACTGTTAATGAATCATAATGTAAATATCTGTTTTCCGATGGTCTTAGGCGACCCTGCTAGCGGTTCTCAACCTGTGGGTCGCGGCATTAGAAAGGTTGAGAACCACTGTTCTAGATCATCCTAGTAATAGTTGACATTACAGAAAAAGAAGTGGCAGGATATATTACTCTGAGAGAAATCTGACCACAAAGTAATGACTTATAGTAACTGAGAATGGATTAGTCTTCAATATCTTGCTGGAATGTAAGCTATGATCTTAGAAAAAGAGCATGATCTTAACAGGGATAATATAAAGTAAACATAAAGACTTTATATTAAATACTCCAAATGAATGATCAACATTAGACATTTTTCTATACTTTATTTGTAGCCCTGGGATTTACAGTTACAGATGTACATCAATTACCAAAATTTCCTGGAATACTGATTAAAGCATTACTGCCCCAACAATTTATTTTTCATGTATGGTAACATGTTTCCTGGTCAGTTTCCTTTGCAAGTCAAACCTTTTTAACCTACAAATTTTTAAATGTCAAAATAGTGCAAGTATTTAACAACCAACACTTTTTAACAAAATATTTTAATAATGACTTCTCAATATTATATTTTTTAATTATTATTAAATTCTAAATATAGTATTGTTCAAGATAGAGCTTTATTTTAGTTGCAGCATAATAAACATTTTAATTGTTGAACACTCCATAGCCTGTAGCAGTAGATAACATTACCTGACTTGATGAACTTTGTAAAGTCTGCTGTTGTATCATGTGCTGAGTTGTGCCAATGTGTCCAGTATTCATTCCACTTTGAATTTGGTTAGTTTGAACAACCTGGCTTTGCATATTTATAGGTGTGAGTTGCTGGATATTAGATGAATTTCCAGAAGAAAGTTGAACAGAACCAAAATTCAAACCAGGAGTTGACTGTTGTAAAAACATCTTAAAAAATAACGATTACATTAAAATGAGCTTTGCAGATTAAAAACAAAGATGAATGAACACATTAAAAAGAAAAAGGAAAAACAAGTTATGAATTAAAGTTTCAAAAGCAAGTAACAAGACTAAGACATTCTGAATGAACAATTAGCAATAAATAATTACCAAATAAAACATACCTCATAATCATTCCTCCAGTCATCCTAACCATATCATGTTTCAAATGGTTAGAATGCAGCTCTACATCACTTATTTATAATTTATGGCATTAGATGAAAGTAGTTTTCACTTAAAGTTTCCCTTTATCAAAGTCCCAGTCTCTGACAGAAATAACTTGAGAATGGCTAAACAAATCAGACTATGAAATTATTCCTACTGGAATTTTATTAAAACAATGATGGATGACTATAAGTTCTGTACCAACAAGTACCTAAATGTCTGTAAAACAATTTTTATATTATAAATTAAAGCTTATTAAAAACTGAACTGCTAAAGAGGACTCCAATCTGGAGAAACAAGGATGCTGATGGAAATACTCTTAGGAATGAATTTTTTAATGACTATAATAAGTGCAATCATACTGAATAGGTAACCAATGAGTATTTACTGAACTATACTGATGAAATGTATCTCTTGCATGTCTTTTAAAAAGATAATTTTCAGTTACAGCTATCATACAATATTATATTAGTTTCAGCTGTACAACATTTATATAACTTAAAAGTGATCACCCCAATAAGTCTAGTTCCCATCTGACACCATGCATAGTTATCACAATATTCTTATTATTTTTAATCCTCACCCAGGGATATGCTTGTTCGTTTTAATGAATTGATTTTAGAGAGGGAGAGAGAGAGAGAGAGGAACATCAGTGTGAGAGAGAAACACTGATTGGTTACCTTCTGTACTCACCCCAACCAGGTATCAAATCCGCCACCTGGGTATGTGCTCTGAACAGAAATCAAACCTGCGACCCTTTGGTACATAGGACAATGATCCAACCAACCACACTGTCCTGGGCTACAATATTATTGACTAAATTCCCTATGCAAAACTTTACATACCTATGACTATTCTATAACAACAAATCTGTACTTCTCAACTCCTTCACTTTTTTCACCCATACTCTCTAACTCCCTCCCATCTGGCAACCATCAAAATGTTCTCTGTATCTATAAGTTTGTTTCTGTTGTGTTTGGATATTTATTTAGGTTTATAGTTTCTACACATAAGTGAAATCATACTGATCTATCTCTGTCTGGCTTATTTTACTGGGCACAATACTCTCTAGGTCCATCCATGTTTTTTGCAGATGATAAGTTTCATTCTTTTCTTATGGCTGAGTCGTGTTCCATTGTATATATGTGCCACTTCTTCTTTATCCATTCACCTATGGATGGCCACTTAGGATGCATTCATATCGTGGCTATTTTAAACAACACTGCAGTGAACATATGGATGCAGATCTTTTCTATTTAGTGTTTTGGGTTTCCCCAATAAATACCCAGAAGCAGGTATTTATCCTTTTGTCCCTTGTTATAGCTTTTGTATCCAAGGCTGTTTTGTCTGGTGTAAGTATTTCTACTCCAACTTTTTATTTTTCCATTCCTATTTTCATGAAATATCTTTTTCCATCCCTTTACTTTCAGTCTGTGTGTCTTTTGATCTGAAGTGAGTCTCTTCTAGACAGCATATGTAAGGGTCCTGTTTTCTTATCCATTCAGCCACACTATGTCTTTTAATTGGAGCATTTAATCCATTTACATTTAGAGTATTATCTATCTATATAAAACCGTAATATGCAAATAGACCGAATGGTGGAACAACCGGTCTCTAGAATGTGCGCTGACCACCAGGGGGTGCACACAGAACATGGTGGGGATTGGCAGCAGGTGGCAGAGTGCAGAAAATGGTGGGTGTCAGCCGTGGTAGGATGGTGGAGGTGAATGGGGGCGCCAGACCAAGGCGGGCGCCGGTTGCTGTCATTGGGGCGAGTCTCTGGTGGTTACTGAAAATTCTTTGCTCCCTCATGCCACAGTCCCGCCCGGCACTCACACCCACTGTTGGCCCCTGCCCCAATCGCTCAGCACCATCAGCAGGTGCGAGCGGCAGCTGCCAGCCCCAATTGCCCCTCAGGGCTTTTCCACCTCCCCCTGCTCGTGAGGGGCAATCAGGGCAGCAGCCGCTGCTTGCACCTGCTGACGTCGACAGCCCCAATCGTTCTGCACTGTCAGTGGGTGCGAGCGGGACCAGCGCCATCAGCGCGTGGGAGCAACAGCAGCGGGAGCCAGGCTACTGGCAGACGGGGGATCGGGGGCTGTGGCGGGAGGGGCTAGGCGGGGGCGCAGAGGATTGGCTGAGACTTGCACCTGTGCCGACCACAGCCTCGCGGCCCACAGTTCCTTTCAAGGTGCACAAATTCATGCACTGGGCCCATAGTCCTATCTAATAAAGAGGGAATATGCTAATTGACCCTCACGCCATCGCAAAGATGGAGGCACCCATGGCCAATAAGGAGGGAATATGCTAATTGACTGCCCTTCCTTCAAAGATGGAGGCGCCCACAGCCACAAAATGGCGGCGCCCAGTCCCCTCAGTCCTACTGGGGCGCTTGCCTCCAGAGTCCACCAGTCCCCTCAGCCCCCTAGCCGCCCAGGGCTGGCCCGAAGCTCAGGCAAGCCTTGGATGGAGGCTGCCCAGCTGCCCAGGGCCGGCCCGAGGCTCAGGTAAGCAGGGCCGGCCGAGGCTTGTGCTGCCAGCAGTGGCAGCAGCAGAGGTGTGATGGGACGTCACCTTCCCCTGATCGCCAGGTTGCCTCCCACTCTTGAGGGCTCCCAGAATGTGAGAAAGGGCAGGCCGGGCTGAGGGACACCGCCCTCCAGTGAATGAATTTTCATACACTGGGCCTCTAGTTGATAAATGTAGTTATTGCCATTTTGTTATTCATATTTTTGATCTTTTTGCTTCTTTTTAAAGAAGTCTCTTTAACATTTCCTGTAATACTGTTTTGTTTTTTAACTATTTATTGTTGAAAGTATTACATATATGTCACCTTTTACCCCCATTGTCCTCTCCCAGCCTGCCCCTGACACCCAGCCCTGGCCTTCACCACCCCCCTACCATTGTCTGCATCTATTGGTTATACTTATATGCATACAAGTTCTTTGTTTGATCTCTTATCCCCTCTTCACCCCCTCCCCCACCATCCCTCTGAGGTTTGATGATCTATTGGATGGTTCTGTGTCTCTGGATCTATTCTTGTTCATCAGTTTATATTGTTCATTATATTCTACAAAGGACTGAGATTTGATACTTAATCTTTCTCTGACTGGCTTATTTTGCTTAGCATAATGCTCTCCAGGTCCATCCATGCTGTTGCAAATGGTAAGAGTTCTTATGTTTTTTATAGCAGCGTAGTATTCCATTGTGTAGATGTACCACAGCTTTTTAACCCACTCATCTGCTGATGGGCACTTAGGCTGTTTCCAAATCTTAGCTATTGTTAATTGTGCTGCTATGAAAATAGGAGTGCATATATCCTTTCTGGTTGGTGTTTCTGATTTTTGGGATATATTCCTAGGAGTGGGATTACTGGGTCAAATGGGAGTTTCATTTTTAATTTTTTTAGGAAACTCCATACGCTTTTCCACAGTGGCTGCACCAGTCTGCATTCCCACCAGCAGTGTACAACGGTTCCCTTTGCTCCCCATCCTCACCAGCACTTGTCATTTGTTGATGATAGCCATTCAGACAGGTGTGAAATGGTACCTCATTGTTGTTTTGATTTGCATCTCTTGGATAATTAGTGACTTTGAACGTATTTTTATATGTCTCTTGGCCTTCTGTATGTTCACTTTCGAAAAGTATCTACATAGGTCTTTTACCCATTTTTTGATTGGGTTGTTTGTCTTTTGTTAAGTTGCTAACTTTGGAGATTAAACCCTTATCAGATGTCACATTGGCAAATATGTCCTCCAATGCAGTGAGCTTTCTTGTTGTTTTGTTGATGGGTTCTTTTGCTGTGCAGAAGCATTTATTTTGATGTAGTACCATTTATTTTCTCCTTTGTTTCCATTGTCCTAGGAGACGTGTCAGTAAACATATTGCTATAATCTAAACCTGATATTTTGCTGTCTATGTATTCTTCTAAGATTTTTATGGTAGATTTTTATGGTTTCCCGTCTTATGTTTAAGTCCTTTACCATTTTGAGTTTGTTTTTGTATATGGTGCAAGTTGGTGGTCTAGTTTCATTTTTTTTACATGTATCTGTCCAATTTTCCCAACACCATTTATTGAAAAGACTGTCTTGACTCCATTGTATGCTCTTCCCTCTTTGTCAAATATATGTATTTTTTTAATTAAAAAATATTTTTATGGATTTCAGAGAGGAAGGGAGAGGGAGAGATAGAAACATCAATGATGAGAGAGAATCATTGATCGGCTGCCTCCTGCATATCCCCTACTGGGGATCGAGCCCACAAACTGGGCATGTGCCCTGACCGGGAATCAAACCCAGGACCCTTCAGTCCACAGGCCGACACTCTTATCCACTGAGCCAAACCAGCTAGGGCTTGTCAAATATTAATTGAGCATAATGGTTTGGGGGTTGATTTCTGGGTTCTCTGTTCTGCTCCATTGGTCTACATGTCTGTTCTTGTGCCAGTACCACGCAGTTTTGAGAATAGTGGCTTTGTAATATAACTTGATATCTGGTATGTGAACCCTCCAACTTTGTTCCTTTTTTTCTCAGGATTGCTGTGGCTATTCAGGGTCTTTTTTTTTATTCCATATAAATTTTTGGAGAGTTTGTCCTAGGTTTGTGAAATATGCCGTTGGTATTTTTAGGATATTAGGCTTTTATTATATAGGATGGCCATCATTTTTTACAACAGCCACAACACAAAAACAGGTTTCTTCCTCATAATTCATATGCTTATTAAGCAGCGTCTGTTCATCTCTAAAGATTCTGAGGAGAGGACAAGTTCTCATGAGTCCTAGAATGGCTAAAGAAAGTATACCTCCATTATCAATATATAAAGAGAGGATGCTAATGGATGGGCATTGTGATATTTAAACGAATCACAACCAAAATACAGAACCAGAGATGATGTTCAGATGAACATTTACTCATGAAAACAAGTGGAGGAAATAAGATAAATAAAATAAACTAGGTATCAACCAACAGTTTTGCTTGTCATTTTTGTCAGTCTTCAAACATTTCAGCAAAAGTGTGAAATAACATCTGCTGGAATGCCATTGGCATTTTAATGGAGATTGCATTGAAGCTATAGATTGCTTTAGGTAGTATGGACATTTTAATGATGTTGATTCTACCAATCCATGAACACGGTATATTCTTCCACTTGTTTATGTCTTCCTCTATCTCTTTTTTTTTTTTTTTTTACTATTTCTCTACTTCTTCCTGTTTCTTTTTTTTTTTTTTAATTTCTTTATTGATTAAGGTGTCACATATTTGTCCTCATCCCCCCATTCCCATCCCACCCCTCTCCCCACGCATGCCCCAATCCCCTGTTGAACTTAACCGTTGGATAGGCTTATATGCATGCATACAGGTCCTTTGGTTGAACTCTCCCCCTCCCCCCCACCCTCCCCCTACCCTCCCCTATCCTCCCTCTGAGGCCCGATAGTCCGATCGATGCCTACTTGCTTCTGGTTCTGTTCTTGTTCCTCAGTCTATGTTGTTCATCATTTCCCCTAGATGAGCGAGATCATATGTCACTAGATATATACTAATAAGAACTGAATGTGAGAAGAGCAATAATAGTTATGCTGACAGGCAAATGAATCAATCTGTAGCGAGCTTCCCCCTGGACCAACAGTTCTTTTGAGACCCAATTTCAATGTCCAGTAGTTCCTTATGTGTACATGTCAGCACTGACCCCTCAGCTCTGGATGGTGGACAAATGGTGGTAATGGAGGTCCGACTCCCTCTGGTTTGGTCTCGGCCGAACCCAGGGGCACGGCTTCACCCGGACTAAGGGGCACGTGGCCTCACCCATACCCAAGGGGCGCGTGGTCTCACCCGGGCCTGGGACCCAGCCTCACCCGGATGGATCCAGGGGCGCACGGCCTCACCCGGACCCAGGATCTGGCTTCACCCGTACCCAGGGACGCTTGGCCTCTCCCAGACCCAGGGGCACGTGGCCTCACC
The DNA here is from genome assembly GCF_027574615.1 of Eptesicus fuscus. Classification (NCBI taxonomy): domain Eukaryota; kingdom Metazoa; phylum Chordata; class Mammalia; order Chiroptera; family Vespertilionidae; genus Eptesicus; species Eptesicus fuscus. Next base: position 84,314,795 of record NC_072474.1, on the reverse strand, counting down.
CGGGCCTAGGTGCACGAGGCCTCATCCGGATCCAGGGACACATGATCGCACCCGGACCCAGGGACTCTTGGCCTCTCCCAGACCCAGGGCCACTTGGGCTCACCCGGGCCTAGGTGCACGTGGCCTCACCCGGATCCAGGGACACATGGTCTCACCCGGACCCAGGGATGCTTGGCCTCTCCCAGACCCAGGGCCACTTGGGCTCACCCGGGCCTAGGTGCACGCGGCCTCACCCGGATCCAGGGACACATGGTCTCACCCGGACCGAGGGACGCTTGGCCTCTCCCAGACCCAGGGCCACTTGGGTTCACCCGGGCCTAGGTGCACGAGGCCTCATCCGGATCCAGGGACACATGGTCTCTCCCGGACCCAGGGACGCTTGGCCTCTCCCAGACCCAGGGCCACTTGGGCTCACCCGGGCCTAGGTGCACGAGGCCTCATCCGGATCCAGGGACGCAAGGTCTCACCCGGACCCAGGGACGCTTGGCCTCTCCCAGACCCAGGGGCACGTGGCCTCACCCGGGCCTAGGTGCACGAGGCCTCACCCGGATCCAGGGACACGTGGTCTCACCCGGACCCAGGGACGCTTGGCCTCTTCCAGACCCAGGGCCACTTGGGCTCACCCGGGCCTAGGTGCACGAGGCCTCACCCGGATCCAGGGACACATGGTCTCACCCGGACCCAGGGACGCTTGGCCTCTCCCAGACCCAGGGGCACGTGGCCTCACCCGGGCCTAGGTGCACGAGGCCTCATCCGGCTCCAGGGACACATGGTCGCACCCGGACCCAGGGACGCTTGGCCTCTCCCAGACCCAGGGCCACTTGGGCTCACCCGGGTCTAGGTGCACGCGGCCTCACCCGGATCCAGGGACACATGGTCTCACCCGGACCCTGGGACGCTTGGCCTCTCAGACCCCGGGGCACGTGACCTCACCCATGCCTAGGTGCACGAGGTCTCACCCGGATCAGGGACACACGTTCTCACCCGGACCCAGGGACGCCTGGCCTCCCCCAGACCCAGGGGCACGTGGCCTCACCTGGGCCTAGGCGCACGAGGCCTCACCCGGATCCAGGGACACATGGTCTCACCCGGACCCAGGGACGCTTGGCCTCTCCCAGACCCAGGGCCACTTGGGCTCACCGGGCCTAGGTGCACGAGGCCTCATCCGGATCCAGGGACGCATGGTCTCACCCGGACCCAGGGACGCTTGGCCTCTCCCAGACCCAGGGCCACTTGGGCTCACCTGGGCCTAGGTGCACGAGGCCTCATCCGGATCCAGGGACACATGGTCTCACCCGGACCCAGGGACGCTTGGCCTCTCCCAGACCCAGGGCCACTTGGGCTCACCCGGGCCCAGGTGCACGAGGCCTCACCCGGTTCCAGGGACACATGGTCTCACCCGGACCCAGGGACGCTTGGCCTCTCCCAGACCCAGGGCCACTTGGGCTCACCCGGGCCTAGGTGCACGAGGCCTCACCCGGATCCAGGGACACATGGTCTCACCCGGACCCAGGGACGCTTGGCCTCTCCCAGACCCAGGGCCACTTGGGCTCACCCGGGCCTAGGTGCACGAGGCCTCACCCGGATCCTGGGACACATGGTCTCACCCGGACCCAGGGACGCTTGGCCTCTCCCAGACCCAGGGCCACTTGGGCTCACCCGGGCCTAGGTGCACGAGGCCTCATCCGGATCCAGGGACGCATGGTCTCACCCGGACCCAGGGACGCTTGGCCTCTCCCAGACCCAGGGGCACGTGGCCTCACCCGGTCCTAGGTGCACGAGGCCTCACCCGGATCCAGGGACACATGGTCTCACCCGGACCCAGGGACGCTTGGCCTCTCCCAGACCCAGGGCCACTTGGGCTCACCCGGGCCTAGGTGCACGCGGCCTCACCCGGATCCAGGGACACATGGTCTCGCCTGGACCCAGGGGTGTGTGGGCTCTCCCAGACCCAGGGGCGCTTGGCCTCGCCTGTGCACGGGATCCAGCGTCATCCGGGTCCAGGGGCACTGGCCTCACCCGGACCCGGAGTCCGGCCTCACCTGGACCCAGGGGCATGTGGCCTCACCTAGACCCAGGGACGTGAGGCCTCACTTATACCCAGAGGCGTGTGACCACACCCGAGCCCAGAGGCGCGCAACACCCGGGTCTCAGCGGGGCCCCGTCTTCCCGATCCCAATTCCTGCCGGTCAATCCCCCCTTAGCACTTCCCCTGGCCATCCTTCCAGAGCTCCAATATGGCTGCTGCAGAACTCGTCGGGTGGCGGCTCGGCGAAGCTCCGGTGCACCCGGTGCATGGCGGTGGGCCAGTCTGGCGTCGCTGCGTCGGCCCTTGGGTCTGCATCGGTGGCCGGTCGCCGAGCATGCGCACCTGGCCGCTTCCGGGGCGTTGAGATTCTTGACGGACTCGGAGGTCAGCAAGCGCGGAGTCTCCCACCCCATGTCTCATAGGGGCTCGTCTGTCCGTGCTTGGCTGCCAGTGGAGCCGTCCCCTCAGCCGGAGACCGCCGGGGGAACTGCGCCGAGCACGTTCCAGGCCGCTGTTGTATCGCCTGAGCCATAGTTCTTTTGTGTCGCCTGAGCCGTAGTTCTTAAAGTGTGGTCTTTGGGTCACCGGCATCAGCATCATCCCACATACCCCTCTTTTATTCTAGTTGTAGAGCATCTACTCAGTCAGTCCTATGGTGGTCTTGGATGGTGTCTGCTCTGCTCTCTTGTCGTAGTCTCAAAGTTGTTGTGGTAGGCAACAATCAGGCTTCCGCCCTATGCCTCCATCTTGGTCCTCCTTTGTATAGTTAAGTCTTGATTGTTGTTGGTGTCACTGGGGGGGCTCTCTTTGTCTATAAAGGAAGAGTTGCTGTGCAGGAGACACGTTTATGGGCCGGGTCTTGGTGCAGCAAAGCTTTGGCGCTCACTGAATATTCCCGTTGAATGTGTCCCTTATGCACATGGTTGAAATCTGGTGTCATCTCCCACAGACCACTAGATGCCCTTGTTTCTGGGTCTCCAATGGGGTGTAGATCAGCTACTGCCTTAGGCACTCAGCAAGGATTACAGCAAAAACTGTAGTTTCTTCCTCCTGTCTGAGTGGCCCTGGAGCAGTCCGACTAGAACAGCAGTTCATCTGGTCCGCTGCCAGAGGGCAGGCCACCCACATGCATAAGCCGTTGCTTGGGGCGCAGGTGTGCCTGCAAGACTTGCGGGGCAGGTCTTCAAAACATGCGGGGCGGGTCCCAGGGCGGGGCGGGGTCTCAGGGCGCCAACAGGCCATGGTGCGGCGAGCCGCGATGGCTGTGAGTCTGGTCCTTCTGCCTTCCACGTATCTAAGTCCCCTCGTTCCGCACTCCAGCGCAGCAAACACTGATTGCTGGGCGCACCTCCGCAAGAGTCCCGCCTCTCCCCGCAGGCATCTGGGTCTCCCGGGGTTCGCCAGAAGATGGATTTCAGGGTGATGGAGAGCTAATCTCCCCTAGGTTTGGAACAAAAGCCCCTTTCCCCCGCCACCAGCCAGACCCACGCACCTCCACACCTCATCCCCTCCGATTTCGCTGGGTGCGAGGCAACAGAACAGCCTTTAACCTCCGCCGCCATCTTTTTCAAACTTCCCAATTTGTACTTCTTTTTTTTTTTTTTTTTTTTAAATATATATATATATATATATATATATATATATATATATATATATATTTTATTGATTTTTTTTTACAGAGAGGAAGGGAGAGGGATAGAGAGTCAGAAACATTGATGAGAGAGAAACACAGGTCAGCTGCTTCCTTTCACACCCCCTACTGGGGATGTGCCTGCAACCAAGGTACATGCCCTTGACCGGAATCGAACCTGGGACCCTTGAGTCCGCAGGCTGACGCTCTATCCACTGAGCCAAACCGGTTTTGGCCAATTTGTACTTCTTAATCCCTTCATTTCAGTCAACTCTACTGAAGTCTAGCGCCGCCAGGAGGTGCACGGAAAGGGCGCCCGGGCCTCCGTCCGGTGCGCGGTGCGCGCGTTCCGCGGAACTAGGCGCGCGAGGGCCGCGCGGCTGGGACGGGCGCTGGGCGGCCGATGAGCTCCAGGCGCCGCCATCGCCGCGTTCCGGACGTCGCCGCCGCGGCGTCCCCCCAATTTGTACTTCTTAATCTCTTGAATTCAGTCAACTCTACTGAAGTCTAGCGCCGCCGGGAGGTGCACGGAGAGGGCGCCCGGGCCTCCGTCCGGTGTGCGGGGCGCGCGGCCCGTGGCACCAGGCGCGCGGGGGCTGCGCGGCGGGGACGGGTGCTGGGAGGCTGCCGGGCTCCGGGCACCGCCGCTGCGGCGGCGTCCCCAGCGTCCCGGGCCGGGCGGCCTGCGGGGGCGGCGGAGTTGCGAAAGTGAGTGAGTTTCCCAGGGTTTCGCCCGGAATGGGGTTCAGTGCAATCGGAGCCGGTGCTCAGCGCACTCCGGAGCCTTTATCTCCTTCCTGCCAGTGAACTCCGGCCAGGTCATCAGCCGCCCCTTCCTCTCCGGTTCCATCCTCCCCGCAGGCGCGTGTGCTCGTGTCTCCGCCCGTTTCTCCATACCTCAGGCTTTTACGGCTTCCCCGACTGTCCCCGTGGCCTTCTCCTTTCCCCCAGCTGTGGGCATTTCAGTCCACCAACTTTCCTGTGGTTCTGGACGATGTCCGTTCTGACCTCTAGTTGTATTTTTGAAATTGTTGTGCCCGGCTGCAGGTTAGGTGTTTAACCTATGCCGCCATCTTGGTTTCTCCCTCTATCTCTTTTTTTCAACGTCCTGTAGTTTTCCGGGTACAGGTCTTTTACCTCCTTAGTTAAGTTTATTCTGAGGTATCTTAATTTTTTTGGTGCAATGGTAAATGGGATTGTTTTTTTAGTTTCTCTTTCTGTGAGTTCATTATTGGTGTATAAAAATGCCATAGATTTCTGGGTGATAATTTTGTATCCTGCTACATTGCCAAATTCATTTATTAAATCAAGTATTTTTTTGATGGAGTCTTTAGGGTTTTCTATGTACAATATGATGTCATCTGCAAATAATGACAGTTTTACTTCTTCTTTTCCAATTTGGATGCCTTTTATTTCTTCTTCTTGTCTAATTGCTATGGCTAAGTACTTACAGTATTATGTTGAACAGGAGTGGTGAAAGTGGGAATCCCTGTCTTGTTCCTGTTCTTAGGTGAAATGGTTTTTGTTTTTGTCCATTGAGTATGATATTATCTGTAGGTTTGTCATATAAGGCTTTTATTATGTTGAGGTATGATCCCTCCATTCCCACTTTGCTGAGATTTTTTTTATCAAGAAAGGGTGTTGGATTTTGTCGAATGCTTTTTCTGCATCCACTGATATGATTAAGTGATTTCTGTCTCTCAATTTGTTTATATGATGTATTACTTTTATTGATTTGTGGATATTTTACCAGGCTTGCATCCCCAGTAAAAATCCCATTTGGTCATGGTGTATGTGTAATTCTGGTTTTATTTTTAACATAGACTCCTTTAGCTTTCTCTTGTCTGAGAAGCTCTTTATGCTTCAATTCTAAATGATAACATTGCTGGGTAGAGTAACTGTGGTTGTAGGTCCTTGTTTATTCATCACTTTGCATATTTTGTGCCAACCCCTTCTCACTTTCAAAGACTCTGTTAAGAAATCATTTGATAGTCTTATGGGAGCTCCTTTCTAGATAAATACTTATCTCTTGCTACTTTTAAGATTCTCTCTTCAGCTTTAACCTTTGGCATTTTAATTATGATATGTCTTAGTGTAGGTAACTTTGAGTTCATTTTTTTTTTTAACTCTCTGCACTTCCTGGACTTGTATGTCTATTTCCTTCATCAGATTAGGGAAGTTTTTTTTCATATTAGTTTTCAATTCCTCTCTTTCTTCTCCTTTAGTTACACCTATGATGCGAATGTTAGGACACTTGATATTGTCCCAGAAGCCCCTTAAACTATCCTCATATTTTTGGATTCTTTTTTCTTTTTGTTCTGTTGCATGTCCTCTGTTAGCTTATCTTTCAAATCACTGACTCAATCCTCTGCTTCATCTTATCTGTTGATTCTCTCTAATGTATTCTTCATTCAGTCTTGTTTTCTATCTCCATTTATTTTAAAAAATCCTCACTGGAGGATATGTTTATTAATTTGAGAAATATTGATGTAAGAGAGAAAGATTGATCGGTTGCCTCCCATACATGCCCCTACTAGGGATTGAACTCCAACGTAGGTAAGTGCCCTGACCAAGAATCAAACTGGCAACCTTTTGGTATATGGAACGACACTCCAACCAACTGAGCCACCAATCCAGGGCTCTATCTCCATTTTTATATTTCCTGCCTCTATGTCGAAGTTCTCTCTGCAATCTTTGAGCACTTTTATAACTAGTGTTTCAGATTCTGCACCTAGTAAACTGCTAATCTCCATTTTGTTTAGTTCTTTTCCTGGAGTTTTGTTCTGTTCTTTCATTTGGGTCATTTGTCTCCTCATTCCAGCTGCCTCTTTGTGTTTGTTTCTAGGTATCAGGTAGAGCTGCTACATATCCTGGTCTTGGTTGAGGGGCCTTATGTAGTAGGTGTCCTGTGGGGCCCAATGGTGCACTCTCCCTAGTCACCTGAGCTGAGTGCTCCAGGTGTGTGGGCTGTGTGTGCCCTTCTGTTAATAGTTGAGTCTTGATTGCTGGTGGTACCTCAATGGACAAGACTAACCCTCAAGCTAATAAGACTGTGAGGACTGGCCATGACTACAGTGGAGGAGCTGTTGTGCAGGGGATGACCCTATGGTGTAGGACCCACTTTAGGAGGGCTCTGGTACCTGGTGAGTCTGCCCTTTGAGTTATTTGTGGAGGTGCTTGGGTGGTGCTCTGGTGTAGACTGACATGGCCACCAGGTATGTTGGTTCTGGGGCCTCTTTGCAGGTGCAGGCCAAGGTTAGCTGCTGTCTATCCCCTGCCCAGGGCCACGTGGTATCAGCTACAAAGTAATCTGCAGATGGCTACCACTTGTGCTGGGTTTGGAAGTGCTTGGGAGAGGCTAAGCTGCTAACTGAGGCCAGCTGCCACTAGTGCTGGGCTTGTGGCTACTTAGCAAGAAGTATGGGGCATGCTGAGGCAAGATGCTGCTTGTTTGGGGTTTGTCAACCTTAGAGAGATTTTAGGAAAATCTCTCCGCAGCATGAGCCATCTATATTGAAAAGCCACTGGAAACAGCTTGGGTGGGTAGGGGTCTCAGGGAATCACCAGGGCAGGGAGAACAGTGATAGGTTGAAGGAGGCTCAAGATATGGTGCGTGCTTGCACCTGCAGGGAGAGAGTTCAGCAAACAATGGCTTCTGCCAGCCCTTCTCTCTGGGAGAAAGCTGCCCCTCCAGTCCTCATCCTAACCTAAAGCCAGACATTTCAGTTCCTCTCTGTACATCCCTGGCATTTTTTGAGCTGCTGCCCCAGTGCTGAAGCTCAGAGGGCGTAAGACCCTGTGCGCGGACACTGTAAGAGGAAGGAGTGGGACTCCAACAGCTCTCTCTCTTACTCATCCATAATCTGTGCTGGTTTTCACAGTCAGAAGCTAGGGGGACTTCTCTTCCTAACAGTGAAACCCTGGGTTGGGGGGGCCTGGCATAAGGCTGGGACCCTTTGCTCCTCAGGGACATCTCTGCAACTGAGATATCCCTGCACATTCTCAACCACCAAACATGGATGTAGGACCAGCTCCTTTCACATCTCTGCCCCTCCTACCAATCTCAACATGGCTTCTTCTGTATATTCTTAGTTATAGAACTTCGGTTCAGCTAGACTTCAGGTAGTTTTCCATGATGGCTGTTCTGGAGTTTAGTTGTAATTTTGATGTGGTCATGGAAGGAGGTGAATACAGCATTTACCTATTCTGCCATCTTGACCAGAAGCCTCTCTTGCATATCATTTTTAATTAAGAATAGTCTATTTCCCTAAAATATTAAAATGTGATTGGCATGTTTTGTTTAAATCAAATATAGTAATATCTTACCTGCAGTCCTTGACCATGGACCATTTGAAGTTGTTCTTGAATTTTTCTTAGTTCTTCTTGTTGCCGATGAATATTTGCCTCTATCATTCGTGTCCGTTGTTCCAATTGGTCTTTCAGATGCTGCATGGCTCCTAATTGTGCTGAAAACTGAAACTGAAGTATCATAAATGAAGAAAGTGTAAGATATTTTAGAATTATTTATTCCTCATAACTGTGCAATGAGAAAAGCAAGCAGTATATCATGAGCTAAGAATGTCTTGCCAGTTATCAATGGATGCTAATTTACCCATCTTTGCTTGCCTTTGTCATACTGGAGCTGGACTCTACAAATAGTTCTCCTTTGCCAGCAGGCACAAACTGAGCGACACCAGTTTATGGTGCTGGAGGATACTACAAAGGAAGGTGCTTATCTTTCTGGTTCTGGTGCTCTTCGCTCTTGCTCTTCTGCCAGTGGATAGCTTCCTACTAGGTCTCATCCATGCTAGCAGGTGGTTCTCCAGCAAGTCTCACTAGGATCCAAGTGGTCAGCTCCTCAGTAAATTTTACTGGTACCCCAGCAGGTGGCTTCCTTTTCTCCAGCCCTAGCCTGTGGCACCTCAGTGAACTTCTCTACCATCCAGTGGCAACAGCCACACCTCCCCCAGTGGGATCTGAGTCTCAGCCTGGCCTGGAAGAGAAGTTTAGGGGGTGTTGAGGAAGTCTTCCAAGTTGTTCCTTCCTTGGGTACTCTCCATTTCACTATGGTTAGAATTGCTCTCAATATGTTATCTCTGTAGTCTTAAGAATTTAGTAGTTAATCCCTGTTACTAGTTAACAATCTCTCTCTCTTTCTTGCTATATTTATATATATCAAAGCCTAAGCGACTGAACAACTGGTCGCTATGATGCGCATTGACCACCAGGGGGCAGACGCTCAACACAGGAGCTGCCCCTTGGTGGTAAGTGTGCTCCCACAGTGGGAGCGCTGCTCAGCTGACAGACGGGCGCCACACACAGGGCTCATGGCTGGCCGCTGCAGCCCAGAGACCACAGCAGAGTGGCAGCGAGCCTACCGCTGACGCAGCGAGGTTGGGATAAGCAGGAGTGGCAAGAGGTGTTGGACTGCCAGTTTCTGCCCAATCCCTGCAGGCTATGCCGAGGGACCCCACCGGTGCAGGAATCCGTGCACTGGGCCCCTAGTGTTTTATATAATACCTGTTCATATTTTTGACTCCTGAATGCATCTTGACTGATTAAAAAGTACACAGTAACGTTAAAAAAACTGAGATCATATTGTCGATCCATCACTTGTTAGAACAAATTCCTTAACTTGATTTCTACCCTTTAACAATGGAAAAAGTAGCCTGCACCTAGAGTTATTCATATCAAATTCTGACATCCCCAGAATGTCCTCTTTGTGCACATCATTAGGAACTTACAAAAATCTGACAGGTAACCAACCATAATATTTTTCTCATATTTTCAACTGAAACTGTTCTCGAGTTAAGTACAAAACATAAGCTTTTAAAGACTGAACAATTATAAATTAATGAATACATACATGAATGAAAAAAAAGTTATTCTATTAACAGGGCTTTCAGTCTTATTTCTCTATGTTTTACCTGAGTCATAAGCAGTTTTTATTTACCACTGCTTGAAATATAGCCATATTTGGCGATTCACTACTTAAGTCTACGCTTAATTATTTTAATTACACTCATTTAATTTTTCCATGAAGATTCAGCACAGGATACAGTATAAGAGCAGGAAGAATTTTATTTTATTGGAAATCTGTCTGCGTCTTAAAATAGTCTTCCACAGTGAACTGCAACTAAAGGTGAGAAATGCCCCCAAAAGCTTGTAGTCAACTTCCAAAGTTTGCATTGAGGATACAGAATATTACTTTTCAAAGTATACAACCCTTAACTTCTGAAGTCAATAATAACCAGACCATATCAAATATTAGATTACATATGGTGTTAGAAAATACTACAAATGTAGTACCTCAACTCCCTCATTCCTTTATTTTTTTAAATATTATTCAAAATGTTATATACAAATATATCTTATCCTAAGTAAATTTATCTATACCTTTGGATAATTACATTGCACCACTTATAGAACTTCTATTAAGTACACATAAGAAAATAGAAACAAATAAAATCATAGAACTAAGAGGCAAAGTATCTTTATGAACAAAAAATATGAGATTTGAACACTTAACATATTTGACATAGCAAATATTCTTTACTTCATGAAAATATCCCTTTAAAATGTTAAATGCTTATTTAGTATCTTGAGATTAATGAACTAATTATATTGGAAGTATGTCTAAAGTTTTACATAAAAATTCTGTTAACCTTCAGAATAAAAAGCATTTGAGGACTCGATGTTAAAAACTGTGAGAAGTGCATATAATATTTAATAACACAGTGCTATTATAAACACCTTACACGATCATATGTTGCTAAAAGTCAAAATTATGATGTTTAGGAAATTTAATGCATTGTCAATATATATGTATAAGTATTAATCCTACATAAAAAAAGCCTAATATGCTAAGTGTCTGATCATCTGTTCAACCAATCAAAGCATAATATGCTAATGATATGCTAAGGCTGCTCAACAGCTCGCTATGATGTGCACTGACCACCAGGGGGAAAGACACTCTGACTGGTAGGATGGGGTCTGGCCGATAGGGACTGAGTGAGATGGGCCGGACACACTCTGGAGCCCTCCCGCAGTCCCTCCCTGGCTGGCCAACCTTCCGCGTCCCCTTCCTGGCCCTGATAGTGCACTGGTGGGGTCCCTTGGCCTGACCTGTACCCTCTCTCAATCTGGGACCCCTCAGGGGATGTCAGAGAGCCGGTTTCAGCCCTATCCTGCAGGCCAGGCTGAGGGACCCCACTGATGCATGAATTCGTTCATTGGGCCTCTAGTAAATAAATACCATATAAGGCAAAGGTATTTTTAAAAAAATACTGTTTTTATCTATCACTAGGAGCCCAGCACGCAGTGCCGCCCACCCTCGAGTCGCAGCAGCCACAGCCGCTGCCAGTCCCGCCCTGCCTTGCTCCCCGGTAACCACAGCAGCTGCTGCTGGTCCGGCCCTGCCTCCCTCTCCAGCCCTTGAAGCAGCCGCGGCCACTGCTGATCAGGCCCTCCCCCAACGCAGGCACGTGGAGGCCCCTGCTGCCCCGCCCCGATGCTGCGCACGCAACCTCCTCCTGTCTGGTCAACACATTACGGCGTCCTGGTTAATTAGCATATTTCTCTATTATATATATATATATATATGTATGCATATATATATATATGTATATATATGTATGTATGTATATATATATGTATGTATGTGTATGTATGTGTGTGTGTGTATGTATGTGTGTGTGTATGTATGTGTGTGTGTGTGTATATATATATATATATATATACATACATACATACACATATACACTAGAGGCCCAGTGCACGAAATTCGTGCACGGAGGGGGGTTGTCCCTCAGCCCAGCCTGTACCCTCTCCAATATGGGATCCCTCGAGGGATGTCCGACTGCCCGTTTAGGCCTGATCCCGGTGGGCAGTCGGATCCCTAAATTGGCAGTCGGACATCCCTCTCACAATCCAGGACTGCTGGCTCCCAACTGCTTGCCTGCCTGCCTTCCTGATTGCCCCTAACCGCTTCTGCCTGCCAGCCTGATCACCCCTAACCACTCTGCTGCCAGCCTGTTTGCCCCCAACTTCCCTCCCCTGCCGGCCTGGTCACCCCTAACTGCCCTCTCCTGCAGGGTTGATCACCTCCAACTGCCCTCCCTTGCAGGCTTGGTCCCTCTCAACTGCCCTCCCTTGCAGGCCGGGTGCCTCCCAACTGCCCTCTCCTGCTGGCCATCTTGTGGTGTCCATCTTGTGTCCACATGGGGGCAGGATCTTTGACCACATGGGGGCAGCTATATTGTGTGTTGCAGTGATGATCAATCTGCATATTACTCTTTTATTAGATAGGATAGAGGCCTGGTGCACGGGTGGGGGCCGGCTGGTTTGCCCTGAAGGGTGTCCCGGATCAGGGTGGGGGTTCCCTTGGGGCGTGGGGCAGCCTGAGCGAGGGGCCTGTGGTGGTTTGCAGGCCGGCCACACCCCCTGGCAACCCAAGCAGAGGCCCTGGTATCTGGAATTTATTTTCCTTCTACAATTGAAACTTTGTAGCCTGGAGCGGAGCCAAGCCTGGGTTCCCTCCGTGGCCGGCAGTCATTTCTGTTGGGGTTATAATTGAAACTTTGTTGCCTTAAGCGGGTGGGCCCGGCCAGGGTGTGCAGAAAGCTTTGCTTCCCCTGTTGCCGGCGGCAACCCTGGCCTGCTCTCTTAAGCTCTATTCTGCCGCCATTTGTTTGAATTTGTTTACATTCTATAATTGAAACTTTGTAGCTTGAGTGGAGGCTTAGGCCTGCAACAGCTCGCGAAAAGCTTGGCTTGCTCTGTTACCTGGGAAACCTTGCTCTCTGTGGCTGTAGCCATCTTGGTTTGGGTTAATTTGCATACTCACTCTGATTGGATGGTGGGCGTGGCTTGTGGGTGTGTTGGAGGTATGGTTAATTTGCATATTTGTCTATTATTAGATAGGATATATATTAATATCATACTTTCCGGTGTATAAGACGACTTTTTAACCCAGGAAAATCTTCTATACGCCCAGTCGTCTTATACGCCGGAAAATATGGTAGATTATTTGAAGTTAAGACATTGTTAAGCCAAGGTATATTTAATGCCAAACAAACCAGTTAAGAAAATTCTGGATTATTTTTACTACTAGTCAGTAATTTTTTTTAATATGTCTGAGGCACTGAATGAGTAAGGAATCATAAATTAGACTCTGGGAATTTATAATAAAAAGTAATTTCTTGTCACTTTTGTAATACTTCTCCTTTGTCTTGCTAACTTCTACTAGTATATTTAGGCCTCCTTCAGGACTCAGCTTAAGCAAAAATTCTTCCAGAATGTTTTCCTTTACTTCCTCAGGCTGCATTGTATCCATCTAATGTGCACACATATCAGGCTATATATCCTGAATACAGACTATGTATTGAACTGTAGTTCTCATCATTATAAAAAATTATTTTAGTATAGATATTACATATTTTTTACTGCCACCACCTGCAAAATGATACATATAAGAAATTCAATAAATGTTCTATTTGTGAACAAATGAATACATTAAAATTACTTGATTCTTCCAATATCCTTAGAAAGAACAAAATGTACAGCTATATTTAATCTGTAACACATTTCTGTCTGAAGTGTTTCTCAATGGAGGTGTTATAGCATATTAAGCAGGTAATTCTTTGTTGTACAAAACTGTCATGAATCTTGAAAGATAATTAGCATCCCTGGTCCTTGCTTACTAAACTAAGGGCCAGTGGTACCCCCCCCCCCAAAAAAAATGACAATCAATAATATCCCCAGATATTCTACATGCCCACAGTTGAGATTACTGCATCTGTAAGAATATTTTTAAAATCTATACTAACTTAAAAACAATTTATTATTTCAAAACACTCAACTGAAACAAACAAACAAAAATACCTGGGACATGCCTTGTGGAACTGGTAAATTTGTGGCTTGAGACATCACTGGCTGTGTTAATGATTGACCAATAGACTGGGAATTTATCGACTAGAAGCAAAATAGAAAACAACACTGGAGTGATGATCATTCCCATACATGAATATTTCCACCAGAAACATCACCATAGTATCTTTATAACTGAATTACAATTTGCCTCACACTTTTTTAGGTGAGTACAGGCATGCCTTCCCCTCTACATTGAAAATGCCTAATCCCTACTCATGTTTTTATCTTCCAAGGCATCTGCCACATTACTCTACATAGGCTCTCAATAAAAGCTGACTAGATTTAATTGAAAGTCATTATAGTATTTAACCTCAGATGAACTATTTTAATCTTTATAGAATGGGAAAATGAACCAATGAGTTTCTAAAGACTTCCCCTTTTAATAAACCTATATTCAGAAGAATACTAACAAAAGAGTTACCTGACTACTAAATGATGACCTCCTTTGTGCCATCTTTTCATGAGCTGGTAAATGCTGTCTGGGAGGAGTGCTAGTATCCGTTGGGATCTTTGTTGGTGTTGCTGAGATTAGTCAACAAAAACAGAAGAGTGTTAGTACTTTATAAAATACGATTCAAAAATGAATCTTAAAGTATACTTCAGTCAATAAAAATAAGGTTTTTGAGTTCCTTTTCTAAATTATTCAATAAAAGTGAAATCTATAACAATAAGATGATTCTTTTTAATTATTCCTTTTTTAAGGACAAAGAAAGGTTTGAAATAGAAAAACTTCAAATATAATAATGATTATGACTCCTACAACTCAATAGTAAAAAAAATGAATTCAACTGAAAAATGGCCTAAGAAATTGAATAGACATTTCTCTAAATAAGACATACAAAAGACCAACCAGTATATGAAAAAATGCTCAACATCACAATCATGAGAGAAATGCAAATCAAAACCATATAAGATATTACCTCACACCAGTCAGGATGGCTAGTAACTAAAAAAACAAAACACAAAAAGACAAGTGTTTGCAAGAATGTGAAGTAACTAGAATTCTTGCACACTGTTAGTAGGGATACAAAACAGTACAGCAATTGGAAAACAGGGTGGAGGTTTCGCAAAAACATTCAAAACAGAACTACCATATATGATCCACCAATCCCACTTGTGAGTATTTATCTAAAATAAGGAAAAAAAACTAGGATCTTAAAAAATATTAGCACTCCTATGTTCACTGCACATTACTCATAATAGTCAAGAAGTTGAAACAAGCTAAATGTCCATTTACAGATGAATGGATAAACAAAATGTCGTATATACAGCAGTGGGCAAAAGTAGGTTTACAGTTGTTCATATGGAAAATAATACAATAATTAATAAATAATAATCCTATATAATAAAGAGGTAATATGCAAACTGACCATCACTCCAACACACAAGATGGCCACCCCCATGTGGTCAAAGATGGTTGCCCCCATGTGGACACAAGATGGCCACCACAAAATGGCCAGCAGGAGTGGGCAGTTGTGGGCGATCAGGCCAGCAGGGGAGGGTAGTTGGGAGGGACCAGGCCTGCAAGGGAGGGCAGTTGGGGGCAATCAGGCCTGCAGGGGAGGGCCGTTAGGAGCGACCAGGCTGGCAAGGGAGGGCAGTGGGCAGTTAGGGGTGACCGGGCCAGCAGGGGAGAGCAGTTAGGGGTGACCAGGCCAGCAGGGGAAGGCAGTTAGGGGCAATCGGGCCGGCAGGGGAGCATTTAGGTGTTGATCAGGCTGGCACAGGAGTGTTTAGGGGCAATCAGGCAGGCAGGCAGGCAGGCAGGCAGGCGAGCGGTTAGGAGACAGCAGTCCTGGATTGTGAGAGGGATGTCTGACTGCCCATTTAGGCCTGATCCCAGTAGCCTGGTGAGAGGGATGTCCGACTGCCCATTTAGGATATCCCTCAAGGGGTCCCAGATTGGAGAGGGTGCAGGCTGGGCTGAGAGATACCCCCCATGCACGAATTTCATGCACCGGGCCTCTAGTACAAAAATAAACCTGTTTCACGTACTCACAACTGTAAACCTACTTTTTCCCACCACTGTATTATAAACAATGGAATACTATTTAATCTTAAAAAAGAAGGAAATTATATAATATGCAACAACTGAATGAACCTTGAGGACATTAGGCTAAGCGAAATAAGCAATGACAGAAAGATGAGGAGTGCATGACTCCATTATCTGAGATATTTAAAACAGTCAAATTTGTTGAATCAAAGAGAATGGTGATTGCCAAGAGCTGGGCACAGGGAAAGTGGGGAGTTACTAATCACGGAGCATAAAATTACAGTTAAGCATGATGAATAAGCTCTAGAGATCTGCAGTACAGCATTGTACCTATAGTCAACAGTAACATTGTACACTAAAAAATTTAACAGGGTAGATCTCATTTTAAGTGTTCTTACCACAATAAAATAATATTTTTTTAAAAGAAACAGCTATAGTGGGGAAATTTTTCCCCCTAAGATTTCAGAAATCCTATGTTTAACCTCTGATGTTCTACTGACAATTTTGAGTAGTTCACCACTACCCTCTTTTCTCCTTACTGGTATATATAGTTTTAATACCATGAGATATTAAAAATTACTCTTTAAAAAAAAGATTACCAATAATAATTATGCAAGTCTTCATAAAGACTCTTTAAAAAACTTCCAAAAATCAAATTTGAAGAATACTTACTGGCTTTACCAGTAAAACAAAAAAAAGGAATAAATAGTTTTGATTTCTTTTTGAGGGAATTAAAAACAACAATACCAACATTATTGTATATTATTTTACAGGTTACTTCATAAACTTAATTCTTTGTTAAATGTGAGCAATGTGCCTCTTACTCACTGGGAAGTTTAATATATTTCGAAATGTAAAAACTATTTTAAAGTACCATTTGATTAACAATACTGATACTAGTAACATAATTTAGAACACTCTCTTTAAAGGAAGTCTGCTTTCAAGCTAGAGTACTCACAGGATGGGTCTGAGACTGCAGTGTGAGATGATTTTCTTGAACTACGGGAGGAAGCAGAAGGGGTTGGGCTGTGATCAAACCTTTCCAATGCTTCCTTGAGACTGACTGTGTTTATACGGTTATCAGACCCAGAATCTTGGCTCTAAGGAGAAAGAGTAAAAGAAATGTTTTCTTGTGGTTCAGTTCAGAGACCCCCAAATTATCAATACTGCTTACCAAGCCTTCTCCCACAAAATCAGTTTTCACTCATAACAAACCAATGATATTTGTGTAATAAGTAAAGAAATGAAAATTTATTTTTTATAGCCAGATGGTTTTGGCTTCATTCTCGATTTAAAGAAACAACAGATGCAAAATAATGAAGGTGGACTCTTGCCATATACTATATGCAAAAACAAACTCAAAATGGATCAAAGACCTACCTAATCCTAAGAGCTAAAAACTATGTTCAAAAGGAGCAAAGCTTTATGACCTTGAATTGGCCAATAACTTCTTATATCTGACATTAAATGCACAAGCAACAAAAGTGCACCTGAGGAAAGTATACCAGAGTGGAAAGGCAACCCATGGAATGAGATAAAACATTTGCAAATCATATACCTGACAAGAAATTAATACCCAGAATTCAACAGCAAAACAAAATTCAACAGCAAAACAAAACAAAAAAACACAAACAAACAAAAAAAACCACCAAATAATCCAGTTAAGAAACTAGTTAAGGATCTTGTAGACATTTCTCCAAAGAAGATATAGAGATGATCAATAAAGAAATGAAAAGATGCTCAATATCAACAATTATTAGGGAAATACAAATCAAAACCACAATAATATATTACTTCACATCCATCAGAATGGCTATTATAAGGCGGGGGGGGGGCGGGGGACAGAAAATAACCAGTGTTGGTGAGAATATGAAGAAATTGGAATTCTTGTGCACTGCTGATGGGAATGCAAACGAATGCAGCTACTATGGAAAACAATAAGATGGTTGCTTAAAAATTAAACACAGAGCCCAGCTGGAGTGGCTCAATTGGTTGGAGCATCATCCGTGCATTGAAAGGTTGCCAGTTCAATTCCCAGTCAGAGCACATAACAGGGTTTTGGGTTCGATCCCCATCCGGGTGCATACAGAAGGCAACTGATCAATGTTTCTCTCACATTGATGTCTCTGTCTGTCTGTCTCTCTCTCCCCTCCCCCCTTCCTCTCTCTAAGCATATCCTTGGGTGAGGATAAATAAATAAATAAGATAATTTGCCCAGCCAGTTTAGCTCAGTGGCTGAGCGTCAACCCATGAACCAGGAGGTCACAGTTGGATTCCCAGTCAGGGCACCTGAGGAACTGTGGGCTCAATCCCCAGTAGGGGGGTGCAGGATGAAGCCAATATATGATTCTCTCCCATCACTGATGTTTCTCTCTCCCCCTCTCCCCTCCTCTCTCTGAAAAAAAACACATACCTTTAATAAACCAACAAACACAGAATTACCATATGATCCAACAATTCCACTTCTAAGTATATGCTCAAAAAATTGAAAGCAGAGGCTCAAATATTTGTACACCCATGTTCATAGCTGCATTCTTCACAATAGCCAAAAGATAGATGCAACCCAATGTCTAATGATAAACAAGTGGATAACAAAAATTTGGCATATACTGGTACCACACAATGAAATATTATTCAGGAAATTCTGTCACATGCTACAACATGGTTAAACCTTGAGGACATTATGCCAAGTCAAATAAACCAGTCACATGAGGACAATTACTGTATGATTCCACCTGTATGTTGTGCCTAAGGGAGTCAAATTAATAGAGTCAAAAAGTAGACTGGTGGTGGCCAGAGGCTTCAGAAGGAGGGAATGGGGAGTTACGGTTTAATGAGTATGAATATGGAGTTTCGGTTTCGGAAGAAGTTTTGGTGGCTAGTGGTGATGACTGTACACCAGTGTGAATGTATTTAATGCCACTGAACTGTACACTTAATGCCACCGGATAAAATGGTAAATTTTGTTATGTATATTTTATCACATTAAAGCAATAAAAAAGTGTAAAAAATAAACATAAGAATAAAGATGGCACTTTATAGACAAGGTGCTATAAGCATCTTTGTAAATTCAGCATTTGATTACTCAAAATCTTTCTCTTAACTCCAACACTGACTTTTCTACAGAATTTCAATATCCATGTGGATGATTCATCCAAAAGTCTGTCCTGGCCTCTCAGCTTTCTAGGAACTCCTCATCTGCAATAATGTTTTCCTCTACTCCACCTTAGGTGTAATCCCTACACCTCCTAGGACAACTTAGCTTTCTGGTTTTACTCCTACCTCACCGCTATTTCACACTCAAACATTAATAATTAGCATTTGCTTGTTAACTCTCTCTACACCCATCCCCTTGGTTATCAAATTTAGACTCATGACTTTAAAACCACCCCACACTCAAGTTTCTCAAAAATATATCTCAAATGGACCTAACTCCCAGTGGAACATGGTGGTAACAATAAACATGGTGAGAAAGTGGACGGAGTATGTTTTGGAAGTAGGGCTAGTTGAATTTACTAGGATTGGACACTCGCATGAGGGAAAATGAAGAAGCAAAGGGGAACAATCTGTACTACTTTAGTTTCTATAATGGTCCTCATTTCCAGGAACCCTAGATTTAAAGCACTTTTCTCAGAAAATTTATTTTATTAGAACATCCTGGATATTCTTCCTCTACATATACAAAGCTTCTTTAAAACATTCTTTCATGTGGGATCCATGAGAGCAGAGAACTTGTCTGTTATTCACTGCTGCATTCTTAGCATATAGAGCCATATCTGGTACTTCCTGGCACACAGAAGGTACTTAATAAGGTTTACTGAATGACTGAACAATATCCCCCATACTGTCTCTGGCACACTGCCTGTTTAATACATTTTTTATATAGATTCTTGACTCTCCTCATTCCACTTATTTCTGCAAGTCGAAAATACCTGTGGTAGGCAATTTCTGACATACCTCATAATGATTCCTACTTTCCTGGTATTCACCCCCTTATATAATCCCTCCCCTTGAGTGTAGGCTAGACCTGGTGATTTGCTTCTCATGTACGAACAGCAAGAGTGATGTGTTATCACTTCTGTGATTAGGTTACCAAAGATTTTGACTTTCATCTTGCTGGTTTTCTCTTCCTGGATCTTCTTGCACACTTGCTCTGATGGAAAGGGCCACCTGGAAAGGAACTGAGGGTGACCTCTGGCCATCAGTCAGTAAGGAATCAAGAACTCAGTCCAAATGCCCATGAGGAATCAGATCCTTCCAACAATCAAAGCAAGCCTGAGGTAGGTTCTGCCCCAGGTGAACGTTGGATAACTGTGGCCTCCACACATCTGATTACACCTTGTAAGAGACCCAGGCTGATACTTTGACTGCAGCCTCCTGACCAATTCTGAATCAGAGGCCCCAACTAAACTGTGCCTGGACTCTTAACCACAGAAACTAGGAGTGAATAACTATTATTTTACATCATTAAGTTTGTTACAGAGGCATAGGTAACTAATACACTACAATTCTACATGATACAATGAAGAGAAACCAGAGTTCAAGTTCTGACCATAACTTCCCAGCTATCTGTCTTTTTATTTATATTTTTATTAAAAAAATATATATATATATTTTATTGATTTCAGAGAGGAAGGGAGAAGGAGAGAGAGACAGAAACATCAATGATGAGAGAGAATCATCTATTGCAGTGGTTCTCAACCTTTCTAATGCTGCGACCCTTTAATACAGTTCCTCATGTTGTGGTGACCCCCATCCATAAAATTATTTTTGTTGCTACTTCATAACTGTAATTTTGCTACTGTTATGAATCATAATGTAAATATCTGTGTTTTCCGATGGTCTTAGGCCACAGGTTGAGAACTGCTGCTGTAGAGCCTAAGAACATCGGAAAACACAGATATTTACATTATGATTCGTAACAGTAGCAAAATTACAGTAATGAAATAGCAACAAAAATAATTTTATGGTTGGGGGTCACCACAACATGAGGAACTTTATTAAAGGGTCACGGCATTAGAAAGGTTGAGAACCACTGTTCTAAGGAGATAGAATAGGGAGCCAGTCACCTTAATTTATGTGGAGCCTGGGTTGCTATTTTCTCAATGATGAGAATCACTGATCAGCTGCCTCCTGCATACCGCCTACTGGAGATCAAGCCCACAACCCAAGCATGTGCCCTGACCAGGAATCTAACTGTGACCTTCTAGTTCATAGGTCGATGCTCAATCACTAAGACAAACCAGCTGGGAACCAGCCATGTGTCTTTAGCGGAGGTTTCCCCCCACTCTTAAAGCCCCAGTTTCAATATTTTGAAAGTGGGGATACTGCCTACCATATAAGGATGTTTGAGGAGTAAAAGGTATTTTGTAATTCATAAAAAAAACCTACCCAGAGCCTAACGTATTATAGACAATAAATGGTAGTTTAAATGTGAGATCTTACATGTCACTCATCCAATTATCACTAAACAGCAGGCCCTTCAAATCTTTTTTAGAAGCAGATGTTGTTTTAAAATATTAAAGTAAAAATGTATAACCCTGTCACAAGTGAGAAAATAAAATATATGAAAAATAATTTTCCTATAAATTAGTGAATCTTATCTTTCATTGCAAAGAAATAATTTTTTTTTTTAAATCTGCAAGATACATACTTTGTCAGCAGCTATCTCAGGAAGAGACTCTTCAATGCCAAGTTCTCGTCGTCTTTCAGCCCTAACTTCTGCATAACTACAAATGAAAAAATATATAATTTTAGTGTTTGGTCGTTAGTTTAAAATAATGCACAGGTGTACTCATTCAGTGTTTGCTATGTGTCTGTCTTGCTCATTACAAATTCCAGACTATTTTCCATGCACTATACGAACCTACAACATATATACAATTAAAAGACAATGTACAATATCTTAATTAAAATCGCATTTTTCTAGGTATCTCAATTGAATTTTTCTAGGTATCTAATGCAAATGATCTGTAAATGCAGTTGTTAAATTCAAAAATATTAAATTTTAAAAAAAGAGTATGCTTGTCTACTCAGTTTTCTTTTTCTTGTTTAATATATTTTTATTGATTTTAGAGAGGAAGGGAGAGGGGAGAGAGATAGAAACATCAATGATGAGAGATAATCACTGACTGGCTGCCTCCTGCATGCCCCCTACTGGGAATTGAGCCCGCAACCTTGGCATGTGCCCTTGACCAGACTTGAACCTGGGACCCTTCAGTCCGCAGGCTGACTGACGCTCTATCCACTGAGCCCAACGAACCAGGGCTCAGTTTTCCTTTTATACAACTGACTTTGGTACAAAAAAAAAAAAATAGTTACAACTTCTGCTCTAAACCATAAAATTTATGTCAAGAATTATATATATATGTACATATACACACATATATATATGTGCATATGTCTATATATGCCTGCACTCTCTTTTGATATAATGTAAGTAAATTTAATAATATATTGAAAGTGTGTGTCAAAAATAAGGAAAATCACTTAGTAATTTATTAACAAGTCATGCATATAAATTGCATTGTCAGTATCATCATGGATGTTACTATAGTTGAGAAATTTTATAAAATAATTTACCTTACTACAGTGTGAGTACAAACAATAAACTCTGGCCTTGAATTCCACTGGTGATAAGTGATATAGTAATGAGTTTGAAGCCAAATCCACTGTTGTCCTTTGGTCAGGAACCTGTAATAACATGATTTGCCTTTCCCATACTGCATCACTAAGAAGAGAAAAAAATTTTTGATTCAGATTATAAGTTATGAATCTGTTTTTTAGCAAAAGCTATCATTTATATCTATACAGTATATACAATTCTTCTGGCTTTTTAATAACATATCTATCAATTATAAGAAAATGCTATTCTATAGAGATAGCTTAAAGTCTCAAGCAATTAATCTTCCACAGTGTCCAACTTAGAGCCAATTACAGCTGATCTTAGATACTTTTCATATACAATAAACTTCCAAATACTCAAGAATAAAGTATTCACATATTGACTTCCTCCTGGCCTAATATACCAAGGATAACAATAAGTAATCACACCTGTACTCTGGTAGGTGTAACATCTTTGAAGCATTTAATTCTAAACCCTAACTAACCAAAATCAGACTAACTTAATTATTTGAACTGATAAGTACAGTATTCCCCAAAATAGTTTCCATAGATTTTAAGTTCTGCAGCTTTTTAACTGATATTAAGCCAAAAAGGGGGAGAGGTTGTGGTTAAATTAACTTGGAAAACTGTGTTAAATAGATTTAATTTTTTTAATATTTTACTTTTTATTTTTATTGAATTTACTGGGGTATTATCCTATCTAATAATAGACAAATATGCAAATTGACCATACCTCCGACACACCCACAAGCCACGCCCACAAGCCATGCCCGCCATCCAATCAGAGCGAGTATGCAAATTAACCCAAACAAAGATGGCTACAGCCACAGAGAGCAAGGTTTCCTAGGTAACAGAGGAAGCCAAGCTTTCCGCCTGCCCTGGCCAGGCCTAAGCCTCCACTCAAGCTACAAAGTTTCAATTATAGAAGGTAAATTCAAACAAATGGCGGCAGAATGGAGCTTGAGAGAGCAGGCCAGGGTTGCTGCCAGCAACAGGGGAAGCAAAGCTTTCCGCACACCCTGGCCGTGCCCACCCACTTAAGGCAACAAAGTTTCAATTATAACCCCAACAGAAATGGCTGCCGGCCCTGGAGGGAGCCCCAGGCTTGGCTCCACTCCAGGCTACAAAGTTTCAATTGTAGAAGGAAAATAAATTCCAGATACCAGGGCATCCACTTGGGTTGCCAGGGGGCATGGCCGGTCTGCATACCACCACAGGCCCCTCGCTCAGGCCGCCCCATACCCCAAGGGAACCCCCACCTGATCCGGGACGCCCTTCAGGGCAAACCAGCTGGCCCCCACCCCTGTACCAGGCCTCTATCCTATCTAATAAAAGAATAATATGCAGATTGATCATTACTGCAACACACAATATAGCTGCCCCCATGTGGTCAAAGATCCTGCCCCCATGTGGACACAAGATGGCCACCATAAGATGGCCAGCAGGAGAGGGCAGTTGGGAGGCACCCGGCCTGCAAGGGAGGGCAGTTGAGAGGGACCAAGCCTGCAAGGGAGGGCAGTTGGAGGTGATCAACCCTGCAGGAGAGGGCAGTTAGGGGTGACCAGGCCAGCAGAGGAGGGAAGTTGGGGGCAAACAGGCTGGCAGCAGAGTGGTCAGGGGGTGATAGGCTGGCAGGCAGAAGCGGTTAGGGGCAATCAGGAAGGCAGGCAGGCAAGCAGTTGGCAGGCAAGCAGTTGGGAGCCAGCAGTCCTGGATTGTGAGAGGGATGTCCCATATTGGAGAGGGTACAGGCTGGGCTGAGGGACAACCCCCCTCCATGCACGAATTTCATGCACCGGGCCTCTAGTTGGTTAATAAAATTACATACGTTTCACGTGTCCAATTCTATAATACACCATCTGTATATTGTACTGTGTGTTTGCCACCCCAAGTCAAATCTCCTTTCATCACCATTTATTCTCCCTTTACCTCCTCTACCTTCTCCTACCCTCCTTTACCTCCGGTAATCACCATACTGATGTCTGTGTCTATGAGGGGGTTTTATTTACGTGTTTTTTTGTTTTGTTTTATTTTGTTGCTTAATCCCTTCACCTTTTTCACCCAGTCCCCCAACACCCTCCCCCTTTGACAGCTGTCAGTCTGTTCCATGCAACATGAGCCTTTCTCTATTTTGTTTATTTTGTTCATTAGAGTAGACATATAAATGAAATCATATGGTACTTATCTCTCTCTGATTTATTTCACTAGCATAATATTCTTCAGGACCATCCGTGCTCTAGCAAAAGGTAAGATTTTCTTGTGTTGTTTTCTTCCTGCAGCCAAGTAGTATTCCATTGTGTAAATGTACCACAGCTTTTTTTAAAAACTCCTACTATTATGTAATGTTTATGATTTCAGATATAATGAAAACCTATTATGTTAAATGGGATTTGCAAGGTGTTCCACTCAGTTTGTCAATCAATGGAACTTACACAACTTTGACAGAGTAAATTGTATTCACGAACTGTTACCATATTTTTAGGAAAATACTAGCATTCTAGCTTCCTGTGTTCAATGCAACTTTCTGGTGTTGTTTTTTAAATATATTTTTTTTTTTATGGAATGTATTAGGGTAACATGGTTAATAAAGTTATATAGTTCTCAGGTGTACATCACCATTTATCCTCCCTATACCTTCTTCTACATCCCCCCATCCTCTTTTCCCTCTGGCAATTACCACTCTGCTATCTGTGTCTATTAATCTCTCTCTTTTTTAAATTAATCCCTTCAACTCGCCCCTCCAACCCAGCTCCCTCTGACAGCTGTCAGTTTGGTCTCTATGAGTCTGTTTCTATTTTGTTAATTTATTTTGTTCGTTAGCTTCTACATTTGAGTGAAATCATATGGTACTTGTCTTTCTCTGATTGGCTTATTTCATTTAGCATAATGCTCTCCAAGTCCATCCATGCTGTCGAAAAGAGCAAACTTTCCTTCTTTTTTTTTACAGCCAAGTAGTATTCCACTGTGTAAATGAAATGTTCCATGGTGTTTTAATCCATTCTACTGATGGGAAATTGGGCTGCTTCCAAATCTTAGATATCCTATATAATAAAGAGCTAACATGCAAATAGCATCACACTCTTGCGCCAGGGCCAGGGAACCTGAGGCCGCGCACTCCCCCGCCCCCCGCCGTGGCACCAGGGCCAGGGGACCTGAGGCTGAGTACCCCGCCCGGCTGGGGACCCTGCGGGGCTTGATGGGGGTGGGTCTGCCTGGGTCTGGCATGATTTTGAGGCGTGGGTGGGCAGGGACTGGACTCTGGGTCCCGCGGCACGCCCCAGACTCTGACAGGAGATTTTCATATACATTTTACTAATTTTCTTTCATCCCTGACACTTCTATTATAGAGAAAGGGCAAATAGCAATATTAAAATATTTTCTCTAATTAATTCCCTTTTAATGTGCACGAATTTCGTGCCCCGGGCCACTAGTTGTAAATAACACTGTAGTGATCATACGGTAAGGGTGCATGTATTCTTTCCAATCAGTGTTTTGTGTTTCTGCGGATATATTCCCAGAAGTGAAATCACTGGGTCATAAGGCAGTTTCATTTTTAATTTTTTGAGGAAACTCCATACTGTTTTCCACAGTGGCTGCACCAATCTGCATTCCCACCAACAGTGCACAAGGGTTCCCTTTTCTCCACATTCTCACCAAAACTTGTTTGCTGATTTGTTGATGATAGCCATTCTGACAGTGTGTGGTTTTAATTTACATTTCTCTGATGATCTTTTCATATGTCTATTGGCCATCTGTATGTCCTCTTTTGAGAAGTGTCCATTCATGTCCTTTGCCCATATTTTAAACTGGATTGTCTTTTTTGGTGTTGAGTTTTATAAGTTCTTTATAAATTTTGGATATTTACCCCTTATCACATGAGTCACTGGCAAATATGTTCTCAGTGAGTTGTCTTTTCATTTAGTTGATGGTTTCCTTTGTGCAAAAACATTTTAGTTTGATGTATTCCCATTTGTTTATTTTTTCTTGTTTCCTTTGCCCGAGGAGATATATAAAAAAAATACTGCTATGAGAAATGTCCAAAATTTTACTGCTTATGTGTGTTTTTTTAGGATTTTCATGGTTTTGAGTCTAACATTTACAAGTCTTTAACCCATTTTGAGTTTATTCTTGTGCACAGTGTAAGAAAATGGTCTAGTTTCATCTTTTTGCATGTATCTGTCCAATTTTCCCAACAGCAACTATGGAATAGACTATCTTTAGTTCCTGATATGTTTTTGCCTCCTTTGTCAAATATTGAGTATAAAAGTGTGGGTTTATTTCTGGGTCCTCTATTCTGTACCATTAATCTATATGTCTGTTTTTATGTTAGCATCATGCTGTTTTGATTGCTATGGCCTTGTAGTATAGTTTGGTACTAGGCACCATGATTCCTCCAACTTCATTCTTCTTTCTCAAGATTGCTGTGGCTATCCAGGGTCTTTTGTTGCTCCACATACATTTTTGGAATATTTTTCTAGTTCTGTGAAATATACCATTAGTATATTGATAAGAATTACATTGAATCTATAGATTGCTTTCGGTTGTATGGACATTTTAATGATGATAATTCTTTCTTTGAAAAGGATGACATATGCTTCCACTTATTTGTGTCTTCTTCAATTTCTTTCTTCAGTGTCATAATTTTCCAAGTACAGGTCTCTTACCTCCATTAAATTTATTCCTAGGCATTTTTTTTAAAGCAACTGTGAATGGGATTGTTTTCTTAGTTTCTCTTTCTGATAGTTCAGTATTGGTGTATAGCAATTCAACTGATTTCTGGATATTTATTTTATATCATGCTTCTTTATTAAATTCACTTATTAGTTCTAGTTAATTTTTGTGTGTGGAATCTACTTTAGGGTTCTGTATATGACAGTATCATATCATCTGGTGACAGTTTTATTTATTCCTTTCCAATTTGGATGCCTTTTTTCTTCTTCTTGTCTGATTGCTGTGGCTAAGACTTCTAGTACTATCTATATTAATAAAAGCCTAAGTGTTGTCTCGCCCTCACGTCATCACAAGATGGCTGCCACAAGGTGGCCAGCAAGGGAGGGCAGTTGGGGGCAATGGCCAGCAGGGGAGGGCAGTTGGGGGCAATGGCCAGCAGGGGAGGGCAGTTGGGGGCAAAAGGGCTGGCAGGGGAAGGCAGTTGTGGGCAATCGGGCCAGCAGGGGAGGAAAGTTGTGGGCAATCGGGCTGGCAGAGGAGGGCAGTTGTGAGTGATCGGGCCAGCAGGGGAGGGCAGTTGTGGGCCATCGAGCTGGCAGGTTAGGGCAGTTGGGGGTGATCAGGCTGGCAGGGGAGCAGTTAGGCATTAATCAGGCTGGTAGAGGAGTGGTTAAGGGTGATCAGGCTGTCAGGTAGAAGTGATTAGGGGCAATCAGGCAGGCAGGCAGGCAGGCAGGCAGGCAGGCGAGCAGTTAGGACCCAGCAATCCCGGATTGTGAGAGGGATGTCCAACTGTCAGTTTAGGCCCAATGGCAGTCGGACATCCTCTGAGGAGTCCCAGATTGGAGAGGGTGCAGACTGGGCTGAGGGACACCCCCCCAGTGCACGAATTTCATGCACCGGGCCTCTAGTGTTAAATAAGAGTAATGAAAGTGGACATCCCTTATTCCTGATCTTAAAGGAAATACTTGTAGTTTTTCCCACTGGGCATGATGTTGGATGTGGGTTTGTCATATGTGGCCTTTATTACGTTGAGATGTTCCCTCTACTCCCTCTTTGCTGAGTTTTTAAATAAAAAATGGACTCTAGCCGTTTTTGCTCAGTAGGTAAGAGTGTCAGCCTGGGGACTGAAGGGTCCCAGGTTTGATTCCAGTCAAGGGCACATGCCCAGTAAGGGGCATGCAGTAGGCAGCCAATCAATGATTCTCTCTCATCATTGATGTTTCTCTCTCTCTCTCCCCTCTCCTTTCCTCTCTGAAACCAATAAAGATATTTAAAAAAAATAAAAAATGGGTGCTGGATTTCATAAAATGACTTTTTTTTCCATCTATTGATATGATCATGTAGTTTTTATCCTTCATTTTTTTATGTGGTGTATAACATTTATTGATTTGCAGATATTTGTACCAACCTACATCCCCAAAATAAATCCCACTTAATGGTGCATGATCTTTTCAATGTATTGCTAAATCCAGTTTGCTAATATTTTGTCGAGGATTTTAGCATCTATGTTCATCAGGGAATTGACCTATAATTTTTCTTCTTTGTAGTGTCTTTATCTGGTTTTGAAGTTAGGATAATGTTGGCCTCTTACAATGAGCTTGGGAGTCTTTCCTCATCTAGAATTCTCTGGAATGGTTTGAGAAGGAAAGGAGTTAGTTCTTAGAATGTTTGGTAAAAATAACCTATAAAACCACCTAGTCCAGGACTTTTGATAACTAGAGGCCCGATGCACAAAATTCATGCACGGGATGGGGGGTTCCCTCAGCCCAGCTTGTACCCTCTCCAATCCGGGACCCCATGGGGGCAGTCGGACACCCCTCTCACAATCCAGGACCACTGGCTCCTAACTGCTCACCTGCCTGCCTGCCTGATCGCCCCTAACTGCCCCCCTGCCAGCCTGATCACCCCCCTAACCACCTCTGCCTGCCGGCATGATCGCCCCTAACTGCCCCCCCTGTCAGCCTGATCACCCCCCTAACCACCTCTGCCTGCCGGCATGATCGCCCCCAACTGCCCCCCTCTGCCAGCCTGGTTGCCCCCAACTGCCCCCTTCTGCCTGCCTGGTTGCCCCTAACTGCCCCCCCCCCCGCTGGCCTGGTAGCCCCCAACTGCCCCCCTGCCAGCCTGGTAGCCCCCAACTGCCCCCCCACCGGCCTGGTCGCCCCCAATTGTCCCCCCTGCTGGCCTGGTCACCCCATGCAGCCTGTTCAGTCATTTGGTCATCCATCACTAACCCCCTTGCCAGCCTGGTTGCCCCACACAGCCTCCTATTCAGTCATTTGGCCATCCCTCACTAACCGCCCTGCCGGCCTGGTCATCCCACACAGCCTGCTGTTTGGTCGTCTGTCTGATAGTTTAGGTCGTGACGGCCCCTGGCTTTTTATGTATTAGGATTTATTATTATTATTATTATTATTATTATTATTATTGCTTCAACTTCACTAGTTGTAATCTGTCTCTTCAGATTTTCTGGTTCTTCCTGATTCCATTTTGGAAGACTATGTTTCTAGGAATTTATCCATTTCATCCAGGTTGTTGAATTTGTTAGCATACAATTACTCATAATATTTTCTTACATTCCTCTGCATTTTTTTGGTATCAGTATACTTCTCTTTCATTTCTGATCTTATTTTGGTCCTCTCTCTTTTTTACTTGATGAGCCTGGCTGAAGTTTGTCAATCTTGTTTATCTTTTCAAAGAACCAGCTCTTGATTTCATTGATCTTTTATACTTTTTTTTTTTTTAGACTCTATTTTATGTATTTGTGCCCTGATTTATTATTTCCTTCCTTCTACTCAGTTTGGGCTTTGCTAGTTGTTCTTTTTCTAGTTTCTTTTGTTTGAGATTTTTCTTGTTTCTTGAGATAGATCTGTAATGCTATGGAATTCCCTCTTAGGGCTGCTTTTGCTGTGTCCCATAGATTTTAGGTTGTTGTGCTCTCATTTTTGTTTTTTTTAAGATATTTTTAAATTTTTTTTCTTGATCCTATTTGTTAACCCATTCATTGTTTAGTAACATATTATTTAGCTTCCATGTCTTCGTGTGTTTCTCAGTTCTTTTCTTGTGACTGATTTCTAATTTCATACCATTACAGTCAAAGAAGATGCTTGATATGATTTCAATCTTCTTAAATTTATGGAAACCTGTTTTGTGTCCTAACATGTGGTCTATCCTGGCACCTTTTCCATGGGCACTTGAAAAGAATGTATACTCTGTGGCTTTGGGGTGAAATGCTCTGAAGATATCAATTAAGATCCATCTGATCTATGGTGACAGGAAAAAAAAGAAATCCACCTGCTGTTTCCTTGTTGGTTTTCTGTCTGGAAGATCTATCCATTGATGTCAATGGGGTGTTAAAGTCCCCTACTATGATTGTATTGTTGTTGATCTCTCCCTTTATGTCCATCAAGATTAACTTTACATATTTAGGTGTTCCTATGTTTTGTGCATAAATGTTCACAAGGATTCCATCCTCTTGTTGGACTGCTCCCTTTATCATATGTAGTGTCCTTCTTAGTCTCTTACTATAGACTTTGCTTTAAATTCTATTTTGTCCGATATAAGTATTGCTTTTTTTCATTTCCATTTGCATGAAATATCTTTTCATCCCTTTATTTGTAGTCTGTTTATATCTTTTGTTTGGAGAGTATTTCCCTAAATTTTAAATTCTACAGCCTTATAACAGACTAGAGGCCCAGTGCATGATTGAATCATGCACGTGTAAGGTCCCCTACACGCTTTCGCTTTCGATCGCGGGGGAGCTGGGTGCCTGTCTGCTGGTGCACCAGGCCTTTCGAAAGGCCTGGTGCCGGAGCATACAGGCACCCAGCTCCCACGCTTTCGCTTTCGATCGCAGGGGAGCTGGGTGCCTGTCCGCTGGTGCACAAGGCCTTTCAGAAGCCTCTGGCTCGGTGGAGCCTTCTGAAAGGCCTGGTGCCGGAGCTGACAGGCACCCAGCTCCCCCGCTTTCGATGGTCCGCGGCAGGACGTGAGCTCGCTGGCCCAGATGCCCCTTCTGACCGCAGCACAGCCATGGCGCAGACGCTGAGCTCTTGCCGCTGCTGGCGACGCAAGCTCAGCGTCCTGCTGGCCCAATCGGCTACCCCGGCCACCCCGAGTCCCGCCCCCTGCACCTCCTGCTGGCCCAATCGTGGGTGTAGCGGAATTACCATTTTATTAGGTAGGATAGTAAACAAAAAAAGAGGGGGTTTTATGGTTAAATTAATTTGAGAAACTTTGTTAAATAGGTTTAATCTTCTTAAAACCTTAAGTATGTTAATGTATGTTAAGATTCGGGGAAGGGGGAGGATTGATTATGAAGGATTTCCTAGACTTCCTTGACCATAAAATCCATTTTGAATGGACTGGCATTCAATGGACCAAACCTTAGGAAGTGCTGGTCAAGCATCAATATCTATTTTTTTGGTTTACGTTATCATGAGTTGAGTGCCCATATCGCTTGAAGTGAATAATGTTTTGTGATGAAATTACTTTACCCTAAAAATCTTCCATGTAGTTGTTATCATAAAACATGCTTAATTTTCACACAGAGACGTTTATTAGACCTGCCTAAGACATCATGAAAGTATCTTAAATATCTAATTTAAGTTTTAGAGGATATCCAAGATGGTAGGGTTTGGAGAAGAGGATAAGGAAAGCAAAAAAAACTTATCATTGAAACAAACCTCTGAAACAAAGTATAAATAGCATGTGATCCAGGGATAGGTCTAGATTGTAATCCTGTTGCTACCACCAATGAGGTACCAGATTGTGGGCAAATTATTTGGCCTTGCTGTGCCTGTTTATTCCTAGATAATAGTAGAAACTACTTTCTAGAAATGTGGTGATGAATAAATTGTTTAGCATGGTGCAGGGCACAGTGATAATGCTTTTGCTGTTAATAACAATAATGACAAGTAACATTAAGCATTCACTATGAACTTTCTGAAAGAATCTTTAGATGTGTACCTACCTCCTGGGTATATTTATATGCCTATAAGTCAAAATTTATGATTTAGTGTTCTAATATTTTGACATACTATTTCAATTTTCAAAGGAATCTACTTCTCTTACTCCAGATATAGCATGTATATACTTCAGAACAAGGTTTATTAGACATCATTTTATAAAACTGTGCTTACTATTACAAACTGAAATATGTAAATAGGAACAAATTTAATTTAAACTTGATCTATTATCCCTATTGGATTAGTTATATTTCAAAAATACAAAAATGTTTATATGTCTGTATTTTACCACCTTCTATTAATACAATAGTTACTTATATGATTAAAAACACTTATTATTATCACCAGAACGATTAAAGTCTACTTACAGTGTTCATGACATTTTGCCAAATTTTCTAGGTCATCCACATGATAGTAATCATAGCCTGATGTTCCCAGAACTTCAAATGGCAAATATCCTATTATGGGTGGTGCCCTAAATTACATATAAAGCAATATTATAACTTTTTCCATAATGAGGACTATTCCAACTAAAAATCAATTTTAAGGGAACCTTTATATATTTGAAAAAATAGATAATGAACTTGATCATCCAAATTAGAAAAAGTTTATTTTGGAAATCCATTAATTTAAACAATTATATGACTGTTCCCTTTTTATAAAATTTAAAAATGAAGTTACCTGTGATCTAGAAATAGAAATTTCCATTCTAAACTATGTCTAGATGTAAACTCTTCATTGGGTTCTTCAACAGTGCACATTTCCTATAAATAAATTAATAATTACAATTCAGAAATACTTTTCTGCCTTTTGAAGAATCCTAAATATTGTTAGCCATAAAAGTCATTATTAGACAACTTTTCTAACAATTTTTTAACACATTTTAATTTTCTAGTACTAAAGAATATGGCAATAAACAAATGCAGGCTTCTAGAGGAGTACTTCTTACTCTACACGTTTCTCCATTCACTCACATGCCTATAAACCCTAATTCTGAATTCAGACCTTTCTCCTGACTACAGTGCCATATTTCTGTGTGGATGTCCCCACACATCACAATCTCAGTATTTCCTAAAATGAACAGTTTTGCTCTTATTCCTCATATCCAGTTAAAACAATTTTCTATATCGTCACCTTTTAATCTAAATGCCTACTACTAAATTCTTTCAAATTCACCTTCTACCTTTAAAAAAATCGATTTGATCCCATCCATCTTCAGTGTCTTAGTTTAGACTCTAGGCCCTCATCACACTGGTTCACATTATTGCCATAGTGTCTCCCCAAACAACTCTCTGGGTTCTTCAACCCATCTTCTATTCTGGCTATAATTTATAATTACCTTACTAATACTCAAATATGATCATATAACTTTCCTGCTTAAAACCTTAATGATTCCTCATTCTATTAGGATAAAGTTTAAACTCTTCAGCATGGAGAGATAAAAAAAAGAAACATATTTCAGTTCTGGCCTTTGATTATTTTCTATCATCTCCCAACATCCCTACTCCTTCCACACACAATAACCCTAGACTCTATCCATATTCAACAATGTATTCTAACCTGCCTCTGTGTCCTTGAATGACCTTCTATAGCACAATGCAATGATTAAAGAGTTTGGGCTTTGAGAGAAAAAGAATTAGAGTCAATCTCATTTCTACCACTTAATAACTTCAACTTTGGGCAAATAAGTTCCTTAAGCCTGTTTCCTTATATATAAAATGGGGATCACACTAGCATCTACCTTAAAGGGTTGTTATAAGAATTAAATTAGATAATGCACATAAAGTATACAGTATGTAAGAAGAACTAAATATTTTCCACTGCTATAATTTCCTAAGATCAAAACAAGAAGAGCAAAACTGTTTAAGATCTTCTAATTGCTAATTCAGTACCTGTCCTACAATATGGCATCTTCCTAAATTTAAAATTTTAGCCTGGTTTACTTTCAGCCTCTTTCTTTTAGTGGCTGAATTACTTCACCTTCCACTTCTCTACTAATCATCTGCTTGTGAGGTCCGAACAATAAAAATACATTCTTTTTTTTTTAACTTTATTTTAAAATATATTTATTGATTTTTTACAGAGAGGAAGGGAGAGGGATAGAGAATCAGAAACATCGATGAGAGAGAAGCATCGATCAGCTGCCTCCTGCACACTCCCTACTGGGTATGTGCCCGCAACCAAGGTACATGCCCTTGACCAGAATCGAACCTAGGACCCTTGAGTCCACAGGCTGACGCTCTATCCACTGAGACAAACCGGTTAGGGCTAAAAATATATTCTTTAATTAAATTTTAAAATTGAAAAGATAAATTGCATGCAGTAAAAAGCCACTTGTATATTTCTAAAGAAAATTTCAAAAACAATCTTGGCCTTTCTTCTTTAATGTAGTTGTGAACTACACAAAAAAAAATCTTAAAAAAATTTTGCACAAAAGCAGGACACCAGTGATATACAGTATAACTGTATATCTGCAAAGGATATATGTTTCAAAATGAATTCTAAATTTAATGAGTACCTTGATAACTCATTATGTGCTTAAAAAGTACAGTATTATGATGATGTATATTTCAAAACTCATGGCCATCACTGCCTTTAATATTTGTAGAAAGTTTCAGTTATTCTAGAAACAGCAAAAAAAAAAATTACATAAAGACTATTCGGCAAAATATGAATACAAATCCTCTTTAGGAAATAAAATTCAAAACATACCTTGATGAACTGAGGTGTAGCTAATCTGACAGTAGCTACAAAACAAACTCTATCTTCATAAGAAGGTCTGTGTGTGCGTTGTATAGTTCCTTCAAAACCATTGTGTGCTGAAGTGGATACTAAAACAATAAAGACATATATATATCATCACTTACCCTAGTAAAATCAAGTTATTATTGATGTTCAAATATCTATGTTTGTGAGAGCTTGAAACAATACCAGATTAAAATACATTGTAAGAAAAGCATTTTAACTCACCACTGTTTAAAGATTTGAAATTTCCTATAAATTTCACATATTCATAGGTAGATGGCTCTTTTGGGTCTATTGTTCCTCGAAGCATATGACAACAGAATTCTAACTGATTTTTTGCTGAAGTGGGAGAAAAAATATATTTGTGATTTAGCATGAGTGATATATTACATGAAAAGAATATAAAAGTTGTATAAGCTTACAATATTATCCCTAACAACAGTCCTCAATTACATTTTTATTTAGTCCATAAAAAGTAGAATACCTATAGGAGATGATCTTAACACAGAAAATAGATGATCTATCCTTAATAGAGAAAACTGATCTTCTGATATAAGCAACTCCATATTTCCCCATTTTTATCTGTCCTTCCTACTCATTCTTCACTCTAATTTCAAATAACAGTTTTGCTTCCCATTTTAAAGTTAATGCTTCTATGTCTACTGTGAACAGTCTTTCCTATGTTCTTTAGGACCAGGGCCACACCTTTATTCATTCCTTTAGCATCCACACCTTCTCTTCGAGTCATTTGTGTCTACTTGTAAATCTGCTTAGGTCTCCCCATCTCAGACAAACAAAAGGTTTTTCATACTACCCTTTTTAAAATATTTATTTATTTATTATTATTATTATTATTTATTTATTTATTTATTTCAGAGAGGAAGGGAGAGGGATAGAGAGATAGAAACATCAGTGATGAGAGAGAATCACTGATTGGCTGCCTCTTGCACGCTCCCCACCGGGGATCAAGCCTGCAACCTGGGCATGTGCCCTTGACCAGAATTGAACCTGGGACCCTTCAGTCCACAGGCCGACACTCTATCCACTAAGCCAAACCAGCTAGGGCCATGCTACTCTTTATAGCATCATAGAAATTGCCTTCCTTTTCATTATGTGCTTTAAGTTCCATACACATATTCATTTACCTTAACTTTATGCATTGTGGCTTTCATCCTTATAACCTTGATAGCAGGGGTGAGAAACCTTTTTTTCTGCCAATAACCATTTGAATATTTATAACATCATTCGCAAGGCCATACAAAATTCCCAACTTAAAATTCGCCTGCTATATTTGTTCAAACATTTAAATAACTCACCCCTAATGCCCTGGCTGGGCCAGACCAAATGATTTTGTGGGCCTTATATGGAAAATAAGGGAATACTACTGTACTGTTAACTTCAATGGGCTTTCCTCATTATTACCACCTCTTCTTAAAACTCACATTTCATTCCCACAGACTGAAACTTTACCTTCCTCCCTTATTGAATATTTCTATATTTCTTCTAATCAGTCTTCTACAAACATTTTTTGATCTTGATCTACTATTATCCTTTATAAATTTATCTGCATTTAGTCAACTTAATTACTCCTAAATCTCTCTCTCTCCCCAACTCTAACATTTTGTATAAGACGAAGTCTTAGGTCACTATGTGCTTTCAGGACATTTCTACTCGATTGTCCCATCAATAACTCAAACTAAAAATATTTCAAAGTGAATTTATCCCTCTCTCTTCCTAAGCCAGCTATCCTTCCCCTCTGTCTTATGTGCCCCTATTTCCCAAGATAGAAATGGTATCAATTTGGTCTCTCCTCTTCCACAAGCCCTCAAACTAGTCTGTCACTAAGACCTGCTATTTATTTCATCAAAAAAGCTCTCATAAGTTATTTTTCCAAATGAGCATCCAATACCACCAACTTAGTATAGATGCAAATCATCTAGGTAACTACAAAAATGTATCCTATATGCCTCCATACTCTTGCCACTAGGATTTAACTTTCCCTACTACTGTTAACTAATGTTACTTTCACAGTTATTATTTCAGCATTCAAGGACTAGTAATGCCTTCTTCGTTCACAGCATCAAACTCACATTCTTCTGTTATTATCATGAATGACTTCATTATCTACCATAACAGGTTCAAGATCTAACCACCTTCTTCCTAAAACCTCCACGGATGAACCTTAGCCGCTTGGTCTCCTGCCTAACACCAA
The DNA here is from genome assembly GCF_027574615.1 of Eptesicus fuscus. Taxonomy (NCBI): domain Eukaryota; kingdom Metazoa; phylum Chordata; class Mammalia; order Chiroptera; family Vespertilionidae; genus Eptesicus; species Eptesicus fuscus. The sequence goes on along the minus strand of NC_072474.1, from coordinate 84,277,991 downwards.
GTCCCATTGAGTTTATCTACTCAACACTCACATACAGGCTTTCTTCTCCATCCTTACTTCTATTGCTAGTATTCTGTAGTTTTTATTTTTACCTCCAGTCTAATCCTTTTAAAAATTTTCCACCTGAGATTTTGTCCAAACCAAAAATCCACCTTTTTTCCGGGTCCGCACTACATAAAAAAATAAAAATCAAGCGAGTTTGAATTAAAGATTAGGCCCCATTTCCTTTTCTAGATACAAATAACACCACTGGTACCCCCTCACGTTCATTAAGGCTCAAATGACCTACTTGCAGAATGCTAAATTTTCTTGTTTTAAATCATGTTTAATCTTCTGGCATAAAACACTTTTTTCTTGGAAAATAACTTTTTGTATATCGATTGTTTAACTAGGGGGTCAGTAAGTCTTTTAATTAAGGCTTTTCTCTATCTAAACATATTGTTGCCATCCACCCTCCAATCTTAGATGCAGAAGCCTAATGTCTGTCTTTCTGCCAGAGGCTTTCATTCAGTTCTCCTACCAACTCTGCCCTTATGAAGGCCTCTATAGTGACCCTTTCTTTGTCAGCTTCTAGGTCACAGGATTCTACCTTTCTAATTCTTCTCTCCTTGCTCTATATACTCATCTCAAGCAATACAATTCAATCCATGACTTCAAATACTATTTATAGGCATATAACTAACTAATCTACATCATTATATCTAGCACAAATCTTTCTCCTAGGTGAAAAACTAGAGTGGTCTATTGGTAATGTCATAAGAACTTAATTTTTAAATAATTATAAATAGGCTTCAAATGGACTCTCCTGGTCTCTAGTTCATCTCATCTCTTTCTGACAGGCCACTCATTCACATCAAAGATATACATTCATACATACTTACACATATGTATGTGTGTGTGTGTGTATGTATATCTCAATTCTTGGACTGTTAGTTTTCTATAGAATTTGGGAGTTCAAAATACTAAGAACTTTTCAAATGATTAATAATATCAGAATTAACAGAAATGTCCAAATTAACCCTTTGCACTCGCTTGCTTTTTTCTCGATTCCTTTATTCTAATGCTAATCGTGTCTAGTCACACTCGACATCCGAGTGCAAAAGGTTAATATCAGTATGACCAGAAAAGTCAAAACTGAAAAATGAAAAAAGTGATTTAAAAAAATATTTAATAACTAATAACCAAATATAGTCTTGTGATCATCTCAGATTTTACATAGAGAAAAATTTAGTGAAGAAAATGAGGTATTCTGGTCAAATTAATTTGCCAATGAACCTAGAAGAAATGTCTGATTATACCATAATATTTTTAGTTTTCAAAAACAGGAACTATTTTTCACTGTTCTTGGCACTTCTCTGATATTGCACAAGTGCCTGGCATGTAACATATATCCAATAAATGATTTTTTAATTAGTAAAGCAAACAATTTTCTTTAGTTACTATTTCTTAAAAATACAGAAGTTATTGTTGTCCAACTGGTTGATTATAGTGAAAATGAGAATATTTAATTTTCTCAATACATAAGATTTTATATAAAAATAAAAACATATTCCAAAGTTCCATTTTTGTGTAAAATACAGTTTTATGACATAACTATTATAACAAAAAAGATGGGATTTCCCAATATATTCTAGAATAGAGTTCAGACTTTAAAATACAGTCTTAATTCCGTATTATATACATTTTTTTAAAATTTAAAAGTGATCTAATAAGGTTTGTGAAATGATGCTATGTGTTTAGTCAAACATGTCTGTGTTTGTTACAAAAGCAAAGTATAACATGACCAAATATATTTAGCTTTTTCCTTAACAGCTACTACTTACATTTTAAATATTCCGGGGTTAATGAGTCACTTTCCAGCAGATGGGTAGATAGTATTTTATAAATCTCTGAATGTTCCCCCTCTGGGATGAAATTAAATATACTTTGATCCACAAGATCAGACTGAAAAAAAAATTCAATAAAATAAAATAACTTTAGTGATTCAAGAGACATGTATTTTAAAAGGATATAATAACTTTTAAAACATCAGGTGAACATATGATTAACTTCTGATTATTTGTAGAAACTAACAAACATCAAGTTACAGAGCACAACATAAAGAACAAGAGAAGCCTGGCTGGTATGGCTCAGTGGTTGAGCGTCGACCTATGAACCAGGAGGTCAGGGTTCTATTCCCAGGCAGGGCACATGCCCAGGTTGCAGGTTCAATCCCCCGTGTTGGGTGTGCAAGAAGTAGCTGATCAATGATTCTCTCTCATCATTGATGTTTCTCTCACTCTCTCCCTCTCCCTTGCTCTCTGAAATAAAAAAATAATAATAATTTAAAAACAAAATAAAGAAAAGTGGAAGACGATAACATGACCTCCATGTCTCTGTGTCTTCATCAGATCCATGATCGATATGATCTTGAAAAGTCTGATAAATGATTTGCGAAGGTGAGTTTCAACAAATTTGAACATTTAAAATATAACAGAACTAAGAAAGTTGATTAGGAAAATCTTTGGCTACAAGACACAGCCCTACGGTATACCCAAACCTCTGGTAATTTATGGTGGTATTTACTACAACAAGGACCAAAGGACTAGCCACAGGCTAAGCAAAGAGGAGATTTGACTTTGGTGTCATTTCTATTGTCTAATGTGTTTTTTCCTTTTTACTTCATCTTTTCCAGCCATCCATCCTGTTCCCATTGTCAAAAAGCCCTGCTGTTAGCTAACCCTCCTCCCCGAAAGCAAGTAATATGTCAAACATTATAATCCTTGGTCAAATATGGCTTTAATAATGATTCATTAATCAAATGTAATTTGACAAACAGGTTGCCTACAATGTGCCATGGCTACGGGAATCAAATACGAATAAGACAGTTCCTATCCTAAGAACCACTGACAACAAAACGAATCAGTGACTTCACATTTTCTACCAAATCCAAACTATTTTACTTGGTTTCTCCATATTTTCAAACTGCTCTGTGGAATCCTGGAGATACTGAAGGGGTGTCTCAAGGACTGTGGAGCTATGTTAAGGGTGAAAAGGAGCTGTGAAGGCAGTGCTAAGGCTCCTTTGCCTCTGTATTCACAAAAGCAGTTCCACTTTTATTTGGGTTTATATTTTAAACATTGTAAAGATTTTGTTTGAAGAAAGAACTTCATGGTTTAAAAACAAAAACCCTCACAACACAAGAGAGCCACTGGGAAGGTGGGAAGTGCTTTTACTGTACCCTCCGTAAAAGCCATACATTCACATTCTTTTCTCTAGCCCTCAAAGTCTGCTCTATAAATTGGAATAGCCTTCCTCTCTTCCTCCACATATTTGTATCTTCCACCTTTCAAAAGACGAGTTCAAATTATTTCCTTCAAAAAAGTATTCTCTTAACACCATAATTCAGAGTAAACAAAATTTCTTCACTACTTATTACTCTTATCATTCATTTCCCATAAAAAATTTCTGTTAATTGTATTTTAATGTCTATGTCTTACTGCCTGCTGCCCATCCTATATAATAAAAGCCTAATATGCTAAATGTCCAGTCGACCTGTTGGCCGTTCAACCAATCAAAGCGTAATATACTAATGATATGCTAAGGCCACTCAACCACTTTCTATGATGTGTACTGACCACCAGGGGGCAGACAGTCGACCAGTCGCTATGACGTGCACTGACCACCAGGGGGCAAACGCTCCGACCAATAGGTTAGCTTGCTGCTGGGGTTGGGCCAATTGGGACTGAGCAAAATGGGCCGGATATGCCCTACAGCCCTCCCATATCTCTCCCCAGCCCCGATGGTGCACCTGTGGAGTCCCTCGGCCTGGCCTGTGCCCTCTTGCAATCTGGGACCCTCAGGGGATGTCGGAGAGCTGGTTTCAGCCCGATCCTACAGACTGGACCAAGGAACCCCCACTGGTGCACAAATTCGTGCACTGAGCCTCTATTAAGTAAATAAAAGCCCCCTATCTCTTATATATTTTCCTCCTCCCTTCAAATTAAGACACATTAAAGTTGTGCATTGCATATACCAGTTACTAGTATAATACATGATTCTAGATTAAGGAGTTATTTGATAAAGGCTTACAGATAACCACACTAAAAATATATCTGCATTTTTACAAGGTTTTTTTTCTGAAAGTCTGAAAAGCCTCTAGAACAGAAGTTACTAGGTGTATTGGCTAAGAATGCGGATTTTGTAATCAAAGAAAACACAATAATTTCAAGAGAAACATCAAAAGTGCTTTTTCAAAGTAATGTCCATCGCTAGCTACACATTTCCCCCATCTTTTAGGTAATCTGTGGATACCATCCCAATAGAACTTTCCTTGTTTTGAGGCAAACCATTCAGAGACCCAATTTTCCACTTCTTCGTACGTTTTGAAGTGCTGCTCAAAAAGTGCATGTGCCATCAATCAGAACAAGTGCTAATCTGAAGGAGCAAGGTCTGGTGAATACAACGGGTGGGTTAATACTTCCCAGGCAAGATCTTTTAACGTGTCTTTAACTGGTTTTGAAGTGTGTGATGGTGGGTCATCATGAAGCAAAATTACTTTGCCATGTCTTCCGGCACATTCTGGTCATTCATGATCAAAGTATTGTTCAAATTGATTGTTCTTGATAGCGATCAGTATTAACAGTTTCACCTGGTTTTAGAATATCATAATACACCATGCCTTCCTGATCCCACCAAACGCAGAGCACTGTCTTCTTTCCGAAGTGATTTGGCCTTGCAGTACGTGTTGATGGTTGACCTGGATCAACCCATGATTTTGTGCATCTGGGCTTCTCAAAATAAATCCACTTTTCATCGCCAAGTCACAACTCGATGCAAGAAAGACTTGCTTTCGTGCCGTTGAAGCAACATTTTACTGATGATTTTTCGGTTTTCCATTTGTCTTTCGTTCAGTTGACGTGGCACCCATTTTCCTTCCTTTAAAATCTTTCCCATTGCTTGTAAATGTTCAGAAATGGTTTGCTGAGCAACATTTAATCTTTCTGCAAGTTGTTTTTGAGTTTGACGCGCATCTTCATCCAATAATGCTTGTAATTGTTGGTCTTCAAACTTTTTCAGTTGACCTAGACGTTGTCTTTCACATTGAAATCATCACTTTTAAAGCGTTTAAACCAGCGTTCACAAGTATCTTGAGATGGAGCATGTTCACCATAAGCTTCCTGAAGTATTCAGCAGCACTTTTCTTCAAAATAAAGTAATGAATTAAAACTTCCCGCAAATGCTCTTTTTTTGGCACGAAATTCAACATTTTTTTAAAAATATATTTTATTGATTTTTTACAGAGAGGAAGAGAGAGGGATAGAGAGTTAGAAACATCGATGAGAGAGAAACATCGATCAGCTGCCTCTTGCACACCCCCTAATGGGGATGTGCCCGCAACCAAGGTACATGCCCTTGACCGGAATCGAACCTGGAACCCTTGAGTCCGCAGGCCGACGCTCTATCCACTGAGCCAAACCGGTTTCGGCCGAAATTCAACATTTTTAAGTGTAAAAATATCTACGATGTTAACACCTTCAGAAAATTTGACAATATGAAGTTTTGAAGCTTGTTGTCACTATAACTAAATAGCATACATAACAAATCGCATATATATCAACATATGTGAAACTCAATCTATTGAAAAAAAATCCGCATTATTAACCGCTACACCTAGTATGCACTAAAAATTCAGGCATGAATAACAAAAATGCTAGAAAATTGCTTTTTATTGACAAAACAGACGCATTGATATTAATGTAAAGAATAGTTTAAACAGAAATAAAACTATTTGAAATACTAAAACTTTCATTTTGAGAATGATTATAGTTTTCTATTATTTACTCTCATTGACAATTTCTTTTACTATTTCAGGAAATTATAAACTGACCTATGTTATCCTTGCTTTTCCAGCTATAAACAGATAGGTGTTTCATATTCACAGAGAAAAGAATATGAATGAGTAGCACAGAGTGGTATGACCACAAGCACTGTTTCCCCTGAAACCTGATACTATGAAGGATCAGTTAGCAGGTGACTAACTAATGTATCAAACTTTCCATTAATCACCACATTTAAAATCTCTAAATGAAGCTAATCATACTTAATATCACCATACCATTTACTCAGTTCCCAAACACAATTCAAAGAAAATTAAAAAGGCAGCTATCCTGACCCTTTTATCTCCTTCAAGCATTTTCATAAAGAAGAAATGTAAATTCTGCTAAGTTAGTTATGTGACATATATCAATAGCTTTTCTGTTTTTTCTACATTTTGTGGAAACTATAAAATGTTACCAATTATCTTTTCCCTCAGGTCTTGGAAGTTCCACAAAAATGTTGTACAGTTAAGTCCAATTTCTCTACTTTCATGTTTCTTACTGATAATATAAAGGGGATGGGCTAAGGATGTCTAAAATCTCTTCTGGCACTGAGGTGTCATGAGTCTAATTTTGTCACAGAAAGCCAGTTTGGGAGACAAAAAAAATCGGTAAGTTTTCTTTCCAATCTCAAAAGAATAAAGCATTTATGCCCAATTATTAGCCACAAATAGGTTAAAATGTGCCTAATTTAATAAGCATGAAGTGACAAAGAAAACATTTTTTTTTTTTGCAGGATCTATAGAATCAGTCTTGTAATTTTAAGTCATATTGACCACTAATTTAAGATGGCAAGTTTTAATTTCTCAATGGAACTAAATTATAAACATTAAAGCCTAATTTAGGAATTTGCTAATGTGTCTTCCCTTCTGGCAACAGCCAAAATTCTATTTTAGATAATAGGTGTATACATTAAAACACAATGAAAGAGGCATCATTATTTTAAACCTTTTGTTTAGCATCTGTTACAGTTTAAATATTAAGGACAACCAAAACAGAAAGTCACATATTTTTTCCTTATGTTTGATCCTATTATTTTATTTTCTCAAAAAACGTGTTTCTCTTTTTGCGCCCCCCCCCCCGCCCCTGCAAGCCATAGAGTAATATACAATTCAGCATTATCAGTGATGTGAAAAAAAGTGTCCACAGTAACTGGTGAGCAGCAAAAACATATTAACAAAGGATACTATTAACTTAGTATGGAATGAAATGGGTTTACTAGAGCAGCAGCAGCAATTTCCTCTGCCCCAAAATTCACCTACCAATCTATATGCTTTGGCTAATACAAACAATGAAAAATATCAAGATAATGTTAATAACATAGGAAACTGGGTATGGGGCACATGGGAACGCTCTGTACTATTTTCTTGATTTTTCTGTAATCTAAAAACAGTTATAAAATAAAAAGGTTTTTAAAAATCCAGGATGGAATGAAAAGGTAAAGACGGTTTTCACGAGGAGGAAATGTTAATGACAAAATGCTTGGATCCCAACTAGATCTATCACATGTTATCTATTTCAAAAACCAATTAAACTTCACCTCACTAAAGATTCAACACCAGTGTGCCATTAGGAAAGATTTTTTAAAACAGCTACATCAAATAGCCTACTCATTTTTATACATTCAATAAAATATTACCAAATGCCTCTCTAAGAAACTAGCTAGCCCATGTGGATATAAAGTCCCTGCATTTAAGAAGCTACACCTACCATGATTACCCAAATAAACAGAAAATTACAATTCACTCTAAGTGTCATGATGGCAGTGCATATAAGGTAACATGAGCAGAGAGAGGAAGGGCATCCAATTCTGAATGGAGTTCAAGGAAAGTGCCCAGGAAGGAGGCTTTTAAAAAGTGTTACCACATATATTACATAAGATGCTGATTATGAATAAATTTAAAATTTTAATTTAAAAAATTACAGTTTCTATAAATACATAATGAAAATAAAACGTATACAATTGTATATGGTTTAAAAGCATATAATAATACCTTTTTAAAATTAATCTTATTTTAATCATTATCTTAATCCTACAATGGGTTTCTTTCTCTAGCTTTTTTCACATGTAATTAAAAAAAAAAAAAAGAATAGCCCAGAAAATTCAGCTAATCAATCTGTCCTTTTCTCTGCCTATACTAGTTTACTTATGTGTTCTATAATCTGTTTCCTCTCAAACAATTTTTAGATGTTGGTTTAATTACCTACTATTTGAGCTTACTGTTAATGAAAGCCCCTAGAAAAGAAAAGCAGGCAAGCCAAGTCATTTTCTGGTGTGAGACACAGAAATCAGCAAATTATTTAATGTCTGGCCTTCAGTAAGAAATTACCCTTCTAAATCTGGTCTTTTAAGTGTAGTGTCCATTCTTTATATAGAGTATGAGGTGGCAGAGTAATCAGAGGGAGGAAGATACTGCTTATCAGTATCTCTTAAAAGAGACCTTTACAATACAGATACTTTGTATTTATAATAAATTAAGAGTAATTTATAAGTAACTTCAGAATATTTATACCACAAGCCCTATCTTAGATAAGAACATTACATATTAAATAAAAATTTCAAATTCATTAAAACCATCAGCTGCAGCAGAGCATCTAACATCGTGTCTCATAGAGAGTTGATATTCAATAAATATACTTGGAGTAAAACAACAACACATTAATTCTGGTGTTCACCATCTTTATCAAAATCATACAATGTAATTATTTTCTAATTCTGTACCCTTAAGGTCATACTGATAACACATTGAATATGGCCACTTAGGCTTTATCAATTCAAGCCACAGAGCACAAAAGTTCTGTATCTATTATTTTTAGTGTGTTCTTTTAAGTTATTCTTTTGAAAAAATTATTTGCATTCCTCTAGCTATAACACGAATATCTCAGTAGAAATTTAGTTGTTCTCAAGATATTCTCAGTGATTCAGCAACGTCTTCACCAGGCTGAATAAAGAGAAACACTGAAAACTTAGCATTAGAAAAAAAGAGAACAGCAAGAACAGAGGTTAAAGTGGCCTCTGAATAGTTACTACAGATTACAGAGGCATGACTGACCTGAGAAAAAACAGCCATGTTAAAACAAAGTTGTATTTTCAGTTCTCCTCCACACTCTCCTTATTGCTTAACGTTGCCCTGGAGGTACATTTCCTAGTACTTTATAATGTTTAAAATAGGCATTAAATAAGAAAGAGATCACAGGATTTTTATACTTACTGGTAAATGTTCAAGTAATGAAGTTACACTCTCAGACACATATATTATGCTTCCATCTGTCATGATTGCTAAAAAAAACCCATCAAGAGCCTGAAATTAAACATAACAGTTAGTTAAATGAAAAGAATAAAGAGTTTTCTAGCACAAAAATAAAAATCTAACTTACTAAATGACAAAAGACATAAGGTGGAAATTTCCAGAGCACTATCAAAATGCTAGCTTTCCCCCTTCACAATACTGTAGTATAGTATATATCTTTGTGCATTTTTAAAATGCTTTTGGGGAAAAAAATCACTCTTTAGCTATTGGATAGTTGATTTCTAAACTATAGACTTAATGTTCTACCTTTATCATTCATATATTGTATACAGATGGCCTTATTTGAAGATGCTAATATCTCTAAAGCACACACACCATTAATAATGTCTTTGGCACACAAAAGAACACATTATCTCCTTTTGTATATATCAACTGAGAGGTGTATGAACTGTAGGGAGATACATGAGGAATTTAGTGAAAGGGAAATAAATCTGAAAAAGGAGGCTAAGAACAGATCATGAAAGGCCATGAATTGCCAAGTTAAAACATAAGGACTTAGGTCTTATGTTCAATAGTAGTCTGGAAGCAGTGTGTAAATAGATTCAGAGGGGGAAAATAATTAAGATAGGAAAATCTCAATGACTTTAGAATAGTCAGGGAAGTTGATGAGAATCTGAATGAAATTAAGTGCGGTAAGAATAGAGAAGAAAGAACTTAGATATCGAGAAATGTGAAGTTAAGAATTCAGGAGAGAAGCCATGAAGGGATACAATATTTAATAATAAAGCGATCCTATATTTTATATATTATAAAGTATTTTCATTTGAGAATCTTAGGTACAGAAGTGACTGCTAAAGATATGAGATCTGCAGATCTGCATTCCAGACAAATCGTTGGGGAATTATCTACATGTGGGGATTCGAAGGACAAGTACCAGAGAAAATGACAGACAGAATACAACTGTCGACAAGGAAATCAATAGAAGAGAATGTTACAAGGTGAGAAGGAAGATGGATGGTTCAGTGTGAAATGAGATCAAACAGGATACGAAATGAGAAATAAATTTGGTGACTTTCAAAAGAAATGCCAATAGGAAGATCGGTCAAACTACAATGAATTTAGAGATGAGTGGGTGATCAGAGGCACTTATAAACCACTCTACCAAGAACTTTAGAATGGAAGAAAAGACAGACAAAAGTTTTAAGGGAAGCAAGTATCAAGGGAAGGCAATTTTTAAAAAAGTAACAAGTATATTTGCAGGCTGAGGGAAAGGAAAATCCAGTGGAAAAGATGCTGAAGATATATAGCACAAAAGATACAAAGAGAGGTTCCTCTTCTATTAAAAGAGTTATCACACGAAATTTGGATTTCTTATTTAATTATAGGGATCTCTCAAAGGATAGCAATCTCTGTTAAGAGCCATACATATATCCTACAGCACTGTATCTGCAGGACCTAGCATATGTATAGCACACAGCAGATAAGAAATACTTGTATTTAATTTCCGGAGTGGGGAGTTAGAGCAACCTCCCTCCATTTCTAAGTAACTGTTGAAGTATACACTGAATGCATGAAAAAAGGCATCCCACCACCCCTTCTATTGGGGGAGAGATTTGGATATTAAAAAGAACTTATTTTGAGTAGATGACTACCTTCTAAAATGGCTAAAAGAAACCCATTCTTAGCTAATGTAGAAGGGCTAAAAACCTTCTAATTTTTGCCATTTCATGAAATTATTTTTACAAAAACTCCTTAGTATAGTGCCAGTATTATTATTTCATAAAGAAAAGGTCAAAATGATGTTATTAAGAACCAGCTTTTCTCATATGAAGCTAGAATATATCATCTTTGAAAGCAAATTAATATTTACTATGATGATCTGTATTTGCTATTAGGATATTTGTTACGAATCGGGGTGCAATTCTATTGTGTAAAGGGAAATGAACTGAAATCAGAACCCTTCATGACTTCATCGCACTCCGAGGACCATAGGCTGTCCTTACATTTTTCAAAGCAGGCAAAGGTTAAGCAGAGAAAAGCCTCTACTAGCCTCTTGCCAAATTCTTAATACAAGTAAAGACCAGGGCCCAGACTTCTTTTGAGTGATGGATGTAATTTCCCAAGCAGGTAGGTGGGTACACCAAAAGCTAAAGGGGCCTTGAAGATGAAGATCAGAGAGATATGGACACTTCCTCCCAAGAGTGAAGCCTGTGAAACTTATCCCTCTTCCACACTGTATGATATAAGGGGAAGGCTCATTAGTTAAAACTCCTTGTCTTCCTATTTCATACCTAATTGAACCACAATAAAAGGACTATGTAAATCTTTGTCAGTGAGTGTTTAATCTGGGGAAGACTGGAATGGAAGTTCTAGGGAAGGGACTAGAACCTCCTTGTGGATTTGCATCTAAAGTGAAGTTGACAGGGCACTCACTAGCTCTTCCCTTGTAGACTACCAGAGAGAGCTGTCGGCTTCCAAGGGAAAGAACAACATACTAAGAGGTAACTTCACCTAAAGATGACTTTGCATAGAGGACAGCCTAAATTGCCCCAATTTCCTTGACTATTCTCTACCTTAAGGTTGCAAGGAATATTTCTCACAACAGATTAAAGAGACGAATGGCAATGGAGAAATGGAGAGAGAAACAGCCAACACATAGGTTATATGTTCATTTTAATATCTCAGTCTTAATTCTTCCATTAATTAGCTATCTGACCTTGGACAAGCTGCAACTTCTCTGGGCCTCATACCACAAAATGAAGAAGTTGAGATGAATGATCGAATTGCTCCCACTAGCAGCTCATAACCTACATCTGAAATTCTGCTGAAAAGGGTATCTGGACTGCCTATCTGTAATCTGATCAAAGTGACTAGCCAATAGTAACACATCTAGGTTAGTTAGACCCAGGTTGCAATACACACACATATTTATAGTATATTAATGTTAGAATACATATTTACTTGACAGTTGTAAATAATCACTAAAATAAAAAAGATGTTTGACATATTAAAAATAGTAAATATAAAATTTTTCAGGAATGTAATCCTAAAAACTGTGAGGATAATCATGAGAAAACTAATTTATATATGATTGTTTTCTGTTGTATATAACATTATAATCTCTGAAATCTTTGATTTTTTTTTAATACAAAGTATATACTAAATGTGTCGTGTATATACTAAATGTATCCTTAATAAAGATCTGTCCATTGTGAAGAAAAATTTGAAGACAAAGCTTTTGTGTATAGCTTATTACTGAACAGGTAGTTTATCTTCATTAAGATTATTGATACATGAGTGTAGATATTACACAACTTTTTTTGGTGGTGTTGTTAATCCTCACCCAAGGTTATTTTTCCATTGATTTTTAGGAAGAGTGGAAGAGAGAGGGAAAGGCAGAGAGAAACACTGATGTGAGAGAAACACATCGATTAGTTGCCTCCTGCATGTGACCTGACCAGGGCCCAGGCCAGGTGGGTAGCCTGCAACCAAGGTATGTGCCCTTGACTAGAATCGAACCCGAGACCCTTTGGTCCACAGGTTAGATGCTCTATCGACTGAGCCAAACAGGCTAGGGCTTAAAATTAACTTTATTAATTTTAAGAAATTTTTCATACTAATGAAGCAAGGTAAATAGTTAATGATTACCACATATTTTATTAAAAACTAGAGGACTGGTGCACAGATTCGGGCACTGGTGGGGGCGTGGCCTGTGGGGATCGGCCTGCTGTGGGAGTGCCACTCATCCCGGTCAGCTGAGCGGGAGCGCACTGACCACCAGGGGGCAGCTCCTGCATTGAGCGTCTGCCCCCTGGTGGTCAGTGCGCGTCATAGCGACTGGTCGACTGGTTTTTCTGGTCGTTCTACCATTTGGTCGCTGGGCTTTTATTATATAGGATTGCACTGAGAATATAATCATAAAATTAAAATTAGATTTTGCTGCCTGTGGATTCCTCTAAGATCTTATGATACAGCTCCTAAGGCAATGGAAACTAAAGAGAAAATAAACAAATGGGACTACATCAAAATAAAAAGCTTGTGCACAGCAAAAGAAACCATCAACAAAACAACAAGAAAGCTCACTGCATGGGAGAACATATTTGTCAACGTTATCTCCGATAAGGGTTTAATCTCCAACATTTACAGGGAACTCATGCAACTTAACAAAAGGAAGATAAACAACCCAATCAAAAAATGGGCAATGGACCTAAATAGACACTTTTCAAAAGAAGACATAAGGAAGGCCAAGAGACACATGAAAACATGCTCAAAGTTACTAATCATCCAAGAGGTGCAAATCAAAACGACAATGAGGACCATCTCACACCTGTCAGAATGGCTATCATCAACAAATCAACAAATTACAAGTGCTGGTGAGGATGACGAGAAAAAGGAACCCTCGTGCACTGCTGGTGGGAATGCAGACTGGTGCAGCCACTGTGGAGAACAGTATGGAGTTTCCTCAAAAACCTAAAAATGAAACTCCCATTTGACCCAGGGATCCCACTTCTAGGAATATATCCCAAGAAACTAGAAACACCAATCAGAAAGAATATATGCACTCCTATGTTCATAGCAGCACAATTTACAATAGCTAAGATTTGGAAACAGCCTAAGTGTCCATCAGCAGATGAGTGGATTAGAAAACTGTGGTACATCCACACAATGGAGTACTATGCTGCTGTAAAAAGGAAGGGACTCCTACAATTTGCAACAGGGTGGATGGAACTGGAGAGCATTATGCTAAGTGAAATAAAGTCAGTTGGAGAAAGATAAATATCACATGATCTCTCTCTCATTTGTGGAATATAATGAACAACATAAACTGATGAACAAAAACAGATCCAGAGAAGCATCGATCAGACTGTCAAACCTCAGAGGGAAGGCAGGGGAGGGTGGGGTAAGGGGGATAGATCAATCAAAGGACTTGTATGTATGCATATAAGCATAACCAATGGACACAGACACCAGGGGGGTGAGGGCATGAGCAGGGGTGTGGGGAGGCAATAGGGGGATAAGGACACATATGTAATACCTTAATCAATAAAGAAATAAAATTTTTAATTAAAAAAATTAAATTAAATGAGTTATTTCCTTTCTCTGTTGTAGATGTTAGCTGTGTGCACCCTTTCATAAACATAATATTTATTACCTAAAGAGATAATCTTAGATAACATCAAACTACTTTTTAGAAAAAATATTTAACAAAATCAGAAACTATTTTCTGGTTTATAACTCAAGTGTCCACTAATTTAAAGAGCTAGCTGCTGGTTACTAAGCTGCAAGTTTGGCGCCATGGTTAGCTTCCAGTGAAAGAAGTTTCACAGGAGCTGAGGCCATGGGAGCAGAGGCCAGTCTACCTGCAAAAATTCCCAGCTGAGCTACTTACTTTTGGACAAGTTTCATAATCTCTTTGTTCCTCAATTGCCTCCTACGGCAGTTAGAAAGGGATACTAATAGTGTCTACTTCATAAGAGTATTGTGAGGATTCACTGAGTTAATATGTGAAAAGTGATGAGTTTTATTCCAGATTTTTAAGTGAAGGTTTAAATATGTACAATATATTTATATTCCAACAAATTTCCATGTTAACATTTCTGTTGAATATACAAAGATTTAATCTAGCAATTAACTGTTCCTCATTAACTTGCAAATACTTTATGTTGCTTAGATTTTAGTCACTATACAAAGACACAATATATAGCCATTACATAAACAGGGTGGGGCAAAAGTAGGTTTATAGTTATTCATATAAGGAATACAATAATTAATAAATGACAATTCAAGAATAAATTGTTTCCCATACTCACAACTGTAAACCTACTTTTGCACCTTCCTGTACATACCTGACATAGCTAAACACTTAAAGTGTAAAAGAATAAATCCAAACCAGCAGGATAAGAGATGTAATTATTTAACAACGCCTACATCCCCATCTCAATCACTTTCCTCTAATCTATGTTATTTCCTGTTATGTACCTACTTTTCTTGTCCTTTACTGCCCACCTATACTGCCTCTGTTTCCTACTTATGGTAAGTTTTCATGGAAATTTGATACTGAACTCTGTGTACTTTGTGTCCATAGATGATACCTACATTATCTACACACATAAAAAAGTTTCTACTTGAATTAAGAAGAGTTGCCTTTCAATGTACATTTCATTTGTTTTACATTTCAAAATACTCATGTATTATCATTTTATGTTATTTTGGGGTATATTTTAATTTGTTAAAAAAACTACTGACAAGTAGGATACATTTCATAATATTTAATATGTGATGAATAAAATATATTTGTCTTCATTTGAATGTTGCTAGTGTCATCTCAGGTAGAGAATTTGGTAGCTATAGTTTTCTAACTTTTATTAATCTACTCAAAAATTCACTTAATACTGAAAATATGAAAATTTTGTCATTCCTTTACTAGATAGTACTCTTTGCTTACAATACTTGCATTGATTAATTTTAATTGAAGATAAGTTTATTGATTTACACTGAATTAAGTATTTTCAACATTAAATTAATATTGTTTAAATTATACTAAAATTAGTCACTTCTGATTTGTTTTGTTTTTTTGAGAAAAATAAAACTTTTCAAAAATTAAATCTGGACATACCTCTAACATTAATTGTGTAAACTCTTCATTACTAAGGAATGTAGGTTTCCAGTCCTGTCGAATTTCACTAGCATCTGACTGTGCAGTGATTTCTGTAAACAGATTATTTGACACATTAGTGGCATACTCTTACTGCAGGGTGGGCGACTGGGGCAGTACAAAAGTCCTACGACTGCCTTCTCTTTCCCCACTCTAATTAAAGATGAGAACCTTAGACAATAACGTTATTGGTCTAGGTAGGTATCAGGAGGTCAAAGTTTTGGTATGATGAAATATTTGAGCTACTATAGCAAATTATCTCCTTAGGATTTGGTCTTTGGTCTCTTGGAAATACCAGTCTCTTTGGATTTTCTCTGGGGACCTGTGATAGCCTGTGTTGCTTCCTGCTTGACACAATGACCGAACAAAATTCAGAATATACAGATAGATCAAGCATTAGGAAGATATTCTTTTTCCTCTTCCTTTCCTTGCCATTCAAGTGGTAGACCTAGAGCAGATATAAGGACATGAGCCTGTAGGAAAACAGCCCAGGAGGTCAGTAAGCCTGCTTTTAACAAAGAGGACTTTCAGCCTTTCTATTGCCAAGTATAAAGATTGCTCCCAATCTGAGGTGCTCTATTCTTAATTAATCAATGAGATTAAATTAAGATTTGGGGCAAAAAAACTTTATAGTAATAACCCCACATGCTTAGTGTCCCCTGGCATGTTTTCTTAGAGGTAGGGAGCTGGTGAAAAAATTTTGAGATTCTTGGATTGGGACAATATTTTAACAAAATTATTAGTTTGTTTTGCAATATACTACTTGCTAATGGATTTAGTTATGAGAAAGTTATTCATAAATGGTGAAACATGAACTATTTAGCTAACAAATGTTTTTCCATCTTTAAATGCAGACGTAGCTTTAAAAACCAGGCAAAATAAAAATCTATGTCACAAATTTTACTCTTCAAAATATATTCTACTTTGAATCAAAAAGTATGGACTAAGTTGTTTAGATTTTTCTATGAGCAGATATATACACTGTTCCAAAGTATTAATACATAGTTTGAATAGTTACAAAGGCAGTGCTTATTAAAATACATTTCGTTTTCAAAATAGAGCTATCAGCTGTTACAAATGTGTATACATTTTTTTGGGACACCTTGTGTAAATATATTAAATTGTCACCAAAAATCTGCTATATTAAAAATGCCTGCACTAGAATATGAAGAGTAACTAAAAAGTCTAGCTACTAATTCTATGGAATATAATGATACTTTTTCAAATTCACATCGATTATAAACATTCTGAAAAAAAAAAAAAAGAGTTAAATGCACAAGCAAATCCCACAAGTTTAGTTAAGCACAACTTATTTTAGGCTAATAATTAAATGAGAACTCTCTTCCAATTTCACGTAAATTTTATTTTTGTGAGAATCTTATACCCAATTTTGAAAAAACAAAAACCTGATCTACTTAATGCCAAAATTAATCCTCTACTGTCAGAGGGAAATGCGTGCATGCGTATTACTTCATTTCATTCAACAATCATTTATTGAACTACAATGCCTGAGGGGCTCAGTGTGCTATTTAATAAGGGACACTGAGGTAGTGAGAATACTATTTGTAAAGGCAAAATATAATGACAAAAGTGGTAATAAAAATGAAGACAATTTTGACACATTTACAGAAGAATCAAGAGAATTTGGCAACTGTAATACAGTACTATGGAAACTGAAAAAAAATGCAAGTCTTTTCAGGTTTGAGTCCTGGGTGAGTGAAAGGATGGTGGTATAAAAATAAAAAAAGAAAAGTTGAGCAAAAGAGGTGATTGGACAAAATAAAAATGAATTGTTTTAGATGCGCTGAGTTTGAGGACATGCAAAAGAAAGATCCAGAAGTTATCTGGAAATAAAAGACTGAAAAGTTAGCATCTAAAATACAGACTTAGTAGTTTAATAGAGAGACAACAGCTGAAGCTATGGAATGAGATAACCAAGGGAAAGAGTGTAGAGAAAGCAAGAACACAAAAGATAAGACCCTCAGAAATGTCACATTTAAAGAGCAGAAAAAGAAAGAGAATGAAGAAGTTAGGGTTAGTCAGGAAGAGGGAGGTGAATGAAGAAGTGCAGTATAACACAGGCCAAGGGAAAAGCCAGTGGAGAATGGATTAAAATTTCCAGTGCTTCAGACATGCAGAAGAGAATGATGTTTAAGAAAAAGCTATTGCTTTATTGGTGGCAGGGGAGATGGGGGTTAATAGCATTAGTGAAATTAACAAAAATAATTTCAGGTCGGTGGAGCATGAAGCAGGCTACTAATGCATTACTGAGTGAGCCAGGGAGAAGTAAAAAGAGGCACTAATTACAAATTCTCCTTCTGAGTTTTGCAGTTTAATTTACATCTGAAAAAGAAAATGTCCTTTTACAACTTTTTCACGTATTATCTCTGTTACTAATATACTTAATATTCTTTAAATTTTCTTTTCATGATTTATGTAGTCAAAATGATTTTAATTAAGAAATAATCACTTTAATTTAAACATAATGTTTATTTCCTAGATATACACTGAAACAATCTTTTAAAATGATATAAAAGGCCCTTACAACCTGGCTCTTTCAAATATGCCCATAATTTTCAAACTCAAACTATGCTCCAGTTACACTGAACTTGCCTTGCTTCTCTGCTTTTGCACATGCTATTTACTCTCTGTGAAAAGATGTTTTCATTACTTAATCTAAAAGGAACACTCAGTTGAAAAGATCAACTATTTTTAAGTCTTCCCTGACACATTCTTTCCTGTGTTTTCCTAACAAGTTTAAGGTTTACAAGCACTCGACCTTTTATAATTATATGCAATGAAATTAGCTGTTTAGATGTTTGCCTCTCTTGGCTTGAGTTATTTGAGGGCCAGGACTGTTACCCTGCACTATGAAAATGTAGGATATACTGGGCACTAAATAAATGTTTGTTGAATGAAAGAAAAAACATACCAGGAAATCTTTTAAAAAGCAATTGATTTCTTCCTCTTAAAAAAGGTTAGGAAGCATCCACTCTTAAGCATCACTGACAAGATTCTACCACATTATGCTTTAAGGGAGATTCTGTTATTAAAAAAAAAATACAAAAGACCATTTAACGAAGTTAAAAATTTACCTTTATGTTTTCGTAAAAAATCAATGCTCTTCTGCAGAACAGTAGATTTGTCCATCTTTCTAGCATTACCAGGAAGCATAGATCCCAATTCTTTAATGAGAACATTAAACTGATCTCTACGTTTCTTTTCAGATTTGTTTCTAGATACTCTGATGAAACAAAAAAATTAAAGTAGTTTTCAAACAATCCATTTAATTACACAAATAGTTTAATATTATGCTCAATTTGGACACAACCACACCCATTTTCTTCTGTTAATGTAGATGGTAATAAATATTTATCTCCTAGTTTACCAACAATATACAGTTAATATGAGCAATAATTTTTCTTCCTGCTTATCAATAAAGAAACTTTTACACCCGATCGGCATGGCCCAGTGGTTGAGCGTCCACCTATGAACCAGGAGGTCCCGAGTTCGATTCCGGATCAGGGCATATGCCTGGGTTTCAGACTCGATCCCCAGGAGGGGGCGTGCAGGAGGCAGCCAATCAATGATTCTCTCTCATCATTGATGTTTCTACCTCTCTTTCCCTCTCCCTTCCTCTCTGAAATCAATAAAGATATATTTAAAAAAACCAAACTTTTACATATTAAGCTTTTGGCATACATGTTTTTATGAAAATGCTAATAAGACCAACGGCATTCAAATCTCAGGTTTTATTTATTCTAATATGTACCAAGAATCTATAGTTTCCTTATAACATTATTATGAAAGTACATATAATGTATAAATACAAATTATTAAAAATTATTTTTTAAATTTATTAAATAATTTACTGGGGTGACATTGGTTAATAGGATCATATAGGTTTCAAGTGTACAGTTCTATGATACAAGATCTGTATATTGCTCTTTTTTTCCCCCCCCAAACCATCTTCCATCTTATCCATCACCTGTAAGCTTTAAATTACAAACAAATCTAAAAATGAAAATCTCCCTACCCTGAGGCTTACCCCCACACACATTCTTCTTTATTCCTATATCCCAGCTTCTAACACAGAGCTGTAATTATTTGTTTACATATCTGTCTCTCCATTAGGCTGTGGCTCCTTGATAAGATGGCCCAAATTTTTCCATCTAAGCAGTTAAGAATAACACCTAACATACAGAAAGCACTCAAAATATATTCTAAACTAATGAATAATTACCACTATTCTCTGTGAAGCAGTAACCAGTAAACAAATACTTAGTTGCACAGAGACCTCTTGAGACAAGTAAATAGAGTACAATTATTTGTAGAGCAATTAATCATTCTACAATACCTCTAATTATATGCTTTGTGAAGTCACAATTTAGAATTCAGTTTTTGTTTAAGTAAAGTATACTACTTTCCCAAAATGTCAGAGGATACCTTATTTTATTTTTTCCCTTAAAGAACAAGCATTTATTCTATATTAGTACTGGGGAAAATCCAATTGTTCAACTCTCTTATGAAACATTATAGATATTACCTGACACTGAATGTTGCTATAATGACAGAGACTTTGCTAATAAGGGCTAGGTATACTGGGGAAAGATATCCCTTCCCAGAAATACATCTAATTCCTTTGGAAACTATGTATTATAGAATTGTACACTTGAAACCTATATAATTTTATTAACCAATGTAACCCCAATAAATTTAATAACATTTTAAAAATTCGCCTAATTCCTATGGAAACTCAGAGGAACCAAGGATAGCATCCAACTGTGCTGAACTGAGTCCTGAAGACTATGTGAGAAAGAGATGGTAGCGGGGTATGTGCAGAGCATTCTAGGCATAGGAAACTTGTAAAGAAATGAAAACCTATCACAACTAGTTCAGTGTGGCTAATGGGACCAGTGTATAGGTCCAAGTATGCTAGAGTTAGGGGGTAAGATGAGAGTATTAAGTACTGAAAAAAAAATAATGTAGTTTTATGCTACATAAAAAGATTTTCATTTAATCCTGAGAGCCATGGGAAGGCACTGAAAGATATTAAGCAAATAAATGGCACGAATGGAATTGCTTGTTAATAAGACTACTCTGGCATCAGACTGAAGGAAGGATCAATGCTTGGTGAAATAAATTCACACTAAACAAATACAACTGAAAACTTACCATACACCAAACAAGACTGAAAGCCAGATTACCATTTAGGAGGCAACTGCAATATCCTAACCTATGAACCATAGCAGGGGCACTGTTAACAGAGCAGTGTGGTTTTGAGGGTCAAGAGGCAGAACTACTAATTCTTGGTAAATCAGATTTGGTTTGGAGTGGAGAAGCAAAATGGGAAATCTAAGAGGATTCCCAACTTACTGATAATGCTGTTTATCTATGTGAAATATAACATGTGATACTGGTTTTGGTGAACAGATGGCTTGGGGAGAATTTAGATATGGTAAAATGGCCGATTTGATATTTTAAAAGAAATAGACAAGAGGTAGTTAGATATATGAATCTAGTTCTATTCCTCTAGAAAAAAGAAATAAGCATTTGAGAATTAGTATATATGAAATATCTAAACACATGGGGAGGGGGTAAAATAGCAACCAATATTTGTTATATATTTATGTGCCAGGTGCTAGTAAACATCTATGCAATCTCATTTAATTCCTACGAGGTAGACTATTATTTTCTTTTTTACAGGTGTGACAACTCAGGTACATAGAAAAACATAACCAGAAATCATACAGCTACCATGAAGTACAAATTTGAATCAGGCATTTTAATTCCAGGGGAAAAAAATATATAGAAAGCAAATATCTTTGCCAACTCTACCAGTGGATCACACCCATTAAAGCAAACTTTACTTCCATATTACATTCAAGTTGGAAATAATTAGTCCTTGAAATGACCTCACTGATAACAGATCACAGGTGTTCCATTTGCGGGGTAAGTATAAAACTCCGTGTGTTCTTTAGCTCATCATTGTTTTCACTCAAGAGTTCAATGTGGTCCTATTTAATTCTGATAGCATCATTACAAGATTCCTTCTGTTTCTCTGAGGTTTCCATAACAACAATATTGTTGGTTTACAAAAAAACATGATTAAATCTTCAGAGTCTTTGCAAATAGAATACCCTTAGCTCACCTTATCCATCTATAAACTTGGCCATTGGTCCAGGTCAATTCCTTAAAGTTTTGCCTCTTACTTCAGGTAAGACTGATTATTCCCAGCTTAGAGACTTTTATCTCTATCCTGGTGATTCTATAATAACTTCTCTCCACTAGATTGAGGTTAAGGGGTAGGGCCTGTCCTAGATTCTTTCAGCATCAAATACAGGTCTTTTTATTTCCTTGAATAAAGTTACAGCTTTCCTCAAAATTTTCTTAGATCTATTTTAATCATTCATTAAAGTATTTATCAATTTATTTGGTTATGAATATTCTTCTCATCCCAGTACCTTTTATTTTGCTAAATAAAGACATTTGGGGAACTATTACATGTTTATATTTTGTATCTGTGTATAATGCTACAACACCTCTACTCTTGTTACACACTCACTGCTCACTCTCAATGACTACCAACTTGGCTGTACTGCTACCTGGACTCTCCCTTCTAATACTAATAGAGGCCCAGTGCATGAAATTTGTGCAGGGGGGGGAATGTCCCTCAGCACGGCCTGCACCCTCTCCAATCCGGGAACCCTCGGGGGATATCCGACTACCGGCAGTCAGACATCCCTCTCACAATCCAGGACCATGGCTCCTAACCATTCACCTGCCTGCCTACCTAATGTCCCCAACTGCCCTCCCCTGCTGGCCTGGTTGCCCCCAACTACCCTCCCGTGCCGGCCTGGTCGCCCCCAACTGCCGTCCCCTGCAGGCCAGTTCGCCCCCAACTGCCCTCCCCTGCCAGTCTGGTCACCCCCAACTGCCTTCCCCTCCCCTGCCTGGTCACCCCCAACTGCCCTCCCCTGCCAGCCTGGTCGCCCCCAACTGCACTCCCCTGCAGGCCGGTTCACTCCCAACTGCCCTCCCCTGCCAGCCTGGTTGCCCCCAACTGCCCTCCTCTGCTGGCCTGATCTCCCCTAACTGCCTCTGCTTCGGCCCCCACCACCATGGCTTTGTCCGGAAGGAAGTCGGATGTCCAGAAGACGGCAGGTCGATCTGGTCTAATTACCATATTACCCTTTTATTAGTATAGATAATTAACTGTCAAGACCCCTATTTAAGGTCAAAGCCCTGACTGTAACCACCATGGCTCTAGATCCCATTCCCTCACTAATTGATATTTCTCCAACAATTCTTCCCTACCTCTCTCTATCATCTACTTTCCCTTCTACTAGAGACTGGAGGCATGCCAAAGGACACTTTTCAATGGCCGAAGCTGGAATAATTTGAGTAACAAAACAAAATAGCACTAAAGTAGAACCTAAGTATAAAATAAATATATGAGTCCATACAGATATACATAAATAGGAAAGAAAAAATTTTTTACAGAAGAATTCCAAATATGTGATGGTGGAACTTAATTTCCCCAACCCCTACTCTGAAGGTGGGCTATACTTGCTTCCAAGAATAGCGTAGGTTAAGAGAAAAATAGTAACTACAATGGTGAATCCAGGCAAACCCTATTTTAACCAAGTGATGAAGGTTGACATCCCCAGTGATGATGTAGAGATACTATGCATCCATAATATGATTTGATGAGAAGAGCACACTTAGAAGATAAATTTATTTAACTTATAAACTGGATTCTGATATTCTAAGCTCTTCCACCTAATGAATACTAAATTCTTAAGGCAGATAGGTTTTGAAAATCACTGATTTACTATTTTTACTTTTACATTTATTTAGTATTTATTTATTTACTATTTTACATCTTAAGTTGAACTACCTTTTTGCTTTGTCCTTGTCATCTTCTTCCACCAACCCATCAAAAATACTACCATCATCTCTAAAAGAAAAAAGAAAGTGAATAGAAAAAATAAGAGCACAGTCATTAAGCATCAGCAACACTAAAATGAATGTGAATCAAATCAGTTATAAGGTAAAGGACTGCACAAATTTAAACTCCATAACTACTAACCTGTTTTCTAATAAATATTAAAAAATTAAAATATAGCCATTTTTATTACATTTTTAAAACTTTATTACAAATGTGAATTTTAAAACTACACACTTAGCTATACTGTACACAACATACTATACCAGAATTTAATTTAACTGGAATTAAAATATCTTGTAACCAGTGAAAACTTATAGAAAAGTCAATGTATTTGCCATTATAAAAAAGGATTCACTTGGAACTATTTTTAATTATAATAGCATAGTTACAAAACATATTTTCTGAGATATTCACTTTATAAAATCATAAATAACTCATCACAATATTTAGCATAATAACTTAAACCACTGCTTTAAGATATCTAGCACAATATCCAGCATCATAGCACAAGATCTAGCATAAATTTTCACTTATTACTGATTCATTTGACAAATATTTATTAACATTCATAAGCCAGGCTCTCTTCTGAATATGGTTACAGAGCAGTTAACCAGATGTATAGGTCACTGCTCTCTTACAGCCTATTTTCTAGCAGAAAGAAAAAAATCAACACAAAAAATGTATGACACGTTTTCTGTTGTTTTTTTTTTTAAACGAATGATGTTTTAGTAACTTGGTGGTTACTTTAGCTTGAAGGGTTCAGGAAGGATTTGTTGAGATGGGGAACATTTGAGCTGAGATCTAAGTAAGAAGAAAAAGTTGGTTATTGGAAGATCTAGGTGAAGAGTATTCTAACATGAAATCAAGAATATTGGTGCATAACCCCTTAACCTAAGGAGCAATATTAAACAGTTTCAGGTGATTTATGAACTTTTACAATTCATTATTCATTCCTTTAACCAGACCTTACTGTGGCCTATGAAGGTCTGTAAAGTGTCTGTCAGATGGAAGTCCATGTATGGACTTTTGGGGTTCCATGCAAGCAGTGAAATTTATGAAAAATTCTATATGCATATGCATTTTATTGAAAGGAGAGTCTGTAACTTTCATCATGTTCAGAAAGATAATGAACTAATATTAAGAACCCTGCTTTAAGTCTGAACACACAGATTTCATCCCTAGATGTGATATTGTCTAGAACAGAAATTGGCAATCATTCAGAAGTATAATGCCCAAATCATATTTAATCTCTCACAAGCAGTGAAGAAACATCCTTTCTGGGGAAACAACAAACAGATCCCACCTGAAAGTACGGCATAGCCCAAATCTATGGCAGTGGTGTAAGCAGCCCTCTCTAAGGAAACTCCTTGCCTCTTAGGTCTTAAGTTTTGGGAGAGTATGCATCTTCACTGTTTATCTCATAGAAAAGGGAAGGGAAAAGGGCTGTCCCCAAATGTCAAAAGTCACATATGAAGCATCACACAGTACATTATAATAAAAGCACAGGAACGTTAGTGTCAGACAGACCAACACAGGTCATTATTCCTGCTCATCACTTACTATGTAACTTTAAACACATTATTTAATCTCTCTAACCTATAGTTTCCTCACCTGTAAAATCTCATGAAAATATTGTGAATTTAAATAATATATAAAAAGTATTCTGCACATTAGCTAGCTTGACAAAGAGAAGTTGCTTTAAAAAGGTTAATGTAACTTCATCTAATTTAAGCACCATTCACTATTTATCAATATTTTATGTGCCACTAAGAAAAAAAATGCTACCAATTAAACTATGGTAAGCCAATTGTAAGACGAATTCCAATATTAAAAAGATGTTAAGATGTTAAAAAAATATTAAAATCAAAGAAACAAGGAAGTTTATCCTTTTCCCAAGATATAAAGATTATAATTTCAACTAATGAAATCCTAGTTATAGTTACCTTTTATCAGTCACAAATGCTAAAATGCTTAATGGAATGGAGTGAGCACTAATAAATAAGGCAAAAAAGAAAAAGGGATAAAGAGAGAGATGATTCCAGAAGATACCAAGGAAGCATTTGCAATTGTCACAATTTCTTTCAGAGCCGCTCAACCAAATACTCAAATACTGAAAATTATAGCTCAAAGACACAAACCATACACACCTGACTTTGGCTCTTACTATTGCACTATGCTGCCTAAATACAGAAATTAAATGTAACGATAATTATGTTTAAGCAAAAAACTTGTATCAGGTTTGATTTGATATAGACCATTACTCTAATAGTGAGTTTTAAAATAGCTTTATATAATTCAAAATAAAAGTCTCTAACAACATACCTGTCAATAATCGAGCTCATTTTACTACAGCTTACGGTAAACAACATAACATATTACGTTTTCGTCTTGTGGTAGACATTTGTACTTCTCCTTGGGTGGAAAAAAAACACACACAATCATCAGTTTTCTAAAAATCTTATTCTACAAACATAGTAATATTAAAAAACATTACATGTTATTATAGAGACTTCAAAATATTTTTGTTTGTACTAAAGGCTAGAACATTTTAAAGCAAATAGCTTTAGCTGGGGCACATTTCAGGCTTTTTTTCCCTTCTAAAAAAAAGGTCTACAGGAAAAAAAATGAGGTTCACAATTCATTTTCTTTCTACTATAAAATAATCAAAATTTAAGAGCTATACTTAATACTCAGTATGTATTTTAGACTAGTTACTACAAATAGGCTGTAATAACACCATCTAATCAACAATAAACATTTGTTGCGAGCTTATTTTTGGTTACACATTATGGTAAGCTTTGGGAATACAAGGATGAAAGACAGAGTCCCTATAGGCAAAAATTTGGAATTGAATAGGGAGTTATATACCTAAATAATTATAATAAAAGAAATAATGATGGTATAGAGGAAGGAGTGAGAGGAAATACTCTTCACAATAAGTTTGCCAAGTAGTCTTCATTGTTGTTACTGAAAATATGGTCCAGAGACCATCAGCATCAACCACACCTGTGAGCTTGTCATGATAGAATCTCGGGCCCACCCAAGTCCTTCTGAATCAGAATGATATTTTAACAAAGTCCCCATGATATTTCTATCACCATTTAAGTTTGAGAAATAACAGACTAGAGGGCAGTAAGAGGTAATAGCTGAAATGACTTAAAGCCATAGGAATAGCAATTTGCAAAGGGATAGGTAGCATCATATTTGAGGCACTTAAAAGGGTTAGTATTTTATTTAGAGAAAAATTTAGCCTTGTTACAACTTACAGTTTTAATAACTACAGATAAAGGGAGAACAGGACTGGTAGTGGTGAGAGCAAGTAGAGAACAGTCTTCTTATAAAGTCTTACACCCACATTGAAGAAATTAAAATTCACTGCTTTAAAACAGAATTACAAGACTAAATTTGTCTCTCTACATTCTATACAGTTTTTCTAAAGTGTAAGGAAGGCTTAATCCATACAAGATACTTTGTCCTATAGTCATGAGTTAAAGATAAAAACCACCTTAATACTAATAAATATACTAACAGTTTTGAGGCATAAAAAAAGTCTACTTTTACTATATTTTTATTTAAAATTTAGAAAGTAGTGTAAATTAATCTGTAACTCTAACTAAACCAAAGAAGATTAAAGGTATTCTAAGAACATGGATTCTAAAATATTTTGTCATTTTCAAATGTACACTCATGAGAGGAAGAGAATAACCCTTGATAAGTGATGCTACACTGCCTGTGTGGTTATGGCTGCAGGAATGAGACTGAAGGGCTAAGACTTCTTTAAAAAAAAAAAAAAAAAGCACCAGCGGACAGGCACCCAGCTCCACCACAAAAAGCGAAGTAGGGGACCCTACACGTGCATGATTCAATCATGCACTGGGCCTCTAGTCATGGTAATAACAGAGAATGGTTCTATCACTAGAACAAAAAGAACAGTACCAAAGTAAGAGCCAATTTGGGTGAATTAAAAAGGAATAGTTTCAGTTTTAAGTTAAAAAGCCAGATCTGAGCCTTATGTGGCACTCAAAAGGTAAGAGAGGACAAACTAGAAAATGAAAAAAGGACTCCAAAACTTACGGCTTACATTAGGAAGGGCCATGCTGACTATAAGAAGAATGAATACAAAATGGTTTAGAAGATACAAATCAATGCTACATTAGTTTACTATTGTTAATAATATTCTTTCAAATATTACTTGCTGTCTAGCTAATTGAACAGCATAAAGACTGTACGTCTAACACTGTAGTCGAAGATCTTTTCCATCCAATTGACAGACATGCTGTATTTAAGGGAAAAGTTGGGGGGAAGGGGGAGTGAAATAGGCCTAAGCACCTTGGAGCAATGTTAGAAGATTCCTCTTGACTTCTTTAAATGGTGTCAAACGAATTTTACGAAAACAAAGTAGTAATAGGGGAACAAAGCAGATATGGGGAATAGTCCAAGTTCTTGTGTGACAACTACCCTAGGACTCATACTTTCAATACAAAAAAACAAAACAAACAAACCAAAAAACTAGCCAGTCACACATGCCCATGAGAATTCAGTTTTAGAAGACATGCAATGTTTCTACATACATAAGAAATTTCAAGTATATAGTCTGATATAGATGAAGTTTTATTATTAAGTCTTTTTTCTTAAATATTAACATTAATAGGCCAGTATGATATGCAATAATATGTCTTTGAAAGGATCAGTTAATGTCATTGGAATCCAAAGTTCACAAATCCTATATAGTAAAAGCCTAATATGCTAAGTGTCCAACCATTCGACCAGTTGCTATGACACACACTGACCACCAGGGGGCAGATGCTCTGACCAGTAGGTTAGCTTGCTACTGGGGTGTGGCTGATTGGCCTGGGTGAGACAGACTGGACAGACCCTGGAGCCCTCCCGCAGTCCCTTCCTGGCCCCTATCCCATTTGCTTCTCCAAACTAAACTCCATATGTTCTTTTCCCCCTTGCTTTACTCCAGCCCCATTTGCTCCTTCTGTTCCTCAGGAATTCCATGGTCTTTTTTCTTTCTTTCTTTCTTTCTTTCTTTCTTGATTAAGGTATTACATATGTGTCCTTATCCACCACTAACCCCCCTCCCCCACCCCGCTCATGCCCTCACCCTCCTTGTGTCTGTGTCCATTGGTTAGGCTTATATGCATGCATACAAATCCTTTGGTTGATCTCTCTCCCTTACCCCCACCCTTCCCTACCTTACCTCTGAGGTTTAAGCATCTGATCGATGCTTCTCTGTCTCTGGATCTGTTTTTGTTCATCAGTTTATGTTGTTCATTATATTCCACAAATGAGTGAGATCATGTGATATTTATCGTTCTCTGACGGACTGATTTCACTTTGCATAATGCTCTCCAGGTCCATCCATGCTGTTGCAAAGGGTAGGAGTTCCTTCCTTTTTACAGCAGCATAGTATTCCATTGTGTAGATGTACCACAGTTTTCTAATCCACTCATTAGCTGATGGGCACTTAAGCTGTTTCCAAATCTTAGCTATTGTAAATTGTGCTGCTATGAACATAGGGGTGCATATATCCTTTCTGATTTGTGTTTCTAGTTTCTTGGGATATATTTCTAGAAGTGGGATCACTGGGTCAAATGGGAGTTTCGGTGAAGATATTGCTTCGGCATATGTCTGAGATTTTGCTGCCTATGGATTCCTCTAAGATTTTTATGATTTCCCATCTTATATTTGTCCTTTATCCATTTTTAGTTTATTTTTGTGTATGGTGTAAGTTGGTGGTCTAGTTTCATTTTTTTGCATGTATCTGTCCAATTTTCCCAACACCATTTATTGAAGAGACTGTCTTGACTCCATTGTATGCTCTTGCTTCCTTTGTCAAATATTAATTGAGCACAGTGGTTTGGGTTGATTTCTGGGTTCTTTATTCTATTCCATTGGTCTATATGTCTGTTCTTGTGCCAGTACCAGGCAGTTTTGAGTGGCTTTGTAATACAGCTTAATACCTGGTATTGAGATCCCTCCTACTTTGTTCTTCTTTCTCAGGATTGCTATTCGGAGTCTTTTTTTATTCCCAATATCATTTTTGTTTCACTGCCTCCTCCTATAATAACTGCCCAAAGAAGGGGATCTCTCTCAGATCTTCACATTCTTGCCATTCTGATCACAACTGAAACATTTTTCTTCATTGAAGGCTTCTCTAATTACGTAATGAAAGCAGTCACCAGTCTCTATTATCCATTTTAATTCTCTGCACAGAACTACAATTTTTTTTAATTTACTATTTGTCCTCCCTTCTTTTAGAATGCAATCCTCCTGAGAGCAGGAATAATTTCTGCCTTGATCATCACAGTATACAAATAGTATCTGAACATAGCTGGCACAATAAATTTTGTAGGATAAATTAATACAACAGGAAAAATTTTTTTTTTTTTTTTTTTAATGAATCTTTATTGTTCAGATTACAATTGTTTCTCCTTTTTCCCCACATATCTCCCCACCACCCAGTTCCTACCCCTCCCTCTTCCCTTACCTACCCCCTCCCCCCCGCTGTCCTTATCCATAGGTGTATGATTTTTTGTCCAGTCTCTTCCTATACTCCCCACACAGACACCCCTTTCCCCCTGAGAATTATCAATCCACTCCCATTCTATGCCTGATTCTATTAAGTTCACCAGTTTATTCTGTTCCTCAGATTTTTAATTCACTTGACTTTTAGATTCACTTGTTGATAGATATGTATTTGTTGTTCATAATTTTTATCTTTCTTCTTCTTTTTCCCTCTTTTTAAAGAATACCTTTCAGCATTTCATATAATGCTGGTTTGGTGGTGATGAACTCCTTTAGCTTTTTCTTATCTGTAAAGCTCTTTATCTGCCCTTCAATTCTGAATGATAACTTTGCTGGGTAGAGTAGTCTTGGTTGTAGGTTCCTGCTATTCATCACTTTGAATATTTCTTGCCACTCCCGTCTGGCCTGCATGGTTTCTGTTGAGAAATTAGCTGATAATCGTATGGGGGCTCCCTTGTAGGTAACTAACTGTTTTTCTCTTGCTGCTTGTAAGATTCTCTCTTTGTCTTTTGCTCTTGGCATTTTAATTATGATGTGTCTTGGTGTGGTCCTCTTTGGATTCCTTTTGTTTGGGGTTCTGTGTGCTTCCTGGACTTGTAAGTCTATTTCTTTCATCAGGTGGGGGAAGTTTTCGTTCATTATTTCTTCAAATAGGTTTTCAGCATCTTGCTCTCTCTCTCTTCTTCTGGTACCCCCATAATTCTGATGTTGGTTCGCTTGAAGTTGTCCCAGAGGCTTCTTACACTATCTTCAACTTTCTGAATTCTCTTCTCTTCATGCTTCTCTGGAGGAGTGTCCTTGGCCTCTTTGTATTCCAAATCTTTGAGTTGATTCTTGCAATCCTCTAGTCTGCTTTTGGGTCTCTGTATAATATTTTTTATCTCAGTCAGTGTATGTTTAATTTCTAGTTGGACCTCATTGAATTTATCGGCCTTTTCCATGAAATTCTTGAAAAACCTTATAACCGTGGTTTTGAACTCTATGTCCAGTCGCTTGTTCTCCTCCATTTCTTTGGTTTGTGATCTGTTTCCTTGCCTTCTCATATTCTCTGCTTCCCTAAGTTGGTAGGATAGTTGTGTGTACTAGGTGTCCTATTGGTTCAACGGGTCAGCCTCCCAGTTACTTGAGGTGGACACTCTTGGTGTACCCTTGTGTACTGTGTGTCCCCCAGCAGGAGCTACAGCAAGGGCTAGTTTTCTCCTCCTTTGCTTGGGCGGTTTTGGAGCAGTCTGACTGGAGCTGCAGTTGGTTAAGCTGCTCCAGAACAGGCCATTTATATGCAAAAGCCGCTGTGTGGAGCCTGGGCGGGTTTGTAGAATGTGCGGGGCGGGGCCTCAGGGCAGGGCGGGGCCTCAGGGCGGGGCCTCAGGGCTGGGTGGGGTCTCAGGGCGTCACTAGGCTGGGGCGTGGCCAACGGGGATGGCTGCCTCAGCCGTCTCTGCCTTTCCACGTTTCCAAGTCCCTGCGCCCCGAGCTCCAGCGCAGTAAACAATGATTGCTGGGCGCACCACTGCAAAAGTCACTCTCACTTTCCGACCCGATGGCCGAGAGTCCAGTTTCTCCCCGTAGGTGCCTGGGTCCCCAGAGTCTCCCCAGAAACTGGATTTCAGAGTGATCGGGAGCTTGTCTCCCTGCGGGTTGAAGAAAAGCCGCGCACCCAGCCGCCCGCCGCCAGCCCGATTCGCGAGCCTTCGTACCTCAGCTTTTCAGCGATTGTGCTTCTTTCTCTTCTTAGTTGTAAATCTTCCACTCAGCCAGCTTTCCCGTGGTTCTGGGTGGTAGACGTTTTTGTCTTTTAGTTGTATTTTTTAAATTGTTGTGTGAGACAGCAGATTAGTTGTTTAACTATGCCGCCATCTTGGTTCCTCTCAGGAAAAATTTTTAAGTAAAACTTTCTTCAAACTATTGTGTCAAGATAGCTTATGGATTCTGAAATATACTTTTCTGGAAAAGTGTCATTCCAAAGTGCATTCTAAGATACAATCCTATCATTACCTTTTGTATTTTGGGGGATCTTTTGAACTGATTCTTCAGAAAACTATAGGTTCAATGTATTCTTCAATATGGCTGACCATCAGTCTCAAAATTCTGTTTAAACAAAAAAAAAAGTAACTGTTAGATTTATTCAACTTTTAAAATTTTGAAATATAATAAAATTTAGAACTTTGTCACAAAATGTACATAACAAATGCTAAACTCTATAAACTTATTCTAAAAAGAAATAATTTTAAAATAAATTAAAACAATCACTTTAAATTTTAGTGCAGAAGTCAAATGACAAAAGTATAAAAATAACTAACTATAAAAATGTTATGGATACACTATATAATTTGTGGCATTGATGCCAATGTATGGGGGGTGGAGAAAAGAAAGAGTAGAATTATTGAAGTTATCAGCTTAAAAGAGATGGTTAAAACTATAAGATGTTTTATGTAAGACCCATGGTAAGCGCACGCACACGCACACACACACACACACACACACACACACAGTCAATGACACATAAAGGAAAACAGTAAGAGAGAAAAAAATGACAAAAAGCTACAAGACACAAAAATAATGAACAAAATGGCAATAGTGAGTCCTTCTCTATCTGTAATTACTTTATACGCAAAGGAACTGAAGTTACCAATCAAAAGATATGGGTGCAGCTGCCCTGGCCAGTGTTGTACAGTGCACAAATCATCATCCTGTGCACCAAATGGTCATGGGTTTCATTCCAGGTCAGGGTACATACCCTGGTTTCAGGTTCCATCCTTAGTAGGGGGATGAGGCAACTGACCGATGTTTCTCTCTCTTTCTCTCCCTCTCCCTTCCTCTGTCTCTAGAATCAATGAAAAATATAACCTCAGGTGAGGATTACAAAAATAAAAAAAGAGAGAGAGAGAGAGAGAGAGAGAGAAAGAGAGGAAAACATAACACAAAAAAACAAGATCCATTTCTATACTATCTACAAGAGACTCCACTTTAGATTTCAGGACCCACAGAGGTGTGAAAGTTAAAGATTGGAAAAAAGATAGTCCAAGTAAATGGTAACTAAGAAAGCAGGAGTGGCCATACTTATATAAGACAAAATAGACTTTAAGACAGAAACTGGGAGGGAAGGTGGGTGGGAGGTAATCAACCAAAGATCTTGTCTGTATATATGTATAACCCATGGACACAGACAGTAGGGTACTGAGGCCTGGGGCGGGCTGGAGGGGGTCAATGGGGGAAAAGGGGACATATGTAATACTTTCAACAATAAAGAATTATTTTTTTAAAAATTTTTAAGTAAATTATTTTTTAAAAAAACTATCACAAGAAACAAAAATAAAGCATTATATATTAACCCTTTGCACTCGCTTGCTTTTTTCTCGATTCCTTTATTCTAATGCTAACCGTGTCGAGTCACACTTGACATCTGAGTGCAAAAGGTTAATAAAGGGTCAATTTGTCTGGAATGTATAATTATAATAATAAAAGTACAATATGCTAATTAGACTGGACGTCCTTCCAGACACCTCTCCGGAAGACCTTCCAGAGCTGCGAGGGAAGCCTGTATCCCGGGTGCCTGCTGGAGGCTGGAGGGAAGCCTGGGTCCTGAGTGCCAGAGGGAAGCTGGTGCCGGCAGCTGGGAGAAGAAAGGCCTATTCTTGCACGAATTTCGTGCATCAAGCTTCTAGTAAATATATATAAACCCCACATCAGAGCACCTAAATATTTGATACAAACATTGACAAACTGAATAAAGAAACAGAGAGTAACACGATAATAGATTTTAATACCCAAGTTTCAATAATGGATAGAACATCCAGACAGAAGATCAATAAGGAAACAGATGGCTTGAATACTGTAGACCACATGAACTTAACAGACATATACAGAATATCCCACGCCATAGCAGAATATATTCTTCTCTAATATACATAAAACATTCTCCAGGACAGATCACATATTAGGTCACAAAACAAGTCATGACAAATTTAAAAAGCTTGAAATCATATCGAATATCTTTTTCTGACAACAACAGAATAAAACTAGGAATCAGTAACATAAGGAAAACTGGAAAATTCACACACGTGTATAAATTGAAAAACACCCCTTGAACAACCAATGAGTCAAAGAACAAATCAAAAGGGAAATTAGAAAGTATCTTGAGACAGAAACATAATATATCAAAACTTACAGAATGAAGCAAGGGCAGTACTAAGAGGGAAGTTTATAGTGGTGGTAAATACATTAAAAAAAAAAAAAAGACCTCAAATAAAGCCCTAACTTTACACCTCGAAAAACTAAAAAAGAACTAAACCCCAAGTTAGAAGAAAATAAAAAATATTAAAGAAACAAACAAAATAAAGACTAGAAAAGCAACAGAAAAAAGTTTTTAGAAAAAAACAACAACAAAAAGAGGAAACATTATAACTGATACCACAGAAATACAGTATCATAAAAGACTATTATGAACAATTAGATGCCAACAAATTCAATAACCAAGAGGAAATAAATCCTAAAACATACAACTACCAAGACTAAATCATGAAGAAACAGGAAATCCGAACACACCTTTAACTAATACGAATATTGAATCAGTAATAAAAGCCTCCCAACAAAGTAAAGCCAGAACCAAACAGGTTCACTGGTGAATTCTACAAACATTTTAAAAAGAATTTAATTATCATCAATCCTTCTCAAACTCTTCCCAAAATTGAGGAGGGAATACAACCAAACTCATTTTATGAAGCCAACATTACCTGATACCAAAGCTAGACAGACTCCACCAAGTAAAGAAAACTATAGGCCAATATCTCTGATGAATACAGATGCAAAAATCCTCAACAAAATATTAAACCAAATTCAACAACACATTACAATCAAGTGAGATTTATCCTTGGGATGCAAGGATGGCTCAATATATAAATATCTGTAAAACTGTAAAAAATAAAGATAAATTTTAAAAATCAATCAATTAACAAAAAAAGGATAAAAATCACACGATTATCTCAATGCAGAAAAAGCATGTGACAGAACTGAATACCCTTTCATGATAAAAACACTATACAAATTAGGAATAGATAGAAGTTCTCAAGATAACGAAGTCCATATATGAAAAGTCTACAGCTAAGATCATGCTCAAAAATGAAAAGTTGAAAGCTTTTTCTTTAAAATGAGGAACAAGGCAAGGATACCCATTCTCACCACTTCTATTCAACACAGTACTGAAAGTCCTAACTAGAGCAATTAGGCAAAAAATAAAAGGCATCCAAATCAGAAAGTCTCAGTCTCAAAGAGTCAAAATAGTCATGAGAAAGAGAACTAGAGGCCTCTCACACTTCCTGACTTGAAAAAATTACAAAGCCACAGTAATCAAAACAGTATGGTACTGGCATAAAGGCAGACATATAGATCAATGGAACAGAATAGAGAGCCCAGAAATAAACCCATGTATATATCTCTATATATAAAAAGCGAAGCAACTGAAATGCAAAATGACCGGTTGCTATGACGCGCACTACAGCAGCCAACCGGCCTGATCGGAGCCCCGATCGCGCCGCCCCCCCCACCTGTGGCCCCTCCCCGCAGCTGGCCCCACTCCAGATCGGACCCCCCACCCTAATCGGGGGTGGGGCTGGCCAGCCAACCACCCGCATCCCCTCCCCCCTGCTGGCCCAGACCCAATCAGCTCCCATCAGGGCAGGCCGGCCAGACCCCACCTATGCACGAATTCATGCACCTGGCCTCTAGTAGTCAAATACTAGTAATCTTCAACAAGGGTGCCTAGACTACATAAGAGAAAGGATAGTCTCTTCAATAAA
Organism: Eptesicus fuscus; assembly: GCF_027574615.1. NCBI lineage: Eukaryota > Metazoa > Chordata > Mammalia > Chiroptera > Vespertilionidae > Eptesicus > Eptesicus fuscus. The sequence goes on along the minus strand of NC_072474.1, from coordinate 84,241,947 downwards.
TGGTGCTGGGAAAACAGAATATTCATGCAAATAAATAAAACTGGACCCTTATCTTACACTACACTCATATACACAAAATCAAATCAAAATGGATTAAAGACTTATGTGTAAGACCTAAACCTATAAAACTCTTAGAAAACACAGGAGAAAAGTTTCAAGTCACTGGATTTGGCAACAATTTCTTGAATATGACATAAAAAGGAAATACAAGCAAAAACTGACAAATGGGACTATAGCATACCAGAAAACTTTTGCACAGCAAAGGAAATCAACAAAATGAAAAGGCAATTTAATGAATGGCAGAAAACATCTGCAAATCATTTATCTGATAAGGAATTAATGTCCAAAATATATTAGGAACTCCTACAACTCAGCAGAAAAATCATTTAACCCAATTTAAAAAATGGGCAAAGGACTTAAATAGCCATTTCTCCTAAGAAGACATACAAATGGCCCACAGGTATGCAAAAAGGTGCTCAACATCACTAATTACTAGAAAACTGTAAATCAAAACTACAAGGAGATATCATAACACATCTGTTAGGATGGCCATTATAAAAACAAAAAAATCAAAGATTAACAAGTACTGGCAATGATATGAAGAAATTAGAACCCTGTCCACTGTTGGTGGAACTGTAAAATGATGTGGCCACTATAAAAAATAAGATAAAGGTTTCTCAAAAAATTAAAAATAGAAATACCATATGATCCAGAAATCCCACCTCTGGGTATTTATTCAAAAGAAATGAGAATAGAGCCTAAATAGATCGTTGTACTTCCATGTTCAGTGTAGCATATTCACAATAGCCAAGAGGTGGAAACAACCTAAAAGTCCACCCATGGATTAAATGGTATATACATACAATGTACTATATGCAGCCTTTAAAAATGAGATCCTGTCCTATGTGATAACATGGATGAACCTTGAGAACACTTGCTAAGTGAAATAAATTAGTTACAGAAGGACAAATAATACATAATTCCATTTACATGAGGTATCTAAAGTAGTTGAATTCATAGAATCAGAAAGTAGAATGATGGCTGCCAGGGCCTTGGGGGTGAGAGGGAGATAGGGAGTGGCTATTCAATAGATATAAAGCTTCCGCTATAGGTGTGTATTTTCCTCTGACTTCTTTCAGGATTTTTTTCATCTTTGATTTTCTATAGTTTGAAAATGACATGCCTAAGTGTCATTTGGGGCGGGGAGGAGCGGCATTTATCTGCTTGGTGAACTCTGAGCTTTCTGGATCTGTGGTTTAGTGTCTGTATAAATTTGGAGAAATCCTCAATCATTATTGTTTCAAATATTTCTTCTGCTTCTTTCTCGTACTTCTCCTTCTGGTATTCCCATTACATGTATGTTACACCTTTTGTAGCTGTCCCATCCTTGGATATTCTGTATTTTTCAGTCTTTTTCTCTTTGCTTTTCAGTTTTTGAGGATTCCACTGAGATATCCTCTAGCTCAGAGATTCTTTCCTCAGCTGTGTCCAGTTTACTAGTAAGCCCATCAAAGTAATTCTTCATTTCTGTTAGTTTTTATCTCTAATATTCCTTTTGGTTCTTTCATAGGATTTCCATCTCTCTGCTTACATTAGCCATCTGTCTTGCATGCTGTCTATTTTACCCATTAGAGTCCTCAGCATACTAATCCTAGTGTTTTAAATTCCTGGTCTGATAATTCCAACATCCTTGCCATGTCCGGTTCCGATGCTTGCTCTATCTCTTCAAACTGTGTTCTTTGCCTTTTGATATGGCTTGGACATGATGTACTTGATAAAAGGAATTGCTATAAATAGGCCTTTAGTATGATAGTGGTGAGATGCAGGGAGAGGGGGAGCATTGTACAGACCTATCAGTAGGTCCAATCTTTTAGTGAACCTGTGCCTCTGAACTATGAACTTCATAAGAGCTTCATATCTCAGCTTCTTATCTCAGTTTTTTTTCCTCCCTCCTTAGAAGGGATAGAATGGTGAGACTGGGCTAGAGTTGGGTATTTCCCTTTTCCCACATACAGACTAAAGGGGCTGGGAATTTCCCTTCCTCCAGGTCATTTAGGCTCTAATAATACCCAAGCAGTTTAGACTCTGGTTTTAGTTCCCTCTGAGTGAAGGCCTTGTTAAAAAGAATAGAGTCTCGTGGTCTATTTCAAAAGTGTTCCTTCTTTCCTCCCTCTGCTGGAAGCAAGCATGGATTTTTCTCTAATATTTAATGTGGGAATCTGGTCAAGTTCCAGGAAGTAAATCTCACAATATTTGCAGGCCCCTTTATGACCAGGTCCCCCTGGAGTCTTTAACTGTTAAAGTTGTCCATAAGCTTCCAGCAATTTGTTAATTATAGTTCAGGTTTCCTACCCAGCACAGTTCCTTAAGGTGATTTCAACCAGTGAGTCTGTTCTGGGAAGCTGTTCCTCCTTATATTTGTCTGTCTGACTCTCCCCTCTTGGTGGCAGTGGTTTGCACTGTGTCTTTCCCTCTCCTATGGATTTAAGAAGAGTTGTTGATTTATAGGCACTTAATAATGTGAAGGAATTAGTTAACAACAAAGGATTTCTAGGGCCTTTCTTATAACAGACCATGATAAAGACTAATGAATGACATGATATAACTGCAAAGGAACTGCCATAGTACTTATTATTTATATTTGCTAGATTTCCTATGAATTAGTCCTCGATAGTTTCAAACATACCATTTCTTATAATGAAGCACTCAGGAAGTCTAATAAAAATAAAACTTTAATCAAATGATGACTTTAAGAATTCTAACAAAAGTATATGAATTACTTTCATCGATGCCTCTGTATCAGATAATACAGAAAAGGTCATGACCCAACAGAGAATGATGACCCTATTTATAGAATATTTAAGGAACTGACTATTCAGATTATAGATGCTTCACATTTTGTTTCTTCCCCCACCTCCTTATTGTGTGTGTGTGTGTGTGTGTGTGTGTGTGTGTGTGTGTGTGTCTAATTTAGTTTTTATTTTCAACTTTGAGAAGGAAAATTAGGGCGAATTTTACTAAATTAAAATTTTTGGTGTGAAAAGAACTTCAGAAGCCTGTCAATTTCAATTCGCAATGTTCTTTCACTAACAAAAGTTTGGTGAGATATGTAAAAACTTGAAAGTAGTTATGTCTTCTGACCCAGTAATTTCACTTTGAGAAATAAAGTAAATAATCAGAAATGTATCCAAAGTTTTATAGTCATTGCATTCTTATTTAAAATAGTAAACCTAGAAAAAAATTTAACCGTCCAATAGCAGTAACAGTAGCATCAAAATATATCAAACATAAATCCAAATATGCCAAAAGTAACAACTGTGGTTATTCCTAAGTAATTATTTTAGCTTATGAATTTTTTTAAATTTCTTTATTGATTAAGGTGTCACATATTTGTCCTCATCCCCCCATTCCCATCCCACACCCCTCCCCACGGATGCCCCAACCCCCTGTTGAACTTAACCATTGGTTAGGCTCATATGCATGCACACAAGTCCTTTGGTTGATCTCTCCTCCCTCCGCCCACCCTCCCCTATCCTCCTCTGAGGCCCGATAGTCCGATCGATGCCTCCTTGTTTCTGGTTCTGTTCTTGTTCATCAGTCTATGTTGTTCATCATTTCCCCTAGATGAGCGAGATCATGTGTCACTAGAGATATACTTATAAGAACTGAATGTGATACGAGCAATAATAGTTATGCTGACAGGCAAATGAATCAGTAGTTATGCTGACAGGCAAATGAATCAGTCTGTAGTGAGTTTCTTTCTGGACCAACAGTTCTTTTGAGACCCAATATCAATGTCCACCAGTTTCTTATGTGTACATGTCGGCACTGACCCCTCAGCTCTGGATGGTGGACAAATGGTGGTAATGCAGGTCCGACTCCCTCTGGTTTGGTCTCGGCCAGACCCAGGGCACGGCTTCACCTGGACTCAGGGGCACGTGGCCTCACCCGGACCCAGGTGCGCACGGCCTCACCCGGACCCGGGACCCAGCCTCACCCGGATCCAGGGGCACATGGCCTCACCCGGACCCGGGATCCAGCTTCACCCGGACCCAGGGGCGCGTGGCCTCACCCGGACCCAGGTGCGCGCGGCCTCACCCGGACCCGGGACCCAGCCTCACCCGGATCCAGGGGCACACGACCTCATCCGGACCCAGGATCCAGCTTCACCCGGACCCAGGGGCGCGAGGCCTCACCCGGACCCAAGGGTGCGTGGCCTCACCCAGGCCCAGGTGCGTAGCTTATGAATTTTTTAAAAACTTTTTCTTTCGTACTTTCTAAAGTTCCTTCCATAAACATGCATTATTTTTATAATCAGAAAAACTTAATTGCTGCCTTTTTTCTTCCTTTTCTTTTAATTGTTTAATAAAAGAGCACTGGCAACCTAGCTGGTTTGGCTCAGTGGACAGAGCTTTGGCCTGCTGACCAAAAGGTCTCAGGTTCGATTCCAGTCAAGGGCAGATGCCTGGGTTTCGGCCTCGATCCCCAGGAGGCAGCCAATCAGTGATTCTCTCTCATCATTGTTGTTTCTATCTCTGCTCCCTTCCTCTCTGAAATCAATAAAAATATATTTTTTTTAAAAAGCACTGGCTATACATAAGGAACATAAAGTACATGCTTCTCCATTCCACAGAATGAAAACTGAATAACAAAGTAACACACTCCCATTATAAAACATAAATAAGAGATTTTTTTCTTATACTAATATAGCATTCACATAACTTAAACTTTAAATTGCACTTATTAATAATTTTTAAATTATTATTAAAATGGTTAACTCTGGAATCTGGGTTTTTATAAAACGGAAACCACAACTAATCTTTTTCTAACCTAATAACCTGTTGACCCACTGACCTACTTTCTAATTTAGGTTAAATCTGGTATCACAGATATTTCTGGGACTGATAGATCTATTAGCATTAATTAAAAGCAGTGCTAAATTTAATTAATATAATACAAAACCTAATCAACAATCCTTAACTATATTTATCACCATTTATAAAAAATTCTAATTTGCTTCTGCAGACTATTAAGTGTTTGTAGTATAACTAAAAATATAATTATTTCTGAGAACAATTTTAACTTGTGAAGATCTAAATACACTTAAAATTAATTGTTTAATATATGAGTAAAGATGAAGTTAAACAGTAATTCTCAATTCAATACTAAATGAGAACATTAGCCTACCTCTACAGTGGATGTAAAATATTAGCATGATGAAAATCATTCTTGACTCCATAGCAATTTTTAAGACTAACTTAAATTAAAAATTGAAGAACAAGAAACACAACCCATACCAAAGTCTCATGGAACAAAGTCTCATGAAGAAGGCTCTACAAACACATCAAATGATACCAGAACTGTAGCCTGTCAAATGTCTAGATGCAAGGTAAAATTTTGAAGCCTCATTTAATAAACAAAAACTGAAAAATTAATACAGTTCTCTTAGTGGCATATAAGACTATTACAATGACTCAACTAAAGTATTTCTTCAAATAATGCCTGAGCTCCCAATTCATGTAACGGACTGATCTGGTCCACCAAAACACATGAACATCTCATTCCTTTTTCAGAGATGAGACTGAGGCTTGAGCCTGTCCCCAGCCTCAAATGAGCCCTACAGAAGGTTCAGGGAGAGCCCAAGCCTGAGAGTAAGAGTGAACTTCACAATGAACCTGGTACCATTACCCTGAATCTACACCACCACAAAACTACATCCCGAACCAGGCCTCTATGCTAATATCAGCAGGAAGAAAGGAAAGAACCTCTGATAGAATAATGGCCCCACTAAAAGGACCATGCCCTAATCCCTGAAACCTGGGAATATGTTACTTTATATGGCAAAACAGGATCTGCAGATGTGATTAAGCTTAAAGATCTTGAGGAGATTATCCTGGATCGTCTGGGTCAGCAGTCGCCAACCGGTGGTCCACAGACCACTGGTGGTCCGTGAGGTCCGAAAGGTTGGTGACTGCTGGTCTGGGTGGTCCAATGTAATCACACGAGTCTTTAAAAGTAGAGGGCCTTTCCTGGGAGATATATGAGACAGAAGGAGGGTCGGAAAGATGCAATGATGCTGGTTTTGAAAGTGAAAGACGGTGGCCACAAGCCAAGGATCTTGGGCAGCCCCTCAAAGATTGAAAACACAAGGAAACAGATTCTCCCCTGAAGTCTCCAATAAGAAATGCAGCCCTGGTAACACCTTGATTTTACCCCAGTGAGACCCATGTACATCTTGAGCTGTAGGACAGTAAGCTAATAAATCTGTACTGTTTGTGATAACTGGAAAAACAGCAACAGAAATTTAATACAGGTCCAAAATCTCTGGCAAATCTTGATTAAATCTGCCTTTCCCAAATCCTCTCTCTCAATATTTACAATAAACTGCCTAGAAAACCATCAAGACCAATCCCATTATGCCCTACTTTCCTTTTATATCAGTCACCAGGAGGGCCCCAAGACTCCCAGGTCATTCCTCATCACCTGGACTCTTGTCCTTATATACTCCGTATATCCCTATATACTCTGTATATCCCTAAATTGGCCCATTTCCCCTTCCTTTCTAGATTTCCAAAATCCTTTAACTGTGCCCTCTGGAACTCACAGTATGTCATTAGCAAAATATACTATTTCTGCAATAGTATTGCTACACACTCTCTTCACCTTTCTTGCACAAATGGAAATCTCACTCTCCTCTACTTCTGCTCTAGTTCCATCCTTTCAAATGATGGCTTTTTTTCTCTCTGCTATGTCCCATATGACTAGGCCCTGGTGGTAAGATAGACTTCCTTATTCCTCATTATCACTTCTAAGTTATTCTTTCTCCCCTCCCTAAAATTTCCAGCTTTGACTCTCATATCTCCAAGACTTATCAGCTATCATCCTCTCCTTGTTGTAACTGTTCATAAATCCCAGAACAAGCCCTTTTATTCCCCAAAGGCTGTTACTCTCTCCAACACCTCTTTTGTCACTGTTTTTGGATTTTTAATATCTACATAAATGATCCTCCCAACATCTTGACCAGTCAGTTCCTTGTCCTCTTCTCCACCAGCAATCCTGTGCTCCATCCTATCTCCTATTCATTCCCCTGGAGTTACTCTAGAACTCACTATTACCAATAATCACAAACACCTCTCCATCAGTTTCAAGCACCTTTCCTCATACAAGCTAATATAACATGTAATCAGCTTGATTCAAAACCACAAAAATAAAACAAGACTTTTTTTAAACTGGCAATATAGCTCTAATTTCTTTATGTTCATGTCTTTTGCTAAGCAAGTGTTTTAAAAATATATTTTTACTGATTTCAGAGAGGGAGGGAGAGGGAGAGAGAGAAACATCAACAATGAGAATCACTGATTGGCTGCCTCCTGCAAGCCCCCTACTGGAGATCGAACCAGCAACCCTGGCATGTGCCCTGATTGGAAACAGAACTGTGACCTACTGGTTTATAGGGTGACGCTCAACCACTGAGCAACACGAGCCGGGCTGGACTTTTTTTTTTTTTAAACCTGTCCTAGCCTTCTAATCTTTGCAGGGCCCTCACAGTTTCTCATCCCATAAAAGGCACAAAGGAGCAAGGTAAGTTGATCTGATATGATCAGGGAATAATATCAGATAGTAACAGTCTCTGTTGGTCAGGTTGCTCAACACTTAATCAGAGATTCTTAATTCTTTTTCATGTTTTTCTAAATGCTACTCTTCCTTTTTGCCATATAGTGTTTATAATGCAGACCAGAGGCCAGGTGCACAAAATTCGTGCATGGGGGAGTGTGGGTATCTCTCAGCCCAGCCTGCACCCTCTCCAATCTGGGATCCCTCTCACAATCCAGGACTGCTGGCTCCCAACTGCTCACCTGCCTGCCTGCCTGACTGCCCCTAACCACTTCTGCCTGTCAGCCTGATCACCCCCTAACCACTCCCCTGCCAGCCTGATCAATGCCTAACTGCTCCCCTGCCGGCCTGATTGCCGCTAACTGCCCTCCCCTGCAGGCCTGGTCACCCCTAACTCCCCACCCCTGCTGGCCCAATTGCCCCTAACTGCCCTTCCCTGCCAGCCTGGTCCCCCACAACTACCCTCCCCTGCAGGACTGGTCCCCCCCAACTACCCTCCCCTGCCAGCCTGGTCACCCCTAACTGCCCTCCCCTGCAGGCCTGGCCCCCCCCCAACTGCTCTCCCTACTAGCCTGGTCGCCCCTAACTGCCCTCCCCTGCAGGCCTGATCACCCCCAACTGCCCTCCCTTGCAGGCCTGGTCCCTCCCAACTGCCCTCCCCTGCTGGCCTGATTGCCCACAACTGCCCTCCCCTGCCAGGCCATCTTGTGGTGGCCATCTTGTGTCCACATGGGAATGGCCATCTTTGACCACATGGGTGTGGCCATCTTTTGTGTTGGAGTGATGGTCAATTTGCATATTACCTCTTTATTATATACAATAAGCCATTCCATGGCAAAATGCAATGGCTGCTTACAATTCTAATATAGCTGAAGTCGTGCTCACATAAACTTTTTATAATTTCGAATATAGCATTTTACTAACATAGACACAAATAATACAAATATTGAAGAACATGTGGAGGGGAATCAAGGCTTTTGGAGATCACTTGTTTTGTCATATTACAAGGCACCAATTTTTCTTTCAAGCTTCATCTCTCATTGTACCCTCATTGTACACATACTACCTATTTTCTAGCCACACTAAACTTGTACTTATCACCCTTCCCATGAAGTAGAAAATAAAGGTCCCTGGTAAACAAAGGTCTGCCCATTAGTGCTCAACATATTATCAACACAAATGACTTCTTAATACACTAGAGGACCGGTGCACAAAATTCGTGCACTTGGGGGGGAGGGCGTCCCTCATCCCGGCCTGCACCCTCTCACAGTCTGGGAGCCCTCGGGGGATGTCTGACTGATAGCTTAAGGCTTGCTCCCCCCAGTCGGCAGTTGGAATCCTTAGTGCTGGTGTGGAGGCAGGAGAGGCTCCCACCACCATTGCTATACTTGCCAGCTGTGAGTCCAGCTTCTGGCTGAGTGGCGCTACCCCTGTGGGAGCACACTGACCACCATGGGGCAGCTCCTGCATTGAGCATCTGCCCCCTGGTGGTCAATGCATATCATAGCAACTGGTCGATCCATCATTGGGTCAATTTGCATATTAGCCTTTTATTAAACAGGATTAGAATTGATCTTCTCAGGAAATCACATTGTCATTCACATCAGGATTCAATTAATCAATATGTAAAATTCATATTGTTAGTGGAAAACTAAACAGAGACACTTTGTATTAGTTCCCAATGGCTGGTATAACAAATTACTACCAACTTAATGGAAAGAAACAACACAAATTTATTATTTCCCAGTTCCGGAGGTCAGAGTCCAACACTGGTCTCACTGGGCTAAACTCAAGGTGCTTGTAGAGTTGCATTCCTTTCTGGAAACTTCAGCAAAAAATCTGTTTCCTTGCCTTTTCAAGCTTCTAGAGGTGCCCCTCCTCAATCTTCAAAGCTAGCAGCAGGCCACGCCCTTCTCTGGCTGCCATCTCTTCTGTCTCCCACATACCTCATAAAGACCCTGTGAGACTCTGGCACTATGGTCATGGCAGAGGGGACGGCAGTGCTGAGGTGGTACAGGCCGAGCACCAAGGCGCAGGATTTCTATAATTGGCCTGATGAATCCTTTGATGAAATGGACAGTACACTAGCTGTGCAGCAGTATATTCAACAGAACATAAGAGCAGATTGTTCCAATATTGACAAAATTCTTGAACCACCTGAAGGCCAAGATGAAGGTGTATGGAAGTATGAACATTTAAGGCAATTCTGTCTTGAGCTCAATGGACTTGCTGTCAAACTTCAGAGCGAATGCCATCCAGACACATGTACTCAGATGACAGCGACTGAGCAGTGGATTTTTCTTTGTGCAGCTCATAAAACTCCAAAAGAGTGTCCTGCTATAGACTATACTAGACACACACTTGATGGTGCTGCATGTCTTCTGAATAGCAATAAATATTTTCCCAGCAGGGTTAGCATAAAGGAATCATCTGTAGCAAAACTAGGATCAGTATGTCGTAGGATTTACAGAATATTTTCACATGCTTATTTTCATCATCGGCAGATATTTGATGAATATGAAAATGAAACATTTTTGTGTCATCGGTTTACTAAATTTGTGATGAAATATAATTTGATGTCCAAGGATAACCTGATTGTACCAATTTTAGAAGAGGAAGTTCAGAATTCAGTTTCTGGGGAAAGTGAAGCATGAAGGGAATCATATAGAAAAAAAATGTACTGATCACATAATTAACATTAATTATGTACTGTATATATATCATTTTAGACACATCAATCATGTATCCATATTATAGCCTCTTTGTTTAGTATAGGTTTTTGTATGCTGAGTGTTGCCTTTTAAAATGGGAAATACTTTTTAAGTTATTCATGAGCTGTATATTCACCGGTGTGGCACTCATGGTTTTTAAATAAGATTAGTATTATCTGTTTATAATGCCTGTTAATAAAATAATTTACAGTTTGGTAAAAAAAAAAAAAAAAGACCCTGTGATTACACTGGGCCCACCCAGAGAATCCAAAATAATCTTCCCATTTTAAGGTCAGCTGATTAGCAACCTTAATTCCTCTTTTCCATGTAACACAACAGTGACAGATTCTGGAAATTAGGACATAAACATCTTTGAATGGCCATTATCTGCCTACCATTTACCATGACCCAAGAACTCTCCCTTTGGTGAAGACAAAATAAAGTATCTTGTGGGGAAGATCAGAGAATAATTTGATCTATCAATAGATAAAAGAATATGCCACCCATGCCAGTAAGCTTGTAACTTCTGAACTATTTTTTTTCCTTTCATATTTCTTCAAGGGAATTGAAAAAAATAATGTGAATGATAATTCCAGAAACTTGAGTTCAATTGCAACTGAAGTCTAAATTTATTGCTATATGGCAGCAATAAGCTATATGGATGTTTTACTGAATGGCAAAACATTTGTTTAATTTAATGTCCAAATGACTATTACAGCATACTTCCCTTTGGACCACTATTTAATGTGCTAGAGAATATACAAAAATGTTGTAACTTATAAATGTCAAACAGATATCCAAACAAGATTAATTAAGTCATAGCCATTGTGGAGCAGTCTATTTTATTTTTTAAAATATATTTTATTGATTTTAGAGAGGAAGGGAGAGGGAGAGAGAGATAGAAACATCAATGATGAGAGAGAATCATTGATCAGCTGCCTCCTGCACACACCCTATTGGGGATCGAGCCCACAACCCAGGCATGTGCCCTTGGCCAGAATCGAACCCAGGACCTTTCAGTCCGCAGGTCGACACTCTATCCACTGAGCCAAACCAGCTAGGGCAAGCAGTCTATTTTAAAAAGACAAGTGTTTGTAAATTTCTGAGATGGATCTCCAGAAAAAATAAGGGGAAGGTGGAATGAATATGAAGTATTCATAGTCACAGAATTTCATTAGTACTATAAATCTCCAGGGACCTGTTAAGAAATTTGATAATTAAGTAGTATTATGAAAATACTAGGCTTAGGATAGCTCTTTAGATATCTAGTAATTTATAACTAATATGTATTAATAAAATAATTTTTGGTATTTTATATAGCTTTGTCAATCAGACCACCAGATCCATATAAAGTACCATTAAAACATATTAATTTTTGAGTATTCCTCTAACTTTTGCAGTATAATCCCTTCATAAAATGACAGTTGGTCTGACCTATTTAATTTGGGTAAACTGCCAGGTTGCTTTTGTGCAGCCAAATAGGCCAAACAAGTTCCCGACCAACTGAAAACTAGTTCAATTAAGTTCAGATGCATCTTGAACCACAGATTCAGAAAACAACAGTATAGCATTTCCTCTTCACCAAAGTTATCATTTTATCTATGTTTATATTTAAGATAAGTTTTATTTCCTTTAAATTCTGCAATATATGATATATATCTATGCTATCCACTTCTACTTATCTCTCTATCCCTATTTATTTTCAAAGCTTTCAAATATTTGTGGGAATGTTTATCCCTTAATTGACTATTATTTTTAACCCACTGACTGATGTGCTTGATCCTTACCTGAAATGACAATGTCTAGAAAAATGGCAGGCCAAGACCCTATCTGGATTGGTGGAGTAACAAGGGAGATGGGCTCAAATGGCACAGACACCTCTTCTTGCAGCATGCAAGTATGTAGTAGTAATTATGGATAAAAGAGGAGGTGTAAATGGCACAAAAATTCACAGCCAGAAAGGCCTATGGCTTCACAGGGCACAGCCTAGACTTTTAACAAGTATTATAGAACAGAGATATACCCTTGATACAGAAGACACAGGATTTGAGATTTCTACTGATTTGTCTTCAAGTCTGCTACTAAGCCCATGCAGTAAATATGTATTTCATATACAACTGTATTTTTCAGTTCTGAAATTTCCATTTGATTTTTTTTTCTAGTTTTTAGAGATCTTTACATTCATATCAAGAGTGTTCACTTTTATCTCACTGAACATGGATATAACAGTTGCTTTAAAGTATTTTTCTGATGCCTGGCCACCACGGCTCAGTGGCTGAATGTCAATCCAAGAACCAGGAGGTCATGGTTCCATTCCTGGTCAGAGCACATACCTGGGGTGGGGGCTTGATCCCCAGTGTGAGACATGCAGGAGGCAGTTGATCAATGATTCTCCCTCATTACTGAAGCTTCTATCTCTCTCTCTCTCTCTCCCCTTCCTCTCTAAAAATCAATAAAAACATTTTTTTAAATAAAAGTATTTTTCTGATGATTCCATCATCAGGACCGTGTCAGGGTTGGCATCTGTTCATCATCTTTTCCCATAAAAAATGGTCAGATTTCCCTTTTTCTTTTATGTCAAGTAATTTTAGATTATATCCTAGACCAGTGGTTGGCAAACTCATTAGCCAAGAGAGCCAAATATCAACAGTACAACGATTGAAATTTCTTTTGAGAGCCAAATTTTTTTAACTTAAACTTCTTCTAACGCCACTTCTTCAAAATAGACTCGCCCAGGCCGTGGTATTTTGTGAAAGAGCCACACTCAAGGGGCCAAAGAGCCGCATGTGGCTCGCAAGCCTCAGTTTGCTGACCACGGTCCTAGACATTCTGAAAATTAGGTTATAAAAATCTAGATTCTATTAACATCTTCTGAAGAATCTGATTTTTTTTTTTTTAAGTTTAGACTGGAAGTACTATATTGCCTTCTGTGGGTGGTAGTTCCAAGGTCAGTTCAATTTTCAAAGTCTTTAGCATGTTATTTGGGCTTATCCTCTGTGTGCATCATCACTCAGAGGCAAATCTGAGATTTGAACAGTAGTTTATATAACTAGTATAGTTCAATTCTCTTAGTCTTTGCTTTAGGTCGGTTCTGTGCATGTGTAGCTCATGTGTGAGGTGGACTTCTGTGGATTCATACTCACCATGAGGGAATATCTTCTCATATCAGCTCTCTTTTCTCTGAGATTCCCCCAGCATGCTCTGTTTACAGGGGCCTCATTCCCAATTCCTCTGGCCAGAGAAATTATTTTCTCTCAGAGTTTTAAATAGTTGTGCCACCATGGCAATGCAACATTGCTTACAGGTGGAGATGGTCTCAGGGTAGACTTGAGAGAGCAAAAGAAAAGATCCCTTTTCCTTGTCCTCTGTCTAGAAATAGGGGTTTTTCTTGGAGTTTTTGATAATTGCTATACTAATTTGTGTAGTTCTACAATTTAGCCCATTTGGTCAAAGCTGGGACATAGATAAAAAAGGTACACTCACCATTACACAGACTATTCTTCAAGTTATGACTTCCTTTCTCAATTTGCCTACTACTATTAACTTTCAGAGTCTTTAGATGGTTTTTGTATTCTATTGACAGTTTATTAAATTTATTGGGTTGACACTGGTTAGTAAAATTATATAGATTTCAAGTGTACAATTCTATAATACATCATCTGTATATCACAGTGTGTATTTACCACCCCAAGTCAAATTTCCTTCTGTTACCATGTATTTGACCCCCTTTGCTACCTACCCCCCACCCCACTTCTCCTCTAGTAACTCCTGACAGTTTTTAGTTCCAATCAGTCAGAGAGAGAGGCTTACTCCATTTTGGCTATGCACTGAATTATGTCCATTTCCCAACACACTTACCTAATGGCTTTAGTAGTCCTTGACTAATCACTATCTAGATTCATAATTTTACTACAGGGTGCGTTGTGGTGAGTTTCTAATCCTATCATTCTCCCAGCATTTCTTACTAGCTGTGATTCTTCTATAATGGTAAAACCTTTCCTCCTAACTATTTAGTTACCTTGAAATATAATTTGTGCAGAAAAAGAATAAATGGTTGATTCTTTCATTTACCAATAGTTTGCAGAGTAATGAACTGGTTACCTACGAAGGTATTTTTTTAAAAGTATTATTATGAACTTTTGGATTATTATATAAATGTATATTTCAACCTACTGCAGTCATTACATTTTTAAAAACCTATTTTTGCCCTAGCCCAGTGGTAGGCAAACTCATTAGTCAAGAGAGCCAAATATCAACAGTACAATGATTGAAATTTCTTTTGAGAGCCAAATTTTTTAAACTTAAACTTCTTCTAACGCCACTTCTTCAAAATAGACTCGCCCAGGCCGTGGTATTTTGTGGAAGAGCCACACTCAAGGGGCCAAAGAGCTGCATGTGGCTCGCGAGCCACAGTTTGCCGACCACAGCCCTAGCTGGTTTGGCTCAGAGGATAGAGCATTGGCCTATCATTGGACTGAAGGGTCCCAGGTTCGATTCTAGTCAAGGGCACATACCTCAGTTGCAGGCTCAATTCCCAGCCCTGGTCGGGGCACATGTGGGAGGCAACCAACCAATGTGTCTCTCTCACATCGATGTTTTTCTCTCTCTGTCTCTCTAAAAATCCATTTTCTCTAAAAATCAATAGAAAAATATCCTCAGGTGAGGATTAACAAAAAGAAAAACAAACAAAAAGAAAACCAACCATACCTGTTTTTACTGAAAATTTCAAACATACAAAAAAATACAAGAGAATAAAATTATTAATCTATATACCCATCACCCATTTTCAACAATTATCAAACCATGGTCAATATTATTTCATTTATTCTGTCCCTTTCCCATTCCTTACTATCTCCCTTTGCATTATTAAAAGCAAATCTCAAGAACTATATCCTTTCATCTGTATATACTCCAGTATGATCTACAAATTATAAGGACTTTTAAAAAACATAACCACAGTTATCACTATCATACCTTTAAAATTTAACAAAAGATGTACAAGAAGTCTACACATAACAAAACATTTCTGAGAGAAAACGTTAAAGGCCTAAATATATCCAGTTATATACCATGATGATTAATGTATTAAAAGTCTCAATACTGAAAGATGTCAATATACCCAAATTGATCTATAGATTCAATATTAAGCTAGTTAATAATAATAACATAATAAATAAAAACATTAAACAAGTTTAGTATTAAGCAGGGTTTGGTTGTTTATTGGGAAACTAATAGTCTGAGTATAAAATTTTTACTGAAATTTAAAGTACCAAAAAGAACTAACACAATTTTGAAGAACAAAGCAGAAAGATTTAAAGCTACACAAATTAAAAGAGTATTGTACTGGCACAAGAACAAACAGACCAATGGAACAGAGTAGAGTCCGAAAAGTGACCCACAAATTATTGGAGTCACCTGATTTACAATAAAGGGACTATTGTATTATATTAGGGAAAGAACAGTCTTTTCAATAAATAATGCTTGACCAAATGGATTTCCATATGGAAAATAAAATGAACCAGGAATCCTACCATATACCATGCATAAACCTAAATATAAAAAATTAAAACTATTAAGTTTGTAGAAGAAAACACAGGATATTTTCTTGGTTTGGGAATAGGTAAAGATTTCATAAAACACACAAAAAACACTAACCGTAAAAGAATACTTTGTTAAAATGGCCTTTTTTTAAATAAAGAAATTATATTAATCAAGACATGCTATTCTATTAAGAGTGAAGAAATAGAAGAGTTTTAATACTTAATCCAACAAAAAAACTTATTCTATAAACAGATAAAGAACTCCTAAAAAGACAGATAATCCAATAGAAAAATGGGCAAATGACATGAACAGGCATTTCTCAAGAAGATATCCAAATGGTCAGTAAGTATATAAACATCTACTAAGCCTTTGTAGGTATCAGGGAGTTATGGATTAAAACTACAAAAATTTTACTACATACTAGTATATAGCAGAAGAGATAATATTAAAAACACTAGTAATTTCAAGTATTGGGAGGATATAGATCAATAAGAACTCTTGTATACTGCTGGTGACAATGTAAATTGATTCAACCCCTTTGGAAAATTAGAAGGATCTACTAAAGGTAAATAGGGAAATACTCTAACCCAGCAATTTCACTCTTGGATATTTAGCCAACAGAAATGCACATATGTGTACACCAAAAGACACACAAGAATATTTACAGCACCATCTAATAAAGAGAGAGATGCTAATTGACCCTCATGCCTTCGCAAAGATACTGGCACCCACAGCCAATAAGGAGGGAATATGCTAATTGACTGCCCCTCCCTCAAAGATTGCGGCGCCCACATCCAATGAGGAGGGAATACACTAATTGACTGCCCACCCTCAAAGATGAAGGCGCCCACAGCTAATAAGGAGGGAATATGCTAATCAATTGCCACTTCCTCAAAGATGGTGCCCACAGCCAATAAGGAGGGAATATGCTAATTGACTGCCATGCCCTCAAAGCCCTCAAAGATGGCAGCACACACAGCCAATAAGGAGGGAATATGGTAATTGACTGCCATGCCCTCAAAGAGGGCGGTGCCCACAACCAAAAGATGGTGGCACCCAGTTCCCTCAGCACCGCCTTGCCACATGCCTGCCTCCGGAGTCCCCCAGTCCCCTCAGCCCCCCAGCCACCCAGGGGCGGCTGAGGTGCAGGCAAGCCTCGGATGGTGGCTGCCCAGCCGCCCAGAGCCACCCGAGGCTCAGGTAACCAGGGCCGGCCAAGGCTTGTG
Source organism: Eptesicus fuscus (assembly GCF_027574615.1). Taxonomy (NCBI): domain Eukaryota; kingdom Metazoa; phylum Chordata; class Mammalia; order Chiroptera; family Vespertilionidae; genus Eptesicus; species Eptesicus fuscus. The sequence goes on along the minus strand of NC_072474.1, from coordinate 84,224,855 downwards.
CTGCTGGCAGTGGCAGCAGCAGAGGTGTGATGGGGGCGTCGCCTCCCCCCCCCGAGGGCTCCCAGACTGTGAGAGGGGGCAGGCTGGGCTGAGGGACACCCCCTCCCCCTCCAGAGCATGAATTTTCATGCACCAGGCCTCTAGTTGTTTATAAGAGTCCAAAACTGACAATTATCTAAATGTTCATCAACAGTAGAATGAAGAAATAAACTGTGGTGTATACATACAAATGATGTTATTACAAAGCAATGAAAAAGGTAAAATTATTGCTATATGAATCAACATGGATGACTGTATAAACAAGATTATCAAATAGAGACAGATATGAAGTGCAAAAACAGACAATACTATTGAATAGATAATACTAATGAACTCTGAATAAGTTACCTGTCAGAGAGCATGCTGTCAGGAGGCATGAAGAAGGCTCCTGGATTGATAAAAATGTTCTATATCTTGATCTTGGTATTGGTTAAAGAATAATGACTTCATAAAATTTCATCAAAATGACACTCAGCATTTATGCACTTCAGAATTGCATGTTTTCATTCAAAGTTGGCATTATTATCAGTCCCTTGATTTTTAATTTTTAATTTTTTGGTTATTTTGCTTGTTGGTAAAATGAAGTGTCTAATAGAAATAGGTTTCTACTTCAGTATGCCTTTTAGTTGGGTTACAAAAAGTCACATTTACTTCCTTTTTCAATATAATTACTGAAGAATTGTCTTGATGTGGATCCTTTTGATATTATAAGAGCAATAAAAAGTCTAGCCTGAAGTTAAAACTATCCCATATTCACAAACCAGAAAATTCTAAGATAGTATTTTTTCTTAAAGTAAATACAATTGATGAATTTTTCTATATTAAGGTCCAGTTCACTAGTTCCTACAGTTTGTATCTGGCAAAAAGAGGTAAGAAAACTCGAGCTTCTGAGGTTTAGCATCTAATCTAAGTTTTAACTGGAATTGAAAAGAGCAAATCAAGGCAAGGTGTCATCATAAGGTTGTTATGGAAATAAAACAAACCATTAAATGTGAAGTGCTTAGAACATGATGCAAAGCACAAAATACATGCTAAAAAATAACTGCAATTATTAATACCATTTTGAGAAACACTATAATATGTCCTTATTCTTGAATTTCCTTTAAGATATAATAAATTAAATTTAATGAATAAAACCAGATACACTTTTAAAAACAAAATGTATTTATGGGATTAAGGGAACATTTAATAGATTTTTAATGAAAGAAGCTGAAGTGAAGAAAAGTACAGGATAGATGAAAATTAAATAGACTATACCTAAAATTTTTTGAAGTTCTATATTATACTAATTGCCATTTAACTATGATCTTATGATTAAAATAACTGATGAGATAATCTGTAAGAATACTGTTACTATATAAGTATATACTATCTAATAAGAGTAATATGCAAATTAACCATCACTCCGCTACACCCACCAGCCACACCCACCAGCCAATCAGAGCAAGTATGCAAATTAACCCCAACCAAGATGGCTGCGGCCACAGAGAGCAGGAGGGAGGCTTGGGTTTCCCTGGGAATGGAGGAAGCCAAGCTTTCCACACACCCTGGCGGGCCCAGGCCTCCACTCAAGGGTACAAAGTCCCAACAGAAATGGCTGCCACTACGGAGCAAGCAGGAGGCTTGGCTCCACTCCAGGCTACAAAGTTTCAATTGTAGAAGATAAATTCCAGATACCAGGGCCTCCACTTGGGTCGCCAGGGGGTGTGGCTGGCCTGCAAACCACCATAGGCCTCTCGCCCAGGCTGCCCCACGCCCCAAGGGAACCTCCACCCTGATCCGGGACACCCTTCAGGGCAAACCAGCTGGCCCCCACCCATGCACCAGGCCTCTATCCTATCTAATATTTTAATATATTTTTATTGATTTTTACAGAGAGGAAGGAAGAGGGATAGAGAGCTAGAAACATCGATGAGAAACATCGACCAACTGCCTCCTGCACAACCCCCCACCGGGGATGTGCCCGCAACCAATGTACATGCCCTTGACCGGAATCGAACCTGGGACCTTTCAGTCCGCAGACCGATGCTCTATCCACTGAGCCAAACCGGTTTTGGCTATCCTATCTAATAAAAGAGTAATATGCAGATTGACCATCACTCCAACACACAAGATGGCTGCCCCCATGTGGACACAAGATGGCCACCACAAGATGGCCAGCAGTGGAGGGCAGCTGGGAGGGACCAGGCCTGCAAGGGAGGGCAGTTGGGGGCGATCAAGCCTACAGGGGAGGGCAGTTGGGGGCGATCAAGCCTGCAGGGGAGGGCAGTTAGGGGTGACCAGGCTGGCAGAGGAGGGAAGTTGGGGGCAAAGAGGCTGGCAGGGGATCAGTTAGACATCAATCAGGCTGGCATGGGAGTGGTTAGGGGGTGATCAGGCTGGCAGGCAGAAGCGGTTAGGGGCAATCAGGAAGGCAGGCAGGCGAGCAGTTGGGAGCCAGCAGTCCTAGATTGTGAGAGGGCAGTCGGACATCCCTCGAGGGGTCCCAGATTGGAGGCTGGGCTGAGGGACACCCCCCCACCCCGTGCACGAATTTCGTGCACTGGGTCTCTAGTGCATGCGTGTGTGTGTGTGTGTGTGTGTGTGTGTGTGTGTGTATGTGTATATATGTATTTTTTTTTAAATATAGTTTTATTGATTTCAGAGAGGAAGGGAGATGAGAGAGAGAGAGAGAGAGAGAAACATCAATTATGAGAGAGAATTGTGGATCGGCTGCCTCCTGCACGCCCCACACTGGGGATCAAGCCCGCAATCTGGGCATGTGCCCTTGACCGGGAATCGAACCATGACCTCCTGGTTCATAGGTCGACGCTCAACCACTGAGCCACGCCGGCTGGGCTATTAAGTATATTTTTAATGGAAGTAAATAATTCAAAAGCAATAGTACTTGGACATAATTTCCAAGGGTTTCTTTGGTAACTGCTAAAGACATTTCTTTAAACTTTTTACTTGGGAAATAATTTCAAATTCCAGAAAAGTAATAAAAATAGTTCAAAGAACTCCTATATATACTTTATCCAGATTGACCAATTTTTAACATTTGCATCATTTTCTTTATCATATATAAGCATATCTTTTGATCCATTTGAGAGTAAGTTGTATTCAGCATGCCCTTTTACGTCTAAGTACTTCAATGTGTACCTCCTACGAACAAAGACACTCTCTTAAATAACCATAGCATAGTTACTTCAGGAAATCTAAAAATTGTAAAATATTTTTAAATTGTAAAATATTTTAATTAATGCCTATTGTCCAATTTTTAATTGATCAAATGAAGTCCTTTATGGTTTTCTTCCACCTCCAGTAGAGGATCCAGTCTAGAGTCATATACTACACATTTAGCTGTCATATCTCCCTGATCTCCTTTAATTTAGAACAGTTGTCTTCAGCTAAATACCTTTTAAATTATCTTATCTTTACAAGATATTCTGCAAGGTAAGATTTTAAAAGTTGGGTAATCTTGAGCAAAATATATAGGAAAGCTTCATTAAAAAAAAAAAAAAGAGGTTCAGCCCTGGCTTGGTGGCTCAGTTGGTTGGAGCATCACTCCATATACCAAAGCTTGTGGTTAGGGCACAGGGGTTCAATCCCTGGTTGGGACAGGTATAGGAGGCAACCAATTAATGTTTCTCTCTCGCATCAATGTTTCTCTCTCTCTCTCTTTCCCCATTCCTCTCTTTCTAAAATCAATAAACATATCCTCGGGTGAGGATTAATAAAAAAAGAGGTTCAGTGGAAGAGTAGAAAAAAAGGTTCAGAAGATTTAGATGAGAGTATATGTCTTTCTATCCAAGAGTGCTTTTAGTAGGTATATATTTTAAAGCTTTACAATGAGGAGACTTGTAGTTTTCTTTGAAATTGGTATTTCTTGGATTAGTGGTTCACCTGGTCTCTTAAGATTTCAAAAAAAATAACAACATATAATCAACTTAGACAAATAAATCTGGCCAATGATTTGATGACTATCTGTAAAGAATGAATCCAAAGAAAAATCACTGTTTTCGACAAAATTCTCTCCTATAGTTAATAAAATCACCCAATCCCAATAGGCAAACCTTAAAAAAAAACGAAAAAAAAAACAAAACCCTAGAATCATTGTGATCATGTATAGACAGTTATTGGAGTACAACAGATTTTGTTCTTTCACTCAACAAACGTTGACTGTGTGCCAACTATGTACCATGCCTATAACAGCTACAGGGGGATCTAGTGGTTAAAAAAATAGGCAAAATACCTATCCTTAGGAAACTTACAATTTAGTAAGTCTTAACAGTTATTATTTTCCCCTATTTTGAAAATGAAGCAACTAGGATTCAGAGCGGTAAATATTTCCAAAGTCACAAAACTATGAAGTGCTCTAGAGGAACAAGAAAGATAATACTAAAATCACAGTCTTTTGTCTCCTAATATAAAACTTAACCAGTCTCTATCTCTGCAGAAGAGCTCCTTAAGATTATCCTCGAAGGCTATTCATAGACTCCAAAAGGGACGATGTACCTCCATCTCCAACACTGAGTGAGTCACCAAGTTTCCAAATACATTAGTACTTTCACTTAAAAATAATAGGAAATCTCCATATATTAGGAAAAAAGAAACTGTATAAAAGGTATAAATAATCTTTTAAAAACTTACGATATTATGGTATCATTAAACCCTGGCAAAAACTGAGAGTACTATACTAATTTTCTCTCTCTCTCTTTCTCTCCCTTCATTTTAGAAGAAAAGTAACAGAATAGATTTCTCTTTATTTTCTATTTTAAAACACCAACACATGCCAATGTAATGAGAAGATATTACACTTTCCAGGATAAAGGTATAAATAATATAAATAAGTCATTGAAAGTTGATATTGATTCTCACCTCCCTCTAATATCCTCCCACTGATCTCTTAAAACTTAGCATCCAATCTAAAAAAATACTTCTCTAACCACGTAGAGCAGAAGTCAGCTACTTACTCTGCAAAGGGTCACATAGTAAATATTTTTGGCTTCCTGGGCCTAAGGTTTCTGATGTAACTACTTAACTCTGCCACTATAGCTTGGAAACAGCCATACACAATATGTAAAAAAAATAGCTGTCTTCCAATAAAAGCTTTATTCACAGATGCTGACATCTGACTTTCATATAGTTTCCATGTCACAAAGTAGTATTCTTCTTTTAAGATTTTTTTTCTCAATATTTAAAAAAGGAAACATTATTCTTAGTTCACGGGCCACACAAAAACAGGCAGCAGGCTGGATTGGTCATGTGTACACACCCCTGATGGAAAGACTTGCTTGTAAGCTGGAGCTGCAGTAGGTGACTGGGTCCCTTTTTACCATATCAACTGATTCTTTATATCTAAACCTAAAATCTGACAGGAAATAATTCTTATTCTACTTTTTAGTTATTTGTGAATTACCTTTCTTTATCTCAGAAAAATAGACAAAAAGTTATAAATCTTACTTTTGAGCAGTAAGTTTGAAAAATTCCAGGAAATGCTGAAAATACTTTACATATAGAATGAATAACTTTTCACTCCTCATAAGAATGAAAATTCTAAGGTAATTAAAAGCTATCAAAGAAGGTAACAGATCATGCCTAAATATTTTTATAATACTTTGTCCTATGCTCCTTGCCAGATTTCAAACCTCACTATACTCAATAATTATGGAAAATAAAAAATAAAAAAAGATGGCATACCTCAGCTCAAAATGAAGGTTGAAGGTATCTAGTGTAACTCACCAAGTTCTAAAGAGTCATCTAAGAGGAATGCAGAATTTTCCAAAGGCATCTTACACTGTGACAGATCAGCTTCTAAGTTTCGGCAGCTTTACAAGAAAAATAAATAAATAAATAAAACTTGTGTAAAATAAAGGCAGCTGTAGAAATAATGCTAACCAAATTCTAAGTATACTCCAGTATTTTTTTCCCCATCCATGTATACAATATTAATTGGGGTCTCATATGTGCCAGGAATTGGGGTGTAGCAATGAACATGTCAGATCCCATCACACTCAGGGAGCTGTCTGTAGGGCAATGCTAAATGGGATAAAAGGCTTTAAGAATCATGATGGTGTGAAAAGAAAGCATGGCAGATATGCAAACCAGTCTGGTGGAAATCGGTTAAAGAAGGCCTCCTTATGGAGGGGCATTTAATACAAGCAGGAGTAGGATCCAACCAAATAAAGTAAGGGGGAGGGGAGAGAAAGAACATATTTCAGCCAAAGAACAGCATGTTCAAAGGGCCAGAGAAATATGGCGTTAGTGTGGAAGAAAAAGAAGTCCAGTATGGGTGCTCAGAGTAAGAAAAGGGATGAGAGAAGGCATCTCTGAGATGAGATGGGCAAGGGAGGAAAGTAAGAGGTGAAGCAGTCATACAGGGCTGAAAAGCAGAGCCTATTTTAAACCCTTACACTTGACAACATATTTGCCATTCTGAAGCTCATCCCAGCCCCATAGCCTCAAGGCTTTGAGAAGGAAGCTGAGGTCAAGACCTTGTGGAGGATCCTTTCAGGGCCTGAGGAAAGACTGCCCTGAGACAATAAAGCCAACCTCCCTATGCATGGATGAATTTATCAACTGACCATCAGGGGCCCTCCTGCAGCATGATGGGGAAAAATCAGTCTCAGCATCATTTCCAATGACTAATTAAAAGTTACCAAGCACTTCACTATGTGTGAAGCCCTGTTCTACGTGCTTTATACTTATTAACTAATTCAATCTTCATAACAATATTCCTATGAGGTAAGTACTATTGCCTGGTATTTCCAGTATGATTTTATGAAATAGTCTAAACATTACCATTAATTTTTATTAATCAAAATAAAAATTATCAGAAATATTAACACATTTTACCACAATATAAAAGCATTTTAATTACCTTTCTATCAGAAAAATACTATTATAACTATCAATTAACAAAAATTAAAAGACTTTACAACTTATTAGTTTGGTTATTTCTTTTTTTTAACTAGAGCTTCTATTAAAGAAGAGAGGTAGAGAAAGTCTGTTCCTTGCTCCTTCAATAACTCACTATGATAGTTTCTACAAACCCAATGGTGAGGGAAACACCAAATTCCTGCCCTAGTGGAGTTTTAGTCACTGAAATATAATGAAGATAGATACCGTGTGGCAATTATATATTTGCAACATATCCTGTTTTTTTAATGAAGAACCAAAAAAGCAGATAAAATGTGATGCAACAAAACAAAAAAAATCAAAACCTGAAGGGAGTGGACTGGGAATAAATAAAAAAATCACCTGTTAAAGGTGGACAAAGAAGGAGGATAAAAAAACTGCTCCAGTGAGGAACATACTAAGGAAGAATGGAAAAGAATCTTTGCTCAAAAAACACAGAGAAATTGTAGTAATCAATGCACTATAATGAAGGTCCTTAAAGTAATTAAAACAGTTAAGAAAACAAAAAGCAGATGAATTTTACACAGAAGATTCAAGACTATAATGTAATGATGAGTGATTAAACCTTAATCCAGCAGTCTTCACATGGGACCAGATGATTTTAAGGGGATCAATTTTCAGATCTTTAATTTCCATAGTTATCAACCAGTTACTATAATAAATATCAAGGTCAGAGCATCACGCTGGTCTCTCCTTTCCTACACTTTATTTTATAATCATCTTTCTTCCCTTTCACAAGATATATAATGCTCACACATCTAAAAATCTCACTATAATGCACTTCCCTGAGATGCAGAAACATCCAGAACACCAAAGAAATAATTTGAAATATTGATTTGTGGAAGAAGGATAACCTTTAATGGAATCGCCAAGGTGGTTAATAAAATAATTAAAATGCTTTTATATTGTGGTAAAATGTGTTAATATTTCTGATAATTTTTATTTTGATTAATAAAAATTAATGGTAATGTTTAGACTATTTTTTATTTCTAATGTTTAGACTAATGTTTCTTTGTCCCATACATTTTTGTTAAGGGCAATCCCTGATATTAAAAATGAGATATTTTGGCCCCAATATAAATTTTTCATTAAGAAACTGACCTGAGAGAATACCAATAAAAACAGTGATGATAAATATTGAAGACAGCTACAACTCAGTTCACCCAATTAAAAAGTTTATGGCCAGACACCTTACATAAGTTATCTAGAGTTATTTAGAATTCAAGATCTGGGAAGCATATTGAATTAGAACTCAAGATCTGCACTTTACCCATTATCAGAGAAATGAGAAAGAAGTTAGTATAATATACCAATCACCTTTGCATGATTTCAAAGAGTTGAAAAGAGACCTATCTTCAAGCAAAAGTAATATACACCAAAGTTAAATATTTTACATTTTCTTAAACATTTATTGAGAAACATTTTTATTAACTTTTGCCAAAAGAATACTGGACACAGTAAATCCATGGTTGTTTTTTTTGCCTGGACAATTATTACTCTGCTCAGCTTTTCATTCCTACATGGACTTTATCTATCTATCTACCTACCTACCTACCTACCTATCTATCTAAAAGCCTAATATGCAAATTGTCCCTGTAGGAGTTCGACCGAGAGACCGATCGCTCGCTATGATGTGCACTGACCACCAGGTGGCAGCGCGGCATGAAGGAAGGCCCCAACTGGCAGCAGGCAGCTGGGGAAGGGAGGCCCCAGCAAGAAGCCAGAAGGAAGGCCCCAGCCAGCAGCCGGAAGGTCCCGATCAGCCCTGATTGCCGGCCAAGCCTAGGGACCCTACCCATGCACAAATTTTGTGCACCGGGCCTGTAGTTAGATATAATTTGGAAGGAATATACTGTAACTTCTACTGTAAATGATATACTTAACAAAATTATCAATAAATCTTTTATAAACCTCACACTTACTAATGGCCAAACATCTCTTTTTATTTTTAATTTCCATTGGAACCAGTCTCATTCTAATATGTGTAATACTCATCCATGAACACATAAATTCTATGGAAAAAGTGGTCTTCTCTGAAGAGATATATTTACCATATGTTTAGTAACTGTTTATAATAAAACAAATCAATAACATATTTGTGATGTACTCATAGTAATTATAATTTAGAAGAAAATGTTTTAACATTTAGACCATTATGTTCACAGTTAATGAACACTTTAAATTTCTATTTATATTCATTTTCTTTATATCCAGAAGCATTTTTTCAAGTGCTGAAAGAAAAGAAGTACCAACCCAGAATCCTATATCCAGATAAAATATCCTTCAGGACAGAGGGAAATGAAAACATTCACAGATGAAGGAAAACTAAGAACATGCCACCAGTAGACCTACCCTCAAAGAATGACTAATAAAAGTTCTTCAAACACAAAGGAAATGATAAAAGAAGGAATACTGGAAAATCAGAAAGGAAGAATGGAAAGAATAAGAACATGGATAAATACAATAGACCTTCCTTCTCTTCTTAAGTCTTCTATATTATCTTTGATGGTTAAAGCAAAAAAAATATAACACTGTAATATGGTTCTCATTGTATGAAAAGAAAATATAAAAAGCAATCATACTAGAAATGGGAGGGGGGGCAAAGTGGACTTGACCAGTAGACTGTGATAAGCTATCCTATATAATAAAAGGGTAATATGCAAATTGACCCTAACAGAGGAACAACCAGAATGACCACTTGACCAGTCACTATGAGGCGCACTGGCCACCTCTCCATCCCTTTCCCTGGCCAGCAGGCTCCCATTGCCCAATGGCAAACAGGGAACTGGGAGTGGGTGGTAGGGAATGCGGGCAATGCCAGGCCAAGGCCCCCACCCCACCAGTCGTCCCACACACAGAGGGTGACCGCAGCAGGGGCAGGGCCTGCGAGTGGGCAGTAACGGCCAACTACTTGGTCCTTCCCCACAGCAGGCAGGCTCCAATTGCCTAATGGCGAACGGGGAACCGGAGATGGGTAGCGGTGGGGGGTGGGGCCGGCTGTGGGCAGCCAGGGAAGATGGCCCTGATGACAGGCCAGGCCTAGGGACCATACCTGCACATGATTTTCCTGCGCCAGGCTTCTAGTATATACATAATCCCTAGAGTAAATATAAAACAGCTATTCAAAGAAATAGAGGAGTCAAAATATCCTATATAATAAAACCCTAATACGCAAATCAACCAAACAGCGGAACGACCAGACACTATGATGCGCACTGACAACCAGGAGGCAGACACTCAACGCAGGAGCTGCCCCCTGGTGGTCAGTGCGCTCCCACAGAGGGAGCACCGCTCATCCAGAAGCTGGGCTCATGGCTGGCGAGCACAGCAGCGGTGGTGGGATCCTCGCCCGCTTCCATGGCAGTGCTAAGGAGCAGCAAAGCAGGTGGGTGGTAATGAGTGAGGGGTCCCAGACTGCGAAAGGGATCCCGGACTGCGAGAGGGCACAGGCTGGGCTGAGGGACACAACCCCCTCCAGTGCACAAATTTCATGCACCGGGCCTCTAGTTGTAAATAAATTGAGAGAGATTTCTAAAAAATGGTCAACTAACCCACAGGCTTCTCTTTACCTCTCCTACTACTATTGAAAAAGGATTTAAAGTACAAGCCACTATACTCCCAGGAAGGACAGGTGTTGCTCAAGTTTGAACACACTGATGAGTCACATACTCTAGGGGTAGAATTTTCAAAGTACTTACACTATTAGCTTTGACATTACTCTCATACATTGCTGGTGGGAGTAGAAATTGGTATAATTTTATGAAGAACAATATATCAACATCCCAACAAAATTATAAATGTTCTTACCCTTTGGTCCAGCAATATAATGAGTTATAATCAACATTCTAAAAATGAACAGGATAGGAAAAAATCTCAGAGTACAGGGCACCTAGTAATGGTAAGGGTATTTCCTAAAACTATTGTTTCAGGTTTGTGTTGATGAATGTGTATATATATGTACTGGGTCACAACATAATATATACATATATATATATATTTTTTAATTTAATAAATCTTTATTGTTCAGATTATTACAATTGCTCTTTTTTCCCCCCATAGCTCCCCTTCACCTGGTTCCTACCCCACCCTCTGCCCTTACCTCCCCCGCACTGTCCTCATCCATAGGTGTATGATTTTTGTCCAGTCTCTTCCCGCACCCCCACACCCCTTTCCCCCTGAGAATTGTCAGTCCACTCCCTTTCTATGCCCCTGATTCTATTATATTCACCAGTTTATTCTGTTGATCAGATTTTTAATTCACTTGATTTTTAGATTCACTTGTTGACAGATATGTATTTGTTGTTCATAATTTTTATCTTTACCTTTTTCTTCTTCTTCCTCTTCTTAAAGAGTACCTTTCAGCATTTCATATAATACTGGTTTGGCAGTGATGAACTCCTTTAGCTTTTTCTTATATGTGAAGCTCTTTATCTGACCTTCAATTCTGAATGATAGCTTTGCTGGGTAGAGTAATCTTGGTTGTAGGGTCTTGCTATTCATCACTTTGAGTATTTCTTGCCACTCCCGTCTGATCTGCATAGTTTCTGTTGAGAAATCAGCTGACAATCGTATGGGTGCTCCCTTGTAGGTAATTAGCTGTTTTTCTCTTGCTGCTTTTAATATTCTCTCTTTGTCTTTTGCTCTTGGCATTTTAATTATGATGTATCTTGGTGTGGTCCTCTTTGGATTCCTTTTGTTTGGAATTGTGCGCTTCCTGTACTTGTAGGTCTATTTCTTTCACCATGTGGGGGAAGTTTTCAGTCATTATTTCTTCAAATAGCTTTTCATTATCTTGCTCTCCTCTTCTTCTGGCACCCCCATAATTCGGATGTTGGTATGCTTGAGGTTGTCCCAGAGACTCCTTACACTATCTTCAAATTTTTGGATTCTTTTTCTTTTTGCTTTTCTGGTTGAGTGTTTTTTTGCTTCTTTGTATTTCAAATCTTTGACTTCTTTTTTTTTTGTTTGTTTAAATTTCTTTATTAAGCTATCACATATTTGTCCTCACCCCCCCATTCCCATCCCACACCCCACCCCACGCATGCCCCCAGCCCCCTGTTGTCCTTAACCACTGGTTAGGCTCATATGCATGCATACAAGTCCTTTGGTTGATCTCTCCCCTTTATCCCCACACTTCCCTACCCTCCCTCTGAGGCCCGACAGTCTGATCCATGCCTCCTTGTTTCTGGTTGACTTGATTCTTGCGTTCCTCTAGTCTGCTGTTGGGTCTCTGTATAATATATTTTATTTCAGTCAGTGTATGTTTAATTTCTAGTTGGTCCTTTTTCATATCCTCGAGGGTAAAATTTATCGGCCTTTTCTAGGAAATTCTTGAAAAATCTTATAACCATGGTTTTGAACACTATCTCCAGTCATTTGCTTTCCTCCATTTCTTTCGTTTGTGATCTGTTTCTTTGTCTCCGCATTTTCACTGCTTCCCTAAGTTGGTAGAGTAGCTTTGTGTGCTAGGTGTCCTATATGGCCCAGTGGCTCAGCCTCCCCAGTTACCTGAGGTGGACACTCTTGGTGCACCCCTTTGTGGACTGTGTGTACAGCCTTCTTGTAGTTAAGTCTTGATTGTTGTTGGTATCACTGGGAGGAATTGACCTCCAGGCCAATTGGCTGTGAGGATCAGCTGTGTCTACGCCGGGAGAACTTCTGTGCTGGAGACAGCCTTATGAGACAAGACTTGCAAAACTGCAAAAGCCTCTGTGCTCAGCTTGGGTGGGGCAGAGTCTCAGGGCTGAACAGACAGTCTTGGCTTCCCATCAGCCCTGCCCTATGAGGCCCCTGGGTCTCAGTGTCCCTCAGTAATCGCTGCAAGCACCTCTGAGAGAAAGCCGCCCTCAAGTTTCGCCCGCTGCCAGACAGTCCAGTTTCTCCCCCAATGAATCTGGATTCCCAGATTCTCTCCCGGGACTGGAGTTCAGCGCAGTCAGGAGCTTCCTTCTCCCTCCCGCTAGAGAAAGCCAGTGGCACACTCAGCAGTCAGTCCTCTTTGCGCGCACTCACACACGTGCCTCCAGACCTCTGCCTTTCGCGGCTCCCCTGAGTTTCCATGCGCTCCTCCCTTTTCCCGACAGTCCAGACTCCCCCCATATGAGTCTGGGTCCCCAGGGTCTCGCCCGGAACTGAGGTTCAGAGCAGTCAGAACTGGGGTTCAGTGCAGTCGGGAGCTTCTGTCTCCCTCCCGCTAGAGAAAGCCAGCCAGGTACTCAGCCTCCCGTTCTCTCCACATGCGCGTGTCTCCGTACCTCAGCCTTTTGCAGCTCCTCTGAGTCTCCATGTGCCCCTCTCTTCCCTTCTGGTTGTAGAATTTCCACTCAGCCAGCTTTCCTGTGGTTCTGAATGATGTCTGTTCTTTTAGTTGTAGTTTTGAAATTGTTGTGCGAGGCAACAGTTTAGGTGTTCACCTATGTCGCCATCTTGGTTTCTCCCCATAAAATATATTTTTGACTATAGGTTGTGGTCAGTGAAGTTTGGAAGCCATTGTTTCAGCTCATAAAGCAAGCCTGGGACAAAGGGACAGCTAACACTTTGGGAAGGGAGGGTTCAATTCCAAGATGTGAAGAAGTGAAAGCGAAGTAGGCATAAAAAGTGACAAAGCAAACACAAGGTAGTATGCTATCAAAGTCCACAAAGCCATGAAAAAACATGGCCTATCTGGGGGGTGACTGCAAGGGAGAAGAGGACAGGAGAGAATTTATCTGAGAGAAGAATAGAAGTACAAAAAAGGAATAAATCTACCAAAAAAAAAAAATGATTATGAAGAGGTGAAATGTCAGTACATTATGAAGAACAGAAAACAGACCCAAGTGTATTAACAGGCTCAAAAGAACTAAGGAAAGCACAACCCAAAATTCACACATAAAGGGATACAGTGGAGATCTGACTCAATGGTCCTGAGACTCTAGCCTCAGAGTTAGGAGATAAAGAGGCTGAAAACAGGTGATCTAGAAAAAAGCTTCACCCTTCCCTTCTCTGCACCCCTTCCCTAGCTAAGGGCCCACCTTTATCCGTAGGCCCCAAACTGCAACACTTTTCTATAGAAATCTAACACACTGCTAAAAAAGAAACTGGGTCTTCTGGCATGGCTGTTAGTATCCATATAGCACGACAATCAGAAAGCTCCTGAGATTAACAACAGGTTCTGTACTCTTATGCTCTAAACCTAAACTTGCCAGCAGACAAGATGCTTCATCTATGCCCAAAGAATTACCAGTCTTTCCAATAAGAGATGGCAATTAGAAAACAAATCTATCTATACAACAAGAAAGGAAACACAAAGATCTAATCTAATCTAATAATAGACAAATATGCAAATTGACCGCACCTTCGCTACACCTAAGCCACGCCCACCAGCCAAACCACGCCCACCAACCAATCAGGACGAGTATGCAAATTACCCCAACAAAGATGGCGGCTAATTTGCATATCAAGACAGCGTCCAAAGAAGCCAAGAGCTGCAGAAGGGAGTAAAGCTTTGAAGAAGCAAGCAAGCCAGGGGGGAGGAGAAGGGCGGGGCGGAGGCGGGGCCAGGGGCGAAGGGAAACGCAGGCGGGTTGGAGGAGAAGGCGGGGCAGGTGACAAGGGCGGGGCAGAGGCGGGGCTGGGGGCGAAGTGAAAGCGGGCGGGCTGGAGAAGGCGGGGCAGGGGACAAGGGCGGGGCGGAGGTGGGGCCGGGGCTGGGGCCGAAGGGAAACGCGGGCGGGCTGGATGGCGGCCCACATAGCACCAAAGATGGCGGCCCACATAGCTACAAAGATGGCGGCCCACATAGCACCAGGGTGGGACGCTAGCGTCGTCACCACGGTGACGACGCTAGCGTCCCACTCACAGGCCGCCGAGGGAGGAAGAGCTGCAGACAGATCGCTGGGCTGCTGGGCTGGGGGCACGCTCAGAGCCTCCGCCTGTGCAGCTTGGAACATGCCCCCGGCCCAGCAGACAGAAGCCCAGCTGACAGAAAACAGGCAGTGGGCCGGGGGTGAGCTCTGAGCTGCCGCAGTGTGACTTGGGACACGCCAAACAGACAGACGCTGGGTCGGGGGCTGCTCAGAGCTGGCGCTGAGCGGCTTGGGACATGCCCCCGACCCAGTAGATGGAAGCCCAGCTGACAGAACTGGGCCGTTGGGCCAGGGGCTGCTCAGAGCCAGGGCTGCTTGGCGGCCCACCTAGCACCAGGGTGGGACGCTAGCGTCATCACCATGGTGACGACGCTAGCGTCCCACTCACAGGCCACAGAGGGAGGAAGAGCTGCAGACAGAACGCTGGGCTGCTGGGCTGGGGGCATGCTCAGAGCCGCCACCCGCGCAGCTTGGAACACCCCCTGGACCAGCAGACAGAAGCCCAGCTGACAGAACCGGGCCGCTGGGCCAGGGGCTGCTCAAAGCCGGCACTGCGCGACTTGGGACACGCCCCCGGCCCAGCAGACAGAAGCCCAGCTGACAGAAAGTGGGCGGTGGGCCGGGGTTGAGCTCTGAGCCACCACAGCACGACTTGGGACACGCCAAGCGGACAGACGCTGGGCCGGGGCTGCGGACAGACGCTGGGCCGGGGGCTGCTCAGAGCCACCGCTGCGTGGCTTGGGACACGCCCCCGGCCCAGCAGATAGAAGCCCAGCTGACAGAAAGCGGGCGGTGGGCTGGGGGTGAGCTCTGAGCCGCCGCAGCGCAACTTGGGACACGCCAAGCGGACAGACGCTGGGCCGGGGAGCGATGCTGCGCAGCTTGGGACACGCCTCTGGCCCAGCAGACAGAAGCGCAGCTGACAGAAAGCAGGGCCGCTGGGCTCGGGGGGCGCAGCTTGGGGCATGCCCCCAGCCCAGTGGACGGAAGCCCTGCAGACACAATGAAGGGGGTCCTCTGTGCATGAGCTGCAGAAGAAACACCTTTTCTGAAGGCTCATTGGCTAAGCTCCCTGTAAGCTGCCTCTCACAGTGGTCTTGGTAACTTGAGTAATAAGAACCTAAGAAGGTGTTCTAAGGTTTTTCCACCACACTCCTGGAGGAAAAACAAAGGTCCGCTGCTGGAGGACTAAGAAATGTCATAACCTGCCCTAGTCAGTTTGGCTCAGTGAATAGAGGCTTGGTCTGCCCACCACAGGGTCCAGGTTTGATTCTGATCAATGGCATGTACCTAGGTTGCAGGCTCCTCCCTAGCCAGGGCCCAGGTCAGGGCTCATGCAGGAGGCAACCAATCAAAGTGTCCCTCTCACATTGATGTTTCTCTCTGTCTTTCCCTCTCTCTTCCAAAGCTCGGTAAAAATCAATGGAAACATATCCTCAGGTGAGGATAAAAAAGAAAGAAAGAAAAGAAATGTCATATCCTATGAAAGACACATCTTAAAAGTGCCTAAAGAAAGCTGTCATTTTTTCAAGGTGAAGGGACTGGAGTGTTGGTGAAAACATCTTGGCGGCTGTGACAGTGGCAGCAGCAGCGGGGTGATGGGGCTGGTGCCTTCCCCTGATCAACCCAGTCACCTCCCGCAGGGGAAGGCCAGACTGAGGCTTAGGCCCGCTCCCCATCAGTAGGACATCTCCTGAGGGCTCCCAGTCTGTCAGAGGGGGCAGGCTTGGCTGAAGGACTCCCCTCCCCCCCCCGCCAGTGCACGAATTTCGTGCACTGGGCCTCTAGTCTAAAATAATCAAGATAATCCTTTAGCAATAAACATGAATCAGCCCTAGCCCATTTGGCCTAGTGGTTGGGGCATCAGTCCATGATCTCAAGGGTTGAGGGTTCAATTCCCTTTAGGGGCACGTGCCTCAGTTGTGTGCTTGATTCTCTCTCACATCGATGTTTTTCTCTCTCTGTCTCTCCCCCTCCCTTCCACTCTCTTTAAAAATCAATGGAAAAAAATATCTTAGGTGAGGATTAACAAAAGAATAGTAATAAAATAAATATGAACCGAAAATAATGATCCTCAAATATTTAAGGAAAAAAAAGTAGCCAGAAAAAGAGCATTAAGGAGATCAACTAACCCTAGAAGAATCAAATATGTTATTCAGGGTACAGAAAAAAGACAAAACCAAAACAAAAGATCCTTAGGAACTCCTGAAGAAACTGCATTCAATTAAAAAAAAGGGATGTATATTTATTTAACAAACAATAATATAGACTTCACAGCACTAAGAACTGTTGCAAATGTTTTACAAATGTAAAGTCAGACTATATAATGTTTATACACTGAGTGGCCAGATTATTATGCGTTCAGAGATCATAATAATCTGGCCACTCAAGTGTATTCAAATTAATTTAAAGCAAAATCTCGAAGAGATATTTGCACACTCATGTGTGTTGCAGCATTATTCAGAAGAGCCAAGATGAAAACTACCAAAATGTCCACTGACAGATGAATGGATAAAGAAAATATAGGCTACATAAATAATCAAATATTATACCACCTTAAAAAAAGGAAATCCTGTCACATACTATAAAATGGATGAACCTCAAGAACATTATGCTAAGCAAAATAAGCTTAAGGAAAAATGCTACATGATTCTATTTACATAAGGTATCTAAAGTGGTCATTATCATTAAAACAAAATCATAGAAAGCAGAAAGGTAAATGCAAAAGGCTAGGGACAGGAGGGAGAGAGAATTTGTGTTTAATGAGTATAAAGTTCTACTTTTGCAAGATGAAAAAGTTCTAAAGATCTGTTATATAACGATGTGAATACACTTAACACTACTTAAACACTACTGAACAGTATACTTAAAAATGATTGAGATGTTATTTAATGTTGTTTTTCTAACAATTTTTAAAAATAAAAGCAGAAATATATTTATAATTAAGTGGTTAAATATAAAAAATGCAAACATGATTATAAGTGTTTGCTTCCTGCTAATGACTACTATTGCTCAGATAGTTATGGAGCACTTCCATCATCACAGTAAGTTCTATTAGACAACAATGGTATAGAGAAATCCTAGTGCAACAGAACTAGGAAAATTACAAAAAGAGGAAAACAAAAAGCTTGCCTACCTTGTAAATTATTGTGTTTGTTCTCTACTTCCGTTTTCTATTTTTCATTCCACTTGGTATTTCTTTGCTAATACACCGTTTGTGTTTATTAAATGCAAAGCATATTTTTTTCTGGTTTCCTTTCATTTCCTAAAATATGCTTTATTCTGAGACATTTGTCTTTTGCATGTTACATTTCTGTCCATTTCCTTTGGCAGAAGTTACTTAGGGCTGTGCAAAGTTCTGGTTTTTAATTATGTCAATTGTACATCATTTTTTAAGTGGAAACTTATATTAGTTTCCTAGTGCTGCCAAAACAAAGAAACACAAACTGCGTGGCTCAAAACACAAATACTCTCCCACAGTTGAGGTATGAGCTGCTATAACCAATTTATAGAGAGCTGTTATCATGAAAGGATGTTTAACTGTCAAATGCTTTGTTTGCATTTATTCAATAATTGACCATGTAATTTTTATCTTTCATTCTATTAATGTAGTGTATTAATTTGACTCATGCATCTCAGGGATAAATCCTACTTGATCACACGCAGTGTATGATCCTTTTAGTGAGCTGTTGAATTCAGTTTGCGAGTAATTTTTGTTGTTAATTCTTGCACCTATATACATCAGGAATATTAGCCTATAGTTTTCTTATATTAATCTGGCTTTGGTAGCAGGGTAATGCTGGTCTCATATGTTTCCAAGTGCTCCTTCAATTTTCTGGATGGGTTTAAGGAGGACTGGTGTTAACTACTCTAAATGTTTGGTAAAGCCCTAACCGGTTTGGCTCAGTGGATAGAGCATCGGCCTGTCAAGGGCATGTACCTTGGTTGCAGGCACATACCCAGTAGGGAGTGAGCAGGAGGCAGCTGATCTATGTTTCTCTCTCATCGATGTTTCTAACACTCTATCCCTCTCCCCTCCTCTCTGTAAAAAATCAATAAAATATTAAAAAAAAAAAAAAAAAAACGTTTGGTAGACTTCATCAGTGAAACCATCTATCTGGTCCTGGGCTTTTCTTTTTTTGAGAGGCTTTTGATTAGTTCCCATGTCCTGATTATTGGTCTATTTAAATTTTCTATTTCTTCATAATTGTCTTAGTAGATTGTACATTTCTAGAAATTTATAGTTCTAGTTTAAGCAATTTCTTGGCATATAAATTGTTCACGGTAGTCTCTTATGATGCCTTGTATTTCTGTTGTGTCCATGGTAATGTCTCTTCTTTCATTTCTGATTTATTTATGAGACTTTTTTTTCTTAGTCTAGCTTTTAATGGTCTGTCAATTTTATCTTTTCAAAAAACCAGCTGGTAGTTCCACTGATATTTTATGTTGTTTTCCTGCTATTTCATTTATTTCTGCTCTGATCTTTATTTCCTTCCTTCTGCTAACTTTGGGCTTAGGATGTTTTTTCTAGTTCCTTGAAGTGCAGTTACGTAGGTTATTTGTCATCTTTCTTTTTTTATTCTAGGCATTTACTGCTTTAAACTTCCTTCTTAAAACTGCTTTTGCACCCTGGCCGGTGCTCAATGGTTAGAGCACCAGCCTGAGCACTGAAGGGTTGCAGGTTCGATTCTTGGTCAAGGGCACAGGAGGCAACCAATCAATACATTGATGTTTCTGCTGTTTCCGTTTTTGTTTCAAGGTATTTTTTTCTCTTTTGATTTCTTCTTTAACTAACTGATAGTTTAGTTGAGGAGTGCATTATTTAACTTCCACATATTTGTGAATTTTCCAGTTTTCCTCCTGTTATTGATTGGTCGTATCATATTGTGGCTCAAAAAGATATTTGGTATGCTATTATTCTTAAATTTGCTAAGGCTTGTTTTATGACCTAACACATGACCTATCCTGGAAAGAGTTGTGGGTACGCTTGAGAAGAATGTGTACACTATGCTGATGTTGGGTGGAATGTTTTGTATTTATCTGCTAGGTCAATTTCATCCAAAGTATATTTCATGTCCAGTATTTCCTGAGTTTCTGTCTAGATCAGTGGTTCCCAACCTTTTTTCGGCCCCACCTAAGCATCTCTAAAATCCTGATGCCCCGCGTGACATATAATTATTATTCAAAAAGTGAACTCCTATTCACATGGAGGAAGCCTAAAAGGCCATTAACTTAGTCTAAACAAGCTTCCAAAAAACATATCCATGAAAGAGAAAAATAAAAGAACGAAAGGAAGAAATCACTAAGAAATTGTTAAAAATATGAAGTGATATGAAAAAATAGCAAATTTCAAAACATGTAATAGAGAACTGAAATGCACAAATATGTCAAAATATATATTTATATACTGTATATGAGGCCCCTAGAACCCTAAGAAATGCAAAAAATTCACTGTTAATAACTCATTCTCGAATTGCCCCCCTTAAAAGTCAAATTGCCCCGCCTGTGGGGCATGTGCCCCACAGTGGGAACCACTGATCTAGATGATCTATCCATTGCTGAAAAGTGGGGGTATTTTAGTTCCCAACTATTCTATATTTGTTCTATTACTTTTTGCTTAATATATTTAGATGCTCCAAAGTTAGGTGCATATGTATTTACAATTGTATATCCTCTTGATGAATTGACCCCTTTTTGTTATATAACTAGAGGCCCGATGCACGAAAATTCATGAAAGAGTAGGCCTGCGGGCACTGGCTTCCCTCTGGCACCTGAGACCCGGGTTTCCCTCCTCCAGCTGCCGGCAGGCACCCAGAACCTGGGCTGCTTCCCTCCTCTGGCCGCCCACAGGCACCTGGGACCCGGGCTACTTCCCTCTTCCGGCCACCTGCAGGCACCCGGGACCCTGGCCGGCTTAACCTCCGGCCCCAGCTTTGTCAGGAGACATCCGGAATGACATCCGGAAGACATCTGGTCTAATTAGCATATTACCCTTTTATTATTATAGACGATCTTTATTTGTTGTTATAGTTTTTTACTTAACGTCTATTTAATAGCTACCCGGTTTGCATTTGTGTAGAATATCTTTTCCCATCCCTTCACTTTCAGCCTACATGTGTCCTAAAAGTGAAGTGAGTCTTGTGGTCTCCATATAGTTGGGTCTTTTTATTTTTAGTCATTTCAGCTGCTCTATTACTTTTTATTGGAATTCTTAATTCATTTACATTTAAATAATTATTGATAGGTAAAAACCTACTAACATTTTACTGTTTTGTAGTCCCCATGTTCCTTTCTTTCTCTTTTACTGTCTTTGTGAATGATGATTTTCTGCAGTGGTATACTTTGATGTCTAATCTTCTTTTATCTTCTATGTATGTACTGCAGGTTTTGCTTTGTGGTTACCATGAGGCTTACATTTAAAATCTTATAGCCATAGCCGGTTTGGCATAGTGGATAGATTATAGGCCTGCAGACTGAAGGGTCCCGGGTTTGATTCCAGTCAAGGGGGCATGCATGAGGCAGCTGATCAATGATTCTCTATCATTGATGCTTCTATCTCTCTCTCCCTCTCCCTTCCTCTCTGAAAAAATATTTTAAAAATCTTATAGATATAAGTCTATTTTGAACTAACAACTTAGATCACATACAAAAACTCTACTCTTTTACTTCCTATATTTTGTTTGTGATGTCATACCTCTTTTAATATTGTGTATCCATTAACAAATTATTGTAGCTATAGCTACTTAATACTTTTGTCCTTTAAGCCTTCATACTAGAATTATGTGATTAACATACTACCATATTATATTAGATTTTGAATTTGATTATACACTTACCTTTAAAAGTATGTTTATATTTTCATGTCTTTGTGTTACTAATTAGCATCCTTTCATTTCAACTTGAGGGACTCCTTTCAGCACTTTTTATAAGGCAGGTCTAGTGGTGATAAACTCACTTAGCTTTTGTTTGGGAAAGTCTTTCTCTCTCCATTCAAAACAATTTTGCTGTGTAAAGCACTTGGCTGGCAGTTTTTTCTTTCAGCATCCTTTCTCCTGGCCCAGCAGTCGTCAACCAGTGGTCCGCAGACCACTGGTGGTCCATGAGGTCCGAAAGATTGGCGACCACTGTCCTGGCCTATACAGTGTCTGAGAAATCTGCTGATAACCTTATGGGGGTTCCTTTACATGTAAGGAATTTTTTTCTCTTGCTGCTTTTTAAATGTTTTTTATTTTTTTAATTTTAGACAGTTTTATTACAATATGTCTTGAAGAAGATAATTTTCAGCTGACATTTTGAGGTGACCAAATTTTGAGCTTCATGAATTTGGATGTTCAACTCTCTCCCTGTATTTGGGAAGTTTTCAACCATCTTATCTTTAAATTTGCATTCTGCTCCTTTCTCCTTATCTTCCCCTTCTAGAATTCCAATAATGAGTAGACTGTTTCTTTTAATGGTATCCCATAATTCACATAGGGTTTTTCACTTTCTCGTTCTCTTTTCATTTTGTACTTCTGATTGGATAATTTCAAATGAACTGTCTTCCCATTCAAGAATTCTCTTTTCTGCTTGGTTAAGTTTACAACTGAAGTTCTACTGAAATCTTCCTTCATTTCAGTCATTGTATTCACCAAGTCTAAGACTTCCGTTTTTGTTTCTCTTTAATAGTTTTTATTTCTTTGTTGGACCTTCTCCTTTTGTTTTTTGAGGTTCACTGAGTTTAAGAAAATTATAAATTCTTTGGCAGACAGTTCACAGACCTCTATTTCTTTAGTGTATTTTATTAAAAGTTTTGTTAGTTTCCTTTGGTGGTGTCATGTTTCCTTGATTACTCATAATCCTACAGTCTTGTGTTAGTATTTGCACATTTGAGAAAGCAAGCACCTCTTTGTTTTTACAACATGCTTCAGCAAGGCAAAGTCCTTCACCAGTCAAGCCCGTCCAGGGATTCTGAGTGGGTCATTAGCTTGTTTCTGAGAGCAAGTTTGCTGCTGGACCAACTGGGCATGCAGGTGTGGTGTCTGGGTGAGCAGGTGGGCAGGTCTGGTACCTGGGTCCAAGAGGAGGAGGTCCTGGAGCCTGTGTTCACTGGCTCAGGCCTAGGGCTTGAATCTGTAGTGATGGGCATGGAACCTGGTTCTGCATAGGTGGACCTGGATCCTGGGTCCACAGAGACCAACCGGGTACTGAGTATCAATGGGATAGGTCCAGCATCTGGGTCCATGGAGGCTGATCCAGTACTGGGATGAACCAGGAGACTGGTTTCATGGGAGTTGGCCTAGTGCTAGCATAAGCCTAGTACCTCTGGCTGTGGGAGTAGGCTAACCTGGGGCCCTAAGGGCTGGGTTTGGCACCCAGTAAGGCCATAAGCCTGGGTCCATCAGAGCTGGTCTCAAGGCTGGCACATTGGGGGCTGGCTTGGGGCTGAGGTTAGGCCAGGAGCCTAGGTCCATAGGAGCAAGTCTGGAGGCCAGCTTGAAGATGGGGGTTGGTCAAGAACCTAGGGCAATAGTAGTCATCCTGGCACTGGGCCCAGCCAGGAGCCTGGGTTCACAGACAGATTGGGAACTAGGGCAACGGGAGCCATCTAGGGTCATGAGAACCAGTTGGCGCTGGTATATGCCAGGAACCTGGGTTCACAGAAACCCACCATTAGTCTGATGCCATGAGAGCCAGTAGGCGGTGAGGTGAGCCAGGAGCTTAGGTTTTCAGGCGCCTTCTGGGAGCCTGGGTTCACAAAGCCTGTCAAGAGCCTGGGGCACAGGAGCCAGCTAGCACTAAGAAGGATCAGGGTCTGAGTTCACAGGGGCCCTCTGGGAAGCTGCTCAGAACCCCAGAAGTTGCCTGGGGCCACTGTAGCTGGCAGATACTGGGGTGAGATGGAGCCTGGGCTCACAGGACCTAACCTGACATTTTGGTAGAGATAAGAGTTAGAAATTCCTATGCTCCCATTTTGCTCCAATGATGAAATCTTATATATTCCAATGATAATATTGTGTCAACCTCTAATCTTTAATAATTAAGAGTTTTAGAGATTTAAAAACTAAGTTTTGAACACATCGTTTAAAATTTATTGCTTAAATAAAATGGTTTAATCAACTAAAATTGTTAATAGCTTTAATTTTCTTAAGTGGTTGGTTAGTAAGCTAGTATAAGTGAGAATTCTCAATTGGCACAAATTAGAGTATTTATATTTGGGCAACTAGGTTATAATTTATGATTTAGTATTCCAGTGGTATGCAAGTTAATCTCAAACGCCTTAAGAAGTTAAGGATCTAACTGGATTATATACAACTAAATGTTCTTTTAGATAGACAGGAAGATAAATTTTCAGCCTATTATTATATGCAGTAATGTTAAAATACTTGCTAAATATATGATATATGAATAGAGTATAAAATATATGCATACATGGATACATCAATTGTTTCTGCATTTAGTTATGTTCAAAAACTAATTACTGACTATATACTATGTCCAGGTACTATTTGGAGTACTAGGATTGTATCACTGAACAAAAAATTTCTACCATTTGAAACTTATCACTATAGTAGAAACATAGTATTTTCTTTTTCTTTTTTTAATATATATTTTGTTGATTTTTTATACAGAGGAAGGGAGAGGGATAGAGAGTTAGAAAAATTGATGAGAGAGTAACATCGATCAGCTGCCTCCTGCACACTCCCTACTGGGTATGTGCCCGCAACCAAGGTACATGCCCTTGACCGGAATCGAACATGGGACCCTTGAGTCCGCAGGCCGATGCTCTATCCACTGAGCCAAACTGGTTAGGGTAGAAACATAACATTTTCATTTTTATCCTTATAGTATCTACAGAAAGTATTCACAAGTCACATATTTAGGGAATTCCAAAACCTCAGGGCTTTCAACAAAAGGTAGCAAAGGGTAGAGGGAGTCCTAAGGACAAAGAGATGCCCTCTTCTAATCACATACAGGCATATGGCTTGATTACAGTCAAGAGAATAGAATAAGCAATTGTTTCAGGTTGGGTATGGTTCCAATTGTGCTTCATCAGACTATTGCTGCACATTGTAAACCATAATTATCCAAGTAATTCTTTTAGTGCTGGTAATCATAGGTTAAGTGGCAAACAAATTTAAAGGTCATTTCATCACTATTGAATTTTTTAAAACATGCATTAATGTTTGAGGACACAAACAAAAAAAAATATCAAGGATTTATGGAAAAACAGTTTTAGAATTATCTTGAAGTCAAAAACAAGTATCCAATCTGCTAACCTTCGGCAAGCATTTTGTAATTGACTTAAGAATAATCATAAAGACCTTTAGTCATTAAAATGATTTAAATTACATTCCAAGGCAGAAAAATATACTAATATATTTCTAAAATATTTAACTTTTAAATTTTAAAAAAAGTATTGAAACCAAGACTTTTAGATCATTGTAAGTACAAATTAGGAACACCATATTCCCTGAATCTTAATTGGGGGCTTATTTTTGGCCTTTTTGATAATTGCTATATAATGCTATTCCTCTAAACTAAGTGTTTTGATTTAATCCCTATATGCTTAATTTTCTTAGTCATGTATAAAGTTTACTTGAATCATGCAAGTAAATGAGAGAAACATCGATCAGCTGCCTCCTGCACACCCCCTACTGGGTATGTGCCCGCAACCAAGGTACATGCCCTTGACCGGAATCGAACCTGGGACCCTTGAGTCCGCAGGCCGATGGTTAGGGTAGAAACCATCAATATACTGAGAATTTCAGAGTGTTAAGCTGTAAAAAGTGGTGTGGCCAGTCTATTTGGGAAACTGGAAAACAAGTATTGTACTCATTCAATAAATGACATTGTGTACTAGTTTGCCCATATGCTTTCAAGTAATATTCTCAGACAACAGGGCAAAACCTCTTTCTCTTTTGCCCTAACCCTTATCTAGACTTCCTCTCTCATAGTGACTCTGAAATACGATGCAATAATATTTCTTAAAGTAGATAATAACTATAGCAACAGGTTATGAGTAAGTAATGCAATATAAAGTGGCATCTTAAATAACTAGTACCTTCATTATATAAGCAGCAAAATTTCATAACTGATATATGTCCTTGTTAAAAATTACTCTTTACTTTATTTAAAATATTCCCTAGAAATTACCAGAGGGTGTAAGTATATGTTTTGATGTTTATTTCCTGACCTGCTTAAGGGCCGTTTTGTTGTTTGAAATATGTTTATTTAGATTAAAATCTTAAGATGCTCCCAACATTTTATATGAACCTTTTATTCAATACTTAAATTAAATATTTTTATCAAAGATTAGTATATGACCAACATCACAGAGAATTAACTGCATGCTTCCCTCATTTATAAGTAGAAGTGAAGACTTGGCTACTACTGCCTGAAAAAATTTGTTTTAATACTTTCAGTATAAATAAACTGTAATCAAATCTAAAGTAAACTAGTAAATTTTTTTACTTTATGCAATGGAATAAAAATTACACTTATTTATTAGATTAGAAACTGTTGTGCAAAAACAATTTCTAGGATGCTTTTACTTTGTTTATATCGCATCAACTTCTTAAAAGTTACATATTATTCTATATAATAAAAGGCTAATATGCAAATCGACCGAAAGGTGTTATGACCAGTCGCTATGACACACACTGACCATCAGGGGGCAGATGTTCAATGCAGGAGCTGGTGTGCTCCCACAGGGGGAGTGCCGCTAAGCCAGAAGCCGGGCTCACAACTGGTTAGTTCAGCGGTGATGACAGGAGCCTCTCCCACCTCTGCGGCAGCACTAAGGATATCCGACTGACGGCTTAGGCCCACTCCCCACATGCCTAAGCCATCAGTCGGACATCCCGCAAGGGCTCTCAGACTGCGAGAGGGTGCAGGCTTGGCTGAAGGACCCCTTTCACGAGTGCACAAATTTCATGCACCGGGCCTTTAGTTTACATAATAAATACACAAGGTTTTAAAAGAAATAGTGCTAAAGGCTTATAATGGAAAGCCAGCCTGTCCAACTGTCCCTACCTGCAGTCCTGCTACCAAGAAGCAATTACTTACACCTATTTGTTAGTGTATTTTTTTTATATTTATCTCCATAATTAGAGACAACATGTCTGTCTCTGTCTCTCTCCCTCTTGATTAATTTCTAATTATGTCTACTGACTCCTAGGTAGGAAAGAGAAGATTTTAGTTTACTTACACTGTCTTCAATCTGCTCTCTTCTCTTTTCATTCCAGTGGCAATCAGTCTAATTTAGCACTTGATATGTGACTAGCAAGACTAAGAAACTGAATTTTGAATTTTATTCAACTTTAAAATAAATTGTTAGATGTGGCTAGTGGTTATTATAAAGGCAACTCTAAATTACTCCTGCCTTTAAAAACATACTGAAGATTTCTTTATGATCTAGCATTACAAGCAACTGTGTATGTTCTTGGAAAGAAGGTGTTGTCTCTACTAGTATTTTTAAGGTAGGATTCAATTTATCCATCAAACTCTGCTTATTAATTGGGATATTTATCTGTTCCATAGCCTTAATTTTTTTGTTCATTTGCTAAACTATGATCTAAGAGAGGGCCATTAAATTCTTCTATCAGTAAGGTTTTTCTGAGTAAGTCTCCAGTATCTTTTATGCCTTTTGAGTATTAATGCTCTATCCTTTTATAATAGAGGCCCAGTGCACGAAATTCGTGCACTTGGGGGAGGGGCCCCTCAGCCCGGCCTGCGCCCTCTTGCAGTCCAGGAGCCCTTGGGGGATGTTCAACTGACAACTTAAGCCCGCTCCTTGCAGTGCTGTTGCAGAGGCGGGAGAGGCTCCCGCCACCACTGCTGCACTCGCCAGCTGTGAGTCCAGCTTCTGACTGAGCAACGCTCCCCCTGTGGGAGCGCACTGACCACCGGGGCAGCTCCTGCATTGAGCATCTGCCCCCTGATGGTCAGTGCATGTTATAGCTACCGGTTGTTCCACCGTCAGGGCAAAACTGGCTCTAAGACATCCCCTGAAGGGTCCCAGATTGCAAGAGGATGCAGGCCAGGCTGAGGGACCCCACCGGTGCACAATTGGGGCCGGGCAGGGACATGGAAGGTTGGTCAGCCGGGGAGGGACCACAGGAGGGCTCCAGGGCATGTCTGGCCTGTCATAAGTACTTGCTTCATGAACAGAATAAAGTCCACTACTAAAAGTATATTCCAAGGTTAGAAAAGCATTGCTAAGAGAAATTAAAGGCTTAAATGAATGCAGACACTTACTATGTTTGTGGATCAAAACACTGAGCATTAAGATGTCAATTCTCCCTCAAATAATCGATAGGTTCAATACAATCAATCACAATCCCAGGAACCATCTATCTATAATAAAAAAAAGCGTAATATGAAGCTAGGGCCGCAAGAAAGTCCGGGTCCTGGGTGCCAGAGAGAAGCTGGTGATGGCAGCTGAAGGAAGGAAGGCCTACTCTTACATCGGGCCTCTAGCTTTTATATAAAGTGACAAATTAATCTTAAAATTTATATTAAATAAAGGAAACCTAAAAAGCCAAAACAATTTTAAAAAGAAGCACAAAGTTGGGTAACTTCCACTACCAGATTTAAAGCTAAAGTGACCAAGACATTAAGGTATTGATGTAAGGACGGACATCCAGTTCATTACATAAAATAGAAAATAGAGAGTTCAAAAGAAGACCTACACATGCATGGTTGATTTTTTATAAAAGTGATAAGGTAATTTAGTGGAGAAAGTATAGTCTTTTTTCAACAAATGGTGCTGAGACAACTATATATCTATGTGGAAAAAAAGTATTTTTTAAAGAATCGCAATCCTTTCTTAATACCCCATATAAAAATTAATTTGAAATGAGTCATATAGACTTAAAGAAGTTAAAACTATAAAACTTCTATAATAAAACCTAAGAAAAATATTTGCGGTAGGCAAATATTGCCTAGGACACAAAAAATAAGCATAAAAGAACTAATAAACTAGGTTACATGAAAATTAAAAA
This sequence comes from Eptesicus fuscus, assembly GCF_027574615.1. Lineage (NCBI taxonomy): Eukaryota > Metazoa > Chordata > Mammalia > Chiroptera > Vespertilionidae > Eptesicus > Eptesicus fuscus. The sequence goes on along the minus strand of NC_072474.1, from coordinate 84,196,090 downwards.
CTTTTCAAAGACACCATTAAAAAATAAAACAGGGATGCCATAGTTTGGAAGGTAATTTTCACAATTCAAATAGCTGATAAAGGCCTCATACCAGAATGTATTAAAGAAAAAAAAACCTCGTATCTCAATATTTTTTAAAAAACCACACAATTTCTTTATTGGGCAAAGGATTTGAGCAGACACTTCACAAAAGAAAGTATTTAAATGACCAATTTAACAGAACACAGATTAGTGAAAGAACTTCCAGGGTAATAGAAAGTTTCTGTATCTTGACTGTGGTAGTGTTTATAAGAATGTATGTTTGTCAAAACTCAGTCTGTATATTTACAGGGGGTGACTTTTAGCATATGTAAATTATCCTCAATAAATATGATTTTTAAAAAGTATACTAGGTCAAAAACTAAAATCCAACTATTTAAAACCTAAGAGAAAAATACCAATACAAAATAGCTCATGAAAATTGAGTATTCTGAGCAGCTTTCAAAAAACAACAGGGAACTGTCCACATCCAAGTAGGATAGAATAGTTAGCAGAAGGCTAATAATCTCGCTGAGAACTAAAAAAAAAAACTAAATGAATTATAAATATCATATTTTTAAAGATAGCAGAGAGATGTGGAAGCATGGGGAACGAGAAGGTCTAAACTCCAGGGAAGGGGAAATCTTTTAAAGGTGTTTAGATGATCTGCGATTGTCTTTCCCCAGGGATTATTTCCACATCATGAGCACAGGCTGGAGGTTGAGAACTGAGACTTGGCTTGTACAGAACATTGCTGCTAGGAAGGAAGAAGCCAGGAGATCTTTTGTTCACACAGGACAGGAGAAACAAAGTTAGGAGATTGAAGGGGCTTCAAGTTCAAGGCTAGCATCACTCAAAGAACATTTGCTTAATTTTAAACCTGTGTAGGATAAGAAGCTAAGTAATTAATTGAAAAACTTTGTAAAACCAAGTAAATGTTCCCGCCTTTGGCACTGCTAGTGAGATAAAGACCATAAAGCTTTGAACTGAAAGTCCTGGAAAACTACAACCTACAAATAAGGCAAAGTAGAGGAAGAGTACCACCAAACCACTAAAATAGCAACCCAGGCTCCACATAAATTAAGGTGACTGGCTCCCTATTCTATCTCCTTAGAACAGTGGTTCTCAACCTTTCTAACGCCGCGACCCTTTAATACAGTTCCTCATGTTGTGGTGACCGCCAACCATAAAATTATTTTCGTTGCTACTTCATAACTATAATTTTGCTACTGTTAATGAATCGTAATGTAAATATCTGTGTTTCCGATGGTCTTAGGCTCTACAGCAGCGGTTCTCAACCTGTGTGTCAAGAACCGCTAGCAGGGTCGCCTAAGACCATCGGAAAACACAGATATTTACATTACGATTCATAACAGCAGCAAAATTATAGTTATGAAGTAGCAACGAAAATAATTTTATGGTTGGGGGTCACCACAACATGAGGAACTGTATTAAAGGGTCGCGGCGTTAGAAAGGTTGAGAGCCACTGCCTTAGAAGAAAAGGTGAAACCCCCCTGGCAGAACCTATTTGGCAATGCTTGCATTACTTTGTTTTTTTAATCCACAATGTCTGACAGTCAATCAAAAACTACAAAGCATAAACAAAACAACTTGACATACCTGACATTTATAGAACACTCCACCCCAAAACAACAGAATACACATTCTTTTCAAGTACATATAGAACATTTACTAAGATAGGCCATAGTCTGGGCCATAAAACAAATCTCAAAAAATCTAAAAGGTTCCAAGTTATATCAAGTATGTTCTTCTTTCATCACAACTGAATGAACTTAAAAATAACAAAAAGATCTCTGTGAAGTCCTCAAAAATTTTGAAACTAAATAACACACTTCTAAATAATTTATAGACCAAAGAGGACATTAAAAAGGATATAAGAAAGCATTTTGAACTGGATAAAATTATAGATTAAAACTTGCAAGTAGTACTTAGAAGAAAGCTCATAGCACACATATATGGGGCAAGGGACAGGAGAATCACAAATCAATGACCTCAGTTTCTAATTTAATAGAAAAAGAAAACAAACAAAACCCCAAAGTAAGGTGGAAAAAAAATGGAAATAAAAATCAGAAGAAACAGTATGGAGATTACTAAAAAAATTAAAAATAGAACTGTCTTTTGACGCAGCTATCCCTCTTCTGGGAATATATCCTAAGAATCCTGAAACACCAATCAGAAATAATATATGCACCCCTATGCTCATAGCAGCATTATCCTATCTAATAATAGAGTAATATGCAAATAACCATCACTCCGCTACGCCCATGATTGGGCCGGTGGGAGGCTGGGGGCGGGACTCGGGGTGGCCTCTCAACAGCCGGATCAGCCGCCGCTGAGGGGAGACCCCTCAGCGTTCGCGGGTTGGGGTGGCGGCGGCGGCGCCTCCATGCACCTGCACTGGGGGAGGGCCTGGTCAGCAGCCGCTGAGGCTGCTTCAAGGGTCAAAGAGGGAGGCAGGGCCAGACCCCAGCAGCCGCAGCTGCTGTGGGGCCCAGGGAGCCAGGCAGAGCTGGACAGGCAACCTCAGGGTGGGCCTGGGGGTGGGTCCAGCAGCGCAGCTTGACAGCAGACAGCAGGGCCTGCTTGGCTGTTGCCGCGGCGACCCAGAAGCAGACAAGCGCAGCTGCAGGCAGCACCCAGCAGGGCTTGCTTGCCCATCGCTATGGTGTGGAGCAGGCAAGCCCCGCAGAGAGCAGAGAACCACAGGGAGCGGGCCTAAGCCGTCAGCAGGACATGCCCTGAGGACTCTCGAATTGGAGAGGGTACAGGTCGGGCTGAGGGACCCCCGTGCATGAATTTCATGCACCGGGCCTCTAGTTTATAATAACCAAGATCTGGAAACAGCCCAAGTGCCCATCAGTAGATGAATGGATAAGCAAAGCTGTTGTACATTTACACAATGGAATATTAAGTGGTTGTAAAAAAGAAGGAAATCTTACACTTGGTGACAGTATGGATAGACCTGGAGATTATAATGCTAAACCAAATAAACCAATCAGAGAAGATTACCATATGATCTCACTTATATGTGGAATCTAATGAACAAAATAAACTGACAAAATAAATAGAACCAGAGGCATGAACATATGGAACAGACCAACAAATGACAGAGGGGAGGGGGTTTGGGGGAACCCAATAAAAGAAGGTAAAGAGATCAACCATAGAACATATATGCATAGCCCATGGACACAGAAAACAGTATGGTGAAGACGGGGATAGAGGGCTGGGTAGATGTAGGCAAAGGAGGGGGAAATGGGGGACATCTGTAATAGTGTCAAAAATAAATAAATAAATAAACAAACAAACAAAATAAATAAATAAATAATTTTAAAAGATGGAAGAAGGGGCCTCGAGCCAAGGAAAGCATGTGGCCACTAGGAGCTGGAAAAGGCAAGAAGGAAAAAATAATCAGGGCAAAAATAAGTAAATAAAAAAAAATAAAATAAAAAACAGATTTATTATCTGTTAAACCAATTCTTTGAGAACCTTAATAAAGTTGATAAATCTTTAGTTAGACTGATCAGGGGAAAAGAAGACATAAATTAGCAATATTAGGAGTGATATTGACTCTCTTTAGATTATACAAATAATAGGCTCATTACAGATTCTAAAGCTATTTAAAGGATAATAAAAGAATATTATAAACAATGTTATCAATAAAGTCAATTACTTAGATAAAATGGGCACATTTCTTGAAAAACTTAGCAAACATGTGAAGAGATAAAACCATACAACCAGAAAAGAAACCATCAACAAAATAAGAAAGCCCACTGTATGGGAGAACATATTTGCAAATGTTATCACTGATAAAGGTTTAATCTCCAACATTTACAGGGAACGCATACACCTTAATAAAAGGAAGATAAATGATCCAATAAAAAAATGGGCAACGGATCTAAATAGAAACTTTTCGAAAGAAGACAGAAGGAAGGCCAAGAGACATATGAAAACATGCTCAAAGTCACTAATTATCCGAGAGATGCAAATCAAAACGACAGTGCAGTACCATCTCACACCTGTCAGAATGGCTATCATCAACAAATGACAAGTGTTGGAGAGGATGCAGAGAAAAAGGAACCCTCGTGCACTGCTGGTGGGAATGCAGACTGGTGCAGCCACTGTGGAGAACAGTATGGAGTTTCCTCAAAAAACTAAATGGAACTCCCATTTGACCCAGTGATCCCACTTCTAGGAATATATCCCAAGAAATCAGAAACACCAATCAGAAAGGATATATGCACCCCTATGTTCATAGCAGCACAATTCACCATAGCTAAGATTTGGAAACAGCCTAGGTGCCCATCAGCAGATGAGTGGATTAGAAAACTATGGTACATCTACACAATGAAATACTACGCTGCTATAAAAAAGAAATTCCTACCATTTGCAGCAGCATGGATGGAACTGGAGAACTTTATGCTAAGTGAAATAAGCCAGGCAATGAAAGAAAAATACCACATGATCTCACTCATTTGTGGAAAATAAAGAACATTATAACCTGATGAACAAAAAGATACAGAGGCAGTAAAGCATCGAACAGATTGTCAGATTACAGCGGGAAGGCTGGGGAGTGTTGGGAAGAAGGGGAAAGAGATCAACCGAAGGACTTGTATGCATGCATATAAGCACAAGCAATGGACACAAGACACTGGGGGGGGGGGGGGGATGAGGGCATGCGACAGGGGGTAGGGGAGGCTGGGGGAAGGTCAATGGGAAAAAAAGGAGATATATATACTATTATATGTAATACTTTAAACAATAAAATAAAATTAAAAAAACAAAACAAACAAAAAAAAACACATACAACCACATGACCAATAACCAATAGAAAAACTATGTAAGTAAACCAATGGATAATACAGATACTGAAATTAATAAAGAAGCATTTAAATAACTATAATCAATATGTTCAAGAGAAATTGAGTCTATTTAAAAACCTTTCAAATAAGATTAAGTAGATATTCTAGAACTCAAAGTTACAATGTAATATTAAGAACACAATAGATAGGCTTGGACAAAAAAGACAATTTTGGTGTACTGGAAAATAGGTCATTAGAAGATACCCAAACTAAAGTATAGGAGGAAAAAAAAATTCTTAAGAGACATGTGGAACATGATCATTGGATGTAACAATTTTTTTAAATTAGAACACATAAAGGAGAAAAAGTAGAAGCAATAATTGAAGAAGTAATGATTGAGAACTGTACAAAACTAAAAAGCATCAAGCTATAGATTCAAAAACCTCTATGAATATAAAGCAAAATATTTACAAACCACACCTCAACACATCATACTCAAACTACCAAAAAAAAAAAAAAGACAAAAGAGAAAGTCTTAAAAGTTGCCAAAGAAACACAAAAGACATTATTCTCAGCAAGACTACAAGTTGATATATTACTTTCAGTAAAACTGGTAACTAACTTCAACAGAAAGCCAGAAGACAATGAAACGTTTTTAAAATGAAGAAAGATAGTAACTACCAACTTAGAATTCTATACCCAGTGAAAATATTATTCAAAAAAGGTGAAATTAAGCAATTTTCAGACAAACAAAAAATGAAAATATTTATTGTCAGTAGGTAGGCCAGTATTAAAATACATACTAAAGGAAGCTATCCAGAAAAAAGGAAAATTATCCCAGACAGAAACACAGAAATTCAAGAAGGAAGAGCCCAGGAAAGGGTAAATATGAACAAAAATTACCTATTCAAAACCAAACTAATAATTTTTTCTAGAGTTTAAAATATCTATATATATTAAAGGCTAATATGCCAAGTGTCCCCTCAGGAGTTTGACCAGGAGTCTGGGAATTCCATCACTTGCTATGATGTGCACTGACCACAAGGGGGCAGCACAGAATGAAGGAAGGTCCCAGCCGGCAGCCGGGGAAGGAAGGCCCTAATCGGCCCTGATCACCAGCCAAGCCTAGGGATCCTACCCATGCTCGAATTTTGTGCACCAGGCCTCTAGTGTATAAATAAAATGCAGAATGATAATGCAAAAAGACTGGAGTAGGAGTTAAAGTTTAAGGAATTGGCATTATTGGGGAATGGTACAAGTAGTAATTTACATTATACTATTAATGCTTTGTAATCTGGAATCACCACTAAAGATATAGAGATATATAACTAACAAGCTAATAGTGGAAAAAATGGAATAAAAATAATTTTATTAACACAAATAAAAAAAACCAGGAAGCATAAAAGGGAATGCAAAACAGATGACTCAAAGAGAAATCAAAATGAATGGTAGTTACAAACTCAACTATTATAAGCAAAAATGTAAATGAACTAAATACTCAAAAGTAAAGACTAAAACTAGATAAAAACAATGAATAACTCTATTTAGTCATAAGCAAAAACATCCAGAAAACATGAGAGAAAACTAGTTTACAAAACTGCATATATTCCACTTGCTGTAAAGCTATAACATGTGCATACACATACAAATGCCTTAGAATATGCTAAAGAATATATTAATAGAATTTATTCCTAAGATTTTAAGTTATGTTTTTCATAGATTATTTTTGTGGGTTTTGGTACTGTAATTCTTTTCCAAGGAGCAAGACTCATTTTCATAAAAACCACGAAACTATTTTTCAAAAGAAAAAATCAAATTAAAAATTTTAATAATGATCAGCTTGCACAAAGTAACAGACTTACAGAAAAATAGAATATGATCAAGTTTAAAAAGAAGACAAACAATACAAACATATTTCACACAATAAACTCTACTAGTGAAACTGAGACCTTTATAATTACAACTACATTATATTGTCACCATTTCTGATGGAGACAAAAAATATAAGAGTTGGAAATAGCTTTTTCCATTAACTAATGTTCCTTTCATATCGCCTCTTGCTTCTAATAAATATTTGTGGAATTTCTGTTAAACAATATAAGTTAAAATTGTAAAAATAAAAGTTAAATCCGAACAGTTTTCATTTTAATTTGGGGGAGGGGGGACCTAAATAACTTCGAATATCATTTCAATTAAAATTTCAGTTTCAACAGTCATCAGTTTTGTGAAACAAAACTTTACTTGGCAAAGGGTTTTCAAAAAAACATACAATACCATGCATCATGGAAACATGTTCTAGGAACTTTATTATAGTAAGTCACATAAAAAGGTCAAGTACTCCCAAACTCTCTCTATAAATACAAAACTCTAAGCCAACTTACTTAAATACATTTAAATTGTGGCAACCCCTCAAACCAGATATTTTAACAATCTGGTCAGGTCTTTGAGAATACAAGGAATAATAAATATCTAAAAATTCCCTAGTTTCATGACGAAAGATAAAGCAAAAGGCAGTCACTATCAAAAGTAATCATAAAAACCTGAGAAAATGTGTAACTTCCAAAAATAGACAAGACATTAAAACTATTGCACTAAACTTTAAGACTGTATGGTATCTTGGAAAGAGTTAACATATTTTTTCTCCCCCATTTAAACTGAAGGATACAGATACCTAGAAACTGAATAAAATAGCACCGAAATCCTGTTATAAAGCTGATGTCAATTCTTTGGATGACACAGGATTCTTTCTTGGTATTTAGATTTTCCTTTTAAGGAAGTGTTTTGAAGCAATCAAAAACCTCTCTACTGAACTTAAACTACTGTAAAAAATGGGATAGCTCAAATTTTTAATGCAGACTGCTTTATAGACTCCTACATTACTTAGAAGGCTTGTCCAAGAGCACTGCTATCTAAATGATTTATGCTTCTGAAATGCAAGGTTAATTTAATATAATTCAAAGTAAAACATACTTCAGAAAGAAAATACACCATTATAAAAAAATCTGAGATTCATTATTATGAATCATTATTTAATAATTTATTATATAATTGTGGCTTTTTTAAAAAAAGCACAAAATTTGTTTAATCTGAGACTAATATATAGTATCATTCTAGTTGAATTCTAATTCTTTTGAATATTATCATGTTGAAATTTTTATCAAGTATCAACTCTACATGATGACTAATGCTGTCACTTCTAAAAGTGACATCATTATTTTAACCTCTTGCACTCGGATGTCGAGTGTGACTCAACACGGTTAGCATTGGTAGCAGCTCTTTTTATACTCTTTGAATGTATCAATAATTTGAAATATAAAAAAATCGAAATAAATAAGTTTGTATGAAAAGAAACTCAGTTTTTTATTCTACTGCCGTGCTTTATAAAATCTGGGGTATTTAAAAAATTAAATCCCGAGTAGAATAAAGGAATCGAGAAAAAAGCAAGCGAGTTGCAAAGGGTTAAAAGTTAAAAAAAAAAAATTAAGTGTTCAACAGAAAAAGACCAGTAAATTACACAGAGACTACAAGCTATTAAAATTAATCATGTTGTAGAAAAATATTACCATAAAAATGTTCATGATTCACTGTTAAGTGAATAGAGTACTTTGCACTACAACAGATGTATTATGAGCCCATTTTGTAACATTATGTGTCTACCAGTGGCCTGGTGCACAGATTCGTGCACCAGTGGGTTCCCTCAGCCTGGCCTGCGCCCTCTCACAATCCCTGCAGGCCCAATCTAGACAGGAGGGAGCCCAATCCCCACAAGCTCGACTAGACAGGAGGGAGCCCGATCCTGTGCGTTGAGCATCTATCCCCTGATGGTCAGTGCGCATCATAGCGACCAGTGGACCGGTCGTTCTGTCGCTTAGGCTTTTATATATATACTAGAGGCCCAGTGCACGAAATTCGTGCACGGAGGGGGGTTGTCCCTCAGCCCAGCCTGTACCCTCTCCAATCTGGGACCCCTCAAGGGATGTCCGACTGCCCGTTTAAATGGGCAGTCGGACATCCCTTTCACAATCCAGGACTGCTGGCTCCCAACTGCTTGCCTGCCTGCCTTCCTGATTGCCCCTAACCGCTTCTGCCTGCCAGCCTGATCACCCCCTAACCACTCTGCTGCCAGCCTGTTAGCCCCCAACTTCCCTCCTCTGCCGGCCTGGTCACCCCCAACTTCCCTCCTCTGCCGGCCTGGTTACCCCTAACTGCCCTCTCCTGCAGGGTTGATCACTTCCAACTGCCCTCCCTTGCAGGCCGGGTGCCTCCCAACTGCCCTCTCCTGCTGGCCATCTTGTGGTGGCCATCTTGTGTCCACATGGGGGCAGGATCTTTGACCACATGGGGGCAGCGATACTGTGTGTTGCAGTGATGATCAATCTGCAGATTACTCTTTTATTAGATAGGATAGAGGCCTGGTACAGGGGTGGGGGCCAGCTGGTTTGCCCTTAAGGGTGTCCCGGATCAAGTGGGGGTTCCCTTGGGGTGTGGGGCGGCCTGAGCGAGGGGCCTGTGGTGGTTTGCAGGCCGGCCACGCCCCCTGGCAACCCAAGCAGAGGCCCTGGTATCTGGAATTTATTTTCCTTCTACAATTGAAACTTTGTAGCCTGGAGCAGAGCCAAGCCTGCAGCTCCCTCCATGGCGGCAGCCATTTTTGTGGCAGTTAATTCACCTTCTACAATTGAAACTTTGTAGCCTTAAGTGGGTGAGCCCGGCCAGGATGTGCGGAAAGCTTTGCTTCCCCTGTTGCTGGCGGCAACCCTGGCCTGCTCTCTCCAGTTCCAATCTGCCGCCATTTATTTGAATTTGTTTACCTTCTATAATTGAAACTTTGTAGCTTGAGTGGAGGCTTTGGCCTGGCCAGGGCAGGCAGAAAGCTTGGCTTCCTCTGTTACCTAGGAAACCTTGCTCTCTGTGGCTGTAGCCATCTTGGTTTGGGTTAATTTGCATACTCGCTCTGATTGGATGGTGGGCGTGGCTTGTGGGTGTGTCGGAGGTGTGGTCAATTTGCATATTTGTCTATTATTAGATAAGATATATATAGATAAGTGTACATACACTTATATAATGGTTAAATAAAATGCAGGAAGAAAATATTCTAGAAGGTTAACAATAGCATCTCTTTGTGGTGGGATTTCCACTGTTATTTTAAAATTTTAATTCATGCTTTTTGTGTGTGTTTCCCAGGTTTCTACATTAGGGTTGCACTATTTTTATAAGGGGGAGGGAGTTAAAAAGAAAGGCAAGTATTCACATTAATGGCATATTTTTTAAAAGTATTTCTATTGATTTTGAGAGAGAGAAGGGAGAGGGAGTGGGAGAGAAGAGGAGAGGGGCAAAGAGAAACATCGATGTGAGAGCAAAACACCCATTCATTGCCTCCTTTTGGGGATCAAGCCTGCAACCCAGGCATGTGCTCTGATGGGGAATGGAACTGGCAACCTTTCTGTGAACAGAATGATGCCCAACCGAGCCACATGGGACCAGGGCAAAGCCATATTTTAATAAAAATGATAAATTCTTAGTCTAGGCATATGGTTTAACCCTCATTAATACAACACCCATTTCTGGTTGTTTGTGTCTTTTTTAATCATTAGTCAACCTATATTTTCATCTTCTATTTGGGGTAAGAATTAAAATTGTTAAGTACCTGATTAAATTTAAGTACCTGATTAAGTGCCTCTTTGAAAAAGATGGGAATTTTTGTCATACTATTTGAGTTTATTGATGTAAAAATAAAATAAAATATTTCTTAAAAATAAAAGGTAAATGACATTCTAAACAATATCCTATAAGTCAAAAGCAATTCATAAAAATTTATTTTTAACAGCCTTGGCTGGTAGCTCAGTTGTTTGGAGTATCTTCCTGTACACCAAAAGATTGCGGGTTCGATTCCCGGTCAGGGCACATACCTAGGTTGCAGGTTTGATTTCCAGTCAGGGCACAGATGGGAGGCAACTGATTCATGTTTCTCTCTAACAGATTTTGCTCTCTCTGTCCTTTCTCTCCCTCTAAAATAAAAAACATATCTCGGGTGAGGATTTAAAAAATTTTATTTTTTACAAGTAGTTTCTGTAGATTTCTAACACTTAAAATAAGCAGAACCAATCTTTGTGAAATACACACCTAAAACAAATAATAACTCAGAATTGAAACTATACTTATGAGGATGCATTTATATTAATTTAACATTTGAATAATCGAAAACATAGAGCAAAACAGGAATATCTTATCCATGTGATTTACAGAAGTTTCACCTAACAGAGCTATAAAAATGACTAACAAATGGTTGTAAAGCAACTATAAATACTAATGCCATTATAATAATTATAGTTAATTAGTAAGATTTAATTGCTCTGACACTTAAAAGTATTCTATAAATAATTCATACAACTCCATCTAGAATTTTATACTCAGAAAAGGAGAAAAAGCAATGTTCACTGGTGCAGTGGCTACAAAAAACTACACTTAAAGATTTTACTTTAGGCATCTGAGAACTGGAAGGAAATAGACACAAACGATAACGGATAGTTTTGCTATAATGTGGAACGATGATTGACTTTTTACCATGTTGTTTGCCCTCATAGTTTAAAATATTTAAAATAAAATAAATATTTTATTTGACACAGCACTGGAAGTTAAAATGTAAGGGAGAAGGTACATTAAATATGTGCTTTGACAAAAGGAAATATGATAGGAAGAAACAATTTACTTTTAATACTAACACTGCCAGTAATATTAGATGACAGACAATAGTTGACTGACAGAATTAACTTCCTAATTTAGTATTTCTAACAATCCTGAAATCTAAGAGAGGCTGTATAATCATCAAACAAAGCATCAAATGGCTCTTTCCAGTGGGACAGAATAAAAACAAACCAACAAACAAAATAAAATCAGTCACATAAATGCCTGCTAGAAGGATGCAACTTAACACCTTACTTCCTCACTCCTTAAGAGCTAAGATTTGAGCTTTTAAAATATGTCCTTTCCTTCTGTAACTATTTAAAAGGTTGAGAGATATACTCTCCCTCCAAACCACGTCCCCCCAAATAAAAGATGGAAAAAGTCTCACCTTTACAAATCTTGTATATGTTTTTCATTTGGAATCTATCATATGCTATATTGTGTTATAATCAATATGTACATGCTCACTTAACCCTACTAGATTTCAAACCCACTGAGGACAGAGTCAATTATACCCTTCTTTCTATGTATCTCACATAACTTAGTAAAGAGTCTTGATTAATACTCTGAACTTTCTGCAGACCCTGTCACCTAAAAAGAATTAAAGCTTAGTAATTCATTGTAGCTTGTTTTAAAAACAAAAACCTTCTGGAACTATAAAAATAAAGTAGTGTTCTCTCTGCAGGGAAAATAGTGGCTAGGTAGGGGTATGCATACTACTTGTCTGCCGTTAAGCACAAACTTCCCAAAGACCTCTTCTTCCCTTTCCCCTTCAAAGGCCGGATTCCTTCCATCCAAGTCAACAATGTGTCTTAGTTAAGGACAGAGTCTGCCCCAGAGCACTTCAGAGGACCTGGAGAGGCTGATGTAATCTTGGGACTATCTAGTGGTCTACAAGTACAGGAGAATGAAATCAAAGTTTAACCTGTGAGCTCTTGGCCAGGTGAAAACCCTAGAAGGTAGACTCTAGAATCCTATAAAAACTATGGAATCCAAGCCCTTCTCCTAAATTCCATCTACACCAAAGCTCATATCAGTGACCTCACTGCAAACTCTGCCAATGCACCCCAAATCAACTCCTCGCAAGTAAAAAGATGTGTATGTCCTAAGGTGTAAATCAGGCGTCCTCAAACTACAGCCCGCGGGCCACATGCGGGTGTTTTTGCCGTCCTCAAACTACAGCCCGCGGGCCACATGCGGGTGTTTTTGCGCAGTGTGCATAGGAATTTGTTCATAGTTTTTTTTTTAAACTCTAGTCCGGGCCTCCAACGGTCTGAGCGACAGTGAACTGGCCCCCTGTTTAAAAAGTTTGAGGACCCCTGGTGTAAATCATATGTGAAACTTTCTGACATACTCCAAATCATTTCCCTGTCCTGTGGGTAGTAGCATAGCCCACAGAAGAGACATAAATGGGCAGACCAATTATTAATCAAGACAATTCAAATTTGAAGTCTATATTTGAAAATGCACAATAAAAAATATATTAGAAGGGCCCTGGCCAGTGTGGCTCATTTGGTTGGAGCGTCCCATACACCGAAAGGTTTTGGGTTCAAATCCCAGTCAGGGCACACATACCTAGGTGTGGGTTTCAGAGAGGCAACCAATCCATGTTTCTCTCTCACATGGGATGTTTCTTTCTCTCCTTTTCTCCCTCCCCCCTCCCTCCTTCTAAAATCAATGAACATATCCCTGGGTGAGGATTAAAATATATATAAAAATATATATATATATATATATACACACACACACATATATATATATGGTTATATAACAGTGTAAACAGCAGTTATCTCTGGGGAGGGATGTGAGAAGTAGAACTGTGCAAAGAAGGTTTTCATTCATTATACAGGGGTGGGCAAAAGTACATCTACAGTTGTCCATATGGAAAATAATACAAAAACAAATGAATAATACAAGAGTAAACTGCGTTTCTCTTCCTCAATCATAAACCTACTTTTGCCCACCCATGTATTACACTATTGTTTTAATTTTTCAAGAGTATCAACTTATATAATATTAAAATTCTGAAATGTTAATTTTATTTTTTCAAAAAGATTAAATAGCTCTACATGGAATTCAAAAGAAAAAATAAATACCATTTTGGACTACTAGAGACCTACAGATCAAACAGAAATAACAATTATCCTATCCTATAAGATAAAGGGAATATTGGTAAAGAAACAGAAAAGCTCATAGCAACTGTCACCCACTATTCAACATTCATTACTTTGATTATACAATATTAGCCACCAGAGTGAGCTGAGTATCCTCCCCTCAAAATTATGTCCATTCTCTCTAACAACAAATCCTCTCTTCAAACTTAAGCTAATTTGAAAGGTTCGTCTGGCAGAGCTAAAAATAAAAAAACCCTTAATACAATGTTTACAACAGTAAGTCATAAAAATTTTGTTTTTTTGCACCACCAGAACACTGTCTCAGTTTTAGTTTTAGTTTTTATTAAGAATTACACACACACACACACAAATTTATATTTTACTGGGGCTCATGTCTTCTTTCCTTAAGATAAAAATGTTTCCCAAACTGAAAAGCAAACTACACTGGACAATCAGTTCTATTATTTTGAGTATTCATCTTTTCCAACTGTTTTGTCATGACAACTATTGAGTTAAAAAAAAATAAAAGTAAAATTTTATACAACTGTGACTCCTGAAAAGAGGGGGGACAAAAAACTAATCTGAAAACAGCATAATCCAGCCATAATGCCAAATGTAAATGTCATATATTTTAGCAAAGCAAAATGTGATTAAACATCTTTAAAAGTTAAATTTGTGACTTCAACATCTTAAAAACTAATGTATAAATAGCCAAACATATTCTAAACTTTTTCAATTTGGCTTATTTTCCTAAAAAAAAAAAATACTAAAAGCAGTCATATTTGAAAATGGCCAAAATCATCATAAATTAGGGAAGAGAGACAAAAGCAGACAAAAACCACCGAGGAAATTATTTTGGAGGACAGGATTTTTGTTTCGTCTGGTTTATGAACCCATAATATAGTCACAAATATTTTTAAAACAGTGTACATCTCATTGCTCATCCTCCCCTCATCAGGCTACTGCTCCTGCCTCTCCCCCATCGTTATTAGTTTTAAGTCCCTTCCCCAGAGTTCCTTTACGCTTAGGAAAGCAAGCACAGTGCATATGCATCTTCCACCCCGCCCTTAACACACCAAGTAGCGTATCATTCACCCTGTCCTACACCTTGTTGTGTTTACACACACACACACACACACACACTTTACAACATACTTTGGAAATCTTTCCATGTCGGTACACAGAAAGCTTCCTTATCCTTCCTTTCACAGCTAATCATGACCAGTTCCACCACAACTTTCACCATCTTTCTTCAGGCTAACTAACCTTCAATGGGGTTCCATTCAGTCAACAACTGAACGCCTGAGTTAGTAAGATTTTAAAACGAACCAGATTTGAGGTGTCCCAAAGGATAACTTTCAAAGAAAGCAACTCATTATCTAAACGATATCCTTTTTAGAATGTTTGTTTTTCAACCAGACGGAGGGAAAACATTCCACTATTTTTCTCCTCTGAACGCTTAAAACTACAAATTAGAAATGCAATCTTCAAGTGAAATTACCTTTTTTTTTGGGAGGGGGGCTGACTTGGGGTATCGGCGGGCGTAATAGTCAACAGTGACAGTAAAAGTTCCTTTATTTCTTGTGCTTTTCTTTTACTGTAAAAGAAGAATTTGATTGTTTAAAAAGCCTTATAGTCGCAAAACGCGGCAGACTCATCCCAAGAAACCACCACCTGATTCGATCCTTCACCTGCCCGGTCCGAGGCCTAGCCTCTTCCCTTTAGGGACGGACTCCCGACGGCGAAAACACCCCGGAATAACAGCCCCGCGGCGCCGCGGGTCGGAGATTTCACCGGGGCCGGGGCGCCCGACCCGCCGCAGGGACGCCCGCCGGCATCGCGGGCGGGACGCGCGGAGAGGCGCGGGGTCGGGGGAGGAAGACCCCGCGCCGCCTCGGGAGCCCTCGAACCCGTGCAGTCGCTCCGGGCCGGACGCCCGGCGACCGGCCGCTCCCCAGGGTCCGAGTCCGGAACCACGACCACTAACGGGACCGGCCCAAGGGCGGCGACACCGGCCGCTCGGACCGCGGCGCGCGGGTCGGGCGCCGGGAGGGCGGGGGTTCCTCCGGAGGAGCTGGCCGCCCCGGCGCCCCATTGGGCGCCGCTCCAAACGTGCCCAAGTTGTGACAGGAATAAAGTGGGTCACAAGGCCTAGCGGGTCCCCGGCAACAGCCCCGGCGGCACTGCGTCTCCGGCTTCCCCGGCGGCTCGGCCGCTGGAACCGGTCCCAGCCCCGCTGGGCGCACCCGCCACCCGGCCCCGCCGGGCACCCCAATCTCGCCCCTGCCCCGCAGGTAACCCCAGCTGCCCCGGAGGGCCCCGCAGACAGGGCGGGCCTCCGCCCCAACTCCCAGGAAAAAAAAAACACACACACACACACTCTGCCGCGACAGTCAAAACTTGAGCTGCAGCTCCCGCCTTCCTCTCCCGGGGCCGCCGCCCCCCAACCCCACACACACACACACACCGCGCCCCGCGCCCTCCCCTGCCCCGCGCCCTCACCGTGTGGCTGGCCGCGGCTCCGGCTTCTGCCCTCCCCCACCTGGGAGTCCGGCCGCGCGGACACGGAACCACCGACCCGGCAGCCTTCGGCACACTCCGCGGCTCCCGGCGCGGGCCGCACCTGGGGCTGTGAGTGGCGTCCCCAACCCACCCCCAATCTAGTCACCGCTACGGCCGCCCGCTCCTCCTCCCCCTCCCGGCCTTCCCCTCCTCCACCGGCACCGGGAGCGCGCATGCGCCGCCCAGGCCAGCCAGCCCGCGGACGTCAGGCCCCGGGCCCACCCGTTGGGGCGCCACTCACCGGGAGCGCGCACGCCTCGGCGGCCAGATTGCCTCCGCGCTCTCGCTCGCGGGGGTTTCCTTCTCCGAGCCGGGAGCCGCCAGCTGGGTCTGTGATTGCGCTCCCTCCCGGCGCATGCGTGGTCGGTGGCCCCCGCGGGCTCCGAGGGCCAGCGCTGGGCGTCCGCTCCTCCCCTCACTCTCGCTTTCCCCGGCGCGACTCGGGGCGCTGGCGACTGGCGCCGTTCGGCATCGCGGAGACGCGGAGGCGGGGGGATCCCGGGCTGCGGAGGAGACTCCCGGTCCCTTAGGGACGCTTGGGTGCGCGGTCCGCGACCGCCGCCGGGGACGGAGGAAAGCCGGGACCTTCCTGGCGCCCTGTTCCCTGCGCACCAGTTACTGGAAAGCCGGGGAGGGGCGGGGCCTGGTCGGTGGAGGGTGCGGCCGGTTGGGGAGCGTCACGTTAGGTCGCGGCGACTCTGGCTTCCACCCTGGATGCCGGGAGCGCGAAGGAGGAGAAAGGGCTTCCTGCCTGATGGAGGATCCGGAGGCCAAAGAGGGGACCCTCTCTCCCTTAAGACGGCAATTACTTTGCCAGGGCCAGGGAAGATTTATTTCCCCCTCCAGCGGCCTCACTCCTGGAGCTGGGAGAGGGGGGCTGAGGAGATTGCATGGACTTCTAAAGACACAGCCTTTCCCCCTCTCCTGGGGCAGCAAGTCTTGGGTCGCTTCTTCTTAGCGGGTGGGCCTGGGGAGATGGGACCGAAGCCCTTGGCTGGAGGGAGGCAAAAGAAGGTCAACACGCGTGCATTTGGAGTTTTTCACCTGGCCTTTAATCCTAACCCTCACCCTTGTTTTGCTTCTGTAACTTGTTTCCTAATCCCAGGTGGCCCAGCTGGCTCACTTCTACCTCTGTGCCTTTCTAAATAAACTTTTGCTTGTATTTGAGTCTTGGCTCTGAATTCTGTCTTAGCCATAACTCAAGTATGGAGATCTGTCACTGGTGATCATGAATCCTAACTGATACTGGTAGCAAAAAAGGAAGCACCCTACCTTATCAAGAGGGTTTAAATGCCTTTCCTAGGATGTGTGGAGTCTGGATTTTATCCTAGAGAAAGTGATCCCTCCTCATATTCTGCATCATCTTGAGCACATATCTTCAAAAATACCTTTGCCCTTTTTAATGGCTTCATCGTCCTCTTAGTCACCAGGATCAAATCATGTTCATCTTTTACTCCTTCCTCTCTCACTTTCTGTATTTAATCATTTACCAAGACCTGTTGATAATCCTCTTTTTTTTTTTTCTGCCAGTCCTCTGCTACTAATTGAACATTTCCCATGATTCAGTTCTCAACCATATCCTTTCTCCCCATATTCTCTCCAAGAATAAAACTGTCATGTTTGTAATAACTTTTCCAACTTCCAGATTCCACTTTTCCCTAAAACCAAAATCCTGCCTCATAGTCCCATAGATCCTAAATTTGTTCCCCCCCCCCCCAATAAATCCTTTCCTTAAACACAATTCATGTAATTAAAATATTCGGTTCATTCCTTCTTGTATGCCTTGTTATTATTTAAACTGAGCACTTAAAACTCCCTTCCCAGCTGATTACCCCAGATGATGTCTTCTTGATAGAGGCAATATAGCATATTGTGTGATGAGAAGCAAGTGGGACAGCTGATCAGGATTTATTGGATGCAAAATGGTGACAGATTAGGTGGAAGGAAACTACATAATGATAAAGGGAGCAATCCAACAGGAGGGTATACTCCTGCAAACATTTATGCATTCAACATAGGAGCACCTAAATATGTAAAGCAAATCTTGACATAAAAGGAGAGATTGAGAGTAATACAGTTATAGTAGGGGATTTTAACACTCCATTGACATCAATGGATAGATATTTTAGACAGAAAATCAATAAGGAGATAGTGGCTTTAAATGACACACTAGATCAAATGGATTTAATTGATATGTTCAGAGCATTTCACCCAAAGCAGCAGAATATACTTTCTTTTCAAGTGCCATGGAATGTTTTCTAGGATAGATTACATGTTAGGACACAAAACAAGTTCTCAATGCATTTAAGAAGACTGATAACATAACAAGCATCTTCTCTAACCACAATGCTATGAAACTTTATACCAATCACAAGAAGAAAACGGAAAAAAGGTCAAATAACAAGATACTAAGCAATGATGGATTAACAATGACATCAAGGAGATAGCCAAAATGAGGAGACAAAGAAACAACCCCCAAATGAAAGAACTAGAGAATTCTCCAGAAGAAGAGATAAATGAAGCAGAGATAAGAAATTTATCTGAAACAGAGTTCAGAGTAATGATGGTAAAGATGTTCAACAGCATGAAAAAAGATATAGTAACTATGAAAAACAGAACAGTCTGAGATTTTAAAAAAAAATGACATAACACAAATAAAGAACACATTGGGAAACCATGAACCAAACAACAAGAAAGCCCACTGCATGGAAGAACATATTTGCCAATGTTATCTTCGATAAGGGTTTAATCTCCAAAATTTACAGGGAACTCATACAACTTAACAAAAGGAAGATAATCCAATAAAAATGGGAAAAGGACCTAAATGGACACTTTTCGAAAGAGGACATACAGAAGGCCAAGAGACATATGAAAACATGCTCAAAGTCACTAATCATCCAAGAGATGCAAATCAAAACGACAATGAGGCACCATCTCACAACTGTCAGAATGGCTATCATCAATAAATCAACAAACGACAGTGCTGTAGAGGATGCAGAGAAAAAGGAACCCTCATGCACTGCTGTTGGGAATGCAGACTGGTGCAGCCACTGTAGAAAACATTATGGAGTTTCCTCAAAAAATTAAAAATGCAACTCCCTAATAATCCCACTTCTAGGAATATATCCCAAGAAATCAGAAACATCAACCAGAAAGGATATACGTACCCCTATGTTCATAGCAGCACAATTTACCATAGCTAAAATTTGGAAACAGCCTAACACCCATCAGCAGATGAGTGGATTAGAAAACTGTGGTACATCTACACAATGGAATACTATGCTGCTGTAAAAAAGAAGGAACTCTTACCATTTGGAAAAGCATGGATGGACCTGGAGAGCATTATGCTAAGTGAAATAAGCCAGTCGGAGAAAGATAAATATCACATGATCTCACTCATTTGTGGACTATAATGAGCATAAACTGATGAACAAAAATAGAGTCAGAGAAAAAAATATTTTAGAATATAATAGAAGTAATCCTGTTATTTGCAGATTTTTAATATTTCCTACATCTTTTGTGATACTATTTTAGTACAGTTTTGATAATATTATTATATTTAAAATCTTTTTTCTTGAAATATTAATGTTTGTTGCATGTAATATTACATTTAAATCTTTTTTCTTGAAATATTAATGCTTATTGTATGTAAATGGCTAATTATTTTGTATCTACAATCTGATAATAGATTTATTTGTATTGAAAAAAAAAATGACATCAAGGAAGACATCAAAAATACCCTGAACCCAATGATAATGAGAACACAACAACCCAAAATCTGTGGGACAGGGGAAAGCAGTCCTAAGAGTGAAATTCATAGCATTACAGGCCTATCTCAAGAAACAAGAAAAAGCTCAAATAAAAAATCTAATTTTAGACTTAAAGGAACTAGAAAAAGAATAGCTAACAAAGACCAGAGTGAGTCGAAGGAAGAAAATAATAAAGATCAGAGCAGAAATAAACAAAATAGAGCCTAAAAAGCAATACAAAAGATCATGACACCAAGAGCTGGTTCTTTGAAAAGGTAAGACTGACAAACCTTTAAACAGACTCATCAAGAAAAATGAAAAAGAACCCAAATAAGTAAAATCAGAAATGAGAGAAGAAAGAAATACAAA
Source organism: Eptesicus fuscus (assembly GCF_027574615.1). Taxonomy (NCBI): domain Eukaryota; kingdom Metazoa; phylum Chordata; class Mammalia; order Chiroptera; family Vespertilionidae; genus Eptesicus; species Eptesicus fuscus. The sequence continues at coordinate 84,175,774 of NC_072474.1, read as the reverse complement.
GTATTGTAAAAAAATGTTACAAATAACTATGCTAACAAATTGGACAATGTGGACAAAATGGATAAATTCCTAGAAACATACAATCTTCCAAAACTACATCAGGCAGAATCAGAGAATCTGAATAGACAGATTACAACTAGTGAAATTGAAGTAGTAATCAAAAAACTCCCAACAAACAAAAGCCCTGGACCAGATGGCTTTACAGGTTATTTTTACCAAACATTTTCAAACTGTTCCAAAAATTTCAAGAGGAGGGAAGACTCCCAAGCTCATTTTACTAGGCCAACATTATCCTAATTCCAAAACCAGATAAAGACACAAGAAAGAAAGAAAATTATAAGCCAGTATCCCTAATAAATATAGATGCTAAAATCCTCAACAAAATATTAGCAAACCAGCAATACATTAAAAAGATAATACACCATGATCAAGTGGGATTTATTCCAGGGATGGAAGGTTGGTACAATATCTACAAAACAATAAACTTGATACATTACATAAACAAAATGAAGAATAAAAACCATATGATCATATCAATAAATGCAGAAAAAGCATTTGATAAAATCCAACATCCATTTATGATAAAAACTCTAAGCCAAGCATGTCAAACTCAAAGGCTAACACGAGCCAAATAAACAAGGTTTAAGTTTATGTGGACCGCAAAAAAACAAAAGCTTCAATTTTCATAGAAACATAGGTTTATTTCTATAGAGACATGCTGAATACAAAGGGCTGAAATAAATGAGTAATTGTTACCATAAAATAATAGAACATTTTAATAAAAATTAATGTTTTCTTGAACATTAACTTACCAGACACTGAATAACTGCACAAATTAATAAGTGTAACACCAATAAACCTATTTTTCTTGTTATCCAAAAGTGAAATATTTCCTGTTGCGCACACCAAACAAGTCAGTCTAAGACTAATGACGTGGCAATCGGCTGCTAAAATACTCGCTGCTAGTATTAGTGGAGAGAAATGGTGCGCCTGCACATAACGCATGTAAGGGAAATGAATGCAACATGATTATAGTAATCAGTCATTAGCTAACATTGTAGTTTTTTATTAATAATTATGTATAACAGGATATTGTAAAAATTAAGTTAAGAAATTTTTATTAAAACGTTTCTTACATACCGTTATATTGGCTGGGCCCCAAAAATATCATTGTGGGCCGCATGCATACCACGGGCCAAAGTTTGACATGCTTGCTCTAAGCAAAGTGGGAATAGAGGGAACATATCTCAACAAAATAAAGGCCATTTGTGACAAACCCACAGCCAACATCATACTCAATGGGCAAAACTACAAGCATTCCACTTAAGATGGGGAACAAGACAGAGATGTCTGCTTTCATCACTCTTATTCAACATAGCACTGGAAGTCCTAGACACAGCAATCAGACAAGAAGAAGAAACAAAAAGTTAAAAAGGAAGAAGTAAAATTGTCATTAATTGCAAATGACATGATACTGTGTATGAGAATCCTAAAGATTCTACCAAAAAAACTACTAGAACTGATCAATGAATTCAGTAAAGTAGCTGGATACAAAATAAATATTCAGAAATTAGTTGAATTTTTATACAACAATAATAAACTATCAGAAAAGTAAACTAAAACAACAACCAATTCCATTAACAATTGCTTAAAAAAAGAATAAAATAACTAGGAAAAATTTTAACCAAACACATAAAAGACCTGTATTTGGAAAAGTATATGACACTGAATAAGGAAACTGAAGAAGATACAAATAAGTGGAAGCATATACTGTACTCATGGATAGGAAGAATTAACATCATTAAAATGTCCATACTACCCAAGGCAATTTACAGATTCAATGCAAGTTCTATCAAGAAACCAATGGCATATGTACAGAACTAGAACAAATATTCCAAAATTCAAAAAGATCTCAAATAGCAACAGCAATCTTGAAAAAAGAACAAAGTTGGAGGAATCACACTACCTGATATCAAACTATATTGCAAGGCCATAGTAATCAAAACAGCATGGCACTGGCTTAAAAACAGACATATAGATCAATGGAACAGAATAGAGGGCCCAGAAATAAACCCACACCTTAATAGTCAATTAATATTTGAGAAAGGCAGCAAAAACATAAAATGGGATAAAGATAGTCTATTCAATAAATACAAAGGTGTTGGGAAAATTAGACAGACACATGCAAATAAATGAAGCTAGACCACCTTCTTACACTGCACACCAGAATAAACTCAAAATGAATTAAAGGTTAGACTCGAAACCATAAAAATCCTAGAAGAAAACATAGGCAGTAAAATCTCGGACACTTCTTGAAGTAATATTTTTTCTGATATATCTCCTCAGACAAGAGAAACAAAAGAAAAAATAAACAAATGGGACTATATCAAACTAAAAATTTTTGGCATAGCAAAAAAACCCATCAACAAAATGAAAAGACAACAAACTGAATGGGAGAACATATTCACTGATACATCTGACGAGTGGTTAATATCCAAAATTTATGAAGAACTTATAAAACTCAATACCAAATAAACAATCTAATTAAAAAATGGGCAAAGGACCTGAATAGATACTTCTCCAAAGAGGACATACAGATTGCCAATAGACATATGAAAAGATAGGGAGCAGCAGACAATAAGGGGTGGGGGTGAAGGGGATTGAGCAAAAAATAAAAAAAAGAATTCATAGACATGGACAACAGTGTGGAGATTGTGGGGGATGAGGGAAAGGGGTGGGTGGAGGTGGAAGAGGGTATAGGGAGAATAAATGGTGATGGAAATAATAAATAAAATAAATCCCAGCCCCACCACTTACTAGTAATATCTACATGACTTTGAACAAGTTATTTCTGTTCTTCAGCTCCCTCATCTGTAAAATGAAGATAATAATGGTCCCATCTGATAGGATAATTGAGAGGAGATATAGTAGATAGATGACACATACAGGGGTGTGTATGTATGTGTGTGTGTGTAATTATACCCAGTACATAAGAAATCCCAAGTTAGTGTTGGCTATTATTAATGATGTTCCTTTTTGTATAATTCTTACATCTCTTTTGCTCAAATTTTCCTAGTTCCCTATGTCCTATCTGTCACAAAGTTCTTTCTGTACATTCATAGTACTTCTCTCGTCCATCCTTTCACTGACATTCACAATTTTACCACTACATATTAAGGAAAATGGAACATAGGAAGTTTAAGATATGCATATTAGGGAATATAAGGTTTCTTTTTAGAAAAACCTTCATGGTTTGCTCAATTACTCATATTCTTTCTAGATCCTGAGAAACTGGAGGGAACTGTAGGGAGAAACTGGTATCTCATCCACTGACAGATTTGCTAATATAACCTGCACCTACATAAACAGGAGGATAGAGACTGGAGAGAAACATCTGGTTAAGGTATAGGTTGAGTAAAGCAATGGACACTCCTATAATTTGGCATGGCAAGAATGTGTATGTTTCTCCTGAGTCCACTGATGCTGTGTAGAAAAGTGCTGTTCAGGTTTGACACCTAAGGGGGGAAGAAATTCTAGCAGCGAGAGGCTGGATATACTTCTGACAGTGGGAACTGAGAGAGACTGAAAGAGAGAAAGCTGCAGGCTGATCTCCCATGTCAAAGAACTGTGCAGTGGAGAGCCTGCCTCAGAGTTTCTAGAACTCTTGTGCCCATTAATGAGTGACCATTAAGATGCAACACGGATAGTACTTAACCAGCAGAGAAAAATGTATCCCTTTCTTCCCAATTTACCTTCCAGTCCCACCCCACACCAGAGAGAAAGGGCCTTGAAAAGAGAGGGAAATAATTGATTAAAAACAAACCGTACCTTCTGTCTTCAGAGTTCCCGAGTCACAGTTCAGTCAGAGAACACTTGCCTTGGAACTGAGATTGGATTTTAAACCAAACATACTTTTATTTTTTGTTAATCCTCACCCGAGGATATTTTTCCATTGATTTTTAGAGACAGTGGAAGGGAGAGAGGGAGACAGAGAGAGAGAAACATCGATGTGAGAGAGACACATTTATTGATTGCCTCCCACATGCATCCTGACCAGGGACAGGGATCAAGCCTGCAACCCAGGTATGTGCCCTTGACTGGAATCGAACCAGGGGCCCTTCAGTCTGCAGGCCAACGCTCTAACCACTGAGGCACACCGACTAAAGCAAACCAGACACACTTTTAATAACCAAGAGTGTGGAGGAAAAGATTAAAGAATATGTTCAAGATGTCTTTAAGGAATTTGCTACTCAATGCTGCTTAATCACCTAAGGATCTCATTAAAACAAAATTTCCAATTCAGTGAGTGTGGGATGGGGCCAGAGAATCTGCATCTCTAACAAGCTCCCTGGGGATGCTTCTGATGCCAGGACCACACTCTGACAAACAAGGCACTGTAAAGTAAGGAAGGGAGTTTCAAAAGAGCACAGTTGGCAGCAAGGAATAGAGAAAAAAAATATTAGGTTGGAACATATGAAATATCCATTTTTGTAGGTCGAAAACAGTTGAATATTGGCAACTAAAAAAAAAATCTTGTCCAGGTGGGGTGGTTCAGTGGTGGAGCGTCGACATATGAACCAGGAGGTCACAGTTCGATTCCTGGTCAGGGCACATGCCCTGGGTTTCAGGCTCAATCCCCAATAGGGGGTGTGCAAGAGGCAGAGATCAATGATTCTCTCTCATCATTGATGTTTCTACCTCTCCCTCTCCCTTCCTCTCTGAAATCAATACAAGCATTTTTTAAAATCTTTTGTTTGTATCCCATCAAATAAAAAATTCATAAAATGGGAAACACAATATTGGAATTAAGTAATGCCTCTACATTCTAACAAATATTTATGCCCTATTTAAATTAGTATAAATGAAGCATAAGGAAGTAGTACTGACCTGTGTATGCAGGCAGGAGTACTTGCCAGAAGTGTGTGTGTGTGTGTGTGTGTGCGCGCGCGCGCACTTTTAAAAATGGCTAGGGCTGGAATTACAGCCAGCCACCTTTAACAGGCTATATTTTTAGGATTTTTACAAATGTTAAAGTTTTCATGAACTGTGATTGTGGATAAAAACTTACTGCCACCTGCTGGATTTGAGTTAAGAGTTAAAAGGGAAATATGCATCTTTTTAATTCAGATATCTTAAATACAATTTATTAATATTTGCTCTGTTCATTTTTATTTTAAAAAGCAAATAGATATATACTTACTAGAAAAGGACTAAATTTAGGGGGACTTTCTCCATTTGATTTCAATTGAAGGGGAAAATAATATTCATATTTATATGCATTAGATGGCATTAAAGTTTCATTTTAAGTGTATGATTATATGGCTTTTCCTTTCATTTCCACAATGGTTTTATATTGAATAGAAATGTATCCATTTATTTGTTAAAGAGAACTTCAGGAATTGGATCAGTATAGGTAATCATTTATCTTATACAAGCGTGCAGAATGCTGAAATAAAGACCATCACGTGCAACTCACAACTTTCCTTCACAACTTCCCTTCATCCCAAGCTGTATATTTTCAAGAGCCCTTCTTTGCTATCTTAGAAGGGGTCTTCCTAATTCTTTCCAAAGTTAGACTATTTGGTGTTACCCTACCTGCTGAAATGAATTATAATTACTCAAATCTGTATTTAACTTTTCTTCCAGTTCATCATTCTGTGCAGCCTCTGTGATCCCTACATACCCCCAAGAGCAGCAGTGAGCCTTTTCTCAACTCCTTGTTAAACTGTCTCACTTCTCTCAAATCTATTTTTGTAATCTAATCATTTCAAGTTAGTCTAGATTCTCTCACAACTGTAATCAGAATGATGGGTCATCAAAATAAACAAAGTAAAAAAATAAAATCTGTTATTGAACTACTACATGCTGGATTTACCACCCTTTTCTCTAAAAATGGTGTTCATGCTCTGGCCAGTGTTCCTTAGTGGTTAGAGCATTGGTCCACACACTGAAGGGTCACAGGTTCAATTCCCAGTTAAGGGCATGTACCTCGGTTGCAGGTTCAATCCCTGGCCCTGTTTGGGGCCTGCGCAGAAGGCAACCAATTGATGTGTCTCTCTCACATCAATGTTTCTCTCTCTCTCTCTCTCTCTCTCTCTCTCTCTCTCTCTCTCTCTCTCTCTCTCTGTCTCTCTCTTCTCCCTACCTCCTTTCCACTATCTCTAAAAAATCAATGGGAAATATATCCTCAGGTGAGGATTAACAAAAATAATAAGTAAAAATAAATAAAAATGGTGTTCATTATTAAAACAAAATAAAACCTCCTGCAGACCTTCTGCAGTATCCTAATATTGTGTTTTCTGTTGATGATTTATTCTGGTATTACTATTAAAACATAGGTAAACTTCACAATATGTTTTTATCACTTCTGATTTAGAAACTTATAGTTCTAATGATTCTATAGTCTATTAATGACAGTATTTATTCATTTTCTAATTTAATAATAGAACTATTAAAACAGTAATAATAAGTGGATGTTTCTTATGTACTTTTTAGAATTGTTTACATTGCATTTTTAAATATATTTTTATTGATTTCAAAGAGGGAGAGGGAGAGATAGAAACATCAATGATAAGAGAGAATCATTGATCAGCTGCCTCCTGCACGCCCCCTACTGGGGATCGAACCCGCAACCCCGGCATGTGCCCTTGACCAGAATCAAACCTGGGACCCTTCAGTCCGCAGGCTGACGCTCTATCCACTGAGCCAAACCGGCTAGGGCTAAATTGCATTTTTATATTGAGTGGTTAATTTTTTTAATAAGTGAGAAATTTCAAAGAAAAAGCATATGGTCACATTTTAAGTATTTATACTCAAGGCCCCTAAATAATAGACTTTAAAATTTATTAATATAAATTAAATGAAATTTCATGGTTCTCTTTCATCATTTTCATTCATAGGACTTGTAATATCATCATTTTTGTCCAAAATGGTTCAGAAAAAGGATAAACCAGAGAAAAATAACTTAAGGATTCAGTATACATTCTGGTTTTGTTAGAGGCAATTTCTGAAATACCTGAAAGTTTTTTAAATGATGTCTAAGCTATAATTCTAACATGAAACTGACAATAAATCTATAAATTTTCTGATCTCTGATTATAAAGGCAGTGACAAATAAAACATTCAGTACATAAACACTTTAAATCTATTTATTAACTATTTCCCTCTATTTGGTATTGTCATCATCACTGTTTGAACTATCATTGTCATCATAAATAGAAGTGTTTCTTATTGAAGATACCATCACATCTATAATGCCTTTTTTGGGGTTTTCTTCCAAATCAGTCTGTATTGCTCCAACTTCTGCTAACTTCCATTCAAGTTCTGCAATAATAACCCATCATTAAATTAGATTAAAATCTTAGAAAAATGAAAAGAATTTCTCATCTATATGAAAAGAGTTGATTCTAATAAAATTAATGTGAAAAGGGTATATTTTTTGCTGCAATATATATATCTTATTTAAAAATGAATTGATACACCATAAATTCTTATTTTGACACTCACCAAAATAGTCACCTGGAAAACCCTTTTTTTTGTGACAAAGTACAGAAGGCTTGGTCACATTTAAATCACTGAGAACTAGAGAGAAATACTATTGGAAAGGGTATTTTTAGAAATGGATGACAATGAAAGCACTACAATATCAAAATATGCATTGGATAGAGCAAACTTATACTTAAAGGGAGAAATTTTTGTTAAAATTTTTATTTTAAAATGATTAAAAATAAGTTGTTTGAAAGTTCATATCAAGAAGCTAGGAAAAGAACAATAAAGTAAACCCAAGAAAATCAGAAAGAAAACACTCAACAAAAGTAGGAAAACAAATAAGTAGAGGTGACCAACAAAATAAAAAGCTGGTGGCTTGAAAAGACTAATAGACACACCTCACACAAAAATGGTGATAAGGGGGAAAAAACCCAAATAATATCAAGAATTGACATGGGACATAACAAAGTAAAGATTTTAAATCTCTGAGACTGCTTATGAAAAAACTAATGCCAATACATTTGAAAACTATAATGAGAAAATTTCAACAAAATATAAAATACCAAAATATATCCAAGAGAAAAACTGAAAAGAATTGACTTGATAACCACAAACTCCCTCATTCCTTCAAATTCATCATTTTGTCAATTTTATTCCTAAGTACTGAGTAGAAGAACAGAATATGAGGAAAATTACAAAATACACTTTTAAGGAAAATTACAAAATATATTACATTACAATATACAATATATACATATTATATTTATGAGGAAAATTATAAAAGACCAAAATAAGTGACAAGAGATATCTCATTCGTGGATAGGAATATCCACTGTTATTAGGATATGAAGTCTCCAACAAATAATAAATAATCAACAGGATTTTTCCCAGAACTTGCCTGATTCTAACATTTATATGAAATTTTGAAAAAGACTTGCCCTACTAGAGACAACTAGATTGTTATAAAGCTATAGTTATAAAGCTAAGACCATGCTATATTGATTCAGACATAAGCAAATAGTAGAGACGTCAGAAAAAAACTGAAGTATTTTTGAACCATAAAAAATAATATAGGAAACATTTAAAATCAGTGGGGAAAATACCTCACACACATTAAGATGGCTACAATAAAAATAAATAAATAAACAAATAAACCAGAAAATAGCAAGTGTTGGTAAGAATGTGGGACATTGGAATTCTTGTACATTGTTGGTGGGAGTATAAAATGGTGCAGCTAGTATGGAAAACAGTATGCTATTGCTCAGAAAAATTATAACAGAATTACCATATGACTCAGCGATTCTACTTGCAAGTATATACCCAAAAGAATTGAAAACAGGGACTAAAACTGATTATTTGTACATCATGTTCATAGCAGCATCATTCTCAATAACCAAAAGATAAAAGCAACCCAAGTGTCCATCAACAGATAAGTGGGTAAGCAAAATATGGTATAAAAATACAATGGAGTATTATGCAGCCTTAAAAAGGAAGGAAATTCTGATACATGCTATAACATGGATGAACATTGAGGACATTATGCTATGTGAAATAAGTTAATCACAAAAGGACAAATACTGTATGATGCACTTATACGAGGTACTGAGAGTAGTCAAATTCAAAGTCAGGAATTAGAATGGTAGTGGCCAGGGGCTAAAGGGAGAGGGGAGTGGGGAGTTATTGTTTAATTGGTATAGAGTTTTAGTTATGCAAGATGAAAGTGTTCTAGAGATGGATAATGGTGGATAATGGTGGTGGTAGCACAATAATGTGAATGCACACAATGCCACTGAACTCTATACTTGAAAATGGTTATATAACTTATTTATTTACAAAATGAAGTCCTGGATATGTAATGTATATCATGGTAACTGTAGTTAATAATACTGCATTATATATTTAAAAATGTTTAAGATGGTAAATTTCATATTATGTATATTTTATGACAATTTAAAAATATTTTTTAAATATTTTTATTGCTTTCAGAGAGGAAGGGAGAGAAATAAAGAGATAGAAACATCAATGATGAGAGAGAATCATTGATCGGCTGTCTCCCGCACGCCCCCTACTGGGGATCGAACCCGCAACCCGGACATGTGCCCTTGACTGAAATTGAACCAGGGACCCTTCAGTCAGCAGGCTGACGCTCTATCCACTGAGCCAAACCAGCCAGGGCTAAAAATATTTTTAATATACTAGTAAAAAAGCCTGGACCAGGTAACATATTATTCATGATAGTGATTGCCTCTAGGGAGGAAGGGAGGGAATGGTACTAGGAATGGAAATACAGGTAACTTGACCTATATCTGTAAATTTTATTTCAGCAATTTAACAAAATAGCCGAAGCGAACATGAACAAATGTTCACATGGTACTAGGAATGGAAATAAATGGTACTAGGAATGGAAATACAGGTAACTTGACCTATATCTGTAAATTTTATTTCAGCAATTTAACAAAATAGCCGAAGCGAACATGAACAAATGTTCACATTTGTTATTTTTGGTAATTATATGAATGAGTGTTATATTATTGTTTTTCCTGGTATTTAAAAAAAATTAGATAAAGGAATGCGGTCCAAGCTGGAAAAACCAGGGTGATAAAACAAAGAGGGTCCTAGAGACTAGGAGAAGGAAAGGGGGTAATCCTGGAACAATTAAAGTATTGGAGGCCTCGGTAAGGCTAAAAACAGTTTTAAGGGAACTGAAGAGTGGATAAACTAGCTGTTAAAAACAACTATTCACAATGGCTTTAACACAATGGTAAGAGAAAAAGATTTGTATAATATGAAATTAATGCAGTTCCAAGTAATGACTTGATGAAGGATATGGCCTCAGAACTAAGTCAGGAAGTAAAAATCAGTAAAGAAGTTAGAAATATCAAGAACTATGTTATGTACTGTGAAAAAAAAATAGGATATATGGCCCTTGTACTTATTAGGGAGACAAAATTCAAAGGGAATTAACCAACAAAATCAGATAGTATATGGATAAGTGAAAAGTAAGTTGTATAGAGAATATACGCAATAGAAATTCAATAGAGAACAGGAAGACAGATTATGAATTGGTCCAAAATCATATCATCGGATAAATGGAAAACTAGGAGACCCATGAGGGAGTAGGATTTGGAAGCAAGAATAAAGAAGAGGAGGTAATTTGGGGCACAGGGAAAGAGTATGAAACAAAGTATAAAGGAACAAATGAGTGTGTCTGGGGTAGTGGCTGAAGACCAGCCTGGCCGCGCAGAAACTAGAAAGCACTGAGAAATACTGTTAGGTAAGTGGGCTGAAATTCTCAGGCAGAAGATTCCGAATTTTTAACTTATTTGAGACAAGGAACCAATAAGGACTTAAGGAATTGGGTGTTATGCTAAGAGTATTATTGTAGGAAATTAATCTGGAGGAATACAAGCAGAGACTGGAAGAAAAGGAAAGCAATCTTATGTTTTATGGAAATAAACTTTCATGATATTTGTTCATTTAGTGAAGTTTCACCTCTTTTTTTTTTTCAAACAAATTTTAAAAATAATATAATTACCTTCTAGCTTGAGATTTATTCCTCCACATTCTATAATTCCAATGAATTTGCCTTCTATCTGACCGTTTTTATAAACAAAAATTGTTGGTAAACAATTATCATGGTAGTGTTGAATACAGCTATCCACGATGGCTTTAACAAATTTAGTTTCTGGAAACTTTCTTGCTAGAAGACCAAGATGCTGATTAACCAACAAACACATTGGTATGCTAAAAAGAAAAACAGTACATACAATATCTTTAAAAAACAAACTACTCATCTCAGTCTAATAAAATAAGTGAAACATCTCCATAACAACAATATATATTTAGATATTCTTTTAATAAGCCCATATCAGTATTGTCCTCTATTGTTACCTTCAGTCCTCTGATTTTCATTACAAACACCATTATAGCCTGGGAATAAAGCTAGCTACCATGGGGATTTGATGCCTAACTAAGGCTAACCACATCTGACTTAGCATCAGTTTAATCAAGCTAGTTCCTACTTTATATGATACTAGAGGCCCAGTGCACGGATTCATGCACCGGTGGGGTCCCTCAGCCTGGCCTGTGCCCTCTCACAATCTGGGTCCCCTCAGGGGATGTTGGACTGCCGGTTTTGGCCTGATCCCTGCAGGGATGTAGTAGTGCACAAAGCGGCAGGTGGCTGGGGAGGAGCCCGAGCCCAAGCCAGGTGCAGTACCACTGGCCCCACTGTGCCTGCCGCCGCCCAGCAGTGCTGCCGTGGAGGCGGGAAAGGCTCGCATTGCCGTAGCTGCACGTGCCAGCTGTGAGCCTGGCATCTGGCACCCGTTAGTCAGCTGTGCTCCCGCTATGGGAGCACACTGACCACCAGGGGGCAGCTCTTGCATTGAGTGTCTGCCCCCTGGTGGTCAGTGCACGTCATGGTGACCGGTCGCCCTGTCGTCCGGTTGCTTAGGCTTTTTTATATATATAGATAAGAGAGAGAAAAAACTGACACTTCTAGGGAACCCATAGCAGTTCAGAGTTGAAACAAAGGAATTCCAACTCTTGTCACCATCACAGGTTTATTTTCACATGAGATTATCAAATCCAAAATTTCTTATCTCCAACTTCCTTGTTTTTCTTGACTCTAACAAACATCACCCACACTTTTCCTTGACATCCCACTCCATGCCACATTCTGTTCTCCTTAATCCAGAACTATTCCTCATTAGAAATTTAAAATTGATTGGAAGTGTAACCAAATCCTGTGATTTTTCCTGCTTTATCACTTATCTCCCTTTACCTCCATTTATCCCTTTTCTCCCAGTCTATCAGTCACTCACAGCTTTATTAAAATGTTTCAAAGCTAGTCCTCTATTCATCCCATACTCCTTGCATTTCCTATGGGACTTTTCTCTGTTATTCTGCTTCCCTCCTTTCTCAATCTTTCCTTCTCCACTTTACATAAACACATTCAAGTCAGTAAATTTTTTAAAATTCCCTTATAACTCTCTGTCAGTACATTTTTTAAAATTCCCTTATAACTCCCCTTCTAATAACTACTTTCTCTCCTTCTGTTCACAGCCCAGATGAAAAAGAAAATAAAAATCTCTATGTTCTGTTCACTTCCATTCTTGAAAGGTCCTCTTATTTTGGCTCCTGTGAAAATACTTTCTATTGATTTCCTTTTTACTTCTTTGACTACCTTCTCCTATCTATGCCTCAAACATGTATGTTCCTTGGGATTGTGTTCTGAACCCTCTTATCAGTTCAGACACATTCTCTGGGCAATCTTATCCAATTTGATATAAACAGTTAATGGACTTCATTTCCCCTCCTCTCTTAACAACTAAAACAAAAATCTCATCTTTCGTTTCTATTTTCTTTTAATAAACCTAAATTTGCTAGAAGTGTAGTTTTCCTTTTTGTCTTTGTACTCATTTTCCCATCATTCATATGGAGTATATTTGAAATAGTGTATGAGAAAAAGATTAGTGTGAACTGTGTTGATCAGGGAAAGCTCCTTTGAACAGACAAAATTAGTTTTTTCTTTTGGACTGCCTTTGCATGTCTTTTCAAAATATATATTTTTTAAAAATATTCAAGGTTTAATTGGTCTCTTTCATGATACCATAGAAGCATCCTATTTCCCTTTAGTATTTTCAACTCCTAAAACCTGTCACACCCATAGTCTAAGCTCACTTACTGAGTGACTCATGCCAGGGCATGCTGCATGCTCCAGGCAGATGAAAATTCTTTTAGACTTTTGTGTGCTTTTCCTGTTTGTGGGACAAGAAAAATCATTGTAGTTCTTGTGAAAACCAAATGCATGCTTTAGGAAACTTGATAAAAGTTACTAAGAAAAAAATGATGGTTAGATGTGGGCCAGACAAATGTAAATGATCAGAGAAAAATACAGATTTCTGCAAATTGCTTTACATGCATTTGAGTTCTTGCTCCCTTTAAACAAACCCTGATAATGGAAATCAATGAAAATGCACTAAGTTCTAATCAACATCTGGGAGAGGAATTTTATATATTATTCTCAATATATTTTTACTAAACTTGTTTCACAAATTTCAACAAAGTGGGTACAGAAAAAAAATGTATGTCAACATTATAAAGGCAATATATGACGAGCCCACAGCTAACATCCTACTCAATGGTGAAAAGCTGAAAGCCTCTCCTGTAAGATCAGGAATAAGACAAGGATGCCCACTCTCACCACTTTTAATCACTGGAGTATTAGAAGTCCTAACCAGAGCAACTAGGCAAGAAAAAGAAATAGAAGGCAACCAAAATGGAACAAAATAGGAGTGTCACTACTTGCAGGTGATATGATATTATATGTAGAAAAACCAAAAGACTCCATCAAAAAACTATTAGAACTAAAAAAGAAATTCAGTAAAGTTGAAGGATACAAAATCAATATATAAAAATATGTTGCATTTCTATACACTAACAAACTATCAGAAAGATAAAGAAAACAATCCCTTATACAATTGTATTAAAAAATACCTAGAAATAAGTTTAACCAATGAGGAAAAAGACCTATATATTGAAAACTACATTAATGAAGGAAATTGAAGAAAAAAGCAAATAAATGGAAAGATAGTCCATGCTAATGGATTGGAAAAATCAATTTTGTTAAAATGTCCATGCTACCCAATGCAATATACAGATTCAGTGCAATCCCTATCAAAATTCCAATGACATTTTTCAAAGAAATAGAACAAATAATCCTAAAATTTGTATAGAACCACAAAAAATACCTGAATAGCCAAAGCAATCTTGAGAAAGAACAAAGCAAGAGGCATCACACTCCCTGATTTAAAACTATACCACAGAGCTATAGTAATTAAAATAATGTGGTATTGGCATAAAAACTGACACAGTGGAGCAGAATAGAGAGCCCAGAATTAAACCCATACATATATGGTCTATTATTTTATGACAAAAGAGCCAGCCAAGAACATACAATGGGGAAAGGACAATCTGTTCAATAAAAAGTGCTGGGGAAACTGGACAGCCATATGCAAAAGAATGACATTTGACCACTATCTTAAACCTTAGACAAAAATTAACTCAAAATGGATTAAAGACTTGAACATAGGACCTGAAACCATAGAACTCCGAGAGAAAAACATAGGCAGTAAGCTCTTTGACATAGGTCCTGGCAATTATTTTTTTAACCTGAAACCAGAAGCAAAAGCAACAAAAACACAAATAAATAAATGGGACTACATTCTACTAAAAAGCAAAGCAAAAGGACCATCAACAAAATGAAAAGTCAATCAACTGAATAGGAGAAAATATTTGTAATTCATATATCTGATAAGGGGCTAATATCCAAATATATATATTACAATTCAATAGCAAAAAACAACAACAATCAAATAAAAAATGGGTCAAAGATCTAAATAGATATTTTCCCAAAGACGACATACAGATGGCCAACAAGCACATGAAAAGATGTTCGACATCATTAGTTATCAGGGAAATGCAAATCAAAACCACAATGAGTAATCACTTCACACCTGCTAGACTGTTATAAAAATGACAAGAAATAACAAGTGTTGACAAGGATGTGGAGAAAAGAAAACCATGTTTGTGGGAATGTAATTTGATGCAGTCACTATGGAAAACAGTATGGAGGTTCTTCATAAATTAGAAATAGAACTACCATATGATTCAGCAATTCCACTTCTGGGTTTTTTTGTTTGTTTGTTTGTTTTTTTAAAAATATATTTTACTGATTTTTTACAGAGAGGAAGAGAGAGGAATAGAGAGTTAGAAACATCGATGAGAGAGAAACATCAATCAGCTGCCTCTTGCACACCCCCTACTGGGGACATGCCCGCAACCAAGGCACATGCCCTTGACTGGAATCGAATCCGGGACCCTTGAGTCCGCAGGCCGACACTCTATCCACTGAGCCAAACCGGTTTCGGCCACTTCTGGGTTTTTAACTAGAGAAAATGAAAACACTAGTTTTTTTAAAAAATGTACCCCTATGTTCATTGAAGTATTATTTACAATAGCCAAGATACAGAAACAACCTAAGTGTCCATCAGTTCATGAACGGATAAAGAAACTGTGGTATATATAGTATATGCAATGTAATACTAGTCAGCCATAAAAAAAGAATGAAATATTTCCATTTGCAACAACATGGACAAACCTTGAAGGCTTTATGCTATACGAAAGACAGACAAGTACCTTAAGATCTCTCTTAAATGTGGAATCTAAAAACAAAACAACAAAAAGCAGCTCATAGCCTGGCCGCGTGGCTCAGCAGTTCAGCATGGACCTAGGAACCAGGAGGTCAGGGTCCGGTTCCCGGTCAAGGGCACATGCCTGGGTTGCAGGCTGGATCCCAGTGTGGGGTGTGCAGGAGGCAGCTGATCCGGGATGCTCTCTCCTCATGGATGTTTCTCTCTCTCTCTCCCTTCCTCTCTGAAATCAATAAAAACATACATTAAAAAAAAAAAAAAAAGCAGCTCACAGATACAAAAAACAGATTGGTAGTTGCCAGAATGGAGGATGGAGGTTGGGAGAAATGGGTGGAGGTCAAAAGGTTAAAAAATAGGTCAAAACAGAGAATTACACACACACACACACACACACACACACACACACACACACACACAAAAATCTTTATCTTCATCTGACATATACAAACATACATTCATTGACTAATCTTTATACTGGCCCATGGGCTGCTCATTGGAGTCCCCCTTAGCTTTTCTCATCTAAACTACACCATAATGCATTGTCTTCTGTATTTTCTTAAGTCTTGCACCCTGGCCAAAAATCTCCCTTTCTTCTACAACATCTAATGTTGATTTGATTGATTCTCCCTCCTTATCTCACACCTAGCCTCTCCTTTCTCCACTGCCTCACTCCTTTTCTTTCTTATCTGAGCTGTGCCAGATTGACCTGAATGGTCTGTTTCCAGGCTTGGTTCTCCAAATTCATCCCTGACCCTGCTGACAAAGGGAGCTCAGTATGAAAATCTCTTCGTGTAACAACTGCCCTTCCCTCAAGCTTAAAATCCTTCAACAGCTCTCACTGCCTTCATGATAAAGTCTGGGCTCCTAGTGTAGCTCTCAAGGTTCTCCATGTTCTGGATTCTGCCTCTCTCTCCAGCATTATTCTCTGCCCGCTATCCTATTACTTAAAGCACTCCAAAGCAAGATGATGTCTCTTATTTATGTACCTTTGTTCAAGCTGTACACTCCACCTAAAATACCCAATTCAGCCTGTCTACTTCCTCCAACTCTGTAAACTTGGGGGATCTTTTCTCATTTGTGGAGGACAGCACCAGGGTAGAACTTAACTACTCCCTCTTCAGTGCCCTCACTCTACTCTATAGAATTTAACCACAGCACACAAAAGACTTTATTACCACATTTAATTGTCTCTTCTCTAGTGTACTGAAATTTCTTTAACGGCAGAGATAGATGTCTTATATATATACCTTTGCATCTCTAACACCTACAAAATCTTCAGAAATACCCTTAAAATAATTAATGTTATATATCAATTTAGGAGCAAGAAGTTAACAAGTTAAATGACTATATGTTTCATTTATACTTCAGAATTCTTTTGATAATTATAACCTGCTACAAATGTAGACAATGTTTTATTTTAGTGAGTGGCCTACTAAAAGTAACATTAGAAATGCATGTACTGCCTAACTTAAATATTAATTTTCCAAACAAAACAATGCCATAAATTGACTTTATAAGTTTCAGTTTTCCTCAAATAGGTGAACTTAATCCACTAATATCAAATTTAGATTATTTTTTCTCATTACTATCAGAAGGAGAGCTGAGTCAGTGGTATAGTAAACACTTAGGAAGTGAGTGGTGTGAATGGCAGAAGGCAGGTGGGCACTGGTGGTGGCAGTGAAGAGTATGGAATTAAGGGAGTATGGCATAACAGACTGTGGTGCAAGGAGAAAGTAGCTCCTTGAAGACAGTTATGACAGCAAGTGGTAGGGGAACAAATGTGGATTTGGGGTTTGGAGGCCAGAATTAAACTCCATGAGAATTATAAAATATTAAGGAGACCTCTAACATCAGAAAAAAAGAGCATAGCCCTAACTGGTTTGGCTCAGTGGATAGAGCGTCGGCCTGTGTACTGAAGGGTCCCAGGTTCGATTCCAGTCAAGGGCATGTGCCTTGGTTGTGGGGACATCCCCAGTAGGGGGTGTGCAGGAGGCAGCTGATTGATGTTTCTCTCTCATCGATGTTTCTAACTCTCTCTCTCTCTCCCTTCCTCTCTGTAAAAAAATCAATAAAATATACTTTAAAAAAAAGAAAGAAAACAAGAGCATAGTTATTGTATGCGAGATTCAAAATATGCAGTTAGGTATAAGAATAATATAGAAGTTTCTCCTCCTACCCTGCCAAAATCATAATTTGGACACAGATATAAGATTTAATAAAATCAGAAGCAAAGCTAATTTTAAGCTGAGCCACTAGGATCACAGGCCCAGGGTTAGTTAGATGCCTCTAAGGTACTCTATGTAGGCTGAGTCTTCACTTGGATAAAGAATGGGCCCAGTTCTAGAAATTAAGTGAAAAAAAAGTATTAAAATTATAAAACTTAGGAACCTAGTTAAAAAACAAACTCTTACCCTCCTATAGTTACAAAAGGCAGCTAGAAATACGATCTTAATAGTTACACTTCATTTTATAATATTAAATTATAACTATTATAAAAAATATTATGCCCTAGCTGGTTTGGCTCAGTGGATAAAGCATGGGCCTGTGGACTGAAGGGTCCCAGGCTCAATTCCAGTCAAGGGCAAATTCCCCGGGTTGCGGGCTCAATTCCCAGTTGGGGACCTGCAGGAGGCAGCTGATCAATGATTCTCTCTCATCATTGATGTTTCTATCTCTCTCTCCCTCTCTCTTCCTCTCTGAAATCAATAAAAATATATTTTAAAAGAATATTATAGTATATAAGTAAATATTATAACTAGACTTTATAAAGAATATTTGTAACACAGATAAATCTTTTCCATTTTACAAATTTGATTATAGATTAACTAGAGGCCTAGTGCAGGAAATTTGTGCACTTGGGGGAGTTCCCTCAGCCCAGACTGCACCCTCTCGCAGTCCGGGAGCCCTCAGGGGATGTCCTACTGATGGCAGTAGGACACCCTTAGCCCTGCCAAGGAAGCGGGAGAGGCTCCCACCACCGCCGATGCGCTCGCCAGCCATGAGCCTGGCTTCCGGCTGAGTGACACTCCCCCTGTGGGAGCACACTGACCACCAGGGGGCAGCTCCTGTGTTGCACATCTGTCCCCTGTTGGTCAGTGCATGCCATAGCGACTGGTTGAGAGGCCTTAGCATATCATTAGCATATTTCGCTTTGATTTTGTTGAATGGATGACTGGACAACCGGGCACTTAGCATATTAGGCTTTTATTATATAGGACTTTCTTATGTTTTATACTGACACATGAATGCATTCTCTTAATGTCAAGAAAACTAATATTTTATGTAACTTTATTAGATTGCCCAAAAGAACCTTCTGAGCTCACAAATATTTGAAATATTATAAAAATGGATCCTTACACTTTAAGTCCATCAAAGCACATGGCAGTTTGAAAAACCTGACACTAAAACTCATTCAACCTCTTCTATGAGTTTTTGAAAATTATTGGTCAAAACCAGTAATTTATCTAGAAATAACCATTAAAGTAATTTTATACCAGGGTATGGTAATTCAGAACCAACATCTATTCTGCTTATCATAATGGGTCTCGGGAGAAACATTCGGTGTACCAGTTCAGTATATAACACTTATGACACACAAATCTTAGTACTGTAAATGTTGTTATTTCATATACTTATTTGTGAAGACCCCACATCAGCAAATCTCCAAATTGGGTTAGCCAGATAAGTGGAATAGGATAAATGAAAAGTGATTATTTTAAAACTATTAAAAAATTATTTACCAGGCATTTTAGTTACAGTAAAATTAATGTCTTCTTTTATGGGGTATGATTCCTATCACAAATTGTCTGAGGAGCTGGTGAGCTGGTAAACAGCAGGGCTCTAATTTGCTCTGTATAGTATTTCTCTGAGGACCTGAAAAAAGATGTTTTTTATTCAGAGAATGAAATAAGGACAACAAGGGCCTCCGTTCCTGGATCGGGTTAGAGCCCAAGCAGAGGGCTTGGGACCTAACACTAGAGGTGCTGTTTCTATGAGAGATTTGTGAAGCTGGGAGATTGTAGCTCCTCTTTGGCACAGACTTGGGGAAAGTCCACTCTTCCCAATTATCATTATACCAGGCTGATGAGACAGGGGGTCATATGGATTATATTTAATACAACTAGGTACTCTAAAATTAACTGGGGGGAATAGGGACACGCAAGGAAATTGTTCTGTTAAAAGAGATGAGATATATGATATATTCAAATGCACTGCCTGAGTCTTGATTGGATTCAATTAAAAATATATGTATTTATAAAAGACATTTTGAAATCAGTTGGGAGAATTTGAGTAAGGGCTGGGTATTAGATGCTATTAGAAATTATTGTTAATTTTGCTAGGTGAGAAAATGGTATTGTGGTTATACAGAAAAATGCCCTTATATTTTGAAAATTCATGCTAAAGTACTTAAAAGTGTCATGGTATGTGTAACTTACTTTTAAATCATTCTGTAAATACACACAAATGACACAAATATGGCAAAATGTTAACTGTTGAATCTACCTGGCCAGTATTTAGGGAGTTTATATCTATTCTATATGTTTAAAATTTTCCATAAAGTTTTATTTAAATTAACTGCTAAAGAATGCTTATTTTTTCTAAAATGTATGACAAGTTCACCTAATTTAATCCCTACAGCCAATGACTCTATACATATATGTATGTGTATATACATGTATGTCCTTTTGTGAGTAGTCTTTGTTATATGCTTTATAAACCCTTAAAACCAGAGATATGTATCTTAAAACATTAGTATATTAATATTTTACAAAAAAGGTAATTACCTTGACCTGTATAGATGAATTATAACCCATACATCTTTGTCTGCATTTGTGACTTCATTCACATATTGATTTCCAGAAATTTCTATTAACTCCCCAAATTTTTGTTTTTTCTTAAGAGCTTTCCATTCCTGTAACCGCTTTTCTCTAATTAAAAAAATAAAATTACATAACAAAATTGTTATATTCTTAAGGTCATTCCCATCTATAGTAACAATTTAGGGTAATGAATGTAATACTAGTACATATCAAACACTTGAAAAAATTACAGAATAACTATTAATGGTGTTATAATGCCAATTTATCTGTTTATATGGAAATCTGTGTTGTCATTGGTATTGCAAGTAAGAAGTTAGCTACTGACTTCTAAATTTATTTTTATTTAAGACTAGGTCTTAATCATAGCTATAAGGAGTTTATTTAGACACTGAACCAACAAATTCTCCTATACAGGTTAAATACTTGTATATAATAATCATAACAATGGCTAACATTTATGGAGTGCTTATTATGTTGCCAGGCACTATTTTAAGTGCATTAAATTAACTTAGCCTTGCAAAAAACTGTGTAAAGTTAATATTATTATTATCCCCATCTATGCGCTCTCAACTATCATGCTAAACTGACCTTCAGTCTAAAGCCTTTGTGAATATGTATAATTACTTGTTATAAAATTTATTGCAGGTAGAGAAGTGATAAAGAATGATGAGTTTGAACTCTACGGTGAGACTAGGCTGGGTTTAAATACCAGTTCCTAGTTACTAGCAGCAAGAATTTGGGCAAGTTATTTGATTTCTCTAAGCTTCTGTATGAGAATAATACTGATATCTACTTGCATGGGGTTGTTGGGAATTGAATGAAATAATACAGGTAAATGTCTTAGGATGGTGCCTAGCACAGAGTGAGCATTCCATGTTACCTAGTTATTCGTCCATAGGGAGCCTTAAAGCTTTCTTAATCAATTCTCAAAATTTACATACTTTGATTCAGTTGTTGAATGCTTGGATTCATGAAGCAGATCTAAATGTTTTCTGATGCATGTGCAAATGTCTTAAAAGTTACCGATTCTATATCCCTAAGTTATCTTGGGGATACTTTCTTCCCTTCTTTCTGTGTATTAACTATATTTTCTTGTTTTCTGTATTCTCGCCTTGCGATCCTGGACAGACTGCCCCTCCCAGGTCTAGCTAATTCCGAAAGATAGCAACCTCCTGCTGGAGAGCAAATTCCTCAAATGCAAACCAACCAGTCCAGAGCCCTGTCCCTCAATCACCTCTTTTATTAAACTGAGCCACTACCCCTCTGCCCTAATGATCCCTGGGCCAGATACCAGACAACTAGAGACAGCACTGTAGCCCACAGCCTGCCAAAATTATTCCAACTAGCCAATCCTAAATCTGCTTACCCTGCTTCGCTTGTCTTTCCCATGGAAACCACAGGGAAGGCTGGTGCCCATGTTATCCCTCCACTCCTGCCTCTCAGCCAACTCCAGTGCTTCCCCGTGCCCCTGTATTGCGGTGCCTGCCCCCTGCTCTTGAGAACTCTGAGTGAAAAACTCTTTTCAATGGCAATTATCTCCTGATCTGTTGGCGTCACTCTACATGAATAGATACAAAATCCTGGGTATATTTTAAAACCCTCTGTCCTTATTTTACTAATTAGAAACATGTTAGGTGAAACCACTCTACATAACAATCCAAGCAAAATGAAGCCTAGAGGAGAATGCCAAGAATAACGACCCACATGGAGGGAGGGCCCCTCTCACAATTTTTCAAACTGAAGTCCTTCCATTTCCCCTCTACTGACCCAGACATTCAGAATGTAGTTACTCCAAAGATCTTTTGGGAGCTGATTCTTGTTGGCACTGAGTATTTAATATCAGATTCCTCAATTGGATCTCACTGGCTTAGTATCTTTCAAAAATTTCGAAAAGCTTGAGTTCCCTACTTAATGGTGCAACTATCAACTATATCTCTTCCTCCTCCCCTCTCCCACCTCTCTTCCTCATTGTTCTTTGTTATTTCAATGGAATTAGGCAGGGAGAGACAGAAAGACCTGGGTTAGCTTTGCCATCAGGAAGTAGTTTAGTGCTCAAGTAGACTGCATTTTACACCCAACAACACATCAGATGGGACTCAGCTGAAGAAAGTCCTTGCTATTTTAAGCAGCAAGAAGCTTAATCTGTGAAATTAAGTTATTTACAAACTCAGTGGAAAGGAGGAGGCTCTAAACTGGGCTATCAAAATGACTCCCTGAGCAACGTTGCAAAATTGGTCTGCCAAGGGAACAGGTTTCTCTGCTGCAATCCAGAAACTTGGGAAATTTGGAACTACTGTTCCAATTGTGCCCTAGAATCTAATTCCTCTGGGGATCAGAAAACTGCTGTAACAACTGTTCTTTCTAGGAACCTATTTCCTTAGCAGTTACTGAGAGAAAATTACAAAAGACACATCTGACAAAGGACTGTTATCCTTACTGTATGAAAACTCAAAAACGCAACAATAAGAAAACAATCTGAAAATGAAAATGGGCCAAAGGCCTAATAGACACTTCACCAAAGAAGATATAGAGATGACAAACAAGCCTATGAAAGGGTGCTCCACATCTATGCCTTAGGAAAATGCAAATAAATCAAGAAACCACTACACATCTTAAGAGAATGGCCAAAATCTGGAACACTGACACCACCGAATGCCAGAGAGGATGTGAAGCAGGGGGAGTTCTCATTCACTGGTGGTAGGAATGCAACATGGTACAGCTTTTGGAAGACAGATTGAATGGGCCGCACTTTCCCATTTCTTTGTGATTCTTTTGTTGAAACTGAACATTTGATTCATATAATGTTATAACTCTGGAAATCAGATTCTCCTCCTTTCCCATGGTTTGTTTTATTATTATTGTAAGGTGTCTCTAGCCAGGGATCAGCCTGAGATGAAACCATAACGTCTTCTGTGAGCCTTCATCTTTTCCAAGGCATTTAAATTCCCCCATATATATGGTTGTTTTTTAATGTCCATAAAAAATAGAGGTGGCTCCCTTAAATGCTCTGGAATCCCCCTGAGCCAATGGGGTTGACACAATGATACCCATACTCTGTGCCTGTATCTCTGCATTCAGAAGCAGCACTCCACAATCAGAACACCAAGTCCTTATTGCCCACCCTGCTCCAGCAAGCTTTACCAGAAATAAAGGTTGCTGTCCAAACAGGTGCCTGCCATGGAACTAGAGAGTGAGAGATGGATAGCTGTTACCAACTAAGGACTGAAATCAGCCACTACCAACTGCAATTTACCAGCCAAGTTTTATCCTGGAAGCTGCAAGTGTCCAAATAGATTCCAGAGTTCCAAAGCTGTCACTTCAGACATTTTCAGCCAATGCAATTGTTGTCTAGGTAAAGAGATGGATTTCTGGAGTTTTTATTTGGCCATCTTTCCTGACATTAACTGGGTCAGTTTTTTGAAAGTTCCTCCAATTTTGGTTTCTGATGTATTCTTATTAGATTGAGATGATTAATTATTAAGAAGGACACCGCAGAGGTGCTGTGTCATCTTCAGCACATCATATGGAGTTACTTAATGTCAACATGTATTATTGGTGATTTTAACCTTGATCATTTCCCGAAGATGGAGTCTGCCAAAACTCTACATTGTAAACTTACTATTTCCTTATAGTTATAATATTTGGAGGGAGAGATACTTTGAGATTATGCAAATACCATGCTTCTACTTAAAATTTCATCCACTCGTTTTAGCATCTATCAGCAGATCTTGCCCATCGAGAATTATTGCTATGGTGATCTGATGGTGATTTTTCTATTTTCCTCATCCCATATACACTTATTAATTGGAATTCTTTAGTGAGGGAGAAGTGTTATTTCTTTTGAATTTGTTCATGTATTCAGGTAATTACTTATATCATTATGAACTAATGGATATTTATTTCATTATTTATTTTATAATCTAATATTATATCTTTTTGTTGCAACTCTGGTCATTGAGAGATCTTTTAGTTTGGCTTCTATGCCTTAAACTTTTTCTTTAGCACTTCTTTACTTGCTGGCACAATAAGATACTCAAGACTTATATTGTACTTTCGCAACTCACATTGTGGAATAAAGCAGTTTTCCAAGGAACACTAGTTCAATTTTTATGAGTGCCAGGTATGCTCACTGTGACTTGACATTGCTGCTTCTAACACAATTTACTGTGTGTTTTTTTGTTGTTTGTTTGTTTTTTAATGTTAAAACAACATTGCATTCCTAGGACTACTTGTCCAAAGTTCATTATTCTATTTTAAAAATGGATAGACTTAATTTGCAAATATTTTGTTTAAATTTTTGTGCCTGCATTCATAAGTGATATCTTCCTCTGGCATAACATTTTAATAATCTTGTCTGTTTTTAGTATCAAGATAAGTTGGGAAATGTATGCACCTACTCTAATTTCTGAGAGAATTCATGACTGGCAATTAATTATTAAATTATAGAAATCATTGACAGACATCATGATAGAAGGAACATCATAGCCCTCTATTTATTGGCTGCTTATTGATAATTTCCACTTTACTCATATATCATTTGATGAAGTCCTATGGTACATTATTGGATAGTTTTTAATTTAAGCAAAAGCAAAAGAATTTCAGGAAAAATTCTACTTTATATAAGTTAGTTTTAAAATCTTAAAAATTAGTTTTATTATTTTTTAATCTATTCTGTAGACAAAATAGGGCTTTATCTTAGTTTCATTTCTACAATTCTTCATTTCAAAACTCATAAATTACCCCAATGAATCACTGTACCTATATGTTTCAATAGCTCTCATATCTTCATCATCAAATTCATCTTCAGCCTCCTTCAACTGTGCAAGAGTCATCTTTTCATATGGTTTAACTAAAACAATATAAATTTTAGGCAGTTGAGTTGTTTAAATATTAATTTTACTTTATAGTCACATATCTAGAAAAAAGATATATTAGATAAATTAAGATCAAAACTGTCTTTAAAGTTGCAGTGTTTGCAATATACAAAGCTATTTTGTGGTTGATTGCTTTAGTTTTGTTTAAATATTATTACTCCCTCAGAGTCACAGAACTACCAGGCTACATTTAAAAGTAGGTGTAAAAATAAATTAGACCTCAGAAATTTAGATTTTCCCATGTTCCAGGAAATCTTGACAAGTAATATATACTACATAGAATGATCAAAATATAAGGTAATCACAAGGTAAAAAATATGATGGAGAGGAAAAAAAAGCTCACTAGGTTAGATACTAGGACATTTCAGCTCTGTTATTAACTAGCATGTGAATTTTTAACACGTGAATTAGGAATTTTAGGTATCTCAAAAGTATGGTGGGACATATTAAATGATTTCTAATGTCCTCTCTCCCTTGAGGTTCACGAAATACACTATCACTAACATAACTGTATTACCCTCTTCATCCAGCCCACCAAATGCATAACTATACCCATTGCTTCTTTCTGTAAACGTAAAACCATTTCTTCAATTTCATCTTTTGGCTCTTCTTTTGGAGGAAGAATGCCAAAATCTCTTAAAATTTCATTCCATTCTGTATCTTCATTTGGATCCTATGTAAAAATAGAAAATCTATTAACATAGTTGTGTATTTTATTATGTGTAAAATTGATATGTAGCATTTCCAACTATGCAATGAACTCTACAGGTAAACATATAACTAGTTTCAAAGAATAAAACAAAGCAGCCTACTTTTTCCCATTTCCCAGAACTAATGGAACTACATACTTTGATTAAACAGGATACATTCTCTACCCTCAAAATTACACTGAGGTATTCAATAAAAACAAACAAGCAACAATTTAGAACACATCTGAAATATTAATGAAGTAAACTCAAAAAGTGAAGGGATATTCTCTGGTGAATATAGCACCATGAACAATTCACACCATGAACAAATACTGTTTTGTTTCTATTTCTACATACACATTCAAGACCTCCAGGTGAACTCGCTTCTCTTTTCAGCTATGCAGTTTCTT
Organism: Eptesicus fuscus; assembly: GCF_027574615.1. Classification (NCBI taxonomy): domain Eukaryota; kingdom Metazoa; phylum Chordata; class Mammalia; order Chiroptera; family Vespertilionidae; genus Eptesicus; species Eptesicus fuscus. The sequence goes on along the minus strand of NC_072474.1, from coordinate 84,149,277 downwards.
AGGACCCATATTCCCTGGTTAAATCTTAGAAGAGGTCAGGAATCTTTTTATAGTTCCATTTCCATCTAATCACAATTTCTTTCTATGAAAGTTAGCCTTTTTTTCTTTATTATTTAGGATTTGATTTTTTTCCTGCTTTTCCAGAAGTTGTCAATCATATATTAACTATTGTTTCTCTAGTTTGCCATCCTTTTTTTTTTCCCCCTGATATTTCCAAAAGAAGGGAGTGAATACTGTGGCAAACAAAGTATAAGATCACCTGAATGAATTCCACCTTCTGCTATTCACATCCCTGAATAATCTCCTCTCCTTGATGATGGGTGGGAACTGTGCCATGCTGTTAACCAATAGAATATGGCAAAAGTGAAGGAATGCCATTTCTGTGATTGAATTCCAGAGATTGTAACTTCTATCTTGCCAGCACTCTCTATCACTTGCTGGCTTTGATGAAGCAATTTGCCATTGCTGAACACTACTGTAGATTTTATAAACACTGTCCCACAAGCCCACCCCTCCTTCCTTCCAACAGGGTCAGAAATAGGACACTGAAGCTGCCAGTGCTGCTCCATGAACAGGGATGCAGGCTGGACTGATTGGAAATATTTGAGAGAAACTGGCTGGTTAAGGTTTAGATTACCATAATAGTGCCTGTCAGGAGGGAGTATGTGGTGCTCTGAGGAATAGGAGCAATAAGAAATCAAAGAGCATAAGGGATTGCCATGGCAATGTGGTTTTGGCTATGCATGTTGGAGCAGAAGTCAGATTAATGAAGTTTGTGGTATTCGTTTTTTAAAAAGAGGGTATTTAACATGGAAAGGGTGTAGAACTGAGGACTCAATAGTTTGACTTTGGAAATTTGTTTTTGGTTCCACTGACCCTACCTGGCAAAAAGGGCTCTCTCTAGCATTGAATTGATGGAAGAAATGAAACTCATGCTTTGCATCCGTACAATCTGAAAATATTTCCAAAGTATAGGAACAGGCTGGCTCCACACTACCACAGAAAGCTTGTACTAAAGTGGCAGTGGTGCCCTAGCTGGTTTGGCTCAGTGGATAGAGCGTCGGCCTGCAGACTGAAGGGTCCCAGGTTCAATTCCGGCCAAGGGCACATGCCCGGGTTGTGGGCTCGATCCCCAGTAGGGGGCGTGCAGGAGGCAGCCGATCAATGATTCTCTCTCATCATTGATGTTTTATCTCTCTATCCCTCTCCCTTTCTCTCTGAAATCAATAAAGAAATATTTAAAATAATAACAATAATAATAATAATAAAGTGGCAGTGGCACCTACTACTTATAATGGTTCCTGTGGACCTGTGTCCTTGTATAGGATTTTAGTTCCTCAACAAAGAATTACAGCAGTGTACTCTGAAGACCATCAAGTAGATCTGAGAGGACTGCAGCACCCTCTGAGTATGTAGTCCTAGGGAGATAGGCTCCTCTATGCTGCAACAGGCCAGTAGTTGATTGGGATGTAAACTGCACACTCAAAACTGAGCTGCAGTGAGAGGAAATCTATTGCCAAGCTCCCAGATATTGTTCTCATCAGAAAAAAAATCCTCCTGGACCATATCTTTCTATTTCTGACAGGGAATTCAGCTCCATTATAATCTTATGTGACCACCATCATTTATGCAGTCCATTGTTGACCCAAAAGGTCATTTTGTAGCGCATGTCTATATTTGTCCTTTTGTTACTAGCTTATTTCACTTCACATAATTTTTTCAAAGATCATCCATGTTGAAGCATGTATCAAAATTTCCTTCTGTTCTAGGGCTGAATAATATTCCATTGTGTATTCACACCATAGATTGTTTTTCTAGTTATCCAATGATGGACATTTGGGCTGTTCCCACCTGGCTAATGTGAATAATGCTGCTATGAACATATGCGTAAAATATCTTTTTGAGTTCCTGCTTTCAGTTCTTTTGAGAGTATACCTAGGAGTGGGATTGCTGGTTCATATAATAATACTATGTATAATTTTTAAAGGAATGACTGTTTTCCATAGCAGTTACACCGTTTTTCAATCCTACCAGCAATGCACAAGGGTTCCAATTCCTCCATAGTCTCATCAACACCTGTCATTTTCTGTTTTCAATAATAGTTTTTCGAATGGGTGTGGCTTCTCGTTGTGGTTTTTATTTACATTTCTATAATGATTAATGATATTGAGCATCTTTTTATGTGTATATTAGCCATTGTATATGTTCTTTGGAGAGAGGTCTATTCAAGTTCTTTGTCCATTTTATATTTAAAATTTTAAATTAAGACTTAATATTTTAGGGCAGTTTTAGATTCACAGCAAAATTGAGGGAAAGGTACAGAGATTTTCCGTATACTTTCTGCCCCACAAATGCATAGCCTCCCCCGTTATCAATATCCACCACCCGAGTTTAAGCAAATTCTTCATTTAAAGCCAAAATAAAACAGCAACAATTTTTTTATTAGGACTTTATTTTTTTTTAGCAGTTTTAGGTTCACAGCAAAATTGAGGGGAAGGTACAAGATTTCTAATATGCATCCTGCTCCCACACATGCATAGCCTCCCCCAGTAGTAACATCCTCTACCAGAATGACCTATTTGTTACACCTGATGAAACTTCATTGACATATCATAATCACTCAAAGTCCATACTGTACATTATGCTTCACTCTTGATGTACATTTTCGTGTCTGGATAAAAATGCATGATGACACGTGCCAATCACTGTGATATAATAGAGTGACTTAGAGCACTAAAAAGCCCATGTGCATCACCTATTCATCCCTCCACCTCCCAAGCACTGGCGACTACTGAACTTTTTAATTGTCTCCATAGTTTTGCCATTTCCAGAATGGCTTCTTTCACTTAGTAATGTGTATTTAAGTTTCCTCCATGTCTTTTCATGGCTTGATCATTTCTTTTTAGTGCTGAATAATATTTCATTATCTGGATGTACCACAGTTTGTTTACCCATTCACTTACTGAAGGACATATTAGTTGCTTCCAAGTTTTGACAATGATGATGTAAAGCTGCTATAAACACCCGTGTGCAGGTTTTTGTGTGAACAGTAAGTTTTCAACTCCTTTGAGTAAATACCAAGGAATGTGATTGTTAGATCAAATGGTAAGAATATGTTAAGTCTTGTAAGAACCGTCCAAACTGTCTCCCAAAGGCTGCGCCATTTTGCATTCCTACCAGCAATGAAAGAGAGCGAGTTCCTGATGCTTCCATATTCTCGTTAGCACGTGGTAATGTCAATGTTCCAGGTTTTGGCCACTCTAATAGGTGTAGTGGTCTCTTGTTTGAATTTGCATTTCCCTGATGACATAGATGTGAAGCATCTTTTTATATGCTTATTTTTAATTGGTTTATCTTTTTGGTGTTGAATATTAGTTCTTTATATATTCTGGATATTAATTTTTATCAAATATATATTTTGAAAACATTTTCTCCCACTCTGTGGTTTGCATTTTCATTTTATCAATAGTATTTTTTTGTGCATAAAAGTCTAAATTTTGATGAAATCTAATTTAACTTTTTATTTTATTGCCTGTGTTTTTACTGTCAGATTCAAGAAACCATTGCCAATCTAATATAGCAATTTCCCCCTATATTTTCTCCTAAGTGTCTTAAAGTTTTAGTTCTCACTTCTAGGTCTTTGATCCTTTTCAGTTAATGTTTGCTTATAACGTGAGTTAGGAGTCCAACTTCATCCTTCTGCATGTGAATACTGGTTTCCCAACACCATTTGTCCAAGAGACTATCCTTTCACTTAAATGATCTTTGCACTGTTATTGAAAATCATTTGACTGTATTTGTGAGGGCTTCTTTCTGTGCATTCTGTTTTATCCCATTGGTCTGTCTTTCTGCCAGTACCACACTATGTATTTTTTTAACCACACTGTTTTGATTACTGTAACTTTGTAGTATATTTGAAATTAGAAAGTGTGTGCCTTTGTTCATTTTTTCAAGACTGTTTTGGCTATTTTGGGTCTCTTAAGATTTCATCTGAATTTTAGGACGGGTTTTTCTAGTTTTACAAAAACTATTATTGGGATTTCGATAGAGATTACACTGGATTTGTAGATGGCTTTGGGAAGTTTTGACATCTTAACAATATTATGTCTTCCGATTTACAAAGGTGTGATGTTTTTCTAGTTATTTGTGTCTTCTTCCTTTCTAGCAATGTTTTGTAGTGGTCAGTGTACAATTCTTTTGCCTCCTTGATTACATTTATTCCTAAGTACTTTATTCTTTTTGATGTGATCCTACATGGAATTATTTTCTTAATTTCCTTTTGGTTACTTACTACAGTGTCTAGAAATGTCTTCGTACACTGGATAAAATGTACTTGCTAGAAACCTATAATTAACACCTAAGGGCAACCCATTAAATTTACATGTCGTTTATGTTTAAAATATCCTAATAAATTACATGGTATATCTGAATGCCAAAATTAAATATGTAAAACAAGAAAAATCACAGTAGTTTTAATTTGGAGAAGCAGGTGGGAAGAAGCTGTCTCTCCAAGTCAGAAAGTGAGAATTTGACTCTAAGACACAAGAGCACAGGCACCTGGCTTCTAAGGGGGCTTTAGACAGAGAGGAGCAGCCGCGGAGCCTAAGGATGAATGGGAGCCTAGCAGAGCTTTTGGGACCAGGTAGGAGGAACTTCGGGGGGCACCTGGTCTTTTTCAAGATAGGTGCAACCAGTATTTCCGTTCTGCTTGTTTTTTTAAGGTAGTGGGGCAGAATATTTAGGTTGAATTACACTTGGGCTAAAGTTGCTGGTCTCTTTCTTAAGTCAGAAATCGTGCAGCAGTGAGGTTTCCAAGATTCAGATGTGAAACACAATCTCAACGAACCCACCCCCCAGCGACAAATCTTGGGGGGTGGAGGGAGGGGGGTGGGGAGAATGGTACTCTCCTAGAGTTCATGTGGATGTCTCTCAAATCTTGAGACTCACGCAAAATTCAGCTCTCACCAAAAATACACGTTAGACCCCGGCCCCGGGCGCCGCCCTCCCCTCGGGCGCTCAGCCTCAGGCCCCGTGGGGAGCTCGGCCCGGGTGCCCCGGAGTGGCCGGTGGCGGGGACTCCGACCTGCATGACGTTCAGCCTCGACCTTCAGGTGACGGCGTCCTCAGACCCCCGGCGAGGGACTCCTGACTCGGACGCCTGCTCCGGGGGGGGGGGGGGCTGGGGGCGAAGAGAGCCCGCAGCCGGGACAGCGGTTTCCGCCGCCACCCCGAGCGGGAGGGGGCCGGGAGCGCTCCTGGGCACGTGGACTCGTTGACTCACGCGCCTCCAGCGCAGCCGTGTTGCCAGGCAACGCGGAGGCGTGGTCTGGGGGGGGGGTGGGCACTGACGCACCGGGTGCTGGGGCATTCATCCCAGGCTGTGCCTTCCCCCTTCACCGCGGGGTCCTGAGGGCTGGCGTTCCTCCCACCTTTCCGCACACCGCCGGAATTACATTCTTTTTGATGTGATCATACATGGAATTATTTTCTTAATTTCCTTTTGGTTACTTACTACAGTGTCTAGAAATGTCTTCGTACACTGGATAAAATGTACTTGCTAGAAACCTATAATTAACACCTAAGGGCTATCCATTAAATTTACATGTAGTTTATGTTTAAAATATCCTATATACAAACACCACAAAATCTAGGCATGGTTTCTGAGCCCTCCGACACCCTTCAGTCCCCGAGTCATGTCTTCATGGAGTATTAATAAAATCCTGGGATGGGGACCCTTCCGAGGAGACGTTCTTAACTAAGAGCCCATAGTCTGTATTTGGATGGATTTTAGGGGCTACCTAGCCCCCAAGCCCCAGTTGTACACAATTTGTGTTGTATGTGTACAATTTGGGGGGGGGGGGGGAAGGGTGGGTGCAGAGTTAAGGACCAGAGCTTTCATCCGATTCCCAAATGGCTCTTCACCCCCATCTTAAAAACGCACAGGATTAGGAGACAGAAGGTTTGGCTTGAGGTAGGACACCTAGATAGTTGGGTTCCTTGGTGTTTAGGTTAAGGAAATGTTTACTAGGAGCTGCCAGGATCATGGGGTAAACATTTGATGTTATTGCCTAATAAGCTTATATATAAACTAGTAGCCCTGGGCACAAATCCATGGGCCAGTAGCTCGTTGCTGCCCTCCTGTAGCTCCCCCTACCCCTCTCCGCCCCCCACTCATACCTTGCTGCCCTGCCCCCTCCTGTAGCTCCCTCCGCGCCCCACCCCACCCCAAGCTTGCTACCCTGCCCCCTCCTGTAGCTCGCTGCCCCACCCTCCTGCTGATCCGTGATCTGGTCATTACGTGGTCGGTCATTAGGCTTCACAGCGTAACAACCATTTGCATATTACATCTCTATTTATTATATAGGATGGTGACAGAGATAGTCTGATAAGATTTGGAGAAAAGAAAAAAAGATGTTTTTAAGGACACAATCTTAAACTGGGGTAGTATAACATCTGTAGTGCTCAGTTATTACTTAATAAAAGCCCTATACTCCCTGTAGCCTATGTGTTTTGTGGTGTTTGTATAGAAGATATTAATGTGTTAAATATAAAATATTTTAAAACATCCCACAATTTTTGTAACTATGTTTTGGTATTTCTTCTTATTTTAATATCATGTGAGCCCTAAAACATGTAAATGGCCTAAGTCTCTGAGAGGCCCTGGGAACTGCTGGTTAAATTAGTGTTCCACTCCCCCCCCCTCTTTTTTTTTAAATATATTTTTTATTGCTTTCAGAGAGGAAGGGAGAGGGAGAGAGAGATAGAAACATCAATGTTGAGAGAGAATCATTGATTGGCTGCCTCCTACATGTCCATTACTGGGGATCAAATAAGCAATCTGAGCATGTGGCTTGACCGAATTGAACCCAGGACCCTTCAGTTCACAGGCTGGTGCTCTATCCACTGAGCAAAACCAGCTAGGGCCCACTCCGTTTTCTTATTTTAACAATCCAAAATTCATGCTAGTTGATTACTATGCATAGCACTACCTCTGCATCTGTTGCTTTACAGCAGGAGGCCCTCTCCACTTTCAAGTCCCCAACTTGTCAAAGCAAATCATTTTTCAAAGATGAATGTACCTTTTGTCCTATTCTGCTCCGTTCTTTACCTATGTACTTCACACAGATTGAGAAGAAGTGAAATTCAGGGACTTTACTAGTATAAGGTATAATTTAAACAGTGGTCAACATTAACCAAGATACTCTGCTCTGATGAATATAATACCTAATCCTATCCAGTCAGAGCCACCCTTCCGTCATCAGCCAGCAACCTGCTTGGTGGAGTAGGTGGTTATGCAAGAGTCAGGTTTAAAAAGGAAAAACCCAAGGGAACCTGAAGGGAGATAATCTCAACATCTATCTGAGGTTAATTCTGTGTCCACCAAACACTGATTTGATGTAAAAAGTTCTAACAGATATTCATGATCCTCTACTAGGAAGACTGTTTTTTTTTCTGATAATGGACAAGACTGGTTGCCTTTTAGATGTTGCAAGATAAAATAATTTATATTAAGATAAAGTGAACGCCGAAACCGGTTTGGCTCAGTGGATAGAGCGTCGGTCTGCGGACTGAAAGGTCTCAGGTTCGATTCCGGTCAAGGGCATGTACATTGGTTGTGGGCACATCCCCAGTAGGGGGTGTGCAGGAGGCAGCTGGTCGATGTTTCTCTCTCATCGATGTTTCTAGCTCTCTATCCCTCTCCCTTCCTCTCTGTAAAAAATCAATAAAATATATATTTTTAAAAAAAGATAAAGTGAATACTACTAGTTGGTAGAAAAAGCTAGTCCATCGAAGTGTTTGTAGCAATCAGATGTCAATTTTACATAATATAAATCAGAACTTGCTTATTGGACTATTGGATGGATCATGGCCAAATTCCCCAATAGGTTTAGTTGGTATTCCTCCAGCAGGTTTATTTGGTATTCACAGTCTAAGATTGTTAGTTATTAGGCATTCTGGTATTTATAAGAGCTGGTGAATTTGTTACTGACAAAATCCCAATAGGATAAACTAAAATAGCTCATTAAAACTCAACTCTTTGAGTGCTTTTAATAAAAATAACAAAAGGGCATGTGTATCAGTACTGTCAAAAGCTGCAGGGATCAAAGGAACATCATTTTTACAGCTTTCTTGTACACTATTTATCATTACAACACTTAAGAAAAGATATTTTAAGATGCTCTTTTAATTTTCAACAAATTAGACATTTGTAACTCCACCGACTTTTACTGAGAATGTTTACAACACAGATATTCTCAAACATGTTAAACTTAGCAAGGATTGCTTTTGAGGAAGAAAACACACAAAATCTCAGTATATTTTGTATTCCATGGAATTGCTTCTGTGGAAAATAGTTGGTATTCTGTAAAAAGAGAAAAATTGAATTTAGATTCAAGTATACATGAGTATGTAAATGTGTATATAATGTTTGTATATAGATGTTCCTATAAATATTTTGTCATGTATGATAAAACTGACACCTGAGGTATTTCTCAGCGTTTCTTCAGTTTGTATATTTTTAGCTATCATTTAATCTTTCTTTGCTGGAACATTTACTCTGTATGTTTATATTTCCCAAAAATTTCCAGTATATAAAAGTGTTTTCCTAAAGCTCACTGATATCAACAAAGTTTATGAATAAAATATTTCAAAAGTTGCACGGTTATTTCTCATGTATTTATTTCCTTATGTATTTGCAGTTAAATCTTCCCATTATATGTGTAACTGCTTTATAAGTAAATATAAGTCATCAGGACAATGCTTAAAACCTCAGATAATCACATAAGAAAAACAAAGAAAAAGTAATTATTGAACTGTTTTTTTATTGACAAAATAAAATGAAATCCTGAGTGAATTAGTCTGTGTAAAGCCGAATTTTGGAAGCAATCCAGATAAAGCTATTTTTCTCAGCTTCAGAGAGAATATTTTACTAAATTGATCAAATAATAGAATAAATTCTATTTCACATTTGTGTGCATGCTAATACTTAGTTTGATGTTACAATAACAGACTTTTTCCATTAAGTATTAGACTATTTTTTGTTCACATTATGTAAATGCCTCTACATTTGAAAAGTATTATGAAAGACTAGTAGCCCTGCGCACGAATCCGTGTGCCAGTAGCTCTCTGCGGGGCTTGGCCACTCTGTGCCCGCTGCCCAGAGGCTCTCTGTGGCCCAGAGGCCCATCCGCACCTAGGCCTGGCCGGAGTCCCCCCACCGCTCTGTGCCCACTGCCTAGAGACCCTCTGTGGCCTGGGTGGAACGCTTGCCTCGTCACCACAGCGATGAAGCAAGCATTCCACCAGGCTACTCACGCTGCCCGCTCTCAGCAGCCACCTGCCCCAGGACTGGGAGACTTCGGCAGGGCTGAGAGGACTGGGCGCCGCCATCTTGTGGCTATGGGCACCGCCATCTTTGTGATAGAGTGATGGTTAATTTGCATATTATCCTTTTATTAGATAGGATAGTTTCTTTTCCATAACTCTTTGTTCTTATTTCCTTGAAAAAAGAAAAAATAAGAATATGTTGGCTCATATTTCTGATATGAACAGGCCTTTGTTGAAATAGGAGTTAATGCCAGAAATAGTTTGAAAATCTATATTCCTAACTATGCCCCGTGATCATGTTAAAATTTTTTCTTTACTTTTCTCATATTTATGTTTTATTTTTTTCTTGTCCAACTGAATTGACTAATGCATAAGAACCACATTAAATAAAAGGTAACAGAGCATCCTTGCTTTATTCCTGACATTAATGAAAATGTTCTGAAGTGTTTTACTATCAAGCCTGTACTAACTTTGTTTGAAACCATTATATATATATAATATGAAAACTCATTTATTTTTTCTGTTAATACATCAGAAATTGATGTGGAATTTTACCAAAAGCATCTATTGAGATAATCATATAATTTTCTTCTAATTGTGAAAATATTTTAATAGACTCCATAGAGTCAAACCATACTGAGTTGCTGGAACAAACTTCGGATCATGAAATTCTTTAAATATACTGCTGAATATGGTTCACTAATATTCCTTTTCAATTTTGCATTAAAATTTATAAATAACTTTGACCTTCAGTTTCCTTTTTTTAGAAAAATAAATCTTTATTGTTGAAAGTATTACATATGTCCCCTTATTTCTCCCATTAACCCGCCCCCTACCCCAGGCCTTCACCACCCACATTTTCCTTTTCTATACTACTTTTGTAAGATTTGGGTATAAGCTTCATTAAAAAAAATATGATTGACTTTATAAAAATTATTTTGAGATTTTTCTTTCTTCTCTGAGCTGGAAAAATTCAAAATCTGTTGGCCTAGAACTTTTTGAGGGGAGAGTTTCTGGATAATGTTTTCAATTTTTTTCCATGGCCATTAGTCTGTTTAGATTTTCTTTCTTTCTTCTAAAGTGAATTTTGGTAACACCTACTTTACTGACAACCCTTTATTTTATGTAGGTTTCTAAATAGATAGGCACAGAGATTTGTCAAGTACTCTTTTATAATATCCATTTCTTCCATATCTGTTTTAATTTTTCTCTTTTCACTTGTAGTTTTGTATATTCATGGTTTCTCTCTTTTTCTTAATTAGGCTAGGCTAATTAAACTAGCTTATTTTATTTTTGAAAGTAATAAGATAATTTGCTTTATTTACCTATTCTTCCACTTTACACTTTATTAATTTGATCTTTCATTTATAGTTTTATTTAGTTTGCTTTCCTTTCCCAACTTGTTCTTTTTTAACTTATTGAGTTAAATCCTTAATTCACTCATTCTTTCTTGCTTGAGAGTGTTTGAAGTCTTGAATTTTCCACCAAATATGGCTTTGGCAGAGTCCCATAAGTTTTAATATTCATTGTTTTCATTATCTTTATTTTCTAAATATTGTATAATTTGTGTTGATATCTTCTTTCGTTAGAAGTAGTGCATTTTTATTTTGGGGATTTTTTTTGAGAAAATATTAAGAATTTTAGAATTCTGAATCTAAATATGTATTAAGGGTTGAGATAAATGATATGGATGAAATATTTGCAAAAATATGTTCAGCATAGAATCTGCATTTAGGATTACAAAAGTAGTAGTAGAACATACTTTTATTTCTGTGGTATAAATTTATCAATCTGCATTTGGGTTGATTTCAAAAGTCATAGCATAATAAGATATTAGGATTACCGTATTTATTTAACAGGTAGGGCAATTCAATAGCTTCTAAGTGTCTACTGTATCTCCAGCATTGGAGTGGGAACTGGGAGTCCCAAAGCAAAAGTCATGCTTTCATGTCTTTCACATTTTGTTATTCTGTAGAAAAACTATACTTGAAAAATAAAAATGATTTAAAAAAGAATCTTTGAATATGAATCATTTGGACGACAGAAGTACATTTATTCTGTAAGTTCTGACCCATTACATTGAATACTAATTGCCAAAATAAGAACACAATCCCTTACAAGTACTTGCACAACAAATGGTGGTGAGGTCACTGTTTACAAAATCAACGATAATGAATATTGTGGCACAGCCTGAGGAATACACGACATGGATAAAGCAAATTTGGCCCTAAAATACTGACATTTTCCATCATATAGCCCTCACAGAGCCTATAAGTATAGTACTTATGTAGGAATATTAATGTATACATGCAATCAAATAATGGAAATATATTGCAAATAGTTTAATTTGTGGATATCTGAAAACAACAGAAATTTTCCAACTAGGTTGAATTGTGAAACACATACCATTTTAAATGTAACCTTCTGATCTTCTTCCATTGCGTGGCTAGAAAATAACAAATTAGCAACAAATCAATGTAACTAAGGAAGGAAGCTAATTTTATAGAAAGCAGCCTAATAATGATCTTGATGCATGATATTATTTTTTCCTCTATGTAGTCTTGTTCCTTCCTTCAATTAATTCTCCTATTGGTTGTTAGAATTAGTTCTCAAAACGCAAATTTTACCATATGGTTCCCCTTATTTCCACATTAAAGTTGAAATTCCTTAGCTAAATATGTTATTGGCTATTTTCCATTAATTCTTCTAACTCAGCCCTTAAAGCCTCTCTGGATCTCCTTCACTCCATAGCCTGGGTTGCATGCCTTTCTTTTAGAACCATAGCCCCTGGATTGAAGGTGCATTTAATATAGTATTTTGTATGTACTTATTTATTAATTTCCTGTATTAGGCTGTAAATGCCTAGAGATAAGAATATAATCATATCTGGCTTTATATTCTTAGCCTTTGATAGATTGTCCAGCACCCAATAGATATTCAATAATTAGCTGCTGAATGAATGAATGAAAATTTTCTGGTAATGTATTAGGGATACAACCATTTTAGAAAGTATAGCTGCTTAGGAAGAAACTCATACTTAATAGACAATTTGGACATACAAAATACTAACTACAATGACAAAGATTTGTCTGTTTATACCCTCTATTGTAGTTGATTCTTTTACTTTTAAAAGTGGATGAAAATAGTCATAAATCTCCCAATCTACTGAATAAAACATTTAGTAAATGAGTCCTTAGAACTTAAGGAGTAATACATCTTTAAGACACTCATTTCCTGCGCATGAAATTTTATGGAACTAAACTGAGAAATAGGTGAATGTTGCCTGGGGCATTTACAAGCATGAGTAGTGGATTAGAGGCCACATATGCCATAGTATTAAAGCAATAGAGAAGTTGTTAAAAGAAGCAAATCTCAGACTATGACACTTGATGTCAAATATCTATAAATAAACTTCAAAACTCAATTAAAACTTATGAGTTAATGCAAATAAATGCACAGTGAGAGTATTTTTCAATTTTGGTATTAATTGATTTAAAAAAAAAATCAGTACGTGCATACCCTGAATAAAAAGTATCTGCGACTATGGCTTGCAATAGGACCTTGAAATTCTCCCTGGAAGACAAAATGAGGACATTCCAAATCAAATAACAAAAGAAATAAGTGCAAATTCCTCTTGAGAGTCTAGTGAAGCTCAAAGTTATTTACCACTATCCTCATTAAACAAAGAGGGAATCAAAGACTTGAGTATATAATTCATAACAATAGTTAATCTTTGTGTATATATACTTGAAGAATTTTCAACAACTAGCAGTAAGTACAACAGAATGTTGTATTTTAAAATAATTTCCTTACTAATATAAAGATTCTATTTTCAGGAATTTTGTCACAATGTATATTCGTCAATAAGTAGAAAGAGAAATGACAGACACTTTATAATGAACTGTACTTAAAATCTCCTTTCAGCATTTTGATAGAACAAAATAATTTCTTTAAAATACATATTGTATGTGCTAACACAACAACAAGGAAAAATATAAAATAGAATTGTCAGAGCTAAAATACACACTATTGCTATAGGAATTTATACAGAAATTGAGGGTAAACTATATTTATTCAATGAGCCTTCAGAAGAGATTTTCCTAATATAATTCTATTTATAAAAATGGTAATAAAAAATCAAATAGGAATAAATCAATTATTCATAATAGGTATATTGAGAAGTGTTTCTTTTCTTAAAACATTTCCTTTTAAACTTAATGGAAAAAATATTTAACATTTTATGGTTTCCATAAAATTAGTTTTCATAGCTTCCTATTTTCATCAACTACTTACTATAAAAGTATCAGTATGGCATTCACTAGGAAATGTGTCAACAAGACCTTTTTTTAATTATTCCATAATATAAATAAATTCATATTTTTAAATTCTATGAAATAGCTCTGACAACTATTAAAATCCTGAAATCCCTGCTTTACAACAAACATATCTTACATTTTCAATATTTTATATCTAATTCTCATCTTGACTAAATCCACTCAAAATACTTAAAAGATTGAATTTTTTCTATTAAAAAAAGTACACATTGAAACTATACATTTATACTGTTATATTTTTTAAAAGGGCAAAATGTAACTTAAAATGTGCTAAAATTTAAAACTCTCAAATCCAAACATACAGGTTGTTTTAGTCTTATCATTGAAGAAAGAGCAGTATATAAAATAATTTGGGAGGTAGGGGTAAAGAGATATGGGGATGGAAGTGAGGATGTCTAGCAATCAAATTTTAAGAAAAGTGTTGGAATGTACTAGGATCTGAAAACTCATTTTCTTTAAGAACCCAAAGTACTTCACTTAAAAAATATGTTTTAAAATTAGGCGACTTAGGCCCAGTAAAGCTAACACTACTGTAATTTTTTTCTATTTATGTCTTACATTTTTGTCTTTCATAGGTTCCTAGGAAACTTACCTTGCTGCAATATAGGAGTTATATTTGTCCAACAGAATATACTACCAAGTCACAGTTTATATTTTTAGATTGTTGTCTGGAAATATAGTCTGAAGTGATATTGTAAACTCATAATTTGCTGATATATTTTAAGAAACTGAATCTTTAAATTGAAATCTTAGACTATTCATAAGTTAAGCAAACTTCAGGGAGTAGAAGTTAATTTTTAAAAGCACCTCTTACTTCTAGAAAGCTTGATAACAATTGATTTGATTCTTTTCATACTGGAAATTCTGTAATAAAGGCTATTACAGTTCCTCTTACATTTCTATTTAAGCAGGTGGCAGCTACTATCTTCCTTGATGGAATCTTAGTTTAAGAAAGTGAAGTGACCATAAAACTAAATTTTGAGAACTGTATTTGCCTAAACTGTATGGATGTTTAAAAAGTATTTGAAGACTTTCAGTAGTACATTTAAGAAGAATAAAATTAAGATGGCATTTAAATTAAGGGAACATATAAAATAAAATAATAGAAGTATCCAAGACTAGACTATAAGGAAATGGCATAGTGAAAAAAAAAATTTGCCAAGACTAGAAGTGAGAAGAATCTATTGGAATTTCTAGATTGATCACTTACTAGAATGATCTTGGGAAACACCTTTATCTGTTCCAAATTGTTTTCCCTTTAGTAAACTGAGGATAACAGTACTTATATAAGTGCCAACAGAGTTACCAAAAGAATAAAATAAGAGGAGACTAAAGACTACAATGCATTTTAACAATGTAAGGCATGACTTAAAAATAATACCTAGAAACTTCCATCATTGAAAGAGATAACATTCTTTTTAAATAACAATATAAACTCCTCAATTTCTAGTTTAAAAAGCTGTTAACAAAGCTATATTTATCTTAAACACAGATACTGATTTAGGGCCATATTTTTGTTAATTGTGGGAAAAACAAAACACACCTACAATTAGTTCCTGATGTATTTATTTCTTGAGCCTAACGTGTTACTTTTACTAACACTTTAGAAAGATTGCCATCCCAGTCAGTAGCCAACTTGTATACAGAGGGGCAGTAAATTGTATTTTTTTTTTTCTGTTCCCTGTCTACTGACTAGTCACAGTGGATGTGTCCTTTCTTTTTTTAAAAATTGATGAGAGAGAGAGAGAGAGAGAGAGAGAGAGAGAGAGAGATCAACTTGTTCCACTTATTTAGGCATTCATTGGTTGATTCTTGTATGTGCCCTAACCTGGGACCAAACCCGCAACCTGGGTATACCAGGACCACACTCTAACCAACTGGGCTCCCTGGCCAGGGCCTGGCTGTGTCCTCTCTAAACCCAGAATAGGCTTCCTCGCTGGGAGGGTCATGATCCTTGGAAGGGAATCTAATCCCAGCTTTCCTCACTGCGCATAGCTTGAGATAGAAGGGCCATACTAGGGGCAAGGAAAATACCTGTTTTCTTTCTGAGTGTGAGAACATTTAGGCAAACAGATGCTCTTCCTGGGCATTTCTGTGTGGTTTATCCTGAAGAAGAGGATCTTTATAAATCACCACAGCTGGGAATTATCAGAAGGGCTGCCCTGCACAGAGTGGCAAAGCGAGCATGCAGTTGTGTTACATACGTTCGATTTGAATCTCTTCATTCTTCTCTCATGCAGTTGAGGAACGAGCTGCAGCAACGGATGCACGACAGACGACTGAGAGACACGAACACACACACAATGAGCACAAAGGCCTCTCAGCCCTGGGCATAAAGACGGTTTCCTATTTGTCTGTTTTTACCCACTATACTTGCTTCAGACAAAACAGAACAAGAAAGATGTTATCTAAGACGGCCTTTTGTGAGCATTTCAAAGAACTGTGGAGGATACGCCAAGAGATGTAATAAAATTTGGTAGCTCTATGCTAGGATCTTTGCCATGATGTTGATGAAGCACTTTCCTGAAGGCTTCAGCCCACCATCACCTGCCAAGAAGTAGAACGCCCGCCTGCATCTTTGACAAAGAGCAGCGTCTGCTTCCAGACTTAGTGATCTGGGGCAGATGAAAACAACTCTGGGAGAATCAGTTTTTGATTATAGAAACGTTTCTCTAGAAGATTATACTGTTCACACATCTAGTAATCTCATTTATAAATGATATAGTTTATTGAAAATTCAACATATGGAACAAGATGATGGGGGACACAAAAAAATGACACAATGTGTTGTTGATAGCAAAAAATATGACTAAGATACACTTTCTCGAAATGTAAAGATGCCAAGCAGAAGGAAATGAAAGCACATCGGAGACATGTGGTTACCTGCTTCAGTCTCATTTTAAAAACATGGCTTGAATTGAGCCTTCTCACAAATATTAAAATCACTTATCAAATGGATTGCTTTAGGCCCTATAGAAGGCTATCTGTTAACCAATTCAACTTGTCTTTGGTTTTTAAAGCCAGTATAACCTAACTTTCAACTCCTAATTTGTAAGAATACTCAAGGTGATAAACATTTAAAACTGAGTTTAAGATTACAGTTCCCTTTCTACAGGTATATACATGTTTAAAATACACTATGCTCCTCATTCCCTAAATTGGTCCATAGTTGTGAGTCACACTTAGAAAGAATATTATAGTCAAATTATTATTAAGTATTCTAACTGGAACGCCAAAGTAGGTTCATTAGCATTTTTAAAATCCATGCATAAGAAGAAAAACTACCACTAAACCACAAAACTTAGAAGTGAACTGAATTCAAGTTATTGGTATCCGGCAAATCTTAGTAAATTCTCATTCTAAATGTCTAATTACAAATAAGGAGATCTTAGGAATAGAAGTAGATATATCTAGTTATATTTAATTATATTTTTGACAATTATATTTTAATATTATTCTCAAAATGCTTTTGAATAAAACTATTTCTCCCTTGTACTAATCACCATCTAAAATAATATGTTTTACTTGGTTTTGCCTTTAGAATGTAAGTTCCATGACAGCAGAGATTTCTTTTTTAATTTTTAATTTTATTTACTGCTTTATTTCTAGTACCTAGAATTGTGATTAGCACATAGCAGATACTCAGTAAATAATTGTTGACTGACTGAATGAATGATTTTAATATATATGCAATTATTGAGATATAAAATAAATTAAATGTATAATAAATATTGAATGCTATTTGTTCAGGTATGTATAAACTTTTAAAGTAAAAAAATGAATTTTGCTCTAGTTCTATTAAATAAACTGCAAAAACAGGTTTAGAAAAATATACCAATGATTACTAATAAGAAGTAATTCTACTTACCACAACATTTGAGTTGCCCAACTTCCCTGTCTTCGAATAATGAAATAAGAACTGTTAAAAAATAAGTAGTGAGCTTTACTATAGATGATTAGTACTTTCCTTTATTATTTTAATGTATATATTTATGGAAATCACTTTACCCTTTTGTTATTAACTTTTTCATCTGTTTTCTGTTGAAAAAAGACATACAAATATCATTATATTATGCATAACATAAAATTATAATGTATGTTATATATAATATGTTATATAGTACAAAATTGTCACATAAGTTTTAAAACATATGACAAGTTACATAAAAAATATAAGACTTAAATTGATTAAACATACATTGCTCTAAAAAATGAGAAATTAAAGACTGTTCATAAATAAAGTGTACAAGATCTTTACTACAGCATTATTCATAAGAGTAAAAAACTGGAAACATCCTGCAAGTTCAACATTGGGAAGGATATGATTATGTCTAAAATATTCAGTGAAATAGACAAGAAGGAGTCACATGAAAATACTTGTAGTTGTTATCACCAAGTAATAAGATTATGTTATTTTTGCTTTCTTCCATAAACTTTTCTATATTCCTCTTTCCCTCCACAAATCTGTTTTTAAGAATGAATCATATCATTCCTTTTTGTTGTTGTTCTTTTTTGTCCTCATTTGCTTTTAATATTAAAGGAAACTCATGGATAAACACCATTGTCATTTCTTTTATTTTAATTAGAAGAAAAAATTTTGGAAAATGACCATTAATAACACTGGAAACAAATACAGTCATAAACAGTTTCAATAAATATTTACGCTTTCAAAATATCAAGGTTTCTCTGATTTATTGTATGTGAAAGGCATGACAGTCAGAATGTACCAATAATCGTGGTTAAATTAGAATTATTAGTGAAAAATAAAATTCTAAACTTGAGGCTGTTATCCTTAATAAGATAGTTTTAAAATAAGCTCATCGGTAAGATATAGAATATAAAATAAGGTTTGGTACATTATGCTATTATTCAATTTCCCACCTATTCTCATTTCAAAACTAAAAGTTCTCCCAGAAGAATCAAGTAATTTTAATAAGAAACCAAGACAGTAAGAATATAATTTTCAAACTGACATTGACAATATAGTTTGATTTTTTTTTTTTTTTTTTTTTTTGCATTCTTAACATCCTTCTCTCTAACAAAGATTCATCTGTTCTCCAATTGTAATGTGAGTCAGGGAGAGAAAAGAAGCCAAATGACCCCACATTTCTCTCATCAGAGGTAGAACACATACTTGAGGGAGACATATAACTTTTCAATCCATGACTGTAAACTTCATTGATAAGATCTTAAATCCTCAGACATCAGAGAAACTGAAGTATTTGTTTCTCATCCAAAACCAGCTTATCGTCTTCAAGCTCCTCTTGGCTTGTTTCCTAAATAGGGTATTTCCTTCTAGTAGGAATTCCAAAATATCACTGAGCAATTTTTGGCCTACAAATGAAATACTATTTCAACCTTACCTGGGGCTTTGGTAGAGTCCCCATAATTGTGAAGCAAAGCTCCTCCAATGCATTGGATGCCTAATGGAAATGAGAAGGTACACAGGCTATGCGTCTGTTTTAATAACATTTGCATAGAAGACATAACTGCAGAATATTGGGAGCACAAGGATATTCCAACTACCCAGACTAGAATCCTTCTGGTGGCCCATTGAAACTCTGTCGGAATCCCTTGATTTTTCTCACGACAAAAACTTGGCCCTTAAACATAAAACCTTCCTTCCAATTAGAAAAAAGGAAATTATGTATAATATATATGCACTGATTAAGGCTTCCACTGTGGTCCAAATACATAGTCCTCAGTACCTGCTAAGACTTCATGGAGTTCCATGACTGACAGTAATGATGGCAGCGCCAAAAGAGGGATTATGGTTCCCGATTTGTAGCAAAGTCTGAATCTACAGGCCAAAGCTGTGAGCCTCGCTGAACATTACTCATTATTGGCTAAGGTGGAAGTCCTTCGATCGCTCGAAAACAATGGGAGTTGGAGGGGAAGGAGCGGGCAATGGGGCACCTAACCTGAGTTACCACCCTCCCAGGCTGCTGACTGCACACCCCAGGATCAGGTTTTTCAAAGCATCTGAGAACAGAAGTAGGGCAGGGCTCCCTGTGGTTAGCAGCCAGCTGGGTGTGGTGACGAGTAGCACAAATGGACAAGCAGAGGCGAAACCTACTTTGCACAGAATTTAGCACAGTAGTACCATAAACAATTGATGACTTAATAAAAATGCACATTGGAAATAATGAGGATCTGGAACCAGGGGGGTGATATAATTAGTGGTTAAAAACACGGCCTATGGAGTTGAGCAGCCTGCAGCGCTATAGCAATACAAATTCCATTTCTACTCTTTGTTAGCTGTGCTACGTTGGGCTGGCTACCTAACCTCTCGCAGCTCCAGTTTCTTCAGCCATAAATCAGGGATGACAACATCACTGCAGGGAGTTCTTGGAAGGATTAAATGTCAGTAAAGCTCTTAGTACAGTGCCAGGTATCTAGCAGTTAGTTAACAATGGCAGCATTAAAAAAATATGTGAAGCTTGATTTTCAGCTGTATTTACTCATAATTTAGAAGACATGTCAAAAGGATTATTTGGGGCCACCAGTATCCTCAACTTTTGAACAACAGTGAATGGGTAATATGGTTGGTTTTAGTGAGGGATATAGTTGTAATCATGAAACAGCTTCTTTGAGCATCCTTCCTAGCATCAGAGGTCTGCTTTGTTCTCTTCCATTTGTTTGTCTGCCATGCAAATTGTTGGGGTATTTATTAATAATACTAGTGACCCGGTGCACGAAACTCGTGCACATTAAAAGGGGATTAATTAGAAGAAATAATTTATTATTGCTATTTGCCCTTTCTCTATAATAGAAGTGTCAGAGATTAAAGAAAATTAGTAAAATGCATATGAAAACCTTCCTCCTGTCAGAGTCTGGGGCTCACCACGGGACCCAGAGTCAAGTCCCCACCCACCCATATGCACCTCAAAATCGCATGAGACCCAGACCCAGCCACCCCCCCGCCCCGCCATCATTGGGCTAGATCCAGACCCTGCCAGTCCCACCCTTGTCAAGCCCTGACAGCTAGGGGGCGTGCCTTGAGGTCCTCCGTCAAGCCCTACCAGGTGGGGGACATGGCCTGAGATCCCCCGTCAAGCCCCGCCAGGCAGGGGGGGCGCAGCCTCAGGTCCCCCGGCCCAGCACCGGGAAGGGGGCACAGCCTCAGGTCCTCCATCAAGCCCCGCTGGGTGGGGGGCATGGCCTGAGGTCCCCCGGCCTGGCACTGGGGCAGGGGGAGCAGCCTGAGGTCCCCTAGCCCAGCACCTTGATGGGAAGCACATCTTGAGGTCCCCTGTCAAGCCCCACGGGGGCAGGGGAGGGCATAGCCTCAGGTCCCTGCTGATTGCTCGTTAAGGCTCCTTATGGGAACTTGGCCTCAGCTGTGGGTGCAGCCATCTTTGTGATGGAGTGATGGTCAATTAGCATATTCCCTCTTTATTAGATAGGATTAAATGGCTCGTGTTTATATAGTGCTTCAATAAATTACAAAACACTTTCACATACATAATTCTTATTCTGTCCTTATAATCCAGCTGTGAGGTATATAAGACAGGAAGTGTTAGTCTCACATGTAGAAGTAAGGTTCTAAGAGACTGTCACCTGCCCAAAACCACACATGGCTAGTAGTTGATAGAGTGTGGCCTGGGGACTAAGTCTTCTGACCTTTAGATATTCCCGTGTTGCGTTGGTATTGACTGTTAAATCTATGGTTGGGAGTTGGATGCGAAGAAAAATAGTGTGAACACTGAGACATCCTTTCTCACTTTTTCTCTTCAGGGATGGGGACACAGGTCCCCCCATAAAAATCTGGAAATAAATCCCTGAAAGTTCTTTTTATGGCCCATCTAGAAATGCTACAAAATACAAAACAATGACAAAACTGTCCAGTGATGTCATTTATCAAAGATGCATCTCTTAATTTGAAGAAGAATAAATTCTGACACATGAGTGTCTCCTTAGAAAACATACTCTAAACTGAATTAGGCTTTGCAACAAGTTTGACAGAAAAAGTTTCAAAACAAACCTTACGCTTTCTCCACCAACTCTTTATGCAAAGCCATTATTTAATGAGCTACAATATTCTCTAAGGATCTATTTTAGACTCAATTTTTAATATTTTATTGTTTTATATGTGGACCTTAAAGATCCTTTATTTCCTATTTGGTAAAAATGTTTTGAAGCACTATTCAGATAATCACATAAAAATAAAATAATAGTTAATGTGAAAATTAATGATTTTTAAAAATTGTATCAGGTAATGTAAAAGATTCCATAATAAATTAACCAACGTCTCCTCAAAATGTACTCGCTATCCAAATCCAACAAAAGCCTAGTTTAACTTGATGGGGTTTAGATGAGTGCTTTAAAATTTGTCTTTTTAGTACTGCAGAAATAAAAGTGATTCTGAGGGTGTTCCTTAATTTTAAATTGTATGCTGTATCCATCATGTGTTATATATCTATCAACTCTCCTAAAGTGATTTGAATCATTATTCATAAACAGATCACCTACAGTGGTCGGCAAACTCATTAGTCAACAGAGCCAAATATCAACAGTACAACGATTGAAATTTCTTTTGAGAGCCAAATTTTTTAAACTTAAACTTCTTCTGATGCCACTTCTTCAAAATAGACTCGCCCAGGCCGTGGTATTTTGTGGAAGAGCCACACTCAAGGGGCCAAAGAGCCGCATGTGGATCGCGAGCCGCAGTTTGCCGACCACGGACCTATTACAATCCTGGTCTTGCTTTACCACCTAATGCCTCTAACTTCCTGCAGGTGATCCTCTGCAGACCAAGGAATGGCTTGAGGCAGAAGAAATACAGCATTATATAGGGCTGCTGTCTCTACACTGGCCAGGATGACATTCTGGAAGGACTGTGAAGGACGTGGAATCTTGGCCAGACTATTTGGAGATATGCCCATGGTATGCCCTTAGTTAAGCACTAAACCGATTACTCTGAAAGGGTCAAACCAGACTTCTGCTGAGCCCTCTTCTCCATCTGGAAGACTAGTGATACTGATTTAAGAAGTCAAGACACTTAAGGCTAACTCTGCTGTACTTTAACTCAGAGCTGAGACAGAAGCAGTAGTGCCCAAAGACAGTGTACGGAAGACACACATCCCACTCCTCATGTTTCCATGTACAGGAGTTAGACTAACACTCCTCGCTCCCCACCCCCTCTTAACTCTTTCCCATGGGGAGAGGAGTGAGTGATCCGAGAGGTGATTGAGAGGAGGAAACTGGGCATGTTCCATTCAGCCCTTTCCTCCTAGGGAGCCAGCTCTTTGGCCAGCTGTTCTTGTCAGGTCTCTGTCCTGTGGCAGAAAATCTGAATCTGGCGGGAGGCCCACGTCACTGTCTAACCCAGTTTAATTCTGGGGATAGTTTTAGCAAACACTCTTGGTATCAGCTCTAAGGCCACATTCACACATTGACTTTTCAGTTACAATAATACTTTGATCACCATAAGTCTGATTCTATAAGTTTCTCCCTCCATGGGTTTCAAACTCAATTGAGGGACAGAATATCAGCCCCCAAATACAGCAACAGGCTCATTATTTTAATTAGCATTTTAATTTCCAAAATGTGTGAATATTATCTGCATATATATTTTTCTTAGAGATAAAAGTCCTAGCACTTTACAACATAAGCTCTTAGCTCTCAATATTACCTGCAGATGATGTAATAATTTCTAATATGTTTACATCTATACTAATAAAAGAGTAATATGCTAATTATACTGGGAGACCTTCCGGACAAAGCCGGGGGCTTGGCTGGCCTGCAAACCACCCCCAAACGGCCATCAGCCCCTCGCCCAGCTGGCCATGCCCCCCAGTGGGGACCCCAACCCTGAAGGGGATGTGGCCAGCCTGAAAATGGCCCTCAGCCACTCACCAGGCTGGCCACTCCCCCCAGCGGGGACCCCCACCCCAATGTGGGTGTGGCCAGCCTGCAAACTGCCCCAGGCCCCTCAGCCAGGCTGGCCCCACCCCCCAAGGGGACCCCCACCCTGATCCGGGACCCCTTTCAAGGCAGAGCTGGCCCCCACCCATGCACCAGGCCTCTATCTATACTAATAAAAGGGTAATATGCTAATTAGACCGCGAGACCTTCTGGACGTCCTTCTGGACAAAGCCATGTTGGCAGGGCTGAGGCAGAGGCATTTAGGGGAGATCAGGCCAGGAGGGAAGGGCAGTTGGGGGCGAGGAGGCCAGCGGGCGGGGGGGCAGTTGGGGGAGAGCAGGCCGGCAGTGGAGGGCAGTTGAGGGCGATCAGGCTGGCAAGGGGGGGCAGTTGGGGGCAAGTAGATTGGCAGGGGGGGTAGTTGGGGGCAATCAGGCTGGCAGCGGGTCAGTTGGGGGCGAGCAGGCCGGTGGGGGGGGCAGTTGGGGGCGAGCAGGCTGGCAGGGGGGGACAGTTGGGGGCGAGCATGCCAGCAGGGGGAGTAATTGAGGGTGATCAGGCCAGCAAGGGTGGGGAACAGTTGGGGGCAAGCAGGCCGGCAGGCAGAGTGGTTAGGGGCGATCAGGCAGGTAGGCAGGTGAGCGATTAGGAGCCAGTGGTCCCAGATTGGAGAGGGTGCAGGCCGGGCTGAGGGACACCCCCCCCCCATGTGCATGAATTTCGTGCACTGAGCCACTAGTGTTTTAATAAGTCCACAAAGTCAGGACAGATCCAAAGGGGAAAATGGAGCATTCAGCACTACACAAATGCCTACATCATTACAAAACACCTCCCACTGGAATTACCTGAGGCTGAGAACCAATGGACAGGAAAGATGAACAAGCAGCATCTATCTGTAGAAAACAAAAATGCCAGTTACATCTTGGAGATAGCCAGAAAATAGCAGAAAATGGAAAGCAGATTTTGCAAAGTCAGGTTACCTATGCAATGGTAATCGAAGTTCCATGACAGCTTAGGACTCTTGGATTTGGGGGAGAGGAGCCTCTTAAACTTTCTAAGGAAGTCCTGCAATTGGGATTTCCCAAAAATTCACCTCCAGTCACAGGGGTCCTATGTCCATAGGGATCATTAGAGCGTATAAAGATGCTTCCAACACTGAGGGGAAAATACTTCCTGTATTCTTCAGCCTGAGAAACGTGAGTGGTGACCAAAAAATGGCCTCGGAATTAAGGAGCACCCTGTTATTATGTGGTTCTTTATTACACATAAACCTAACCACACCGTCTAAATTAAATGATAATAGCATAAGTGCTAAATTATAAATAGCATGGTTAGTAGCAGACGGTAAAAACTCTTACACAACAAGGGCAGCCTACTTGCTACCAAGGAGCCAGCATCAGAAAGGGTTCCATTGTACAAGAGTTTATTGAATTACAGTTGTCAACTAGCTGTTCTCCTAAAGAGAAAACTTGAAAGATTTTTAAACTGTAATATAAAAGACTTATACTAATCATTCAAAAAACAGTGTTGAGAAGTTAAGCACTAAGCTAGATGTCTGAAGTTATTTGTGGCAATTATTATTATTATTATTATTATTATTGGTGGCCTTTTAAAATGGAACTGGAAAAAATGGAACTGATTCTTGTCTGTCTGGAATCATTTAGGTTGAGTCCTGTTTATGGCATAATATTGCAGGGGGCCCCTTTCTAGTCTCAGAATCCTTTTTTGAACAGTTAATTTAATTTCCATTCTCCCACAAACTGAAGAGGGGATTATCATACTCTTCAGTCATAATTTCTCAAGTTCCTTGTTGCTTTCAAGTTGAACATGTCCTAAAATATATTATTCTCTAACTAGAGAACAACAAAGGTGTCCAATATTATAAAAAAGCAAGCTTACATCTCTCTCTTCTTTATCCTCACAGAACTTCTCATCTTCTCTATATATCGCAGATTTGGGGGAATTGTTTATTCCACTTGCCCCTCGCTCCTTTTTCCATGCCATATAAACCCAGAATCATGAATATAAAGACACACACACATATACACACATAGTGATAAACTTCTTGAGGGCAGGGGCTATGTCATATCTAACTTGCCTAGAATACGTTTTCAATAAGTATTATTTAACTAAGTGTAATTGAACTTATGGAAAAAATATGAGACACGTCAATTGAGAGAGGAAGCCAAAGAAGATACCCTTCTAAGCTCTGAATTGTGACCCCTGCGTAATCTATCACCTCCCAATGATATCTACTGTGATTTAGCAGGTTGGAGAAAGTGATTCCTCCTAAAATTTTTGTGTTGCTTAGGTATCTGAAGACAGAAAAGCTCAGGGGGAAGGCTGTCTACCCACAGACCAGGCTGCCCATCTGTGTGCGATGGCCACCGTTTCCAAGAATACAGAACTCCAGAGCCCCAAGATAAGTAATGAGTGCATCCACATCGTTTGAGTAAAAACATCAGAATAAGAAAAAACACCAATTAGTTAAATTAAGAGATAATTGCAGAGCTTTTCAGTCTTTGTTCTCCTTTCTTTTAGAGGGCACAGCAACATTGCTCACCCATTTGTTCATTGTACTCAGATTCTGGCCCTGATGGTTTTAAGTGCCACTAATGGCTTTCGAGAACTCTGCAGAATCCATTGATGAATTTGGTTGAAAATGTATTACCATATAACTGGTATTTCGTTTTTTTTTACAGATAGACGCTGCTTGCTCATCTTTCCTGTCCATTAATTCTCTGTAAATGGGTTGAAAATATGTGTTTCTAGTATTCTTAGCATCTTAACTTACTTAAATGATAGGGCTTTTACATCTCGGAGTTTTACCCTGCATTATCATCTAAATTATTTTCTCAAAAATTTCCCACAGAATATACTAGTAGATGGTTTCAAGCTAAAATAAATGTTTCTTTATTAGACTTTAGCTGCTGTCTAAATTATCTTTCATCTTGTTTATATTTTTCTGGTGTGTGTGTTTTGATATACCAAAGCAAAGATCCTTATAATAAACTTTATGAATTCTATGCAATTAAAGACTGTTTAGTACTTGGCACTCACCATCTATCTTATCTTTTCCCTGATATATATTATGGGGGGTGGCTAGGTACAAAGGGTATACTTCTCAGTTCATAGCTCACTATCATCATTGGACTCTATTATTTTTATATTTCCATTTCCTACTCCTATTCCATCCTCCCATAGGCAACTCTTCTGTCATTTATGTGGATCCTTCATTTGCTTAGGATCTTATAAAATGTTACTGTTGTTTGGTGTGCACATATGGTATTTTCTTACTTTTTTTTCAATTAGCACTATACTTTGAGACCTATCCATGATACTGGGTTCTTTAGTATGCTGCTCCCAACTGTTGGAGAATACCTACAATGTGTACCCACCACATGTTGCCCACACATTCCCCGATGATGGACAGCTGGGTTCCCTCAAATCCCTCCTTTACCTCTTTCTACCTGTCTTCCACTCATGGATCTGTAGGAGAATATCTGGGCTATATACCCAGGAGAGGTAATGGGGAAATCTAGGTGGCTTTAAAGATGGCTCCGGAGTTGACACTCTTACCATCAATGCGTGAGGGTACGTACACCCCACATCTTTGCTAACATTCGCCATTATGACCCTTGGCTGTTTTCTTAATTTCCATTTCATTATTACTAATGAATTTAAGCATTGCTGTACACAGGTTTGTTGGCCTTTTAGGTTTCGTCTTAAATTGTTCTATCCTTTGACTATTTTTACCTGGATTCCCATCCTTATCCAATTGATTTGATAATATTTCTTAGGTTATTCTAGAAATTAATTTCTTATCAGTTTAGACATTGTTAATATCTCATTTCAAAGGTTCTTTCCTTTTTCCATGGCATCTTTTGTTGAAAGAAATCTTTACTTTTAATGTAATTCAATTCATCATTTTTTGACCCTACGATTTATATTTGAAGTTTTATTTAGGAAGTCTTTCCCTGCTACGAGCTCCCAAAGATGTTTTCCTAGTAGAAAATGTTTTCTATTGATTCCATAATCTTACCCTTTATATTTAGATCTTTAATCCACCTCGAGCCCCCCCCTTTGTTAGGGTGTTAAGTTTTACTTTCCTCCATATAGCAAGACAGTTTCTCAACCCTCACTGGCCAAACACACTGTCCTTTCCCCACTGAATCTTAGCATCACTTTTATTGTAAGTTAAGTTTGCGTGTACCTGAAATTCTGTCTTAAGTTGGGTTGCCCCAGAAACAGGCCTTGAGATAAGGATGTTCATATAAGTAGATTTGGGGGAGATGACCCAAGGAGCACTAATAGAAGACCAGAGAAATGAAACAGGGAAGAGAAGAAATCCAATTAAGGGAATGTTATCAAGCAGGTTATCACTATTGGTAACTGGGGTCAATATGTCTGAGGAACTCTGGGAGCCAACATAGAATTCACTAAGGTATTTAGCCACCAACTCCCTTGGGTCACCAATTGGAGGCTGCTCTCCGTGGGGGCATTTACTCCCAGGCATTTCTGGTATGCCCTGAGCATAGGCCAAGCAGGCAGATTCACAGGGGCATGCGAATCAGCAAATTCGGAGTGCCCTGGAATGGTGAGTGCCAAAGGGACAGAGCAGGGCACTGACAGTGTCTGTTAAACTCTCCAGGCTTTAGTCCCTGTTCCGTTAGCTCATCTGTCTGTTCTTGTGTCATTACCTTTTCTATTACTACAGTTTTCTAGTACTTCTTGATAACTGCTAGGCAAGTTCTCATTCTTAGCTCTTTATATTTAAAATCTCCTTAGCTATGTTTAGACCTGCACTTTTCCATATCAATTTTAGGTTACATTTATGAAGTTTCTGAAAAAAACAACAACAAAAAACTAAATGAATTTCTTAATGTAATTCATTATGATTATAAAGGAGAAAAGGCATATTGCTTATTTTGAAAGATGCAGATAATGTATTTGAATAAGTTCAAATTTGGTTTAAGATTAACAAAACTCTTAGTAAGATTATTATGCTAAGCAAAGTCAGTCAGTCAGGGAAAGACAAGTATCACATGATCTCACTCATATGTGGAATCTAATGAACAAAATAAACTGATGAACAAAATAAATCCAGAGACACAGAAGCATGGAACAGACTGTGAAATCTCAGAGGGAAGGCAGGGGTGGGTGGGAAGAGATCAACAAAGAACTTGTATGCATATATGCATAACCCATGGACACATAGTGTGGTGAAGGCCTGGGGCAGGGGTGGGCTAAAAGGGGGACATATGTAATATTTTCAACAATAAAGATTTTTTTAAAAGATAATTTCCATGCCCAGCCAGTGTGGCTCAGTGGTCAAGCATGGACCCATGAACTAAGAGGTCACCGGTTTGATTCCACTCATGGATCTGTCTTCCACTCATGGATCTGTAGGAGAATATCTGGGCTATATACCCAGGAGAGGTAATGGGGAAAAAGAGAAGCATAGATTAGATGCTCAAATCTCAGAGGGAAGGTAGAGGAGGGTGGGGGTAAGGGGAAGAGATCAATCAAAGGACTTGTATGCATGTATATAAACATAATCAATGGACACAGACACCAGGGGGGTGAGGGCATAAACAGGAGTGGGATGGGGGGGGGCAATGGGGGAAAGGACACATATGTAATACCTTAATCAATCAATCAATCAATCAATAAAAGATAATTTCCATGCCCAGCCGGTGTGGCACAGTGGTCAAGCATGGACCCATGAACTAAAAGGTCACCGGTTTGATTCCAGGTCAGGGCACATGCCCAGGTTGTGGGCTCGATCCCCAGTAGGGGGCGTGCAGAAGAAACATCTCTCATCAATGTTTTTATCTAGCCCTCTCCCTTCCTCTCTCTCTAAAATCAAAAGAGAATTTCCTTAACTCAGGGGTCCTCAAACTTTTTAAACAGGGGGCGAGTTCACTGTCCCTCAGACCGTTGGAGGGCCGGACTATAGTTTAAAAAAAACTATGAACAAATTCCTATGCACACTGCACATATCTTATTTTGAAGTAAAAAAACAAAACGGCAAAAACACCCGCATGTGGCCCGCGGGCCGTAGTTTGAGGATGCCTGCATAAATTACATAACAAAATTCTAGAGCAAATGTATACTTTATGGAGAAGCTTTATATATATTTACTATGTAATATGGATTGGTGGCTTTAGGAAAAAAAAAAAGGAAAAAAGAACTTGTTTCTTCAGTGCTTATTGTGTTACTAGTGCACTTTTTTCTCTTTTAAAAATTTATTCTGCCCTTATTTTTATTACCTATTTCATTCCTGTTTCTTTGAATTTTCCCTGTTGTCTCTTTTTCTCACATTTTTTAGTTGACTGCTTAGCTTGTTTTTAAATTTTCTTCCTTTTTGATAAATATATATGAAGCTAAAATTTCTCTCTAGCTATTATTTAAGTTGTTGCCTACAAATTTTGACTTATAATGTTTTTATGTCATTTAGTTCAAATATTTTGTAATTTCCTTCTTAGCCCAGGGTTATTTACTAAAATGATATTTGTTTTCTAAATAGATGGAATATTTAAGTTATACTTTTGTTATTCATTTCAAATTTTATTGAATTATCATTGGAATACATTTAAAATGGATCCTTTCTAATTTATGGAAACTTTCCTTGCGTGTTAACACCCGGTCTATTTTTTGTTAATGCCCAATTATATTAGAAAAAAATGTGTATACTATTTAGTGCAGGATTTTAAAAATATGACAGCTCAAATTTATTAATTTTATGATTAGGTCTTTGATATATCTACTTTTGTGTTATCTGTTTTAACTATCTGTTTTAAGAAAGGTATATTAAAGTCTCTAACTACAACTGTTCATTTACCTATTATTCCCTGAAGTTCTATCAATTGTTAAATAAATTTTGAGGTTGTTTTGTTAATATATATTAATGATGATTGTATCTTTATGTTTGTTCTTTTATTAGCATATAACATTCTTTGTTATAACAGTTTGTTCATTTAATTCTATGTTATCAGATATAAGATTGCTATTCCAATTTTTTTGCCATTCATATTTGCTTGGCACATCATTTTCCATCATTTTGTGCTTAGCCTTTTTTTGTTTTGTTTTCTGTTTTAAATGTACCTTTTATAGATAACATATGCTAACTCTTTTTTTAAAAATATACAATCTGAAAAGCTCTGTCCTTTTTTTCACGTTTTTAAAATTTCTTTATTGATTAAGGTATTACATATGTGTTCTTATCCCCCCATTGCCCCCCACAACCCCCACTCATGCCCTCACCCCCCTGTTGTCTGTGTCCATTGGTTAGGCTTATATGCATGCATACAAGTCCTTTGGTTGATCTCTCCCCCTTCCCCCCACCCTCCCCTGCCTTCCCTCTGAGGTTGGACGGTCTTTTAAGTGGTGTATTTTAGCCCACTTTTTTTTTTTTTTTGTAATTTCTCTCTTATGAGGACTTATTTCTGCCACCTTACTTTGTTTCTTTTCACTTTTCCTTCTTTTATTTAATAAAAATTATAATCCTAAATGTTATAATATCAGAATGTTAGTAAAATTATAGCTGTCCCAAAACTCAATTATATTATTTCATTTTACTATAAGTTCAAAGAAGGGTATAGTTTCCACTAATTTGTATGAGGGTAATTCTTTACCTCATTCCACAATTGTAGCTCTTCTTCAGGCTGTAATCCTTGAGGTAAAATTGGAGCACCTAAAAAAAAATTACACTCACATGTTAATTTTATAGTACTTCTTCAAAAATTAAACATTTATATATACATTTATTAGTTGCTTAATAGCGGGGATATGTTCTGAGAAATCCATTGTTAGGTGATTTTGTCATTATGCGAACATCATACAGTGCACTTAGGGAAACTTAGATGGTATAGCTTAATATATACCTAGGCTACATAGTATAGCCAATTACTGCTTCTAAGCTACAAACTTATACAGCATGTTACTGTACTGAATCCTACAGGCAATTGTAACACAATGCTATTTGTGTATCTAAACAGCCCTGGCCAGGTAGCTCAGTTGGTTAGAGTGTCGTCATGATTTGCTAAGGTTACGGGTTCAATCTCTGGTCAGGGCACATATAAGAAGCAACCAATGAATGCATAAATAAGTGGATCAACAAATTGACATTTCTCTCTTTCTCAAATCAATACAAAATAATTAAACGCATATAAATATAGGAAAGGTACAATAAAAATACAGTATAAAATATTTAAAATGAGCTCTGGCCAGGTTTTCTCAGTGGCTAGAGCATCGGCCTCTAGACTGGAGAGTTGTGGATTTGATTCCTGGTCAAGGGCACGTACCTTGGTTACAGTTCTATCCTAGCTCCGGTCACAGTAGATGGGGGGGAGGGGAGGGATGGGCAACCAATTGATGTGTCTCACATCGATGTTTCTCTCCCCTCACTTTTCCTCCCCTCCACTCTCTCTAAAAGAAAAAAAAAACAACCAGTGGAAAAAATATCCTTGGGTGAGGATTAAAAAAAAAAAGATTAAAATGGAACACCTGTATAGGACACTTACTGTAAATGGAATTTGCAGGACTGGAAGTTGCTCTGGATGAGTCACTGAGTAAGTGGTGAGTGAATGTGAAACCCTAGGACATTATTGTACACTAGTGACCCGGTGCATGAAATTCGTGCACATTAAAAGGGGATTAATTAGAGGAAATAATTTAATATTGCTGTTTGCCCTTTCTCTATAACAGAAGTTGTCAGACATGAAAGAAAATTAGTAAAATGTATATGAAAACCTTCCTCCTGTCAGAGTCGGGGGCACACCATGGGACCCAGAGTCAAGTCCACACCCACCCACATGCACCACAAAATTGCGTGAGACCCAGACCCGGCTGGGCCCCCCCGCATTGGGCTAGATCCAGACCCGGCCAGCCCCACCCTTGTCAAGCCCTGCCAGACAGGAGGTGTAGCCTCAGGTCCCTGCTGATTGCTCGTTAAGGCTTCTTATGGGAACTTGGCCTCAGCTGCGGGTGCAGCCATCTTTGTGACGGAGTGATGGTCAATTAGCATATTTCCTCTTTATTAGATAAGATACTATAGACTTTATAAACACTGTACACTTAGGCTATACTAAATTTATATAAAAATTTATTCTTTATTCAATAATAAATTAACCTTAGCTTACTGTAACTTTTTAAATTTATAAACTTTTTGAATTTTTAGCTTTTGACTATTGTAATAATACTTAGCTTAAAACAAACACATTTTACAGCTGTACAAAAATATTCTTTCTTTTATCCTTGTTCTGTAGATTTTTTTCCATTTTAAAATTTTGTTTTTTACTTTTCAAACTTTTTTGTTAAAAACTAAACCACAAACACACACATTAGCCTAGGCCTACACAGGGTCAGTATCAGGAGCATCACTATCTTCCACCTGCACACCTTGCCCCCCTGGAAGGTCTTCAGGGGCAGAAGGCATATGGAGCTATCATCTGTGGCAACAATGCCGCCTTCTTCTTCTTCTTCTTCTTCTTCTTCTTCTTCTTCTTCTTCTTCTTCTTCTCCTTCTTCTTCTTTTTAAAAAATATATTTTGTTGATTTTTACAGAGAGGAAGGGAGAAGGATAGAGAGCCAGAAACATCAATGAGAAATATTGATCAGCTGCCTCCTGCACACCTCCCACCGGGGATGTGCCCGCAACCAAGGCACATGCCCTTGACCGGAATTGAACCCGGGACCCTTCAGTCCGCAGGCTGATGCTCTATCCACTGAGCCAACCTAGTCAGGGCAACAATGCCTTCTCTGGAACGCCTCCTGAAGGACCCGCCTGAGGCTCTTTTGGAGGAGGTGTCAATCTTTTCAGAAATACATCCATGGTGGTTTGCTTGATTTGTCTCTTTTTCCCATCATAGATTTGCTTATAAGCTGATAGTGCATCATAATGATTCTTCTCTCTTAATGAAAACCTTTTGGTATTGGGGTCTATGTTTTTAAACTTTTTAAGTAACTTATTGAGGTCTGTTAAAACTTCTGCCAAGTCATTCACTGTGAGTTTTCCTGGAGGTTCCTTTTCTTATCCCGTAGTTTCCTTTTCTCTTGCCTTTTATTTAGCTCTGTATTACTGTTCCAGTTCCAACACCTCCTCATTAGTCAGTTCCTTAGGACCCAGGTCTAGAAGCTCCTCAAAGTCACCCTCGTCCACATCCAGGTTAAATATGTCTGTCGTCTCAACCACAGCCTTGTTGGTTTTTGCAACTCCTTCATGCTTGGCAAATCCTTTGAAGTCATGGAGAAACCCCTTAAGTTTCTTCTTCCAGATGCCATTCATAGACTCCTTGGTGACACCACTCAAACCAAAGAAAGGTTCTTGATGCAGTCACAGATGTTGTAATCCTTCCATAACTGCATTAGTATCTTCTCAGTGTTTTCCTCAGTTGCAGCAATAGCCTATTCAGAGGTCCTGCTCATGTCACAGGCCTGAAAGGTGCTAATAATTCCTTGATTCATTGTTTGGATCAAAGAAGTGATGTTTGGAGGGAGAACTATCAGTTTGATATAGAGATGAAAATCACCAATAAAAAGAGGATGTCTGGGAGCATTATCAGCAATAACCAAAATCTCAAAAGGTATATTATTCTCCAAACAGTACTTCATTTCACTGGCATGGCAATTCAGGAGGACATCTTGGAAGAGAAGTTGGGTCATTCACAACTTCTTATTGCTCCTGTAGGACACTGGCAGTGTGTGCTTATGGATAGGCCTCCAGGTCCTGGGGTTCTCACTATGCCAGATCACAAAGGGTTTCCATTTGTAGCCTGTGACATGGCCCCAAGTAAGACTGTTGTCCTGTCCTGAAAAGCCTGGAAACCTGGCATTGGCACGGCCTCCTTTTGGATGAAAGTCCTTTCAGGCATCCATTTCAGAACAGGGAGTTTTCATACATGCTGAAAACCATTTGCTCTGGCAAGTAATTTTCCACCACAATCATCTTACGAGTTTCCAAAAATTCTTCAGCTGCCTTCACATCAGCCTGTCAGACTCCCCGCTCACTTTCTCATGATGTAACCAATAACAAGTCTTGAATTGTTTAAACCAGCCGGAGCTAGCAGTAAACTCAACACGGTAGTCGGGTCCAGCCTTTTCTTTGAACACTGCAAACACACTTTTTGCTTCGACCACGATCACCCTGGTGCTGAGAGGGATAACTTCTGTGTCCGGTCTCCAATCCAGGCCACGTCTGTCCTAGGCCCTTCTCAAATTGTGTTAGTCTCATTGTCTTTAACGAAGCAGATCCTTAACAATGAAGTAGATCCTGTCACTTTGCTCTTGTTCTTCAAGATTATAGTGATGGTGAAGTGGGACATGCCTGACTGGCAAGCACCAACCATCGCTGATTTTCCACCTTCGTGGTCAATCACTTTTAATTTTGTTTCCAGGTCAATCACTGAACACCTCTTACTGGCAAGGTTAGCAGTGGATTTCATGAGATTAAATCAAGCACAAGAGAAAAGGAACAATTAAGAGACACAGTAAACACAAGATGCATGAGGCTGCTGCTGGCATAACATGACATCCTGTTTTACAGCAAAACTTTTTTTTATACGTATAAAGAGTACACCCTAAAATAATGATCAAAAGTATAGTATAGTAAATACATAAAACAGTCCCATAGTCGTTTTTTATCATTATCAAGTATCATGTACTTTACCTAACTGTATGTGCTAGTATACATAGCAGTGCAGTAAGTATGTTTATACAACTGTCAGTGCAGTAAGTATGTTTATACCAACACACAAGCAATGCATTGTGGCAGGACAATCAGATGGCTAGGACATCACCAGGCAATAAGGATTTTTCAGCTCTATTATAATCTTACTAGAGGCCTGGTGCACGAAATTCGTGCACGGGAGGGGGGTGTCCCTAGCCCAGCCTGCACCCTCTCCAATCTGGGATCCCTCGGGGGATTGGGCCTAAACCGGCAGTCGGACATCCCCCTTACAATCCGGGACTGCTGGCTCCCAACCGCTTGCCTGCCAGTCAGCCTGATCACCCCCTAACCACTCCCCTACCAGCCTGACTGACGCCTAACTGCTCCCCTGCTGGCCCGATTGCTACCAACTGCCCTCCCCTGCTGATCTGCTCGCCCCCAACTGCCCTCCCTTGCAAGCCTAGTTGCCCCTAACTGCCCTCCCTTGCAGTCCCGGTCGCTCCTAACTGCCCTCCCCTGCAGGCCCGGTCACCCCCAACTGCCCTCCCCTGCTGGCCTGGTCTCCCCTAACTGCCCTCCCCTGCTGGCCTGGTCCCCCCTAACTGCCCTCCCCTGCTGGCCTGATCGCCCACAACTACCCTCCCCTGCCAGCCATCTTGTGATGGCCATCTTTGACCACATGGGGGCATCCATCTTGTTTGAGGGCGTGAGGGTCAATTTGCATATTACCTCTTTATTATATAAGAATAGGACCTCCATCATTGACTGAAAAGTCATTATGCAGCACATGACTGTAGTTATATTTGACTTCATATAATAAGACATAATTATGAAATAAACCTTTATAACATTACAAAGGCATTACTCTCAGGAAAGAATCACATATGTCCACACAAAAACTTGTATTAGTACATGAATGTGCATATCAGCATTATTCATAATAGCCAAAAGTACAAAAAAATCCAAATATCTACCGTCTGGTGAATCGGTAAAAAAATATAGTACATCCACACAATAGAACACTATTAGCCATCAAAAGGAATGACAAACCTCAGAAGGAAGGGAGGAGAGGGAGGCGGGAAGAGATTAACCAAAGAACTTATGTGCATATAGGCATAACCCATGGACATGGACAATAGTGTGGTAAGGGCCTGTAGGGGATTGATGGGGGCAAAATGGGGGGGGGGTATAGCTGTAATACTTCCTTTTTTAAAAAATTTTATTTTATTGGTTAAAGTATTACAAATAGTACATGTCTCCTCCCCCCCATTATATGTAATACTTTCAACAATAAAGATAAATAATAATAATAATCCTCTCTAATAAAAGACTAATATGCAAATTAACCATCACTCCGATACATAAGCCACACCCACCAGCCAAGCCACGCCTGCCAGCCAATCAGGGTGAGTATGCAAATTAACCCCAACCAAGATGGCTACCAGAAGGGAGGCTTGGGTTTCCCCGGCAACAGAGGAAGCCAAGCTTTCCACACACTCTGGCGGGCCCAGGCCTCCACTCAAAGATACAAAGTTTCAATTATAGAAGGTAAACAAATCCAAACAGAAACTGCTGCCGGCCACGGAGCGAGCAGGAGGCTTGGCTCCACTCCAGGCTACAAAGTTTCAATTGTAAAAGGCAAATAAATTCCAGATACCAGGGCCTCTGCTTGGGTCGCCAGGGGCGTGGCTGGCCTGAAAACCACCACAGGCCCCTCGCCCAGGCCTCCCCACACCCCAAGGGAACCCCACCCTGATCCAGGACACCCTTCAGGGCAAACCAGCTGGTCCCCACCCATGCACCAGGCCTCTATTCTATCTAATAAAAGAGTAATATGCAGATTGACCATCACTCCAACACACAAGATCAAGATAGCTGCCCCTATAAGGTCAAAGATCCTGCCCCCATGTGGACACAAGATGGCCACCACAAGATGGCCAGCAGGGGAGGGCAGTTGGGAGGGACCAGGCCTGCAAGGGAAGGCAGTTGGAGGCGATCAACCCTGCAGAGGAGGGCAGTTAGGGGTGACCAGGCCGGCAGAGGAGGGAAGTTGGGGGCAAACAGGCTGGCAGGGGAGCAGTTAGACATCAATCAGGCTGGCATGGGAGTGGTTAGGGGGTGATCAGGCTGGCAGGCAGAAGTGGTTAGGGGCAATCAGGAAGGCAGGCAGGCGAGCAGTTGGGAGCCAGCAGTCCTGGATTGTGAGAGGGATGTCCGACTAGGATCGGGCCTAAACGGGCAGTCGGACATCCCTCAAGGGGTCCCAGATTGGAGAGGGTGCAAGCTGGGCTGAGGGACAACCCCCTACCCCCGTGCACGAATTTTGTGCACCAGGCCTCTAGTAATAATAATAAAAGAACTACAGATGCTCCTCAACGTATGATGGAGTTACACCCCAACATCACAGCTTAGCCTAGCCCAGTGATGGGCAACCTTTTGAGCTTGGTGTGTCAAACTTCGCCAAAAAACTGAGCATAACTCGGGTAGTGTGCCACTTTGAGGAAAAAACTAACTCCAAGACTCTAGTCGCAAATGTTTCATCCTCAGGAGCAGCAAATGTTTCATCCTCGGCATGCGGCCGCATGTCATCAGAAATGGCTACGCATGTCAATGCTGACACGCGTGTCATAGGTTCGCCATCACTGGCCTAGCCTGTATCAAATGTGCTCAGAACACTTACATTAGCCTACAGTTGGGCAATTATTTTGAGTTTCATCTCAACAGTAATTGCCTTCCTCTTTTTTTCACCATAAGCAGGAGATACAGATGGGCATTTTGTAGCCATGGTGGGATGCAAAACACAAAACACAATATCCCCCAAATGGTGGCAACACAGTACTAGTACCCTGTAGAGTGTCAGCTGTTTACCCTCACGATCACGTGGCCCACTGGGAGCTGTGACCTGCTGCCGCTGCCTAGCATCACAAGAGCCTGTCATACTACATACAGGGTGGGGCAAAAGTAGGTTTACAGTTGTTTGTACGGAAAATAATACAGTAATTAATAAGTAACTACTAGTAATAGTACAAGAATAAACTCTGTTTCACATACAACTGTAAACCTACTTTTGCCCTATCCTGAATTGCTAGCCTGAGAAAGGATCAAAATTCAAAGTATAGTTTCCACTGAATGTATATTGCTGTGTGCCACCATGAAGTAAAAAAATAGTAAGTCGAGCCACCATTAGTCGGGGACTGTCTGTACTGATATATATTACAACATAGCTGAACATCCGACATATGAGACTAAGTCAAATAAGAACACACATTGTATGATTTCACTTATATGGAATTTGTAGAAAAGGCTAATCTATAGTGATAGAGAAATTAGTGGCTGCCTGGAGCTGGGAGTAGGAATGAATTTTAAGAATTCTTCAGTGAGTAGGGGCCTCACTAGAAAAGGACACTTCTTAATTTAGTCCTGGGCACTTTTATCACTTACTGTCTCAGATCAAGTCAAGTGATAGTTTGTTGCAGATATCCCAAATGTTGCCCAGTGATAGGAAATTTCCTTCTTTATTTTAATACTAGTAGCCCTGCGCACGAATCTGTGCGCCAGTAGCTTGCTGCCTCCCTCCAGTAGCTCTCTGCCCAATGCCCCCCCTCCTGTAACTCTCCCCCCGATTCCCGCCCCCTTATAGCTTGCTGCCCTGCCCCCTCCTGTAGCTCTCCACTGCCCACTTGTAGCTCGCTACCCCACCCTCCCGCTGATCCGTGATCTGGTCGTTACACGGTCGGTCGTTACACTTCACGGCGAAACGACCATCTGCATATTACATCTTTATTATATAGGATTGTTCTCTGAATAGTAAACAGTTTCCATCCACAGAATCCGACTGGCCCTTTGTCTTCTCATTGCTATTGCGTGCTCTGCTAACTCATTTATTGACAGTATTTTATTTTCTTCTGGCT
The DNA here is from genome assembly GCF_027574615.1 of Eptesicus fuscus. Classification (NCBI taxonomy): domain Eukaryota; kingdom Metazoa; phylum Chordata; class Mammalia; order Chiroptera; family Vespertilionidae; genus Eptesicus; species Eptesicus fuscus. The sequence continues at coordinate 84,110,170 of NC_072474.1, read as the reverse complement.
TCATGACCTGCATTTTGGTGTTTTTAGACACATCCAGTTGCATCTCCTGTAAGGATTAATCCAGGCAGATTATCTCCCAGGTGTGCGTATGTAAGTCAAGCTTCCCCATCAGTGTCATCTTTAGAGATTCAGGACTGGGGCACATCACACTGTATATGCACCCTCTCCCCATCCCTTCAACAACTGTAGAGACATAAAATTAGCTTTTGGTACCAAGAGCAGTCTGAAGGGGAAAGAAGACACAAAAGGGCCGTTTGGGAGATCTCTGTGTAGTGACAGATGTGCTTCATCCCTTTGCTTGAGAAATGTTAGGGAATATTTATGAGTCAATCTGTCAGACAGCAGAGAGGCTATTTGGGAAATGAAGCCCAAGACGCATCTTTTATAGAAAGCAGCTGCTGCCTTCCATAGTTTCTGTTCAATCAGCAGCACCCGAAAGTGCCCCCCTCTCCGCCCCCCCCCCCCCCCCCCCTGCCGCCAAAAGCAGTTATCTCTCACTGATGCCCAAACCACTGCAGACATATAGCAGGTAACCTGCATGGAGAGTACATTTGCTTTACAAAGGAAACAACAACAACAAAAAACAAACATTTAAAACTATGATTATCTGCTTCCTTGATAAGCTAGATAAAGATCACCTTCCTAATTTTACCAATACCAAGTTGAAAAATGTCACCATTCCTTTGCCTGAGTCACTGTGTCCCTGCTGGCTATGTGATGGAGAAGGTTCTGGTCTCCTAGCTTCTCTGATTGCTTAGCTCTCAAAGTCAAATTACCTTGTTTCTCGAGCAGGGGACTCTTCCTCCCCTCCCCTCCCACCACCGCCAAGGAGAGGAGAAAATAAAAAACAATTAGAGGACAACAATCAAAAGAAATACCTTAGGAAAAAGGGAAAATAGCTTCCGTCTCCCCACCTCTACCTGAGAGCCGAGCTGCGTGCCCTCAAAGGTCCCTGCAGTTGTGGTTTCTGTTCCCGACGATATTCTGAACCAGGAGGAAAGGGTCTGCTGTTTCTGACGGGGCAGGAGAGGGACGCGGGGAAGCTGGGAAATGCATGGTCTCAGGGCAGTGGCTGCCCTGCAGGAGGGTCCCTCCAGGTCGCTCCCTGGAAAGGTAACCTTGAGGGACCCACTAGGAGGTGCGCTCTGCTCTACCTTGCCTCCCAAGCTCCCGACCTCCCTCCCTGACCGCGTCTTTGCTTTTCCCACTTCTTTCCTCTAACCCAAGCTCAGGGCGTCCCTGGGGTCATCGAGTCACATCCGCCTTCCGACCTGAGCTGTAGCACAGGCTGAAAGCCTGCTTGCACATGTGCCTCTCCAACTCTGTATGCTAAAAAATAATAATAATAAAAAACACCCAAAAGTATCCCTTTTCCGGATCTGGCGCCGGAAACCTACAAGGCGCAGAGCCTCTCGCTTGCATCCCTCTAACCGTCTAACCAGAGCGGGGCCAGTTTCCCTGGACGCCAGTGGAGCGCTCTCCAAACTGACTTCGCATCAGCAGGTGCAGTATGGCACGCACCCTAGTTTCGCCTCGACCACCAATCCCTCCACGCATTCAGACCAAAGGGAAAGCGTTTCCAGGGCCACGAGGCAGCCCCGCGAGCTTTCCTCGCCGCAGGCTGTCCCCTGCCTGGTGGGCTCCGAGGCGCAGGCCCGAGAGCACGCGCCCGCCGGCCGGAGGCCCCTGCGCCCGGGCTGCAGCGCACGGGGCCGGGGCGGACACGAGCCGCGGCTGGAAAGGGAGCGGAGCGCGCGGCCGGGCGGAGGGCGGTGGGAGAGGCGCGGGGCGGCTCACCTCGGCAGGCGCCCGCCCAGCAGGCCAGCAGCAGCAGCAGCAGCAGCAGCGCCTGGAGCGGGGGCGCCGTGGCCCCTAGTCCGGGGGGCGTCCCGGGGAGGCGGTTCGCTGCGGGCGGCATCTCGGCGCCTGCGGACGGACGGGCGGGCGGCTCGGGGACCGCGACGTGCGCTGCCCCACGCGGTGTCGGGGTCCTGGCCTCGCCTCTGCGTCCCTGGAGCGCCGCTCGTGGGGCTCGGCCGCTGAACTGGCGGCCCCGCTCGCCGCCAACTTTTAAGTCCCGTGGACACGTGGGCCTCTCCGGCGTCACGCCCGCCCCGCCGCCCGCCCCCGCCCCGCCCCTCGTGGGGACCCGCGCCCCCGCGCCCGGGCTCTGACTCAGGCTACCGAGGGTTTCGTCCTCGCCGCCCTCGGGGCTTCGGGACCGCGGAGAACGGAATTAAAACAAGGAACCCCGTTCCCTTCTTGGGAAGGATCAGGGCGGCCTCCGGAGGGGGATGGCAGACCCAGGGGTCCCCAGAGGCTGGGGCTTTTCACTTGAACGCGGCTTCCCGCTGTCGGTTCCTGAGCGCGTCTGGGACGTCGCCGCTTCCTCGCCCTCCCGGGGAGGCTGCCCTGCCCGCCCTCCCGTGCGGTGCCCCCTCTCCCTGAGCGCCATTCCACCCGGATCACCCCCTCATTCCCCGCTCCTAGCAGGGTGCCTGGCGCGTAGGAAAAGGCTGGTTCCACGGTGGTGCTGATGCTCCCAAATTGCTGCCAGGCCGGAGGCCGCTTGGGGCAATGCACTCGTCTGTTCATGAAGGTCAAGAAGAAAGGGCCGCGAGGGGGGCTTGGCCACACACACATTTCTAACCAGTCTAGAAAGTCTCGGGGTTTCCAAGCCTCAGGTAACCCCTTTTCCTGTGCACCTCGGCGGCTCTCAATCCCTAGCGGTTGCATTCTGGTTTCTAGGGCGCCCCGACTTCTGCGGCCCCTGCCGGTGCTTCACTTCCCAAGTGGAACTGTCCAGGAACAGCCTCTTTCGGGACACGGCCTGATAAGGTTTTAATTTCCTTCTACAGAACCAGCGAGGGAAGGCTGATCTTATTTGATCTCCTTTGGAAAGGAGCGCAGAGGAAAGCGTCGGAAGGAAGTGCATGCACATTTCCTAAGAGACGTCTTTACGTCAGGCACTTTCCCTTGCTTTTTCATTTCGTATTCGTGGCATCTCTGGGCTGTTGAAGTATTTTGCCCCTCCTTTTGATGATGCTCGGAGAGATGTATACGGTCTGTTCAAGGTTGTCAGCATGTGAGGGAGCCGCTGTCCCTTCTCCTCTCCCAAGAGGCTTCTCCCCCAAGTCAGGCTTTTTCATGTGTCAGGCGTGCATTGTGCAGCCCGCTGTAATCAAGGCCTGCCCTTAAGGATACAACACTTAATAACAGTAGGACAGTAAATTCCAAAAGGAATTTACAATTAGGTAAGGAAGCCCAAACCCACGCTCAAATAGCTGCATTACAAGGCAGACTGGGATAGTGCTCTGTCAGAAATACAGAGAGAGGCCAGGTATAATAAGCCCAGCAGAAACAGTGAACAAAAATAATGGCTACCATTTTTCAGTTCTTTATATCCACAAAAAAAACAGATGACAGAGCCCGGTCCAGGTCCAAGGATGGACGAGAATAGCTTTGATTCAAGAGTGCTTGTGCTTTGATTTATTCCCAGAATAATGGAATAATAGTGCAAACGATGCAAAGGAGGTAAACGAAGTAAGGATGGAGGAGGTGGGGTTCCTCGTTGCTTTCCGCGTGTCTCCTGAAGGTGCACAGGAAGGTGCCTGCTCTCAGGGGCCTGCGTGCGGTGAGATGTCAGTGGAAACAGAGAAGCCTGAAGAGAGTGGGCTCAGTGCTTTCTAACAAGGTGGCTCTCAGAGGATCAGCAAAAGAAAAACTCATGCGTTACAAGTTTTGCTTTGTTTTTTATTTTTTATTTTTTCCTGCACACACCAAGCTGTTCTGAATGTTCGTGTACAAGTTCCTTGGTGCACATGTGAAGGAGTTTTCTGGGGTGTAACCTCGGAGCAGAGGATTTAGGTCATAGGGAATAACCTAGTAAACTCTGCTTTAAAATTGTTTTTCCAATGTGCGGTGCCAATTTACACGCCACTGCAATACATGAAGTGTCCGCTGCTGCACGACCTGGCAAATACCTTTGCCCGTCTGGTGGGTGTGGCATCTCACTGTGGATTTGCAATTCCCAGTTCTAATGAGGTTGAATATCTTTCCACAAATGTATTGGCCATTATTGTTTTCTCTTTAGTGAGATGTCTAGGTATCTCTTTTGCCCTTTCCTCCCAGGAATTGTTAGGTGTTTTTTGTTTGTTTGTTTTTGTTTTTCATCCCAGTGTAGGGATGTCTTATGTATTCTGGAACTTTTGTTAGTTAAATATGTAGTAAATTTTACTCCCTATTTATGGGATTTTCTTCTCTCTGTATGTAGGAGTTGTTATTTTTGAAGAAATGCTTAAGAAAAGCCTTGCAAACTAATGGTCATGCCATTATGTGATTGGATGATAAAAGAAGATGGATGGGGGATTCTGAGTACCATGCTGATGCCTCTCATCTGTTAACACTTATATTCCTGACCACACATTGGCAACTGGACTTTAATTTCTGCTTACAACCTGCAAGAATTAAAACTCAGTTAGATCATGGGCTTCCAGATTGGCTAGACCTGCTAGCTTGTCATAGGAATGTCCAGAAAAGTCCTCACAAAAAGCATTAGGAAGAGTAGGATGGTTGCATGTCAGGAGAAGAGGAGAGCTAGAGAGCTAGCAATAAATACTAGATAGAAATACAGCGAGGCAGTAGTTAACAATAGCAAAGGCTAGTAATAGGTGAAAAGACCCAGCTTTAGGAACTGAGAGTAGGGGCAAGATCTGAAGATTTAGTAATTCTAGGCAAGATCTGCATTCCTTCAACTATTAATTGAGCACCTAAGTTCCATTCTAGAAGCTTGGGATGCAGCAGTGGCCAAGTCAGACAAAGACTCTGCCTCGGTGAAGTTGGCAGATAGCAATGAGAAAACAAAACAAAAATAATCTCAGATAGTAGTAAGTGCTACAAAGAAATGAAAACAAGGTAATGAAATAATAGAAGATGACTGGGACTTGGGGGAAATATACTTGAGACAGGATTATCTAGGGGCTTGCCTGCTCAGAGAAGATATTAGAGGTCAGAAAGATGAGAAGAAAACTGTCAAAAGAACTGTGAAAAAGTGCCAGGCAGAGGGAATATCACGTGCAAAGGCCCGGAGGCAGAAAGTAATCTGAACCACTCAAGAAGCTGGAGGAAACCAGTGTAACAGGCATAGGGTGAGTGGGTGGAGTGTGGGGGACTGAGGTTAGAGAAGTAGACAGGGTGGGTCCTGATCATTGAGACGTCTTGGAGGCCATGGCAAGGAATTCAAATTTTTCTCCAAGTAAAATGGGGAGCCTTTGGGGGATTTTAAGTAAAGGAGATAATTTGATTTAACTTTGGAAAAGAGTACTCTCACTTTCATGGTGAACAGGTTCTGGGAGACCCTAGTAGAAGCAAGTACAGTAGAAGAGGTAGAAGGACATTGCATAGGTCCACCCCAGAAAAGAGATGAAGTACTATATATACCACAACATGGAGGAACCTTGACAATATTATGCTAAGTGAAAGAAGCCAGACACAAACAAATGGCTACATATTATATGATTCCACGTATGTATAATATCCTATGGAAACAGAAAAATAGATTAAGTGGTTTCTAGGGCCTGGGGAGATAGAGGAGTCACTGCTAATAAGTACAGAGGTTTCCTTTTGAGGTGATGAAAATGTTCTGGAATTAGACATTGGTAATGGTCCCATAATCTTGTGAATATACACTGAGTGGCCAGATTGTTATGATTTCTGAACGCATAATAATCTGGCCACTCAGTATATATATTTTTGAGGCCCGGTGCATGAATTCGTGCATGGGTGGGGACTGGCCAGCCTGGCCAGGGGGAGGGGACATGGGCGGTTGGCCGGCTTGCCTGCTGGTTGAACTCCTGGTCAAGGGGACAATTTGCATATTAGCCTTTTATTACATAGGATATACACTGAGTGGCCAGATTATTATGCGTTCAGAGATCATAATAATCTGGCCATTTAGTGTACTAAAAATAGTGAATTCTACATTTTTAAAAGGATGAATTTTATGGTATGTGAATTAAAATCTCAGTTATAAAAAAAGAAACAAGTCCAGGCCAGATATGATGATGAAAACCTGTTGGACTGAATGGTGGCAGTCTGCAATTTAGCACAAGGAAAACGTGTCTATTTTTGGCATAAAATATACAAATTTTGCTATTTAATGCCTGGCTGTCCTTGGTAACTATGAAATCCTTCTCTTCCACACTGTGAAGGCATCTACTTAGTTTCAAGGATACCTCTCAGCTCTCTCCACAAACGTCTTTGGCACCTGGATGAAATTCCCATTTTATAACTGAGTTTGTCTTCTCTTCGAACACTAATATTTCATAAGTTTTATAGTGACTTCAATAAAATTGTCATAATTATTTTTTCCCATCTATCTCTTCAACTATATAGAGATCAACCTCTGCTTCCAGGAATATCTCTTGACTAAAGTGTTTTGAGTGAACTGTATTGTACTGAGAAATCATCCCAAGAGAAACGCGGTTCTAAAAGACAACACACGAACAATCAATACCCAAAAAAAATAATAATAGAAAAGGAAGGTCACAGACCAAATACACCCACATTCCTTAAGACTTCCTGTTGTAGGGATAAATAACTTTGCCCTGGTAATAACACAGTTATTCTAAGAGATACGGCACACGATTCTAAGAGATACAACATCCTCTCCAGGAGAGAGAAACTTTTCTTATTTTCTCTAATTGGTTGAAAAATTAGTTTGAACAGTTGAGAGAAATAGTAAGCAACATTATTAAAAGTCCTTCCCCTGGAGGCTGTTTTCAGGTTCATCCAGTGCCCATGGTGACTGTGATGCGGACTGATGGCGAGTAAGGGATTTGTTTGTCCAAGAGACATGCTTGCCCATGTTTTTTTTTTTTTGCAGAAGCAGCTACGTTTCATCTCTTCAGTCTCTCGAGGTCAGGAGGCGCTGTGGGTAGAGTGAGTTCTCTCCGCACAGGCCAGGGAACAGCAGCTGGGGTTCATCTCAGAGGGCCTTCGGAGGTAAATGCTGAAAATAATGAGATTTTTTAAAAAGCAACTCAATAACGTCTTGCAGTTCCTTCAGTGCCCACAAGGCCATAAGGATTTTCATGTGATAGATGTTCTGAGAGTAAAGCCGTTATAGAAAAGCAGTAACGTTTCTGCTAATTTGAAACATGACATTGAAAAAAATTCCCATCTGCCAAAGTCAGAATCTTCTCTTTGTTCCTTAATTTGCAATTAAAATATTAATACACACTCGTGAAAGATTTATTGGATTTTCTTGAGATATTTATGAATCACCTCAGGGCAAATCTGGCAGTAAAACAGATACTTCAGACATATGAGGTTTTATTAAAATGGAACCTAAAATTAAATGATAGCTATAAAATACAAGGACGGATCAAGTAAATTTCATTATTTCTACACAGTAAATTGTATAACCATTTTTTATAGCTAGACTGGTTTTTTAATCTACTTAAGAATGAATCAAAACATTATATTTTCTAGACATCTTATATTTATGAAAAATACATAATTTCCTTACATAGGCATGTTCAAATCAAAATTTTTATGGCATTTGGTCAAAGGAATTGAGAGGGGAAAATTGGCATAATTTGTTCTTTATAAAGAAATGCTAAAATAATCTAAGAGACCTGGAATGAGTTTCTGAATATAAAAATAAGTGACATTTCAGTTCGTATTATAAAAGGGGTAATCACTACTCATTTTATCTCTACTGTCTCAAATAATTTTAGCTCTGATTTTTAAGTGTATCATACAGATATGAAGTGCTGAAAGTTGTATATATCTGTATGTCATATCGCTCTAAATTAAATACCAGTTGATACTATTTTAAGAAATTTGAGAATAAAATTAGCAATGTTGTCTTTGCTCATTTGTAAGGTAATCAAATTCCTTTTTCTAAAAAATGAATCACATGTCCCTTTTCTATGTTTCCTTACCCTTTAATATGCTTTCAAATATAAGCTACTTTCGCCCGGCCAGTGTCGCTCAGTGCTTGAGCATCAACCCATGAACCAAGAGGTCACAGGTTCGATTACTGGTCAGTGCACATGCCTGAGCTGTGGGTTTGATCCCCAGTGAGGGGGCTTGCAGGAGGCAGCCGATTAATGTTTCTCTCTAATCAATGTTTCTATCTCTCTATACCTTTCCCTTTCTCTCACTCTAAAAAAATAAATAAAAGCATATATATTTTAAAAATACATTTTTATTGATTTCAAAGAGGAAGGGAGAGAGAGGAACATCAATGATGAGAAAGAATCACTGATTGCTGCCTCCTGCACACCCCACACAGGGATTGAACCCTCAACCCCGGGCATGTGCTCTGACCAGGAATCAAACCCTGACCTCCTGTTTCATAGGTTGATGCTCAACCACTGAGCCACGCTGGCTGAATAAAACATATATTTTCTAAAAAGTAAGCTACTTTCAATCTAACTGAGTTTCAACCCTAATTTAAGAGGTTTTAAACAGCTTAAAGGAAAAAAAAGCAGAAATAGGTAGGTTAATATATTTGTTTCTTAGGGAAAACTGAATAATAAAAGTAGGTTTCTAAGCAGATCACCCCTGGTATTTTCTATCATGACATCCATATATCTAATGTCTATTGGGTCAACTGCCAACAATTGATTTGTGACAATTGTAGTTAATCCATCAAAATCAATTTGATCTTCTTTAAATACCCTTCTATCCTCCTGTGCTTTTATTCTCTATAAAACTGTGTCAAGGAATTGCCTCCATTTCCTACCCTATCCTACCACGTCATTCCTCCATCTTAAAGTAGAGACCATCAGGAATATTGAACTAATTTTATACTGGACAAAAGCATCCCAGGCAGATAATATATTACCTTACTGATGGCATCTTCGTTCCTGATCACTTGATACTAAATAGCACCCTCCTTCCTCTAATCACTTCCTATGTCTTCCACACAGCTTTATTTTTTCTCCTTAGCACTTATTACCACTCGATATACCACGTTAGATATTTTTACCTATGTTGTTGTTGATTTGTTTATTATGTCTCCCTTTACTAGAATAAAACTACAAGTCAGATTTTTAATCTCTCCCATCATTTAAAATACACTTACTTCATATACACTTTCATTTTGTTCTGTTATTTCAAGTTCTTGGTGTTGTTAATTTGGAAACAGCCTAAGTGCCCATCAGCAGATGAGTGGATAAAAAAACAACAACTGTGGTACATTTACACAGTGGAATGCTACGCGGCAATAAAAAAGAAAGAACTCTTACCATTTGCAACAGCATGGATGGGCCTGGATAGTATTATGCTAAACAAAATAAGCCAGGCAGAGAAAGATAAGTATCACATGATCTCACTCATATGTGGAATCTAATGAAGCAAATAAACTGATGATCAAAAATAGACCCAGAGACTTAGAAGCATGAATAGACTGTTGAACCTCAGAGGGAAGGCGGGGGGGGGGTGGGGGGGGGCGGGGATTGGTGGGAAGAGATCAACCAATGAATTTGTATGCATATATGCATAACCCGTGGACACAGACAATGGGGTGGTGAGGGCCTGGCAGGGGGGTGGGGGGGGCGAGCTAGAAGAGGATAATGGGGGGAAAAGGAGGACCTATGTAATCCTTTAACAATCAAGGTTTTTTTAAATGCTATGTGAGATTTAAATTAAAAAAAAATGGTACTTAGCATGAAGTGAGAACTAACTGTGCGTGTGTGTGTGTGTGTGTGTGTGTGTGTGTAAATAACAGAAATATATATGTAAATAGGGGAAATAGATCATCTGATTTCTGAAACATTTATTTCTAATAACATACAACCCTTAAGTATGTATATATATACTGCATAAATAGTGATACACCCTTAACTTATATGGGAATGATGAAATGATCTTTCACTGCATAAAACTGCTTAGAATATTCCTAGGTTCTATTTCTTATTCTGTTCTACTCAGTTTGGGCAACTTCAGAACCTGGAATTGATATAGAAAAGAGTGAATAAGTATATGGTACAAAATTAAAATAAATACAGAAATATTGTTAGGAAGTGGGATTGTCTAACTAGGAGAGCAAGAATTCTTGGAGGCAGTATGACCTCATGATTGAGAACTTGAGCAATGGAGCTGGACCATCTAGCTTTGAATCATGACAACACCACCTACTAGCTGGAAGACCTTGGGATAGTAATTGACCTTTAAAAGATGCAGTTTTTATTATTTCTAAAATGGGAGTGTATAATATTTTTGCCTGCACAACATCCCCTTCCTTTGGAAAATCAACTCTTCCCATCTCTATGAGAATCTCACATAGTTCAAGGATCAATCCCTGGATTTGTGCAGGGACTATGGCAAGGCTTTCTCTCTATGTAAGTCTAACATACAAGGACCATGTGGGTTACATGAAGAGAGGCTGTCTTAGAATGACACCAAGTAGTGATGAGAAATGGAGAGAGAAAGAGATTGAAATCAATATACATGCTAACATTCAGCCATGCCTGAAGCCAGGTCCATCCTTTGGAGTTCAAAGTTAGGTAAGTCAAACTTTCCATTTTTATTTTGTTTAAGTTGGGTTTCTTAAATTTGCAACAGTGACTGGCACAAAATAAGTGCATAATAAGTTTTACTATGTTGGTGATGACAAGAAAATGGAGGAAGTAGAAAAGGCTTCAAATAAAAGGGTTTTGGAAACGTCTAAAGTTTTACCTTTTTTAAAATTTTATTTCATAAAGAACAGACAAAAAGAGGAGAATTCATTTTCTTCCACAAAACTTTCAAGATATAGACCCACCAATTATTCAGGAAGGCAGCAGGAGAAAATGGGACAATTTACTATAATAATCTTTTACCATCCAGGCTTCACACACAACCCAAGCTCTTACAAACTTTTAAAACTTTTTATTTTGAAATAATTATAGATTCACAAGAAGTTGCCCCCTAAAATGAACAGACAGGTTCTATGTGTCCTTTACTTCGTTTCCCCCAAAGCTAATGTCTTGCATAACTACCGTACAATATCAAAGTCAGGAAAGTGGCATTGGTACAATCCATAAAGCTTATTCAGATCTCACAAGGTTTACATGTACTCATTTGTGTGTGTGTGTGTGTGCAGTTCTGTGCAATTTTATCAAATGCATAGATACTTGTAACTACCATCACTGAAACATAGAACCATTCTCCTGTATGTATGTATGCACTTACATTTGGTAATTTTATCTTATTAAAAAAAAAGAAAGACAGAATAATTCCATCACCACAAGGCTTCCTTATGCTACTCTTTTATAACCATACCCACCCGCCTCTCCTCATCCCTAACCCTAGCAACCATCTGATATTCTCTATTATTTTATTTTAAGAATGTTACATATAAATAATCATATACTATGATACCTTTGGAGAATTGCTTTTTTTCACTCGGCATAATCCACGTTGTGTGTATCAAAGTTCATCTCTTTTTATTACATTCTGTTTAACCATTCACCTGTTGTCACCTGTGCAAGGGCGTCCAGTTGTGAGCTGTTATGAGTAAAGCTGCTACGAACATTTGTGTGCACGTTTTCGTTTCCACTTCTCTGGGATAAATGTCCAAGAGTGCAATTGCTGGCTCATTTGGTTAATACTTATTTAACTTTATAAAAGATTGAAAAACTATTTCAGAGTGGATCTACCATATCGCTTTCCCATTAGCAATGAGTGACCCGGTTTCTCTGTATCTTTTCCAGCACTTGGTGTTATCACTATGTTTTATGTTAGCCATCCTGATGGGTATATGTAGAGTGATACCTTATTGTGGTTTTAACAGCTATTGATATTGGGCATCTTTTTATTGCTTATTTGCAATCTGTATGTCCTCTTCAATGACATGTATGGTCATGTCTTTTGCCCATTTTCTAACTAATTTATTTTTAACTGTTGGGTTTGGAAAATTCTTTATATGTTCTAAATACAAGGTCCTTTATTGAATAGTTATTCACAAATATTTTCTTCCAGTTAATGGCGTGGCTTTCCGTCCTCTTCACAAGGTCTTTCACAGAGCAAAGGTTTCAATTTTGATGAGGTCCAATTTATCACATTTTTCCTTTTATGGGCCATGCTTTTAGTGTCATGCCTGAAAGATTTTCAGCTAGCCCTATGTTCTTCTGTGTTTTTTTTCCCTAAAAGTTTTATGTTTTCTGTTTAAATCTGTGGTGAATTTGAAATTAATTTTTTACACAAGGTTTAAGCCAAGGTTTTTGCCTGTGGAGGTTCAGTTGCTCCCACACCGTTATCTGAAAAGGCTCGCATAAACTTTTAAAAACATTAAGTTGCCTTTGGTTATATTTTCTTCCTCTCGGCATTATTTTCAAAGCTGTTTAAAAAAGTAGGAGAACCACATTTTATTCAAAAGTCACTTTAGGATAATCTTGTTTGCGGTGATTTGATTTTACTGGGTTTGCAGCGTCTGAAAGCCATTTTTGTTGACAGATCAATTGCATCTCATTACATCTCAGGAAAAAGAACATCGCCCTCTCTCCCAACGAGCACACTCTTTAAAATGGTGTGACCTTTTCCAGGCCAGAAAAAAAAAGTGCTGCTTGTAAAATTCATACTCAAACCCCAAGGGCCCAGTCATTTAACCGTTTCTTCTTCCTCAACAAAACCTGGCACTTCCATGAGAGGCAATGACATCAATGCCTCACGTGGTGCATAGAAACTGTTTCAAAAAGCCCGTGTATGGGGCAAGTCAGTTTACAATAAGTGTAGACCAAAACGTGCTGGGACGTGACTTCATTTTTAAGAAAACATACTCAGTTTAGAACTTGAACATGTCAAAGGAAAAGACATGTGTGATCCTTCTGTCAACTGGAAGACTGCACTGGAAAGTGAGAGTGGGTCTGTGGATGGACTCAGTGATGGGCAACCTTTTGAGCTTGGTGTGTCAAACTTCGCCAAAAAACTGAGCATAACTCGGGTGGTGTGTCACTTTGAGGAAAAAACATTATTTCGCAAATGTTTCATCCTCAGGAGCAGCAAATGTTTCATCCTCGGCATGTGGCCGCCTCAGCGGCCGCGTGTCATCAGAAATGGCTACGCGTGTCAGTGCTGACACGCGTGTCATAGGTTCGCCATCACTGGATGGACTAATACAGTATCTCTTCCCCTGAATCCAACACAGAGATCTTTACAATTCTCAGGGAAATTTGAACAGGTTTGTGCATATCCTAGAAAATAAACCAATCCATCAGATGACAGGTACGTGTACACAGTGCTGCTGCACACGTGTCCTTTTCCTAATTATTGCTTAGATGTGGACATGATAGAAGAGTAGCATTGGATCTCATGCTTGGGGCTTCAAAATTCAATATGGTTATATTACTAAGATTTACAGCTACAAATCTGAGCATTTCCTCGGCAGTATATGCCTGTGGAATAACAACAATCCTATATAATAAAAGCCTAATGTGCAAATTGTTCAATTGAGAGTTCGACCGGGAGTTCGACCGCTTGCTATGACGTGCGATGACCACCAGGGGGTAACACAGAATATGGCGGGCGTTGGTGATGTGGAGCTGGCAGCGGGCGGCAGTGGAGGCGCTGTGGGCCCGATGGGCCCCAACGAGAGCAGGACCACAGTGGGATGATGGAGCAGCTGAGCGGGTGGTGCCATGCCAAGGCGGGTGCAAGCAGGGGCCCAATCACCCCACAGACATCAACCAGTGGCCGGCATACCCTGATCCCCTGATCAGGGCCGGGCCCCAGGCTGGGATGGGGAACTGGGGGTGGGTAGTGGTGACCAACCTCCCTCAGCGCCCAGGTGGGAGGCTGCGACCTCTCACCGGCTACCTGGGAGCTGGGGTGACGGGGATGGAGGTGCGGTGAAAATGCGGGTGTCCACCGAGCTCACTCTCACTCCCCCTGCTACCCTCCCCCAGATGCCAGGGCTCATGTGCTGGGAAACCCCTTTTCTTTCCCCCACTGCACCCCCCCTCCATGCTCAGGTGCCAGGCACCTGCGAGGAGCCTCTTCTGGGTGGCCAGGCTCCCTGTGGGTTCGCATAGGAGCCAGTCTGAGGCCGGCCGGCAGAGAGCCCGCTGTCCGCCTGGCTTCTGTGCAGTGCCACTGGGCGGCCCAGAGGCCCGCAGCATCTGGCTGCCCTTACTTCATTTCCGTGTGTAGGGACTCAGACACCGTGACTCAGGCGGAGGGGGGCGTGTGGGGGCCCAGGTGCTGCCCAGGGCCCAGAGGTCAGCTGGGACCTGCCCTTCCATGCCAGATGCTCACGCTTTGATTGTAGGCCAGGCCTAGGGACTGCACCTGTGCATGAATTTCATGCACCAACCCTCTAGTAATAATAATAATTGTACTTTACATATATTATTTTACTAAAGAAGGGGAAATTGTCAAATAATAAAGATAAAAAGAAACACACCAAAATGGTAATTGTGGTTGTTTATGCTTTATTTCTCTCTTATTTTCACATGTTTTAAATGTGGTTAAATTAGTTTTCTAAATAGAAATACATGTACATATTTAAAAGATCATTGAGCTATACACCAAACACTTGCATTTTATTATTTGTAAAATATTTCTCAATAAAGTACTGAGAAATAGGGTAAATAAAATGCACATGCAAAACATACTACCTATAAATCAATTTTGTTATTTTTCTTAAGAAAAAGAAAGAGACACATACCAATTAAGGGCAATGTATGGAATTTATTTAGATACTAAATCAAACAAGTCAATGATATGTAAATAAACAATTAGGCAATTCAGAACTAGATATTTGATGTTATTAAGAGATTACTGTTATGTTTTTAATAAATGTGAAATTTTCACACAATAAAATGCACAGATCTTAAGTGTTCAGTATGACAAGTTTTAACAATTATATCCCCTTTAACAATATGGCTAACAATCACCCCCAAAAAAGATACTGATACAGATGTAGCTGTAGATACAAAAAATTTCAATCCCTCAGAAAGTTCCCTCCTGTTCCTTTTCAGTCACTAAACCCCGGCTCTTCACGCAGGACATCAATTCCTGGCTTCTGATGCCATAGATGAATTTTGCCTGTCCTTGGGCTTCGTACAAAAGGACTCACACAGTAATGTACTCCTCAAATTCCCCCATTCTAAGTGTACAATTGAATGACTTTGAGTAAATTTGTCAAGATGTGCAACCATCATCTAATCTAGTTTTAGAATATTTTCATTAACCCAATTAGGTCCCTCATACTCATTTTCAGGTAATCCCATTTCCACAGCCAGGCAACTATTAATCTATTTTCTTTCTCCACATATTTCCCTTTTCTGGACAATTCATGTAAATTGAGCCATTCAATAGTGGCTTTTGTGTCTGTCTTCTTTCACTTAGCATATTTTTGAGGTTCATCCATGTTGTAGCATAGATCTGTACTTCATTCCCTCTTATTAGCTGAATATTTCATTGTACCATATTTTGTTTATCCATCCATCTTTGGATGAGCATTTTGGGTTGTTTCTGTTTTTTGGCTTGTATGGAAAATGCTGCTATGAACACTCATATGTGAGTCTTTGTTCTCACATATGTTTTCATTTATCTTGGGTAGATAAGTAGGAGATGAATTACTGGGCCATATGGCACATTTATGTTTAACTTTTAAAGAAAAGGTCAAACTATTTTCTAAAGTGGCTACATCATGTTACATTCTCACCAGCAATGCATGAGGATTTTTGGTTTTCCATATATGTTATTGTCTTCTTGATGACAGCCATTCTAATGGGTATATATCAAGATAATGTTTTTGAGATCTATTCATGTTATTACATATATTAGTAGTTCATTCCTATTTATTGCTCAACTAGAGGCCCGATGCATGGATTCATGCACCAGTGGGGTCCCCCGGCCTGGCCTGTGGAGATGGGCCAAAACCAGCTCTCCGACATCCCCCAAAGAGTCCCAGATTGTGAGAGGGCACAGGCCAGGCCGAGGGACCCCACCGGTGCACGCTCAGGGCTGGGGAGGGGCCACAGGAGGGATCAGGGTGTGTCCAGCCCGTCTGGCCCAGTCCCAATCAGCAGGACCCCAGCAGCAAGCTAACCTACCAGTCAGAGTGTCTGCCCCCTGGTGGTCAGTGTGTGTCACAGCTACTGGTTGAACAGTGAAACTGTTGAACGGTCGAATGGTTGCTTAAGCTTTTATATATATACTAGTAGATATCATTCAATTGTATGAAAATATCACTTTTTTAAAAATCCATTCTCATGTTCATAGACACTTGGGTGGTTTCCAGTTTGGGATCTAATGAATAAAAATTATAAACATTCTTGCACAAGTCTTTTGGTACATGTAAGCTTTTGTTTCTTTGGGTGTAAATTCCTAGGAACAAAATTGCTAGGTGATAGTATAGATACATATTTAGCTTTATAAGAAGCTGCAAAGTAATTGTGCTATTTAAACTCCCAACAGCAATATATGAGAGTTCCAGTTGCTCCACATGCTTATCAATCTTTTTTTTTATTTTAGCTTTCCTAATATTATTACTCTCTAAGGTAATGGTTGCATAGAAGTTACATGTTTTTTATAGTGTTCTTATATTTTAGAGATAATGCTGGCATTCTTACAGGTGAAATTAAATGCTATCTGGAATTTGATTTATAATAATTCAATGAGGGAGGTGGGCAGAGAATGAGGTTGAGTTAGATGAAATGAGAGGCCATGAATTGAAGGTTTTGTTGCTGGGGGATGAATGCCTGGATGTTCACTGAACCTTTCTCTCTAATCCTGTGAGTTTGAAAATTTCATAATAAAATGTTTTAAAAATATATGTATACATTTTTAAAATGAACTGAATATTGAAACTGTTAAACCAGACATAATATGTCATTCTGGAGCATCTATAATCTGTTCCATAGGTATCACTTAGCAAATAACTGTCTCAGAGTGTTAAAAGGTAATAAAGTACCAATGTCTTACATACAGTTTCTCCTCAAAAACTACCCTTCTTGTACATGAGAATATCATTGCTACATTCAGTAATATAACAGCTTTATTGTCACATTATTTGAACATTTAGAGAGAAACAAGTCTTAATAATAATGAGAAAATGTTACCATTTAGAGCTTTTCTGACTACCATGGCTGATATTTGACAGACGCATTTCTTGTGAAGTCATGATGGTATTAGGTGTACCAGAGAGAGAGCGAGAGAGAGAGAGAGAGAGAGAGAGAGAGAGAGAGAGAGACTCTATCGGAGAGAAAATAGACGAATTTATAACTAATAACTTTTGTTTTCTCTGAGCACTTTGATTTCCCCAGGAAAATGGAAAACTACTTAAAGTCATTGTAATCAAATTTTATTAAATCAGCCCGGAGCCCGGCGGCCTCCCAGCACCCGTCCCCGCCGCGCAGCCCCCGCGCGCCTGGTGCCGCGGGCCACGCGCCCCGCACACCGGACGGAGGCCCGGGCGCCCTCTCCGTGCACCTCCCGGCGGCGCTAGACTTCAGTAGAGTTGACTGAATTCAAGGGATTAAGAAGTATAAATTGGGGGGACGCCGCGGCGGCGACGTCCGGAACACGGCGATGGCGGTGCCTGGAGCTCGGCGGCCGCCCAGCGCCCGTCCCAGCCGCGCGGCCCTCGCGCGCCTGGTTCCGCGGGACGCGCGCACCGCGCACTGGACGGAGGCCCGGGCGCCCTTTCCGTGCACCTCCCGGCGGCGCTAGACTTCAGTAGAGTTGACTGAAATGAAGGGATTAAGAAGTACAAATTGAGAAGTTTGAAAAAGATGGCGGCGGAGGTTAAAGGCTGTTCTGTTGCCTCGCACCCAGCGAAATCGGAGGGGATGAGGTGTGGAGGTGAGTGGGTCTGGCTGGTGGCGGGGGAAAGGGGCTTTTGTTCCAAACCTAGGGGAGATTAGCTCTCCATCACCCTGAAACCCATCTTCTGGCGAACCCCGGGAGACCCAGATGCCTGCGGGGAGAGGCGGGACTCTTGCGGAGGTGCGCCCAGCAATCAGTGTTTGCTGCGCTGGAGTGCGGAACGAGGGGACTTAGATACATGGAAGGCAGAAGGACCAGACTCACAGCCATCGAGGCTCGCCGCACCATGGCCTGTTGGCGCCCTGAGACCCCGCCCCGCACTGGGACCCGCCCCGCACGTTTTGAAGACCTGCCCCACAAGTCTTGCAGGCACACCTGCGCCCCAAGCAACGGCTTATGCATGTGGGTGGCCTGCCCTCTGGCAGCGGACCAGATGATCTGCTGTTCTAGTCGGACTGCTCCAGGGCCACTCAGGAGGAAGAAACTACAGTTTTTGCTGTAATCCTTGCTGAGTGCCTAAGGCAGTAGCTGATCTACACCCCATTGGAGACCCAGAAACGAGGGCATCTAGTGGTCTGTGGGAGAGGACACCAGATTTCAACCACGTGCATAAGGGACACATTCAACGGGAATATTCAGTGAGCGCCAAAGCTTTGCTGCACCAAGACCCGGCCCATAAACGTGTCTCCTGCACAGCAACTCTTCCTTTATAGACAAAGAGAGCCCCCCCAGTGACACCAACAACAATCAAGACTTAACTATACAAAGGAGGACCAAGATGGAGGCATAGGGCGGAAGCCTGATTGTTGCCTACCACAACAACTTTGAGACTACGACAAGAGAGCAGAGCAGACACCATCCAAGACCACCATAGGGCTGGCTGAGTAGAGGCTCTACAACTAGAATAAAAGAGGGGTATGTGGGATGATGCTGATGCCGGTGACCCAAAGACCACACTTTAAGAACTACGGCTCAGGCGACACAAAAGAACTATGGCTCAGGCGATACAACAGCGGCCTGGAACGTGCTCGGCGCAGTTCCCCCGGCGGTCTCCGGCTGAGGGGACGGCTCCACTGGCAGCCAAGCACGGACAGACGAGCCCCTATGAGACATGGGGTGGGAGACTCCGCGCTTGCTGACCTCCGAGTCCGTCAAGAATCTCAACGCCCTGGAAGCGGCCAGGTGCGCATGCTCGGCGACCGGCCACCGATGCAGACCCAAGGGCCGACGCAGCGACGCCAGACCGGCCCACCGCCATGCACCGGGCTCACCGGAGCTTCGCCGAACCGCCGCCCAACGAGTTCTGCAGCAGCCATACTGGAGCTCTGGAAGGATGGCCAGGGGAATTGCTGAGGGGGGATTGACCGGCAGGAATTGGGATCGGGAAGACGGGGCCCCGCTGAGACCCGGGTGCGGGTGGGGTTGCGCGCCTCTGGGCTCGGGTGTGGTCACACGCCTCTGGGTATAAGTGAGGCCTCACGTCCCTGGGTCTAGGTGAGGCCACATGCCCCTGGGTCCAGGTGAGGCCGGACTCCGGGTCCGGGTGAGGCCAAGTGCCCCTGGACCCGGATGACGCTGGATCCCGTGCCCGGGCGAGGCCAAGCGCCCCTGGGTCTGGGAGAGCCCACACACCCCTGGGTCCAGGCGAGACCATGTGTCCCTGGATCCGGGTGAGGCCGCGTGCACCTAGGCCCGGGTGAGCCCAAGTGGCCCTGGGTCTGGGAGAGGCCAAGCGTCCCTGGGTCCGGGTGAGACCATGTGTCCCTGGATCCGGGTGAGGCCTTGTGCACCTAGGCCCGGGTGAGCCCAAGTGGCCCTGGGTCGGGGAGAGGCCAAGCGTCCCTGGGTCCGGGTGAGACCATGCGTCCCTGGATCCGGATGAGGCCTCGTGCACCTAGGCCCGGGTGAGCCCAAGTGGCCCTGGGTCTGGGAGAGGCCAAGCGTCCCTGGGTCCGGGTGAGACCATGCGTCCCTGGATCCGGATGAGGCCTCGTGCACCTAGGCCCGGGTGAGCCCAAGTGGCCCTGGGTCTGGGAGAGGCCAAGCATCCCTGGGTCCGGGGGAGACCATGTGTCCCTGGATCC
This sequence comes from Eptesicus fuscus, assembly GCF_027574615.1. NCBI lineage: Eukaryota > Metazoa > Chordata > Mammalia > Chiroptera > Vespertilionidae > Eptesicus > Eptesicus fuscus. Next base: position 84,090,323 of record NC_072474.1, on the reverse strand, counting down.
GGGTGAGGCCTCGTGCACCTAGGCCCGGGTGAGCCCAAGTGGCCCTGGGTCGGGGAGAGGCCAAGCGTCCCTGGGTCCGGGTGAGACCATGTGTCCCTGGATCCGGGTGAGGCCGCGTGCACCTAGGCCCGGGTGAGCCCAAGTGGCCCTGGGTCTGGGAGAGGCCAAGCATCCCTGGGTCCGGGTGAGACCATGTGTCCCAGGATCCGGGTGAGGCCTCGTGCACCTAGGCCCGGGTGAGCCCAAGTGGCCCTGGGTCTGGGAGAGGCCAAGCGTCCCTGGGTCCGGGTGAGACCATGCGTCCCTGGATCTGGGTGAGGCCTCGTGCACCTAGGCCCGGGTGAGCCCAAGTGGCCCTGGGTCTGGGAGTGGCCAAACGTTCCTGGGTCTGGGTGAGACCATGTGTCCCTGGATCCGGATGAGGCCTCGGGCACCTAGGCCCGGGTGAGCCCAAGTGGCCCTGGGTCGGGGAGAGGCCAAGCGTCCCTGGGTCCGGGTGAGACCATGTGTCCCTGGATCCGGGTGAGGCCTCGTGCACCTAGGCCCGGGTGAGCCCAAGTGGCCCTGGGTCTGGGAGAGGCCAAGCGTCCCTGGGTCCGGGTGAGACCATGCGTCCCTGGATCTGGGTGAGGCCTCGTGCACCTAGGCCCGGGTGAGCCCAAGTGGCCCTGGGTCTGGGAGAGGCCAAGCGTCCCTGGGTCCGGGTGAGACCATGCGTCCCTGGATCCGGATGAGGCCTCGTGCACCTAGGCCCGGGTGAGCCCAAGTGGCCCTGGGTCTGGGAGAGGCCAAGCGTCCCTGGGTCCGGGTGAGACCATGTGTCCCTGGATCCGGATGAGGCCTCGTGCACCTAGGCCCGGGTGAGCCCAAGTGGCCCTGGGTCTGGGAGAGGCCAAGCGTCCCTGGGTCCGGGTGAGACCATGTGTTCCAGGATCTGGGTGAGGCCTCGTGCACCTAGGCCCGGGTGAGCCCAAGTGGCCCTGGGTCGGGGAGAGGCCAAGCGTCCCTGGGTCCGGGTGAGACCATGTGTCCCTGGATCCGGGTGAGGCCTCGTGCACCTAGGCCCGGGTGAGCCCAAGTGGCCCTGGGTCTGGGAGAGGCCAAGCATCCCTGGGTCCGGGGGAGACCATGTGTCCCAGGATCTGGGTGAGGCCTCGTGCACCTAGGCCCGGGTGAGCCCAAGTGGCCCTGGGTCTGGGAGAGGCCAAGCATCCCTGGGTCCGGGTGAGACCATGTGTCCCTGGATCCGGGTGAGGCCTCGTGCACCTAGGCCCGGGTGAGCCCAAGTGGCCCTGGGTCGGGGAGAGGCCAAGCGTCCCTGGGTCCGGGTGAGACCATGTGTCCCTGGATCCGGGTGAGGCCTCGTGCACCTAGGCCCGGGTGAGCCCAAGTGGCCCTGGGTCTGGGAGAGGCCAAGCATCCCTGGGTCCGGGTGAGACCATGTGTCCCAGGATCCGGGTGAGGCCTCGTGCACCTAGGCCCGGGTGAGCCCAAGTGGCCCTGGGTCTGGGAGAGGCCAAGCGTCCCTGGGTCCGGGTGAGACCATGCGTCCCTGGATCTGGGTGAGGCCTCGTGCACCTACGCCCGGGTGAGCCCAAGTGGCCCTGGGTCTGGGAGTGGCCAAACGTTCCTGGGTCTGGGTGAGACCATGTGTCCCTGGATCCGGATGAGGCCTCGGGCACCTAGGCCCGGGTGAGCCCAAGTGGCCCTGGGTCGGGGAGAGGCCAAGCGTCCCTGGGTCCGGGTGAGACCATGTGTCCCTGGATCCGGGTGAGGCCTCGTGCACCTAGGCCCGGGTGAGCCCAAGTGGCCCTGGGTCTGGGAGAGGCCAAGCGTCCCTGGGTCCGGGTGAGACCATGTGTCCCTGGATCCGGGTGAGGCCTCGTGCACCTAGGCCCGGGTGAGCCCAAGTGGCCCTGGGTCTGGGAGAGGCCAAGCATCCCTGGGTCCGGGTGAGACCATGTGTCCCAGGATCCGGGTGAGGCCTCGTGCACCTAGGCCCGGGTGAGCCCAAGTGGCCCTGGGTCTGGGAGAGGCCAAGCGTCCCTGGGTCCGGGAGAGACCATGTGTCCCTGGATCCAGGTGAGGCCTTGTGCAACTAAGCCCGGGTGAGGCCACGTGCCCCTGGGTCTGGGAGAGGCCAAGCGTCACTGGGTACGGGTGAAGCCAGATCCTGGGTCTGGGTGAGGCCGTGCGCCCCTGGATCCATCCGGGTGAGGCTGGGTCCCAGGCCCGGGTGAGACCACGCGCCCCTTGGGTATGGGTGAGGCCACGTGCCCCTTAGTCCGGGTGACGCCGTGCCCCTGGGTTCAGCCGAGACCAAACCAGAGGGAGTCGGACCTCCATTACCACCATTTGTCCACCATCCAGAGCTGAGGGGTCAGTGCTGACATGTACACATAAGGAACTACTGGACATCGAAATTGGGTCTCAAAAGAACTGTTGGTACAGATTGATTCATTTGCCTGTCAGCATAAATATTATTGCTCGTCTCACATTCAGTTCTTATTAGTATATATCTAGTGACATATGATCTCGTTCATCTAGAGGAAATGATGAACAACATAGACTGAGGAACAAGAACAGAACCAGAAGCAAGGAGGCATCGATCGGACTATCGGGCCTCAGAGGGAGGATAGGGGAGGGTAGGGGGAGGGTGGGGGGAGGGGGAGAGTTCAACCAAAGGACCTGTATGCATGCATATAAGCCTATCCAACGGTTAAGTTCAACAGGGGATTGGGGCATGCGTGGGGAGAGGGGTGGGATGGGAATGGGGGGATGAGGACAAATATGTGACACCTTAATCAATAAAGAAATTAAAAAAAAAAATTTATTAAATCATTAGCATTGTTTTCAGTATCTTGAGACTAAAAAACTTGCCCAGATGATAGATGAATAAGTGAGAAATAAACATTATCTTTTTACTATATAGACTTCTAATGTATTACTTTTGTTCTTTCTAGTTAGAAATTAATTTTTATATTTATCAATAATATCAAAACTGCCAAACATTACCATTCTCATCTATAATGGTTGCAATTTTTTAAACGACAATACGGAAACCTCAAAAAGGACACCGTCTAGAGCCAGTCACACAAGATAACTGATCATTCTTATGTCAAAGGACAGTTCAGAGAAAACAGTTCATTCTATGCATCATCCCTAAGAATTATGAACATTCTCTTGAGATGGTGATGAGATGACTCCCATTGTCCATCAGTAGCTCTGACAGCCAGACTTTCATTTGCAAGCACACACAATACTCATTTAAAACTTATAAAGATATCAAGTGGATAATATCTCTTTTCTTCCCAAGGTTTGATTGATGATTTAATTCTGTGACTTTCTCCTCTGTGCGGATATGACTTCATGAGAGCCCTTTTATATTTCTAAGCCTGAGATAAAATTGAAGTGTTACTTTTCTTGGCTATTAACTGTAATATCTTGAAATTCAGTTGACTCACTTTTGAATCTTACACACCAAAAAATGACATATTGCAGGCATCCTGAATTATTTAACTTTATCCTGAACAACTTTAGATTCATGAACGAAACTTAAACTCAGCTGGATTATCAGTGACTGTGATAAATGTAAATGGCTATAGACAGTCCCCAGATCCTGTATCTCCCCAAGTCAAGGATTCCTAAACATTACAAAAGTGCCTGAAAATTACACACCCATCATAAATTATATTAAAAATAACATCAATGAAATGCTTATTTAAATGCTTTTTTTGTGTGTGTACAGGAGTACAAGTAACTTAAAAGTGAAAATTTAAAGTTATATTATAAAACTTTGTTTTATGAATGAACTTTCTGAAAATTTGAGTATTTAAAGTTCCCTTGTTTGGCAACCATTATCTAAAAACTAATGGCCCAGTGCACTGATTCATGCACATTGAAAGGAAATTAACAAAACAACAAGAAAGCCCACTGCATGGGAGGACATATTTGCCAATGTTATCTCCAATAAGGGTTTAATCTCCAACATTTACAGGGAACTCATACAACTTAACAAAAAAAGGAAGATAAACAACCCAATCAAAAAATGGGGAACGGACCTAAATAGATACTTTTCAAAAGAAGACAGAAGGAAGGCCAAGAGACACATGAAAACATGCTCAAAGTCACTAATCATCCGAGAGATGCAAATCAAAATGACAATGAGGTACCATCTCACACCTGTCAGAATGGCTATCATCAACAAATCAACAAATGACAAGTGCTGGTGAGGATGCGGAGAAAAAGGAACCCTTGTGCACTGCTGGTGGGAATGCAGACTGGTACAGCCACTGTGGAGAACAGTATGGAGTTTCCTCAAAAAACTAAAAATGGAACTCCCATTTGACCCAGTGATCCTACTTCTAGGAATATATTCCAAGAAACTAGAAACACCAACCAGAAAGGATATATGCACCCCTATGTTCATAGCAGCACAATTCACCATAGCTAATATTTGGAAACAGCCTAAGTGCCCATCAGCAGATGAGTGGATTAGAAAACTGTGGTACATCTACACAATGGAATACTATGCTGCTGTAAAAAGGAAGGAACTGCTACCATTTGCAACAGCTTGGATGGCACTAGAGAGCATTATGCTAAGTGAAATAAGTCAGTCAGAGAAAGATAAATATCACATGATCTCACTCATTTGTGGATTATAACGAACAACATAAACTGATGAACAAAAACAGATCCAGAGACAGAGAAGCATTGATCAGATGGTCAAACCTCAGAGGGAAGGCAGGGGAGGTTGGGGGTAAGGGGAAGAGATCAACCAAAGGACTTGTATGCATGCATATAAGCATAACCAATGGACACAGACACCAGCGGGGTGAGGGCATGAAGGGGAGTGGGGGGGGGGTCAATGGGAGGATAAGGACACATTTGTAATACCTTAATCAATAAAGAAAAAAAAAGAAAGACAAAAAAGAAAGGAAATTAATTAGAAGAAATATTTTAAGATCACTATTCACCCTTTCTCTATAATAGAAGTGTCAGAGCTGAAAGAAAATTAGTAAAATGTATATGAAAATAATACATAAATTGATAAATAAATAAATAACACCTGATATAACAACAAAGACATGATATAAAAACATTGATAAAAACAATGACTGATAAATTGATTAAACTTATTCTAATATCTCCCTGTATACCACATTAAGAGTAAAAACACTTTCAGAGTGCTTGACTAATTTCCCTTGTGATGAAGTATTTACAACTTTAGCTTTAACATCACACACTCTTTGAACTTGAGAGAAAGCAACATATAACTGAGAATGTCTGAAAATGGATTCAGGTAGGAATATTCCTACTCTTTCTAGAGTTTGTCTTTGTGATTTATTAATAGTCATCATAAATGCTGGCATCACAGGAAACTGTCTTCGAATTAATTTAAATGGGAGGCCAGTGTCAGATGGGGACAAATCAATTCTTGGAATCAGAACCACCTCTCCTTCTGCAGATCCTGTTAATACTTAAGCTTCGATTATATTAGGTCGCAATGTTGTGATAATAAATCTAGTACCATTACAAATCTAGTACCCATTTACTATTAAGATTTCTCAGTAGCATGATGATTGCACTTTCTTTCTTTCTTTCTTTCTTTCTTTCTTTCTTTCTTTCTTTCTTTCTTCCTTTCTTTCTTCCTTCCTTCCTTTCTTTCTTTCTTTCTTTCTTTCTTTCTTCCTTTCTTTCTTTCTTTCTTTCTTTCTTTCTTTCTTGGTGCAAGTAAATTTAATTCATGAAGTACCTACTGTGAAAGGTATAAGGTTATATTCAAAGATAAATAAGTCTTTTATTTTGTCCTTATCTAACTATAGGAGTTAGAAAAAAACATTTCTGGGATTTTCCCCCCCTGCTTATTTGAAAGATGATGGTGTTGGGATAAGATAACCAATTTTTAATGATTTGTCTGTTCTTTTTTTTTCTTTATTGATTAAGGTATTACATATGTGTCTTTATCCCCCCATTGCCTCCCACCCCCCCACTCATGCCCTCACCCCCCGGTGTCTGTGTCCATTGGTTAGGCTTATATGCATGCATACAAGTCCTTTGGTTGATCTCTCCCCCTTACCCCCACTCTCCCCTACCTTCCCTCTGAGGTTTGACAGTCTTTCAATTTTAATTTATGACATGGCATTCCCAAAGGAGTAATACTATTAAGAAATTTGATAGGAGCAGTCCTGTCAATTCCTCTCTGTTGCAGAAATCCACATGGTCTTGGAGTTGTTTTCTGAAAATATACAAACATATTCTCAACCAAAAGTTAATAAAGGAATCTCTTCTATAAATTTGACTTGGGATCCTTTTTAATTTTTTATACAGGTAGAGAAGCTGAGGTTTTAGAGAGATTATAATGGTAAAGACAGGAATCAAACCAAGGAGGTCTTATACCTCCACATGAGACAGAGACCTCTCAGTATTTTGAGAATCAATATGGTAAAGAGGAGAGAGACCACCTGACTCTCTCTTTTGCCCATGTTGGGAGCATTTCTAAGTCCTATAAACAATTAGATAGGAATAGCCTTGAAAAAATATTCTTTCAGTATATATTTTATCTCCCCAATGCAACCCCTTTCGAACTTTAATGTGCATATGAGTGAGTAAGGATGTTATTAAAATGTAGACTCGGACTCAGAAGATCTAGAATAGGGCCCAAGATTCTGCATTTCTAACAGCCTCCCAGGTAATCTGGATACTGCTGGCCCAGGGCCCACACTTTGGGTAGCAAGGCCATAAGATGCATAAGTATATGTTTTTAAACACATAAACTCACAGACTCACCTCTTGTTAAATAGATTTTATAACAAACATTTTATTCTAGAAGTTTGTAAGGCTGCTCCTATATACTAGTAATTGTTTGTAGGACTTAGAAATGCTCCCCAGATGGACAAAAGGGAGAGTCAGATGGTTTCTGAATGCTGTGTGGTGAGAATTTGAATCATTTTTATTTTTGTGACTTGGTATAACTGATATAATTAGCATGGGGGATTCTAAAGTATGCTTCTTACTTCACTGATAATATTATTTCCTAAGTTGATACTTAACCTGCTTAATGTTTTAGATTTTTACCTAAAATAATAAAAATGTTAACCATATGGGTAGTAAAAAGCGGTAATTTAATTTCCAGACTGTTCACACAAGTGAATTCTCTTTTATTGTAATTGGTTATGAAGAAAGCAAACAATAAAAAGTTGTTTATATCTGTTATTTTTAAAAATACTTAAGTTTGAATTTAAAAAGCAGGACTGGAGCACATAAATTAAAAATGCCATTTATTGCCTACATAACACAGGGGAGCACAAACTGCAAAATTACATCTCACCCCTTTGCTTTTTAAATTTAAAGGTTAGGTGAATATCAAAAGTAGTTTTAAATATAGTGTATTATTCAAAAAAGTGAACAGGTTTCAGACCAGCATACACATGATATCAAAGATGTACACACACACACACATACACACACACACACACACACACACACACGGCAAGGATATGTACTGAAATTATCAATAGATATGGACACAATCAATGGTAAGTAGTCTTCTACCATTGTTTTAAGGAAACCTGAAAATGGCCCAACTGTTCCTTGTGAGCATGAAATATCTAAAGACTCAAGTTCATCATGTTTTATTGAGAAAGTTGAGCTCCACCTCTTCTGCTTGCCTCAGGATGGAAGAGTCAGTGAAAAAGATAAAAATCAGGAAGGATACATAGAAGCAAGCAGTGCTTTTCTGAAAGAATTACAATTACTTCAAACCTTGAGTGTAAAAATTAAATCAAAATATCACTGCACCTCTCTCTCTTTCCATACCTCATTTGTTTCCAGAATTCTGAAAGTTGGGTTCTAAACCAAAATTGTCATGGGTGCCTACAGCCCACACTCATAATTCTGAACCTGCACTTTCATCAGCTGCCTGGATAAGAAGCTTGATGACTTTTTACTCCACAGTCTCCACTGTCCCTCAAGGTGTCATACCTGATTCAAATGGGACATTCAGAACCAGAACCTGAAGCTTCAGGCATCAGGTCCCTCCAGAAGGAAGCTCAGCAACCCTTTTTACAGATAATCAAAGCCATGTGACTCTTCTCCTCTGCCCGGCCACTTCCTGGTTTCTCACTGCAGTCTCCACGGAGAGCTCCACAGACAGTGGAGCAGAAGCTGTGGAGTCAGACACACCAGACAGACATTGCTCCAAATTCTGACCCTGGGGCTCACTGCTAATTTTATGCTTCTTTTTTTCTCCTAGATTCTAACACTTCAAACACTGCCTAGGTGCCTTGGCTGTTGAAGAACTTATGCTAACTTCTTCAGCACCTCCACTGAAGGACAGCTCTGCACAGGCTCTGCTCCAGGTTGAACAGAGCTTTTTCGGAGGACAGAATACTTAGAGCTCCATAAGGGAAGTAAGACTATGTGATGTTGCACCACATTAGCCTCCTACCCATCCTTCACCTCGGGCAGGTGCCTGTCAGGGGTCCTGTTCAGTAACGCCTGAATTCAGATGTAGGGGAACTCGGAAAACCATAGATTCCCCCCCTTCATGTGAGCTCTTCTGAGAGCAGAGGGGAGTATAACAACAAGAGCATTTATTCAGCGCCCGTTGCCTATGTTTTAAGGCACTATTCTAAGAAGTTTACACAAATAAACTTACCTATGTAATTATTTTGCAAGGCGGCCACGTGAAATATTGTCATAAAATAATACTTTTTTTGACATGAAATAATGTTATCTCCATTGTATAGATGAAGACTCTGAAGGACAAAGGACTTAGTACATGCAAAGCATTCAGAACTGTGCCGGGCACTTAGTAGGCTCAATAAATGTTAGCTATTTGTATCACATGATTAGTAAGTGACATGCTTGGTATCACATAATTTGTGTAACATGATTAGTAGGCTGGGGTTCAATAAAGGCATCCACATGCTTAACCACCTTCTCCTGCCCCATCTATAAACTGAGCTCCAAAAATAGTCTGAAGTATCTGTAGTTATTCCATATAAATCGGGGAACGAGACTTGCTAATACTGAGAGCTGATCCTGTTACTCCTTTGCTTAATAACCTTTGATGTCGCCCTACCACTTTCAGGAAGAGGCCAACTCCCATCAGCATGGCTTTTGAGGCCTCCCCCCATCTCATCCCAGTCACTGCTCCCCAAACACCCAGGCTCCTGCTTATTGTTCCTTCACTGAGGCAGTATTCACAGCTTGTTCACCTCTCTCTCTCTCTCTCTCTCTCTCTCTCTCTCTCTCTCTCTCTCTCTCTCTCGCTCTCTATTTCTCTCTCTCTTCCTCTCTCTCTTTCCAAGCTCTTCTGCTTGAAATGCTCTTTTCCAACTTCCCTATCCAATGTCACCCCATCAATAAAACGTTCTCTGAAACTACTCCTTCACCTCCAATGCCATCCTGATGAACAGTTCGCTCACCTCTATTCTCCCACAGAAAATTCCTCACACCTCCATTATAGCACTAACTACAGGGTATTAAACTCTCATGGTTTATATGTCACCTTGAGTGGGAGAACACATGTGAACATATTTTGGAAAGCATTCATAAAACAATTATTATTAAGTACCAGACACTGTGTCCTAGGAAGCTTCCCCTTCTCCATTGCATCACACCTGGAGCTCAGAAGAAAACCCTGAGACAGGGAGCCAAGTGCAGGCAGTTTACTTGTGAGGTGCAGAAAGCACTGGTGGAATGAGGAGGTGAGCCAGGGAAAGGAAGGGAGCAGTCAAGGTTGTGTTATTGAGCCAGCTAGCACCATGGGCAACTGGAGCTTAGTGGTGCCATGAACCGGGAGGAACTGTAATACACACTTCAAAGTTACCCACCCTAGAGGAAAGGTCCCATCAGGCCTTGGCTGAGGGTATTCAGGGATATTCTCCATTCCTTCCTTCTAGCCTGCTCCTTCGAATCTGGGCAGAGAGCATGGCTCTGGAAAAGCCCTCAGGCAAACCGGTGCAGACACTGGCAGCTGAAAGTGGCCTAGAGTGAGCTGAAATGGCAGGGGGAGGAATCTGGGTGAGACCCTGACAGCATCTGCTACAATGCCACTCTGAAATTCCCCAGGGCTGTGGAGGAGGAACATAAGTTAACATTTTGGGAGGTTTCCAATCATTCTCACTTGATAGTAAGAGCTTCTTTAACTCCTAGAGTACAACACAACTGCTTACCTTTGGAACTAAAGAATGTAGATGGTTGGGAGCCTGAAAGTAATATGAGACTGAACCAGTGGATAAAAAATCTAATATAAGTTAGTACTGGTATTATGTTTGCATTATAGATGAGGTTATAACTTCAAGGAATAGGTGAATATCCATGATCAACAAGAAACATTTTTAGAAGGTTTTAATCAATTGAGCACAGACTGCAAATGGAGAGCATGGCCTTTAGTCATGGATATAAGCCAAATAAATATAAGGGCATTTAAAGATCAAGTTAATAAGGAAGTCAGCGGATAGCGTCTGGGAAAGTACACCCCAAAGGAAAAAAGATATTAAGAACTTGAATAGCCATCTGACACAACTGTGTTTGTGGTCTAAAGATCTCTTTTAGGTTTTCATAAGGGAGTTTTATGGAGAACAAACCAATATAGGAGCAAAATATAAACGGCTGAAATCCAGGTAAAGGCTTGTGCGGAATAGTGCTATGTTATTTCTTAATTTCCCCCAGCAGTGTTTTTACAGCTATCTTAATAAGAAAAATGCAAGTTTTAAAAATAACTTCTTGCATAGAGCCGTCTGATTTACCCCATTCAGAGAAAGCCATGTATATGAGGACAGTATGGTGTAGGTAAGGAAGGGGGGTAAGAAAATGGCTTGATTGAAAAAAGGCAACACACATGCAAAGGTTGCCAAACTGAAAAATACATAAATAAGGATTCTTGCCCCCAAACAAGAAGAGAGAATGTATCTGTGTGATATTAACTTCTCTTTAATAAAGAATGTTGCAATATGAGAGGGTAGTCTACATACATTAATGGAAATGGGGATCAGGATAACTAAAGTTGGCAATGCCCATCTAACACTGTCCAGGGAGAAAATACCAACCCTAAGGAAATGCTACTTCAGGGCAGAAACCTGCTCTGAGTTAGAAATGACTGTTTTCTGAGACTTCAGCCATCTATTACCCTCCCTTTGCTCTGGCTTCGTGCTTAAAGAGCAACGAACTGACTTATGTCCACGATGGCTTTCAGATATTTTGAAAACCAGGAGGACCTTCCTGGAGGGCAGATGTAAACATGTCACCGTGAAAGAGCAGCCCCCATCATAAATGGATCATTTGGCCAGTGTTGTGAGTTTGAGTCAGATCACGCCGGTCAGGAGACTTTCGGCAGGCTGAGAAAGTGAAGGGCCTAGGTCACAAAGCTAAGATTAGGGAGTCGGGTGATTTCACCACGGGAAGACCGATCTATGGGGTCTTGCCTGGAAAACTAGCCAAGCCACCCCCACCCGGATGGCCTCTGTACCTCCAGACTGGACAACATTACCCACATTCATTGTAAAGTGGAAAAACAGGTACAAAAGAAAACTTTCTCAAAACACACAGAGAGCGCCAGTGCCGTACGAAGAGCCGACTTTCCAAGGCAAGCATAACCCTACGCCCACTCTGAAGATGTTACTCAACCCCCATAGCCTCGCTCCCCTCTCCCCCTCAGCATGTGTTAGTGCCTTCTTACAGCAATTACATCTGACAGCCCCACATAGTATCCTCTTCTGCAGAGCAGGAACTGGGTCCACTTTTTCCAAGAGCCTCCAACACTCTGCCTTGTGTAAAATAGGTGCTCAGTGGAAGTTTGTTAGAAAGAAGAGTATGACAAACATGCCTCTACATAAAACACTTTCTGAAAATAGACTAAAAAATATTTTAGACTTTTAATACTACAAACCAGAAAAAAGAACTACTTGGCATCCTTGCTGGGATCTGGACCTGCTACTCCTGTAGAAGGGATTAGTGCCCTATCCGTGAGACCATTAAGATGTTCCTTTCAAAAAGAAACGCAATGGCTAAAAGGATAGAGGCTTGTGTCGCGACAAGGGTCTTTTCACTAGCAACTATATCTTTGGGTGCCCATCAGTTCCAATACTGTGGACATCGTCCATGTCAGGAACTGGTGAAGGCTTCCCAAGGGCAAAGACAGGTCTTCACTTGCTGTTGCATGACAATGCCAATACAAGTCTTACTGCATAGTGGGTGCTCAATGGTAGACTATGTAAACTAATGCAATGTCATATAAGAAATGCCATGGCGAATAGACATCAAGCAAATGATAGTTTCATCATTTTCATTAGTGTAAAATATTATGACATATTATTTTCTATTTTTATGCCTAAGTTGCCGTGTTCTCTGATTTCCCGAATTTCTAATTGTTTTATTTGATTATTTTTATTTAAGGCTCTAATTGGAAGACATGGGAAAGATGTTTTGTGTGTGTGCTGTAAACAGTTTAACTTATTAAAATTTTAATGAGTTATTTCTAGATGACTACTTCTGCCTGTTCTGTTTTACTTAAATTGACTCAACTCAATCTCAACATTTCTCAATATTTGATCTTGATATTTTGTGCACCGTTTATATTCCAGAACAATGAACTCCCTGTCTTGATAGAGCTCGTTTGTTAGGTTGGAATATAGAGAAGCAAATAAAAATAACTACAAGAATAAGTTAGATGTTATAAAAATTGCAATGGTTAGTAGTATCCTAATATATAAAAACCCTGGGTCGTAACAACCAGTAAGGACAGGAGGCTGACCAACTGGAAGTCAGTGCTGGCCCTGCCCCCAAGCAAGCGGATAGGGGCAATCAGGCAGGCAGGCAGGCAGAGGGTTAGGGGTGATCAGGTGGGCAGGCCAGCGGTTAGGGGTGATCAGGTAGGCAGGCAAGTGGTTAGGGGAGATCAGGTAGGCAGACAGCCCCTCGCAGGGCTGGCCCCACCCCCCATCAAAGAAAGAGGGAGGCCCAGGCCAGCCAAGCCTGTCGCCTGCAGAGAGAGGCCACCGGTGGCAGGGGAGGGGGGGGGGGGGCAGCGCTGCACAGATGGCAAGCAGTGGCAGTGGCGGGGGTGCCTGCAGCCCAGGGAAGGAAAGCCCTGATAGGCCCTGATCTCAGGCCAGGCCTAGGGACCCTACCTGAGGGGTCCCGGATTATGAGAGGGTGCAGGCCGGGGTGAGGGACCCCCTCACCCCCGAGTGCACAAATTTTCATGCACTGGGCCTCTAGTATAAAGTATAAGGGAACAGAGGGAATGATTATTTCTGCTTCAGAGGGGGCAGCTCAGGTGGCCGCAAGTAAAAGAGGAATTCCAGGCAGAGGGAAAGGCAGGTCAGATGGAACAGAGGAAGGAAGTGCACAGTGAGAAATCTGTGGGGGAGAATGAATGGAGGTAAATCTGGAGAGATGGGCTCAGCAAGATTATAAAGGGGCTTTGTTTATTGTGCTAAGATGTATTCATAGGGTGATAATAAGCCATCAAGAGTTTCAAGTGGGTAGATGCCTTGGTAAGATCTGTGGTTTAGAAGATCTGTGTTTTAGAAAGATCACTCTAATGCAATGTGGGAGGCTGGATGGGAGAAGAGTAAGCCAGAAGACAGGAGCTATTGTGCACACTCAGGACTGATTCAGGGAGTGGGCGTGAAGAGGAGATGGATGTAAAAGGCATTTCAACAGAACCCAGCAGCCTTACGATTAAAAGCGATGATGGCGACATAATGGAAGAGAAACAGAACAGCATAGAGGAGTGTGTGCATATCTGCCCATCCTTATAGTCAAACTCAGTTTGTTACTTATTCCTTATTCCTCAAGCACAGCACCTAAGACACTGCAGATGATGAATTATTTTTTACTTGCCTGTGTTTTGTGATTGCTCATTATTTTAGATTGGTTCTGAATTTGTGATGAAGGTAATTGCTGGGTATAATTGAACCTGGCCCCCTCTATTAAAAAGGGAAGGAAAGACCCAGAGAAACTATGAGATAATAAATTCATGCTGTTTAAAGCCAGAAAAAGGAAGGAAGAAAAATGTACTAGGTAAATTAAAATTATAAATGGGACTGCAAAAAAGAGTTTATTCTGACGATAGCAGTTTTGGGCCTTTACAAAGCACCGAAGTCCACAGAAATACGGCACAGCTGACTGCCAGTCCGTCCACATAAGGAGCCACATCACTAAGCTACACCCTCTGCTCCCCACCCAAGCGTCTCTCCTGTGGTAGAGCCAGGGGGAATAATCCTAGAGATATTAGAAAAACTGTGGGGTTTGAAGGGGAGGAAAAGAAGAAGCAGCAACAAGCGGCAGCAGGGTGAGGAACTGCCAACAAGGCAGTCTGCAAAATCTCCAACTCTTTCTCCCTCACTACCTGGATCTTTGAAATTTGCCTCGTCATCTAGCCAGAAGTCCTAGGAATAGCAGTTGCTCTGGGCTCACACATATCCTGTTAAAAAATCCAAATAGTTCAGCGATTTTTTTAAAGGTTAGTCATTCTCAGATTACTATAAAAGGCAGGCATTTCCACTCAGACCCTTCAACGGGGCAGAAGTAGAACACAGTAGGACCAGAGAGGAGACACGTTAGGAAATAGGAGAAAGGCGTAGGAGGGGCCAGAACTCTGCAATTCATTGCTCAGATAGGAGAGAGAAAACACGTTTCTCTCTCTTCTCGTCCACATCTCTCTATTGTTCCCAGAATTAAAACTGGAATGATTCCTATTAGTACCAATTTGGGTGCATCACAAGTGATTTAAATATGCTGTCATATCCAGAATTATGAATTTCATCCTAAAATCCACTTCTTACAACCTACTGATTTGAGGAAAGGTGACCAAGTCGCACAGAATTGACTTAAGAACATGCTTTTCAATCTTGCTTGATTCATATTTGGAAATTTTCATTAATTTCTATCCCCTCACTAAAGGTCTCCAGAGTCTTTTGCCTAACTCCTGTCATTTTGGGTGCTTGAAAGCATGTTTAGTTAAATCAAGATGATATTTTCTCTACTAGACTGAATCATTTAGGTGAGGTTTTACTATCACTATTGATTGTAATTACAATAATAATAGATGCTCGAATCAAAGCACCTCAGCGTGGCATTTGAGTAAAACAAATATTTAGTATATCCATGAGCAACATCTGAATTAAATTTTATCTTTAAAACACTTAAAAATGAACTGTAATTGTATTATTTTAACTCAAGTAAGCATGTGAGAAGTTATTTAATTTGGTATTTCTAACTCTTTTAGGTAGATAGGTCAGAAATAATTACTGCTAAATTAAGAGCTCCTTGAATCATATACAGCACTTGGCAAATATAAACTACGAACACGTTGACATGTCACCATCACTGATGTATATAATTAACTTCTGCATTTGTTACATGACAGGCACCATGGAC
The DNA here is from genome assembly GCF_027574615.1 of Eptesicus fuscus. Classification (NCBI taxonomy): domain Eukaryota; kingdom Metazoa; phylum Chordata; class Mammalia; order Chiroptera; family Vespertilionidae; genus Eptesicus; species Eptesicus fuscus. The sequence goes on along the minus strand of NC_072474.1, from coordinate 84,074,930 downwards.
ATACTTTTCAAAGGATATGTCAAATGTGTAGCATATAATCTTCTGTGACATTAGTTATAATAGAGTGGAATGGAATACAGAGCAGATCTGATTTTGAGTCTCTCTGAGAAATGGCATTTTACTAATGGGAGCTTCCATGTAATTGTAAAATGGCATTGAGAATAGCATAATAAGAGAATAACATTGAGAATAATAATGTGGCAACATTCCAGCATATTGCATTCTTTTTCTAGAATGTACTGCAGGACCAACATCACTTCCTTAGAGTTAGCTAATTGGTTAACTCCTCCAGACCACTGGGTACCAATTAATGCTAATTGTGGCTGTAATGAAGAATGGGCTGAAACAAACCTCAAGGCATTTAATAGGATAAATGTAAAGTCATATTCCTAGGGACAAGGACTTTTAGAAAATGAATATTGGTCATCCTTCATTATTTGTGGAAGCCCACGAAATAGCACTGTGTGCTGAACCAGTTCAGAAATAAGACAATGACATAGCACCTTATGACTGAAAAAGATAATAAAGAAACTGGCTTACATCTGCAGGCAAGTGGGGCCTCCCAATGCAGGCTGCACCAATGCAGGCCTCCCTGGGGGCTCAAACCCCTTGCAAAACTTACTGCACAGGGAGGGCAGGTCGCTTGCTCCCAAAGGATGAGGAGAAAGGACATTGAGCTATAGATGTCCATCTTCTCCCTCCAAACACCCATCAGATTAAACCACTCCTTCTGCAGGAAGACTGAGAGGAGTAGAGAGCTCAAGACCTGTTCAGGAAGGAGGTTCCCACCACACGGAAGGAGACATGGGGGGCGGGCAGAGGGAGGCAGGGGGGTGGGGGGAGAATCCTGCCGTAAAGCAGGGAAGCCCAGAGAGACGATGCAACCTTCCCAGGATTATGTAGCTAAATTGGTGTCAGTGTCAGGGATGATCCCCGGAACTCTTATTTGTCCGTGTTAAAAAACAACCCAGGAAATAATGGAGCAAAACCACAATGAGAGAGACCTCCTAATCTATTAGCCTTTGTGGGACTGGGCCTCTAGTATAAAGTATATACTAGGTGTAGTTAAATAAAACTACAAAAAAAGTTGGGGTTAGGTTGTTTAGTAGACTGCAAACTTATTATGAAAAATTGGGTGATGCGTGTGATCAAGGACAGTGTCCAGATTACAGGAAATAATGTATTTGTTCTCCAAAACTTTGTGGAGGATTGCACTCAACTCGATGAGCCACATTTTTTTTTTTTTTTAAAAAGGAGATAGATGTATATGAAGTACAGAAAGGTCTGATCAGGATAAGAAGAAGCTGAAGCAGAACTGGAGTTTGAAAAGCCCTCTCTGAGAAGGAGGCTTACCTACTTCTGTAAAGCTCCCAAAGAAAGAGTGAGACCAGAGAAAGAAAGTCAAATGGAGGCAGTTTTAAGTCAATAAATAGAAGGAAGAACTTACACACACACACACACACACACACACACACACACACACACACACAGCCACACACACAGCCACACACACACCCCTAGCAGTGAATGAGATGTAAATTTGATCGTGTCGTCCCCTTTATCTTAGGATAAAGTCCAAGTTCCTGAGCAGGGTTTACAGGCCCTTTGTGGACTGGCCTTTTGTGGGTGTCCAGTCCCAGCTTGTACCCAGCTGGCTGCAGCCATACTGACCTTCTCTCAGTCCCTGATGTACACAGGGTTCTTCTCCCTCCTGGTCTTGAACGTGCAGTCCTTCTGCCTGGGTGGTCTTTCTTCTTTCCTGTACCAAACCCAGTCCTACTCATCTCGGTTTTCCCGTCTTCGTGGGATCTGTCCTGACCTCCTGGAAGAGGCCGTTTTGCCCTTGCACTTATCAGAGTCTTGCCTTCACTTTTCTTTTTGGACCCTTCAGGTAATGCTTGTCTCCTCTCCTGATCTGTAAACTCCATGAAGGCAGGGAATGTATTTTTATTCAAAATAGATCAGATCCTACACATAGTAAGGACTCAACATATATCTACTGAAGGAAGCAGGGGAGGGGGAGAAGGAAAGAAGGAGGAAGAAGGAGAGTCCCTGGGACTGGAAAGGTTCAAGCAGAAGATGTGAAGGACCATCTTTTGGGGAAAATGATTGAAAATTCAGGGTGTCCCCACAAAAAATGTATACACACTTTAACAGCTGATTCTATTACATTTTGAAAATGAAATGCATTTTAATAAATACTGCTTTTATAATTATTCAAAGTATGTATACATTTTTTGGGACACCCTATATTCCTGCACTGGTTGGAAAGGTTGAACCAGGTAATGCTATTCAGCAAATGTTTGCTGAGCATATACTATGTTTCAGAAGCTAGGTGCAGAGGACAAGTACTGAATCAGTCCCTGAACTGGTGTGTAAGGTACCTTTCAATTCTAAGAGGTAGTGATTAAATGCAGCAAATCCATTTAGAACCATAAGACAAAGCAACAAAAAATGAAAATGTATGGCATTCTTTTTTAAAAATTTATTTTTATTATTGAAAGTATTACAGATGTCCCCCTTTTTCCCCCATTGACCCCCCCCACCCCATACCCACCTCTCTCCCCCTGCAAGTCTTCACCTCACTATTGTCTGTATCCATGGGTTATACATATCTATCTATATATATAAGGCTAATATGCAAAGTGTCCCCTCAGGAGTTCAACTGTGAGACGGGGAGTTTGATTGCTCACTATGACGTGCACTGATCACCAGGGGGTGGCGCGGAACATGGTGGGTGACCAGCGGTGGCAGCGGGGCACTGAGGGAGTGAGGGAAGGAGGAGGCAGGGAGGCGGGGGGGGGGGGGGGCACCACGTGGGTGGCAAGGAACCTGATCGGCCCTGATCACAGGCCAGACCTAGGGACCCTACCTGTGCACGAATTTCGTGCACTGGGCCTCTAGTATGCATATAATTTCTTTGGTTAATCTCTTCCCACTATTGGACCAAGTTTGATCTTAAACTGCAGTCATATCTAATTTCACTAAATACATATTATTGATGTTGAATATTAGAATTACTTATTTTTGGTGAGCCATCTACATATATAAAAAACCAGTGATAGGAACACTGGAATGACCAGAATGACCAGTTGTTATGACGCCCACTGAGACCAGCGAACTGGCCTGATCTGGGGGTGGAGCTGGCCAACTAACCTCCCTTAGTCCCTCCCCCCAGCCAGCCCTTCCCCTGATTATGCCACCCATCCAAATAGGGGGTGGGGCCAGCTGACTAACCTCCTGCAGCCCCTCCCCCCACCCAGCCCCACCCCAGATTCGCCCCCCCACTCTAATCAGGGGCAGGGCCGGCTGGCCAACCACCCATGGCCCCTCCCCCAGGCTGCTGGCCCCAATCGGCCTCCTCACTCCATTTGGGGGTGGGGCTGGCCAGCCCACCACCCACAGCCCCTCCCCATGGCCTGCTCCACCCCCGATCAGCCCTCACCACCCCAATCGGCCCACAGCCCCTCCCTCCAGAGAGGATAATTAATGGAGGAAGGTTTTGGAGGAAGTGGGAAGGGTGGAGCAAGTACCTGCTCATCTGAAAGTCATTTGAAGGCTGAGGTCCAGAGGTCCACTACAAAAGCTCAGAGTCCTCTAACTTAGAAACTATTCAACGTTACAACTTCTCTATTGTTTAGACTTGTTTCTTCATATCAAAGCAATATAGGAAAATTATAAAAATTCAAGGAAAGTTTGCTGTTTAGCTCTCAAAATAGAGCCATTCCTAATACACATTTAAACTCTACTGGCTTCATTGCATTGAAAATGTTTGGGTTCCCATTACTTAAGGCCTAAGATGATTAGAAGATTTAAGAATCACATTTATAAATGTAGTTTTATAAGTGTCTATATTATAGAATAAGTGTCTATATTATACATATTATAATATATTATAAATAAGCATCTATATTATAAATAAATGTCTATATTATAAATAATTTACTATTCAGTTATAGCCAGTGGGTTAATACCTAGACACAATTTGTGTCAAGGCTCATTAGTAAAAAAAAAAAAAAAAGTGGAAAGTGGCTGACAAATTAATGGTAAAGGTAAAGGAAGATGACTTCTGTGACTGTCAGAATATTAAGATTCATTGTCTCATTCCACTATTTTTAGAACCAATTAAATAACCGAACTCTGAGGAAATGTGACATTTCCTAGCCATTTGAGAGTGGTTAATTTGCGGTGTATCTTTGTTCTTTTTTTAAACTCTGTATTATGGAAAACTTCAAACATATACAAAAAAGAGGAGAGTATAATGAAACTTCATGTACCCATCACTCAGCTTCAACAATCTTGTTTCTTCTACACCACTATGTATTTCCCCTGCAAATTATTTTGAAGTGAAGCTCAGATATCATTTTGTTTCATCTGTGTCTATGTATTACAATTTTTACTATTATTTCCAGTGCATTCCTCCTGGGATTAAATTATTTATCAGTCATCAAAGAACAACATAATAAGAACAACAGCAAGTTGTTCAATAAATATTTGTTGAAAAAAATATCTGTTGAATGAACAAAAGCCTAAAATTTATTGAGCACTTACTATGTGCCAGGTTCTGTACTAAATGCTTTGTGTGCACAATTCACTTAATCCTTATAACAACCCCAAACCATAAATATTACTATCTTCACATTTCAGGTGAGTAAAACAATGTGAAGAGATTAAGGGACTACCCCAAAGATAAAACACAAATTAAATTAAATTAAATTAAATTAAATTAAATCAAATCATGTAGAATAAAAGCAAATGACACTGGATATTTTAATAAGGCTTAGAATTTAGGCCTTTGAGAATGAAAGTAAATGTGGCAATACATTAAAAAGTGGTGACTCTGGGTAAAGACCTATGGGAGCTCTTTATACTATTATTGCAACTTTGTGTTTTAAATTATCTCTATATATAAAAGGCTAATATGCAGTGTCCCCTTGGGAGTTCAACCGGGAGTTCCATCGCTCGCTGTGACATGTGCTGACCACCAGGGGGAGGCACGGAGCGAAGGAAGTCCCTGGCCAGTAGCCGGAAGGCCTCTATTGGCCCTGATCACCAGCCAGGACTAGGGACCCTACCCATGCACAAATTTCGTGCACCGGGCCTCCAGTTTCCAAATAAAAATAAATTTGAAATAGGGCCTTTTCCCCCCCCCCTCAACTAACAAAGTTCAAGGAAGACTCTGAGTGACATTTTTCATAATGGGCAAGGATTTCTCTTATTTCAGTCCCTCTGAAATGAGAACCTGAGTCAGGTTTATGTTTAGGTCAGTTCTGGGGGAGACTGGGGCAAAGGAAAATGATCTCAGGAAGCAGAAGTGAGGAAACGGGAAGAATGACAGGAAAGAAGAAAAAGACAACACAGGAATGCATTATCAATTTGGTCTCTCACTCTAGGCACCTGGGACTAATCCTGCTGACCACCTGTGGTAGGCAGCCTCCCAGACGGCCCCAATGATCCCTGCCTCCTGTGGTCACACCTGTGTGTGGTGTCCTTCCACACTCCACCAGGGTTGGTCTATGTGACTAAAGCAGCAGAAGCAATGGTATGTCACTTTCAAGATTATTAGGTCATAAGGAAGACTACGACTTCCATTTGGGCCCTGGCCCTCTTTGAGACCACTCGCTCTGGGGGAAGCCATACAGTGAGGAGCCTTAGAAAGGGGTCCACCTGATGAAGTGAAGCCTCCTGACAACAGCCACATGAGGGAGTTGGAAGTGGGTGGTCAGGTGCAGTCATGCCTCAGGTGACTGCGGCCTTGGCTAACACACTGATCGCAGGCTTGGAAGAGATTCTAGGCCAGAACCACCCAGCTAAACTACTCCCTGATTCCTGATTTACAGAGATTGTGAAACAAGAAATGTGTCATTGTGAGCCAGCAAATTTGAAGTAATTTGTTACAAAGCAACAGATAAGGAATACGGGACCCTCTGAGGAACTGTGTTGAATATAACTCAGAAACCTTCCACCAAAAATTGGGAGGCTGAGGCATTTACCCACAAAATCCAAGAATCTGGAAGTAGAATACTACCAACATGCCGGAGCTCGCATAGCTGCAAGCGGATGAGGGCTGCGGGTATGTGAGGTGGGGCATCAGCAAGCTTCTGCTAACGTATCTCAGGATAGCACCATTTTAACTTCGCCAAGACGAGACACCTGCTTCATATAATATGAAGCTCTCCTTAAGAGCATCCCCCTCTTTATTTATTGTGTTATTCTTTCAAAATCTGCAAATTTCATCTCACAGAAACATTACTTAGGCAGAACTAGAATTTTAAAGGCTATTTTTGTAATTAAAAAACACCCAAAGAAGAAAAGTTTAAACACACCAAAAAAACGGCATCATTCACAGATCACCATTGATAACATGTTGGGTCACTTAAAAATGAAATAAAATTAAATCATTGTGACTATAGAATAAAAGCAAAGCACAAATAACACTTGACGTTTTAATAAGGTTCAGAATTTAGGCCTTGGAGAATGAAAGTAAATTTTCAGCATAGTCCTATTGTGAAATGATACCACTTTACTAACTAAATCTTAAACACACTTTTCAGGGACAAACAGCAGTATATCTTATCAAGTTTCTATTATGTTTTCCAGTATGAGGAAGTTACCAGTTGGAGCTGTGAGCAAGTTAGGGTGCGGCATCATTTATTTAAGCAATAAAGAAATTCCGAGGCCCTGACCGCTGCAGAGGCACTTCTAAGCGCATATTAAAATTACCTTCCAGTTGTGTTTTTCCATCTCTTTTACGATTTTTCATTATGAAAACAAAAATGAGCTGAGCCAAGGGGTCAGCTTCCTGTCTTCAGCTGCTGAGCCAAGAGTCTGGCCTTGTACTCATTCCACGCTTGTCGCTCCACCAGGTACTCCCTAATGTCCTCCTCTGTGGGGTATGCGCACACCAGCCCTACAGCAGTTCTCCTGAATTCAGGGCTGGCTTCTGCTAGAAACAAGCTTTTGGGAATAAAAATGCACTCCACTCCTTCACTAACCTAGAAGAGAGAATAAACGTATTTACTTGTTTTAAGTTGTTTAATTCACGAGGGAAATGTAGTTGAGGGTCAAACATGAATTTGAAAGAGTTAACGTGCCACTCAACCCCACCAAAGGACCTAATCAATCACCAGGGATGTGCTGTGCACTTGAAGAGCTGCTGACTGTCTACCCCAGGGGTCCTCAAACTTTTTAAACAGGGGGCCAGTTCACTGTCCCTCAGACCGTTGGAGGGCCGGACTATAGTTTAAAAATAACTATGAACAAATTCCTATGCACACTGCACATATCTTATTTTGAAGTAAAAAAACAAAACAGCAAAAACACCGCATGGGGCCCTCAGGCCGTAGTTTGAGGACGCCTGGTCCACCCAACCTGGGGACCAGGATGGCAACTGGGAAAGCCATTTGGGTCCATGTAATCCTGACATCCCTCCTTACCAAAACCCTAGGGGACTCTGCATAAGGACTATAAAGAGTTAGTTAAGAAAATATGAACCCTAATGGGATAAGCTATGCATAGTTTATGTATAAGATAGGTAGTTATATAACAATTTTCAGGTAGCATGGAATGTGAGTCTGATGTCAACCGTTAATCTCCCTCAGTAACACACTGTTCTGTGCCTCTCTTCTGGTCCTAGTCCAGATCTTCCTCTCCTTCTACTGGGTCAGGTGCTCTGCCTCTGACCTCTACTGTACACTTCTATGTTTTACATGGGTCCCTCTGTGCCAGGGACAGAGTTGTGAACAAGAGACTGATCCCTTTCTCACACGAGACTTCATTCTCTCTTCAATTGTTCAAAATTTCTGTCTCTCCCAAGGTTCAGCAGGGTTATTTCTTTTGGTTTTGCAGTTTGGGTTCTTTTTAAAATTGCTATTGCCCCACGCCAATGTAGCAGACATTTGGGCCTTTTAAATACTTCCAGGGTGGGAGTGAATTAGAAGCCTCCAGGATTTTAAACAGGAAAACAGGATATTCCAAGTTGGATATGCCTGAAGGGCAGTCTCTTATTATGTTAGTGACTTTGTTTCCAAAGTTGTCCCACTGCTCCAATACAAATGTCTCCATTGCAACTGCCTGCTCGGGAAGGCAGAGGCTGGCCTCAAGCACACAGCTCCGCAGGCTAATTCTGTGTGGCGTCTACAGGCCAGGCTCTGGTTATGTGAGTTTCAACACCTCCTTGAGTAAATACTGTTACTTTATATTATTTCAAAACTTTTGTGAATCTCAAAAAGTGAGAGAAAAGCCCAAGTCTTTTAAAGATTTCTGTTCACATGGCATAAATCCGGACGTGGAGAACGGCAGATGAAAAAAAAAAATGTATTTGCTCTTGAAAACAAGAACAACCAATGAGACCAAATAAAATTACAATACAAATTTTAAAAATTTAATTCTATTTAAATTGTTTCAATAGTTCCTAACCTGAAGTTTTTTAATTCTCATGAGGACATGGTCCTCTTTGGATTTCCACCTTGTGGAACGCTGCTGGAAACTGTTTTGTCTGTGAGCTCCCCACCGAATGGACAAAGCATATGACTTTGCTAAGAATGATTCAGGGACCACTCTGGAAAAAGGCTGTGCTCTTACCAGGTACACATGAAGGTCACAGGAATTGTCCAATGCTTCTGCCAACCCCTAAAATTGTAAGAGAGCCCCAGTCACTACAAATGGTAAGTACCTCTTTATCAGTTAAATTAAGCAAGAGACAAGAAGCGCCAAGCCAGAAACATGGGTGTGTGTTTTTATTAATTCTCCTGTAGCAGTGGGCCTACACATGGTTCTCAGGAGTCAAATAAAATGGGATTCTAAATTGTGTTTACAGGATTCAAAAATAAATATGAAGCTAGAATCATATATTCAGAAGGAATGAGCCACACCGCCAATTAAAACTTAAACATATCAAAGGCACATAATCTATTTTTGTTAAGCTTTAAGAAATGTTCCCAATGGCAAAAATGAATGATTAGTACTTTGAGGGGTAGTGGGACTTGAGCTGGGATAGGAAGGACAGAATAGCTTTTGTTCAAGAGAGCAAATTAATAGTTGCCTAGGCTATGAAGGATCGTGTAAATGTTCATTGAAAATTATTGTTTTAATTACATATTTGCAAAACAAAAAAAATTAAATACAACATATGTTAGACTTCTAATAGCAAGTTCTGAGAAGACTGCAATGTAATCTTAAGCCTCATTCCACCAGAGCTCGCCAAGAATGGAGTCAGTGTAAAAAGCCAGATAATGAGAGGCCAAATGAGCTTTGCTTCTGATTCTCCACCTGAGCCCATCCATAAAGACATTGCACAGTGACAACTTGCAAAGGCCATAATCAGTCATCTTCCTTCGCTGGTGACCACCGAAGTGCTACAAATGAAGGCATTTCTTCTTTTGAGGTATATAGTAAGTGATAATCCGTAAAAGTTACTGAAAAGTACTGCAGGCCCTGGCAGGGTAGCTCAGTTGGTTAGAGCACCATCCTGCTATGCCAAGGTTGTGGGTTTGACCTCCCATCAGGGCACCTACAATAAGCAACCAATGAATGCATAAATAAGTGGGACAACTGCCCTGGCCGGAGTAGTTCAGTTGGTTGGTTGTCATCCCATGCATTGAAAGGTTGCTGGTTCAATTCCCAGTCAGGGCACATGCCCCCGTTGCGGGCTTGATCCCAGCCAATCGATGTTTCACTTTCACTCTTTCCTTCTCCCTTCCTCTCTTTCTAAAAATCAATTAAAAAATATTAAGTGGAAAAGCAAATTGATGTTTCTCTCTCTCTCTCTCTCTCTCTCTCTCTCTCTCTCTCTCTCTCTCTCTCTCTCTCCCTCCCTTTCTTCCTCTGTCTAAAACAATTTTAAAAAACGTGTTATAGCCCTAGCAGTTTTGACTCAGTGGATAGAGCCTCGGCCTGTGGACCAAAAGGTCCCGGGTTCAATTTCCATCAAGGATATGTACCTCGGTTGCAGGCTCCTCCCTGGCCTGGGCCCTGGTAGGGGCTCCAGCAGGAGGCAACCAATCGATGTGTTTCTCTCACATCAATATTTCTCTCTGTCTTTCCCTCTCTCCTCCACTCTCTCTCTAAAAAAATAAAAATCAATGGAAAAATATCCTGGGGTGAGGATTAAAACAAGCGAACAACAACAACAAAAAACGTATTATATACATGTCTGATGGAAATGATTAACAATCAGGAAACATTTATTTAAAATGTGTGTGAGACAGTGAGAAAGATAAATAAGATGTGATCTTTGCCTTCAAGAAACCTTAGTCTTCTTTGGAACAGAAGACATGCTTTTTGAATTTATCTAATTGCATTCTGAAAAAAAAACACACAAAAAACACACAAAAATCTATTTTTTTAATGAACTGATTTTATGTTAGGAGGGAACTGACATGTTTTGTATAACTAATATGCACCAGGCACTGGGCATATATTCTCCTACTTAATCCTCACAACAAGGCTATGAAGTGGATATAATTATTTTCATTTTGTAGGTAAGGAAACTGAGGTGACTTGGTTAGGGTCACATAACTAGGGCATGCCAGTCCCAAAAAGCCAATGCAAAGCCAATGTCTCTGGGTCAAATGTCCATGCTATTTTCATTACTACGGGGATGCCCATGGGAAACATGGGATGAAAAAAATCATTGTGAAATACACTTTAAAGGAAAAATTTGCAAATGTTTTTAACTTCTTGGCTATTTATATTAAGACTTTATTAACAAAATGATATGGAGCCTTGATTTAATTTTAATGAAACCTTTCACAAATGAAATAAGGCAGGAACATCAGGAAACAGAAACCTAATTAAATGTGTTGAAGGAATCAGATTAGGTTTATCCACCTATTTAAAAACAATCACTTAAATACTAGTAAATGTATTATTGTCCTCTTATACAGTGTTTTTAATATTATAATTTTAAATTTAAAAGGTAATACCATGTAGAGGAAAAAAGCATTAGGTTAGAAGATCTGAATTTGATTTTTTAGCCCTCAAATTACTGTGGTATAATCTTGGGCAGTTTATTTGATCAGTTTTAATCTTGTAGGACCATTAATATCTCTCTTATGCCATTCAACCAACAACTCACCCACCCATCCATTCATCCATCTACCCATTCAACCATCCATTTATTAAATTATCTATTCAATATATGTTTATTAAGCACCTACTAAGCGCCAGTCACTGGAGACATGTTAGAGTTAAACTAGACTCAGAGTCTGCCCTCAAGGAGCCCACGGTCTAGAAAGAGAGACAGACCTGAATGTAAAGCAATATAGGAAAATGTGGTGGGAGCTGTAAAGAAAACCTGCCCTCGCTGCAGTGGGCAGAAAGGAAAGATCACCTCCACTTGGTGAGAGGTAGAAGGGAAGGGCACCTCACAGTGACCATGGGAGAGAGAGAGGGCAGGCATCATGGAAAAGGTGACACTTGAGCTAAGTCTTGGTAAAACATGAGCAATTTTTCCCGATGCACCTGGGATGTGATGTTGGGAAGGGTGTGCCAGCCAGAGGCAACCACATGAATAAATACCCAAAGGTCCAATATGGTGTGGTCGTCAGCAAATTACATGCAATCTGAGTTGGCTGAGATGTAGGGTAGGAGGAGGATGCAATAAGATAAGGACAGAGCAGATGGTTTGCCATTATGAGGAGTTTTTATTTTATTCTACGCACATTAGAAAATTATTAAAACCCCTTAAATTAGAGTAAATGAGTCAGATTTACATTTGAGGAAGGCTATAGCTGTAGAGAATCAGTATGAGAATATAATAAGGAAACATGAAGATCTGTCATAAACCGTAAAAGACTATATAAATCACTATATAGGTGTCTGCTTTTAGTTTTAATACAGCTTGAAATCTGGTATTGAGATCCCTCCTACTTTATTCTTCTTTCTCAGGATTGCTGTGGCTATTCGGGGTCTTTTTTTATTCCAGATGAATTTTTGGAGAGTTCTTTCAAGGTCTGTGAAATATGCCATTGGTATTTTAATGGGGAGTGCATTGAATCTATAGATTGCTTTGGGTAGTATGGACATTTTAATGATGTTGATTCTACCAATCCATGAACATGGTATGTTCTTCCATCTGTTTACGTCTTCCTCTATCTCTTTTTTCAGTGTCCTGTAGTTTTCTGCATATAGGTCTTTTACCTCCTTAGTTAAGTTTATTCCTAGGTATCTTAATTTTTTTGGTGCGATGGTAAATGGGATTGCCTTTTTAGTCTCTCTGTCTGTAAGTTCACTATTGGTGTATAGAAAGGCCATACATTTCTTGGCGTTAATTTTGTATCCTGCTACATTGCCGAATTCATTTATTAAGTCTATTAGTTTTTTGACGGAGTCTTTCGGATTTTTTATGTACAATATCATGTCGTCTGCAAATAAAGACAGCTTTACTTGTTCTTTTCCAATTTGGATGCCTTTTATTTCTTCTTCTTGTCTAATTGCAATGGCTAATACTTCCAGTACTATGTGCTTTTAGTTTTAGTTCAATGTAAATCATGATTGGCTATATTACAGACCATGTGTGATCAAGAAAACATGAATTCTGTGTAATTCTATGTATGTATTTAAATAAACCTCGAAATTTAAAATGTAAATGAATTGTAATAAACTAAAAAAAAAAACTTACAAAAACGTCACCTTGTTCCAGCATTCTTATCTCAACAAAACATGTTGCTGGTGAACATCCCTAAAAAGAATAAATCAAAATATTGGTGATCTTTGAAAATAACAAGTGTGGGTAAGGTTGTAGAGAAACTGGAACCCTTGTGCAATATTGGTGGGAATGTAAAATGGTACAGCCAGTATGGAAAACAGAATTGTGGTTCCTCAAAATTTTAAAAATAGAATTACCATATGATCCAACAATCCTACTTCTGGGTACACATTCAAAAAAAATGTGAATGCAGGGTGTCATGGCCATGTTCATAGCAGCTTTATTCACAATAGTAAAAATATAGAAGCAATCAAAGTATTCATAGATGCATCAATGGATAAATAAAGTGTGGTATATATACATATAATGGAATAGTATTCACTTCCTTAAAGAAAAGGAAATTCTGACACATGCTACTACACGGAAAAACCTTGAGGACAATATGCTAAATGAAATAAGCCAGTCACAAAAAGAAAAGTACTCTATGAATCTACTTATATGAAGTATCTAGAGTAGTCAAATTCATAGATACAGAAAGCAGAATGGTGGTTGCCAGTGCCTGGGGCGGGAGAAATGGAGAATTGTTGTTTAATGGGGACAAAGTTTTAGTTTGGGAAGATGAAAAGGTTCTGGAGATTGGTTGCTCAATAAAGTGAATATATTTAACACTACTGAATTGTACACTTAAAATGATTATGTGTATTTACTACAATAAAAATATATTGATAATTTAATAGATTAAAATGTATTAAAGGGATATATGAACAATGACCATCAAATAAAAGATTTTTAAAGTATTTATAGTGTGAGCCGAAGCCGGTTTGGCTCAGTGGATAGAGCGTCGGCCTGCGGACTCAAGGGTCCCAGGTTTGATTCCGGTCAAGGGCCTGTACCTTGGTTGCGGGCGCATCCCCAGTAGGGGGTGTGCAGGAGGCAGCTGATCGATGTTTCTCTCCCATCGATGTTTCTAGCTCTCTATCCCTCTCTCTTCCTCTCTGTGAGAAAATCAATAAAATATATTAAAAAATATATATATATATTTATAGTGTGAGGGGTTTCTTTTTTTTCTTTTCTTGTTTTTTGGCGGGGGAGACAGTAGTTTGTAATCAGAGAAATTATTATATACTGTGTCTCGATTTGACACTAAATTAAATTATTAAGCTAGTATGTACTTTTGGAACATTAAAAAGGGAATCAAATGACTTTATTCCTTTTAATTAAATAGCAACTTAATATAAGCAGAAATACCACAAATCACTTGACTTTGCACAATAATTCAAAAATGAATTCAAGAACAGAAATTAAGGAGGAGATATTCAAATGCAGTTACTGTAAGGATTCTCTACTGTGAGGCAACTGATTTGGTGAAGCACATTTTGTTTTCAGCATAATGATGTCAGAATCGCCCCACTAAGTTGTGTTGACCTACCCCGACTTTACGCTTCCAGCAGGATAATTAGAGAGGAATTATTCCCAACTCATTAGCATGGTGGTTTTCAAACCTGAGTTCTGAGAATCATCTGGAGAATCTATGAAACTTGCAGATCCCTGGGCACCATCTCTTTCCACCAAATTCTAATTCAGTATGTCTGGAGTGAGGTCAAGGAATTTGCATTTTAGCCTCACACATGGAGGGGGTGGGATTCTGATGCTCGAGGTTCACAGGTAAACTACATTGCAAATGATTACGTAGAAACAACCTGTCTCACATGTAGCTTGTATGTCCAGAGGCAATTCCAATTGGAAGATTCTTTTTAATGTCAAAAGGTAAATGCATATCAAGGGATGTTTAGCGCTTGAACAAGATTTCCAATAAATTGACCAGGATGAGCAAGTCAAACTTGAAGTCCAAGATGGCCGTGACTGTGACATGAACTTGCAGAAATTCCCAGCAGGCAGGACTGTTGCCTGTCACCCCTTCTGCTGGGAATTTCTCTGATCTCACAACAGATCACTTTAGGAAATTTAAATTAGTTTGAAGATGCCTGCTTGTGTCTTCTGAAACATAAACAAAGGAGATAGAAGGAACAAAGCAGACCTGTCAGTAATCCTGGAAACCTGCATGCAATGGTTTGTCAATGCTTGGCAATATAAAAGGGTGAGCATTTTTTTTCCTGCCTGTGCCATCTCTTAATGGATTGCTCCTGATGCACATCACCTTCTGGTTTAATGTTAATTTAGTAACAAAACTGTTCTCTTTACTACCTCTGTGGAGTTCTCTGGGTTGGAGAAGATTTTGTTTTTAAGTATATTTTGCTACACCTCTGAGGAGCAATCACAGAAGGAACCTCCAAGCAATTAGCTCCTGGCTGAAAGGTGAGAGAACAACGAAGTAAACTCTCTGAATTATACCGCTGCCTCCAAGCCATGCACACTCAGTGGCAGAAGTTAAAGATCTAATTGGCTAAGGAGGCTTACGCACAACCTTGACCAACTTTGTTGTTCTTTTCCAAGATGGTTTTCCTTATTCTGAGTTCTCTGATTTCTAAAGGAGATTTGGAACTCAACCTAAGCAAAATACCTCTTACAGAATGGTTTTTAACCTACCTCACCGAGCATCAGCAAACTCCACAATCTGTATGGCAAATTTCAAAATACATTTAAAAATCACTTGCTCTGCTTGTGAATGAGAAAGCCTTTACTCTCCCAGGAAGCTCTCTTTTTTCCATTCATTAAAATTCAATTTGCTCTCTATCTGACCACTCTAGGACATGTCACTGTCCTTCCCTAAATGGCTACCTATCTACCACATACCGAATGAAGCGTGGAACCAAACTGAAACGCGTGGTTTTTCTCTGAGCAGGATGCAAAGGTGATTTGCAGGGAGCGGCTATAGGGTTAAGCCTCTGGACTGACCTGTTGGCAAAGCCACAAACAAGTCCCAGCTTAGAGGGCAGAGCCCTCTTAGCATAATTAAGCTTGACCTTATGACACCCCCTAGATCCTATCTGGGTAGCTAATGGGCTGTGGGAGGTGCAGCAAGTGCTGCCAAAACAAGTGAAACTCACAAGAACATTGTAACTATGGTGACCACCACCTTATTTACCTCTAACTATAAAATAAAGGCTCAGCTTGCCATCTGGTTCCCTCTCTGTGGCCTCAGCCAGGCACAGGAGATCCACCAAGACCCAGCTTTATTCTCTTGTCTGTCTTCAATCCTTCACCACCCCCCCTCAGGCTCGCTGAACCCTTGGCTGTGCTGGCACGGCACAGTGATTTCTTTCCCGGGTTCTGGTCCAGGTGGATTCGGAGAATGAAGCCATGGACAAAAGGTGGTATATGAAAAGCTGGAAACTAATTGGAAACAAGTACAGACTCCCACATAGGGAGGGGGTCCCAGAGGGGGTAGCCCACTAAACTCCCTTTTCCTAAGGTTTATAAAGGCTGCAGTTCTTTGTCCTGATATTCCCTTCTGATTGGTCACTATAGCAGCTTCAAAGCTCAAAGCCATGTGAGCACCCCGCTCTCCCCCCCCCCACCCCCTTCAGTGGTGGAATTCTCTATCCCCTGTGAAAATCTGTTTTCCTCTTTTTCCCTTTTGTTTCATTACTCCCTGTGGCTTTCCCCTTATCTTCTGTGAATGGGTGTCTTCCTCTCCCCTTATCCTGTGGCGCCTTTTGCCAGCTCCCAGTCCCCAACCACCTATGCCTCCCAGCCCATAGACCTCCTAATTCCTAAAATTCCCTAAACCTGCCTATTTTACCCCTAAAAACTCCTTTCACTAAGACAACAGAGCACTTATTTAGTATGGTTTTACTCTCAAATTGTGGTATCAAAGCTGTAAACTCCTGAGAATAGAGAAAGATAGAGAAAACGTTATATATATATTTTTAAATTCCTGCCTGTTATACCTTGAAACTTAAATTTGCATTTGTTGGATTGAATGCTACCCCTTACAGATTTTTTTTCAAACAATGAGTTACATTAATATCTTAAATAAATAAAAAAGATGTATTTCCTTAACAATCTAGCATAACTTTGGGTACAATGATACACAACTGACATACTTGTTAAATTTAATTAGAAGATAAGGGGATACAGCTAACATATTTAACATTTTTTATGGCATGAAATGATCTTAGTGCATAATTTTATTTAATTAAATGGAATAAAGTGTAAGTCACATGTAAACATTATTATACATTTAGGATGCACAAATAAGATGTATTGTTTTTATCAACTTAAAAATGCTGGTTAAACTAATTTAGCTACTCAAGAACTCATTCCTCAGAATCCCAAATTTCTGCCTTGACTCACCCCATCACCATGAAAATATCAAACTTAAAATATTTAGGACACTTTATAACATTGCTAACCATATTCTCCAATAATTTATAGCAATATTCATGTTTTTGAAAATATGCCTAAAAATTATAATTGTTCTAAAAATCTTTTCCCTTTATGCATTTGAATTATACCACGGAGTAAGTAAGAACCTGCAGAGGCAGACTTACCGGGAAATAGTGAATCTTAAGGTCTAAAGCCCCCTCTTGCACAGGCCCCTTCCAAGGTCTAGGAGAGGCTCTAGCAACATATTCATGTGTTACTTATATTTTTGTTAATTTTTCAAAAGTTATATATTTTAGTTGCAATCGTTTAAGACAGCTTTTTCTTTCCGCTACTACTTTCTCTCCATTTATATTGTCCATCTGGTTTGGTGGCACTGGAGTGGCCAGAAGTACTTTGAAGGTCCAGGTAAGGGGAAGTTGAGTTGGAGACACATTTAGCTTGGATTTAGCGGGATATACTGATGTCGTTATTGGTCACTTCTCTGTTTAATTAAGTTACCAGTGGCCTCCCATGAATAGTTCAAGTGCCCACTCTGTGACTCATCTGGCTCATAGTATGATGAGGAGGGATACTGGCTACATTATGTTATGAACATGGAGAGAGATAGAGCCAGAAGCTGCTCTATGGAGAATTCTTCCAATTAACAGGCACATAAAATTGTAAGTTGAAGATTTGACCTCATTGAGTCCTAATCAAAATGAAATTTCCATTTTGTCAAAAATAAGTTCCATATGGCAATGTTACACCTATTAACATGTCACATGTACTTCTTTGTTGTTGTTAATCTGCATCCGAAGATATTTTTTCATTGATTTCCAGAGAGAATGAAAGGGAGGGGGAGGGACAGAGAGAGAGAGAAACATCGATGTGAGAGAGATACATTGATTGGTTGCCTCCCACACACACACACCAACCAGGGCCGGGGATTGAGCCTGCAACCGAAGTCTGTGCCCTTGACCAGAATTGAACCCAGGACCCTTCAGTCCGCTGGCCAGCGTTCTATCCACAGAGACAAACTCACATGTACTTTTTGTGAAATTCTTACAAAACAAAAATGTTCACAATTTCTATGAATGTAAGTAAAAATTGACAGCAACACACAGTGAGTGCTTCTGAGACCAAACTTGCATATCTATGTATCTCAACACATCATGGCATATCTGACACATTTTAAAGATTTTTTTATTGATTGACTTGAGATATGGGGTAGGGAGAGAGAAACATCAGTTTCTTGTTCTACTTAGTTATGCATTTGTTGGTTGGCTTCTAGTATGTACCCTAACCTAGGATCGGAACCTTGGTGTATTGAGATGATGCTCTAATCAACTAAGCTACTCAGCCAGGCTGACACATCTTGAAACATTGTGTTTCCAAATGAAATGGCTACAAATTCTTTTTCTTAAAAAGTGATCTCTAAGTTATATAAGCTTAAGTTCCCACAAAACCCAGATTTGTCCCTAAAAAGCAATTCTGCTTAGATTATCCTCATGCAGGGAATTATAAAAGACTAGAGGCCCTGTGCACAAATTCGTGCACAGGTAGGGTCCAGCCAGCTCACCCCGATCAGGGCGATCAGGCTGGGCCAGCCGGGGGGAGGGGCCGCGGGCAGTTGGCCAGCCAGCCCCTCCCCCTGGTCAAACTCCCGGTCAAAGGGACAATTTGCATATTAGCCTTGTATTATATAGGATGATGATGATATCACCTAAATACCATATAGTCTGGTGGGGTGTTTTCATATATTTCCTTTTAAATTTCAAGACATTTTTTTTTTCAAATAAAAACTTAATGTTATGAAACGCAGTTGAAAGTCTTAGTTGTTACTATGAAATAAGTAGAAAATAATAAGCAAAATGAGAAATAAACACAAAGTAAGAAAGAATAAATTAAATTTTAAAAATCAGTGTTAACTCATAACCTTAAAAAGATACATCCTCACCTTTCTGTTAGGAGTAGTCCACACTGACCGGCCAGTGTGGCTCAATGGTTGTATCACAACCATTTGAAACACACACCCACACACGCTCCCAAAGGGCTCCCCAGCACCATCTGAAAACTATTTACCTGTCTGGTTCACCTCCCACTTGACAGATGAGGAAACCAAAGTCCAGGGAGACCATGTGACTTCGAAGGCACATTGGATTGCTAGGCATATTGTAACAAAGGCCTCAGACTGGGTAATTAAACAATACACTTGCATATTCAATGTTCCTAGCCCTATTTTGGCAGGAGAGTGATGTATAGTTAAGGATATTCTGCTTTTCATATTTAGGAGAACTTTATATGTTTTTAGGTGTGTATTTTAAAGAAGTTACATCTGCTACTTACAGTGAGTGTGCAAGTACTAATTACAATGATTTTAAGATTAGTCACAGTTTCTAGAGGCTGAAAGCCCAAAACCCAGTTGCCAGCAGGATTGTTTCTTCTGAGGGCTGTGAGAGAGAATCTGTCCCCAGCCTCTCTCCTGGCTTCCAGTGGCTTGGTGCTCCCTGGCTTGTAGAAGCATCCCCTGAACTGGGCCTTCTTCTTCATTTGGCATTCTCCCTGGGTGTATGTGGCTGTGTCCAAATTTCCCCTTTTCTAAGGACAACAGTCATTCTGGATTAGGACCCGCTCTAATGACCTTATCTTAACTACCTTAAATAACATCTAGAATGACCCAAATTTCAAATAAGGTCACATTCTGAGTTCCTGAGGGGTTAGGATTTCATTGTATGAATTTTGGGGGAACATAATTCAACCCTAACACTAGGATTACTGCCACTAGTGAAACTCTCTGGATTTCCCAAATATCCCTGAATTTCGTAAGTGTCTTTTATACCAAGAAGCCAGTTTTATAAAATATTATCATTACTAACATCTCCAGTTAAAGGCAAATCTTAATTCAATAAGCAAACAACTGAGATTCAACATCAATTTTAAAAATGATTAATCTACAGTAACCAACCATGCCGTGGGCATTAGTAGGGGATAAATCTTTGTATGTGCCGTGGCACCATGGAAAGGTCTGAGGACTGGAGATCAGGACATTCGAAGCTAAGTCCCAGATCTCACATTCACCATGGAAACATCTGGATGGCCACTGCCTCTTGTGCAGGCGTTGATATGATCTCTATATTCCTGAGGATTCCTTCATTCCATTCTATTTTGTTATACTCCATTTTGTACTATTTTTTTCTATCCACACACAAATATATGAGCAATGGAGAAATGAATGACACAAACAGACAAGCATATTTATAATATCTGCTCATAGACTCAGAGATTTTTAGAAATAGAAAACTTTGATTTACTTCCCTGATTTAATACACACAAAAATGGAAGCCTAGGGAAGCAAAATGACTAGTCCTAAGACACACACATCATTCTTTGCTTGAATAACTTTAAATATGGAAAGAGTCCTGAAATTAAATTCACAGACCTAGGACTGCCATGGATGAACTTTGGGGGTCTATGTATCTTCTGAGAGTTTTGTGTAAAAACTGGTATGAATATGCATGTATACATTCTACTTCTTCTGTTGGAAGGAGACTCTAGTTTTCACCATAAATCCTCAGCTCCTATGCCTAAATGTCTGGCATATAAGAAATACTCAGTAAATATTTGTTGATTTATGTATACTGAATTCTTAACCATAAAAAGTTAATAACCACTGAATAGAATAAAATAGAATACAGTCATCCTCTGGGAAATAATCCTCACTGTCTCCTGCTCCCAGAATGCTCTACCTGTCTGAAGTTTTTCATCATCCTGTAGTTGCAATTCCTGGCTGAATTATACAATGTTGGATGTGCCTCTTAAACCAATTAAGAATGATGTTTAAATCACCATTTCATCTCCTTTAGGAAATCATCCATTTTTTATTTAACTCTACCATTCTGTTTAATTAACAAGGGTTTAATTACAGTTAATAAATGATATGTTAATTAATTTAAGAAATTACATTGTGCTTATTAAAGTAATTTAAATTCTTTAAAGCTTGTAATTTTCCTTAGTTCCATCAAATAAGATATACCACATTCAATTAAAATTGAGTTACCTTATTTTATTTTCCTATTAGTCCAAGAACCAGGGAAAATCTCTAGTGTATCCAGGATACCTACTGGAATAATTACCAAGACTGTGACTTTCAAAGAGGCAGGGGAATGCCTTGGGCCCAAGAGAGGTGGTATCATAAGCAGAGAACAGCAGCACCATAGAAATAGGTTCTCAAGAAATATTTGATGAATCAGTGAAAGAAAAAAGAAGTAGCTAATGATGGTAGGAGGGCAGAAAGCCCATAGTTAATCTGAGCCAGCAACGTTAGAACAGCTGATGGGACATCCATCAATGCCGGGTAATGGGATTAATGGTTAGATCCTCCTCTGAAAGAGAATGTGCTTTTTGTGGGACATTAAGGAATGGCACCAACATGATGATTATCAACATAGATATCAAATACAATTATCTGTCTCTAGTTATCAAGCATTTCTTTTTGCTAATCTGTTACTAAGGACTTGCAAATGGGGCCTCAAGACAAAAGATGTATGATACCCTGCATGAAGCAGGCCAGGCCATTTGTGTCATAGATGTGTATAATAATGAATTACATTTTTAAAAAAACCCATAAATGTTATTCACAAATTATTTGTACTCTTTAGAAGCATTTACAAATAATTTACTTTGCCAATGGAGATTAAAAGCTCTCTTCTTCATAAGATTGGGTCTTACTCATACTTGTGTCCCAATTCCAGAAAAGAGTAGCTACTTAACAAATGACTGTGAATGTATACTTATAAATTAAGTATAGTCAAGAGCATTATTAAGTACTAGAGGCCTGGTGCACGAAATTCATGTATGGGTAGGTCCCTAGGCCTGGCTGGCAATCAGGGCCGATCAGGGCCTTCTGGCTGCCAGCCAGAGCCTTCCTTCATTCCGCCCCGCCCCCTGGTGGTCAGCACACGTCATAGCTAGCGATCAAAGTCCTGGTCTCCTGGTCGAAGTCCCAAGTGGACAATTTGCATATTAGGCATATATATATATATATATATATATATATATATATATAATCAAAGAAGATTAAAAAAAAAAAGATCTTACAAAATCTTGCTATTTGTCTTGTATAGTTTGCTAGCCTACCCTATATCACAGAGAAAGAGTGGATTTCTGTCCTAAAAACTTCCTGAAAGGGTAAGTGATCAGTTTGACATCTTTGAGACTTAAAGAAATGAACACAGGACTTTGGGGTGCTCCCTTGGTTAGTGCCGAGACAACAGGGATCCTCCTATGTCTTTACTCTGCAACCCCTGGAACAAAGATCTCTGATATTTTAGAGAGAAAAGAATCTTAGATTTAGATCTTCAATGACAAGTCAAATTGAAAGCATTTACCTTACCTGAAGTGGAGGTTTCTTGGTGTCTAGTGTTTTCTTCCTAGCAGCTGAGAATGAAGTCTTGGGAGAAACTGTGGATGCTTAAACAAGAACAGATATTTTGTTGTTGTAAATTCTATTTTAACTTATTCACATTATGATCCATTCATTAGGTGTAATACTAGGCACTTCTTAAAAATGGTGTTGTAGAAGAATATTTAATGAAAAAGGAAATGCTCATTTTATAATTTTTCCTCTTTTAAATAGTATATTGAAAAGTATTTCATG
The DNA here is from genome assembly GCF_027574615.1 of Eptesicus fuscus. NCBI lineage: Eukaryota > Metazoa > Chordata > Mammalia > Chiroptera > Vespertilionidae > Eptesicus > Eptesicus fuscus. The sequence continues at coordinate 84,052,356 of NC_072474.1, read as the reverse complement.
TAATTAACGAAAATAAATATAATGTGGAAGATATGGACTCAGAATTGGTAGATTACAACTCAGAAATAAATTCTAATGTTTATACAACGTTATTGGACAGACACATTCTTACTTTCTAAACTTCTTCCAGTTACAGCAGGAGTTCCTTTTGGTGGAAGAAGAGTGTGGACATTTTTCCAGGTGGAAGAACCTGTCTTCATTACACAGGAACGTACAGATATTTCCTCATAGCTCATCTGAGCAATTATCCGACAACGACCCTAAAAAAAAAAGACGGTAAATAACTGAGTACAAAAGAAACCTGGAGTTCTTAAATGCATCATCTTCTATATTGGCATATAAAGATGATTAACTTACAACTTCACAAAGGAGTCGATACTATTGAACCATCTAATGTCACTTGGCAATCTGTGGTCGGTTCAACTAGCCCCCTAGCTCCATAGCTGATCACAAATACCAGAGTCATCTAGAGGACATAATCATTGGTTGTAGCTCCCTGCCAGAATTTTAACTGAAAAAGTCAATGCTTCATTGTGTACTTACAGATATGATGAATACAAGAAAGTGGGAGTTTAAGTTGTCAGAGATAATGGTTGTTCCAGCCCTGAAAAAAAGGGGGAGAGATGAAATTCAGAGACCACAGGGAATATTTATTCAACAAAAATACTCATTGAGACTACGATGTGCTAGGCTAAAGATAAAATAAGCAAAACAGAGACAGTCTCTTGGTGTATGGAGTTTTATGTATTTTTCCAGTTAGAGCAATTCTTGAGCATCGATGTGCCAACCTTGCAGATTTGAGGTGGAGGACAGCCCACAGCGCCTAGTCCGAAAAAGCAACAATGGGTTCTATTTGTGCTCTCCTTGGAGATCTTGAAGAAATGCACCATAAACAAAAGTGGGAGGAGATAGCATTTAAGTACATGTGCAATGATGTAGGCAGAATGATTTGAGGTGAGGTTATTAAGTAGATGAAGCTTGATTTTGGTGCTCTGCTCTGTCTATATGTAGAATTTCCTCTCAGTGGGTGTCTCTGAAGCTCCCTGGCATCTTCCTAGGGTCTCCCTCTTGATATTCACCATGGATGGCCTCAGAGATCATCCAAGGCAATAACTAATTTCCACTAATGTGATAAACTAATTTATAATAACTGATTTAGAGTCATTCATTTAAATAAAAGAAATAAATTTTAACTTCAGCCTTTTAAAGACACCTGGGATAGCAACAATGCTTTATATTCCTATGTGCTGTTAATCTATACTAATAAAAAGGGTAATATGCTAATTAGACCAGATAGACCAGACATCTTCCGGACATCTTTCCAGACAAAGCCTTGGAGGCAGGGGCCAAGGCAGAGGTGGTTATAGGCGATCAGGCTGGCAGGGGAGAGCAGTTAGGAGTGACCAGGCAGGCAGGCAGAGTGGTTATGGGTGATCAAGCAGGCAGGCAGGTGAGCAGTTAGGAGCAGTCAGACATCCCCAAAGGGGTCCCGGATTAGAGAGGGTGCAGGCCGGGCTGAGGGACCCTCCCCTCCCCCCATGCACGAATTTCATGCACCGGGCCTCTAGTTTACTTATAAACATCAGTGCAAGTTACTGTGTGTTAAGTAGTAAGAGGCTATGAAGATGAAAAAGACGTTAACCCTGCTGATAAGGGGCCTTATCACCTAGTATGGGTTGGGGGTGAGGGGATGAACAAACACTTTAATCAGTGAACGGTGGGGGCAGCATGGGCATGAGTGCCAAGACAGGACTGAGCGCTCACCCATGCCAGCTGCCATTTATGCATTCTGAGGTTCTGAGATGCAGCATGCTGATGGTGATGGGTTTTTGCAGCTAAATCTGCTATCAAGATCCCTGAATGAGCCCAGGCCTAGATCTTCCCAGGCAGGAGAGGCAGAGAAAGGCAACCCCAGCAGAAACAGGAGCAGGGACAGCCAGTAAGACCCCCAAGGGAAAGATGAATCTCTAGAAAGAGGAGGCAGGGATCTGAGGCCCAGCCACTCGCACCCACACGAAAAATCTCTCTTCTTTCATTACCTTGGAGGATTTAGGTTAGATTTTCCAAGGAGCTGGCAGATTTCCTAAATGTACACACAGATTTTCAGAGATCAGAGGGAGGCTGATCAAAGGTTACTGTCCCATCCTATCAGGTGGAAAGACTTTTGAATGAGTTTGATCTTTGTGGTTTCACCCAGTGATGATGAACTCTGGTAAATCCAGGTCAGGCTGGAGGAAGGCAGTGCCTCAGCAGAGCAGCAGGAGACACTGTGGACAACCAGTCCCTTTAATCACTTCTCAAGCCACACCCAGCATTAGACTCTTACACCAAGAAGATATGTCACAGAACTGATTCACAGGAGCCAATGCATCCTCAAGTCTTCTGGATCCTTCCCTGCTTATGTTTTCACTTCTGTGACATTAGATCAGGTTTTTCCCATTCTCCAGGTTATCACAACAATCTCCTTTGTCTCCAGTAAATTTGATGGCAATGCATCCTCTCTCAGCAAGGCCACAAGAATAATCCTTAAACACAATTGCCCTGTGTCGTTCCTGTAGGCGAAGGTAGTTTTCTCCTAATGTTTCTGAGGCTGTCTAAAATATTGAAGACTTTCACCTCCCACCCTCTCCTAAGTTAACGTCTTCATCCTTCTACACCATACACTCTAACTGAGAGCCACACAGTCAGAGCTTGCTGTGACACCATCTGGGCTATTTCCATTTCTGGACTCTCCATCAATCTGTGTCACTCAAAAGCTGGATGTAACTTTATTTTTTTCCCCAGGAAACCTATAATCGCTGACCTTAAATATTCACATCTCAACACTTGTATAACTAAGTTGTATTAATATTGATTTGCCTGTTAATTTGCTTATTTTGATTTACCCTCCTCTAAATGTTATTTTGTTATTTCATGTGTTACATTCTAACTTTCTAAGGAGCTTTCAATCTCCTTAAAATCAGAAACCACAACCTCCAGTCTTTTTTTCCTACTCTCTTCCTCCCATCTCCCCAATCTCCAAAACAGTACATTTTAAGCTATATGGACTTCTATCAATAGCAGATTCATGAAATCAGTTTCATAAGTCTCCTACCAATATATTAAGGTGAAATAGAATAGAACCTAAGAGAACCAAAAACATCAGAGTGCCTCACCCATGGTGAGGACAAGGATCTTTCTAAAACTTGCCAGAAGCCAATTCCAGCATGTCATAATTGCAAGAGTTTCATCAAAACGTTGATGGAACTTGGGGACTCAACAAAGGCTGAGTCACATATGTTATCACCTATTGGGAATGTCTAAAATCATTTCCCCAAACCTGAAAAGGATACATAAGTTGATTGTTTACTGCCAGACAGCTCAATGCATCTTAATCTACATGTTATTGCCTCCTACTGGCCAAACACCTGAACAGCCGAAGGCAAATTCTTCCATTCTGACAATGGACTTTGTGTATACAAACCCTACCCTTTGATGTGTATATCTACCTTGCCTTAGGACAAATTGTGTTAATAAAAAGCAAGGGGTCCTGAGACAAGGAGAACTTAGTTCCTTTAGCTAAGTCTCGTCTGGCTCCCCAAATGCCTTCCAAAATTATGTTTTGTCTCTGGACTCTTGATTAATTTATGCACAGCACCTTCTCCAGGTTCCTGAACCCTTCTAGATGCCGGATTAAGACCACCGGCAAAAACTTTCACACAATGAGAGAGCTGTGAGTGAGAGTGTGTTAGACTATGATTTAAAATATATTTCTTACTGAGTTGTGATCAGAAAACCTTGAGAAACATGGCCAGAGATCTACTAAGTATTGGCCCTATGCAAGAAAGTTGTCTTTGCACATTTATTTGGATCCTCCTAGCAGTTGCTCTTGGGTTCCTGACTCATTTCCCTTTAGCTTTTAATGTCACCCTGTTGGCTCCAAGCATCACCTAATGACTCCCAGATTAGACCCTGCCTGCCCCTTGGATCACAGGCTGACCTCTGCATGACCCTATCCACATTGACCCTGCATGCCCAAGGCTCACATTGTATTGGATGCACCTTGCCCCTCCCACCAAAAAAAGCCCATAAGTAATGGTGGCAAATGTGTACACCTGGTTATTTTGGGAGCAGGGTCTAATATCCTCTTTCTAGATGATAGTAACTGACTTTATTATGTAATGAAAAAAAGAGACTCAGGAACATTAACATTTCTTGGGGCTACCTGGGAATAAAATTCTAATTTGTGAAGAAGCACTGAGACCCATGATCTTAGATGAGCAATTTAGTTGAAATTTAAAAATAGAGCAGCAAAAATTTAACATTTTGAAGAACTAAGTCCTGTGAAAAAGAAATTCTAATCACTAGTTACTACCTGATGCAATAGTTGTTATAATAAAATATTATTTAAAAGGTCAATTACTATGAAAATTCTATTTCAGTTATAGTTTTTCTTATTCTTGCTTTATACATAAAGATATAAAACAAAATTAGAGCCAATATTCTTATAATTTCAAAAAAAGATCCTAATGCAAAGAGGTTGCTTCAAAAATGGCTTAGAAGGGATTTTCCTCTACGATCACTTTGGTTAAAATATAGAAATTAGGTAGAGATTTGAGGAAAATCAATAGCCTTTTTTACATTGCCCTGGTAATAATCTATACTTTCACATGTTGGTACAGTCATAACATTCCATCTGCACTTTGCCCTGGAGCCATAAATGACTGTGTTGGTGCCATCAGTTGTTCTTACAACATTTAGAAAATGAAGATACTTGCTTATCTTGTTTGCTGTCATTTAGCCAATGGAGAGAAAACAACATACAAACAAGGCTTCTTCTTCAGAGGCAGCTGTAACTTGATAGAAAACTGCCAGGGGTTCATTTTACTAGATACGGTAGCATATATTAAGTACACACAAGGGGAATGAAAATTCCCTGGAAAAATTGAGGGATACCCTGTCTCCCTGCATAATTATATGAATGGTCTTAGAGTTTGGGCATGGAAGCCCTTAACCCTTGAAGAGGCTAGAGGAAGACCTACCAAGATATCTATGGAGCTAGAAAGTCCTTTAGTATTAGCACAATGAATAATAGACTGTTGCCTATTTTCTGTCAACCAACAATAGTAATAAGTGGGTAGATTAAGAAAATGGATAGATGGGGCAAATTTACTAATATAGAGATTTCTCTAGTGATGATTTGAAGCTGGTCTCTGAATGCTTCCTCGGTTTGAACTGGTCTATAAGCCATAGGTGTGTCCCAACCCTGTTCTGCATTCCAGGAGAGCAGGGACGGCCTAGCATGTGGGACATGGCAAGTACCCAATAAATGTTTGTGGCAGTTGGCTTCATCTTATAGTGCTGACTTATTTTCTGTTCATTGCCATCTTCTCATTTATTTTATATTTTCTTCTATTCCCTTTGTGGAACAAGAAGAGTTATAAATGAATTCTACATGAAGGTAAATGAAATATTGTTGAAGAGTGAAAGGATGGAGAAGTCACACTTAGAGAGAGGAGCCAGGTGAGGCTTCATGAAAGAGGTGGTTTTGATATGATTATAAGCAACAGGTAGGAGTGTAGTTGGCAGAGAGGACTCTTAAGGACAAAGAGAGCCAAGTCTTATAATTCATTTAATAAATTTTAGTCAAATGTTGATTTCCTGATTCTAAAAGAGAAGCTTAGGATACAAAATGTAACAACATGACCTGTAGTAGCGTCGTAAAGAACAGTGAACCAGAAAGTCGATCTTTCCTTTTGGCCATGAGAAGAACAATGGGAGGCTCCTGTTGAGAGAGGAAAACGAATGGATCAGAATTTAGAAGGACACTTCAAGCTATTATTTTTAATTTTTAACAGCAGCTGTAATTTCTGTTTTTCATTCTATGATTGTCTTAGTCCATTCAGGCTGCTACTGCTATAAGAGAATATCCCAGACTGGGTGGCTTATAAACAACAGAAATTCATTTCTCAAAGCTCTGAAGGCTGGAGAGGTCCAAGGTCAAGGTGTCAGCAGATTGGTGTCTGGTGAGAGCCCACTTCCTGGATCACAGAGGCTGTGTTTTTACTGCCCTCACGTGGTGGAAGGGAGGACTCTGATCTCTTCAGCCCCTAATGAGGGCACCAACCCACCATGACCAAACCACCTCCCCAAGGCTTCTCAACACCATCACGTTAGGGATTAGGTTTCAACATATGAATGTTGGCGGGACACAAAGCATTCCGTCTATAGCAGTGGTCAGCAAACTTATTAGTCAACAGAGCCAAATATCAACAGTACAACAATTGAAATTTCTTTTGAGAGCCAAATTTTTTAAACTTAAACTATATAGGTAGGTACATTGTTATGAACTTAATTAGGGTACTCCTAAGCTGGCCTTTGCTAAAAACTCAAGGGGCCAAAGAGCCGCATGTGGCTCGTGAGCCGCGGTTTGCCAACCACTGGTCTATAGGAATGGTCAAAGTCAAAATGCAGTACTTCTCAGTCTAACAGTCCCTACTCTTGGCTAACCCCACCCCCGAATTCATTTCCTCTAGTTCCAACTGCAGTCAGCCTCAATCCTGCCCTTCCTTCTTCCATATTCCCAACATGTGTTATTTCAGGGTCACCCAAACCATGATACCTTTAACCCAGAAGGACCTCCTTGACCTACGATTCTGTCATGCCTTACGGAGAACTTTCCCTACCTCAGAGTTCCTACCCCTGCACCCCGATGCCCTCAGATCAGTTTCCTTGGACAGTATTGCAGGCCCATATCGGAATGGAATTTTCCACTCTCCATGGAGATGGTGATTTTCATCTCTGAGCCTTGCCTGAGAGGGCACCAGCTCTTTATACCCATTAGTTTCTTCTGGCCCTTGCTGGTAATTTCCTCTTTGCTGTATAGCCTATGATGTTAGCAGCCTATTTATGATATTTCTTGCACTATAAAATAACATATAAATATGTTTACCACACTGCCATGCATATGCAAATATTCCCAAATAATTTTTTCTAGCTGTCTAATGTACACAAGATTTGTCTCTCCAATTTAACAATAAACCCAGTAATCATAATACCATCTGGTTTAACATCTTTCTTTATGCAAGCTATTTTATATATGAAATGTATCTTATACATATAATACAATATATTTTTAATTTACATTTATCTTCTCCCTGAGAATAGAGCCTATACCCTCAACTTTTGTTCTTACAGCTACTTATCCTTGACAGCACTAGCACACAGTAAGTGATCAATAATTGATTACAATATTAATAAAATAAATGAAGGATTTAAGGCATACCACAACAACTGAGTAATAGTGAGAGCTCATAATCAACCTCAACGACTAAAATGCTTAGAAGTCACTGTCAGAGGAGTGTAATAGATATACCTTCAAATGTTAAGGAAGAAGAAAGTTCTGCATTTTTAGCTCCTTGGATCATCTTAGACATCGAAGAGATCCATATATCAATCTACTTGACAAGTGGAAAATGAAACAGAACAAACAAAAGCACAACAGAACCCAAATTTCCCTGCCTGCCTGGAAATAATGAATGTGAAGGTTGGTGGAAATAATAAAGGTCAGAGGAAGTCTAGAAAGTGGTGCTTTCCATGTTCATGTTGGGATAGATCCTGTGTGGATGTGACTGGTTGATTCAGGGTCAATAAAGCTAATAAATACAGGGAGAAGTTAGCTCCTCTGCCCAGGAATTCTGCTTCTAGAGACTCCTCATAGAAATCATGATGGTTTTCTCTGAAAATGCTTCCTTTTGAACCAACTGCATTTTGAAAAATAGAAAGCTCTAGCAGAAAAAGGATGGGATGGATGTGGGTTCATACGGGAACGGTCGTTCACTAAGCACTCAGTACTTCTCAAGCTCCATGGGCAGTGCTTCATGCCTGCTCTCTCAGTTAGTCCAGACAGCACCTTACACACGGAAGCTCTGGAAAGTGAAGTAACTTGTCCCCGGTCACGCAGTGGCAAAGCCAGGCTCCTAACCAAGATCAGTCTGACTCCAGAGACAACCATTCTTTTCCCAGCATCAAATTGCCAATTCAACTCAACAAAAAGCTAATGAGCACGTGTGTCAGACACTGTTTTAGCTCCAGGGACATGGCATGAAACACACAAAATCGTGCCTTCAAGTAGTCTACATGCTTGGGATTCCCAAAGCATCGCTCAGGATATTTAGAATCACCTAACGTATCTCTAAAATGTCTGGTGAGACAGAGAAAAGAATGGCGGTGCTATCCAAGTCCTAAATCAATAAGGACTTCATCCAGAGACATTTGCATTCATTTTTATAAGGCTCACTAGAACCAGGGCAATTTTTTTCTTTATTTGAAATTCAATGAAAGGCAGAGAAGACATGCGGGCACTGAGTGATATTAGAAAGGGCCTGATTAATGTCTCATAGATGTTAATTTCATGATTCATCTTCTACCACTACTACTCCACAACATCCAACTGTATTAGATACGAGTAGGTACCAGGGTCCACTTGGTCATTATTTATTGTGTCATATTTAATTTTAAAAAGTCATTTTCTCCATTCCACACAGACACTCCATGTAGCTGTAATTACAGTTTTATTCTGGCCTTCCCTTGACCCCAAAACTTCCAAAGTCTTTGCAGAGTGGCCAAAATTACAAAGGAAATTGAATTTAGCAAGCCATTTCCAAGAATCTCCAAAGTGTATTTATATAATCAAGCAATGTAGCACCATTCTTCAATATTAATCAGAAATCTTCTTTTGCACCCACAACTTTTTTTTTTTTAATTTTAAGGAAAGAATAAAAATCAACTGGGGATTATTGTCTTGAGACTTCGTAACACATTAACGTAAAGATTCAGGTAAGCATTCAATCCCAAAACAACTCTGGGGAAAACTACTTTGACCCCCTTAGTACCAAGAGGTCTTTTATTGGAATGAGAAAATTAGCAGTTTTGAGTTTGACCTAATTTTGATGAAGATCAATGTTACAGAACATATTACCATCCTATTTTTTTGTTTATTCCAGTTCCTTCCCAGGAGCGTCCTGAAGAACACTCTCTGGGGACTTGGGACCACTATAAATAACTCTGCCATCCAAAGGAATAATTCAGTAAAATATAAATACAGACAAATTCTCTTCTCTGTCTCACCTACCCCTGCTCATCAGGATTCTTCTTTCCAGAAATTCACAGAAGTGCATATACACCATAACTATAAATGGAAGTGACTGACCTGGTTTTGGATTTTGCGGAAATAATGAGATTATATTATACACAAAGAAGAGAAGACTGTAGGAAAGAAAGAGAGATGCAGAGAGCTGTCTGGTATGATAAAGGAACATAGGAGAGTGGCAGACACTGGATGAATTGGGAGGTAACTAGCACTGAAAGGAAACATTGTTTAGGAAATATTATTGGAAAATTCCTATGGGCTATTAAAAACCTTCCTTTTTTCCCTAGAGCATTTAGTGTCACTGCCTTATACAAGAACTCACAGAACTTACATTCTGGCACTTTCAAAAGATAGAAACTCTTCATATATCTAATAACTTCTTTCCACTCAGTAAAAAATAATAATTTTTGAAATAGTTTAAGGCTCATAAGAAATTGTCTAAGTAGAACAGAATTCCCATGGATCTTTAACCCAGCTTCCCTCAATAATAATATGTTACATCACCTTAGCATATTGTCAAAACTAGGACATTATGTTGTTCAATGTTATTAATTCAGGCACAGACCTTATTCAGATTTTCACTTAAACATTTTTCTTCTTTTTTCTTTTCTTTTTTCTTTTGTGTATGTCTATTGTCCTATGAAGCTTTACCACATGTGTAGATTCTAGTAACAAATCAGGATATAGAAGTGTTCCATCACTACAAAGAAACTCCTTGGCACTACATCCCCAAAACTAGCCTGTGCGACCACCGGGCTATTCTCTTTTACTCTAACTTTGTCATTTGCGGACTGTCATCACAGCGTGTAACTCTGCAACTGGCCTAATGCGCTTGCCCCTAAGAGCCATCCAGCACATTGATTTTTAAAGTTCTCAGTAAGCAAACTTTAAAAGAAAACCAACAACACCTTAAGCATCAAAACTGATCTGATCATTTTCCTCATGCAGTATACAAAGAAAAAAAGCATTTGGAATTCTTAAAAAAGTGAGAATGTGCAATGTGGAATAAACTGAAGAGCTGTTAATGGAGTTTCTTCTTAGAGGAGATTAAAAGGAACAGCTTTGGCAAGTTGAAGCATCTTATTTGGGCTTTCCTAAAACTATGACGGCAGGACCTCTGGGACCACAGCATTTTGGTTTATTGCTTAAACTAGAGGCCTGATGCACGAAATTCATGCAAGAGTAGGCCTTCCTTCCCCCGGCGGCTGGCACCGGCTTCCCTCTGGCACCCGGACCCAGGCTTCCCTCGCAGCCCCGGCTTCATCTGGAAGGTCGTCCAGAAGGTCATCCGGTCTAATTAGCATATTCTGCTTTTATTATTATAGATAGTTGTTGCTGTTTGTGGAGAACAGACTTAAAATTTTAGAGATAAAATTTTCATTAAGAACTTGATCAAATGCCAATTCCTACACTATTTCTGTACCTGTGATTAGTAACACTATTTATGAAAAATAGCAGATGTTCACAACCATTTCTACCATTAATAAAGTGGCACAAGAATACTTCTACTAAACAATGTTTATTACTTCCCTCAGAATTTTAAATGCTTGGATTTAATGTAAAATCTGATGAGGCTAACTTTTAACAAAACAGTGAAGTCTTCATAGCACAAAGTTATATCCAGAAACGACTGAATTGGTTTTTAAATATATGTAAATAGTAATGTCCTGCTAAACCTCCACAGTAATGGTAACATATCTCCTAATGGGCAGCTTTCCAGTTCAACAGGCCCCTGTAACTCACCGTGTCAATGTATTTGGCCTGGGGCCGGAACCGCCTGCTCTGAAGACACAACTTCTGAGTCCTTTACTGTCTTCTGTGGATCACCTCACCTTTCTGACTTCCTATTACAACCTTGGCAATGGCAGCCCCCTCCCGAGGGGGATTCCTGCTTTGAAAGGACCCAGGTTTTATGACAGTGCAACATCCCCAGAGGCAGCTTTGCGGATCCTCCAGTAAAGGCCAGCTGTCTGTCAGGAGAGACAGACCATCTCCCAAGTCCAATTTAAAATACAACCGTTCTGCACACACCCAGGTGGCAATCACACACTCCGCACGGAGCAGCTGGACAGCTCTTTCCCTACAGCCGCAGGTCCAGTGATTGAAAGGAGGGCAATTATGCCCTGGCCCATGTGGCTCAGCGGGTAGAGCACCAGCCTACACACTGAAGGGTCATGGGTTCGATTCCCAGTCAGGGGCACATGCGTGGGTTGCAGGTTCAATCCCTGGCCCCCATTGAGATGCATGCAGGAGGCAACCAATCAGTGTGTCTCTCTCACATCAATGTTTCTCCCTCTCCAGCCCCCCCCCACCCCCATTTTTCCCCTTCCTTACATTCTCTCTAAAAATCAATGGAAAAAAATATCCTTGGGTGAAGATGAAAGAAAGAAATGAAGAGAAAAGAAAGAAAGGCAATTGTTTGGCAGGTTAACCCAGCAGCAGGAAGGGGGATCCCGCTGCAGCCAGTGGAGTGGAGGATGTGCCCCGAGAGCATGCTGTTAGGGATGGTAGCCAGGGCAGAAAGCAGGCAGGCAACTGACCACAGAGAGGCACAGCAAACCCCATCAGCAGGAGGTTGTCCCAGAGCACAGAGCAGGAGGCAATGAAGAACTGGAAGCAGCAAGATGGTGGGGGCCCAGACAGTGGTCAGCATAAGGAAAGTGTGGGAACAGATGGCCATGGCAGGAGTAAGGCTTAGGGGAGCACAGCAGTGTCCCTGTTAGTGGCACTGGAGTACACATTTTGAGCTGGAGCACAGGAATAAGGTAAGGAAGAGAAAGGAAAGGGCACTGAATTTGATTGGCAGCCTACCAACCTAGGCACTTTAAACACGTGATCTTATTTAACCCCCAAAACAACCATGCAAGGTAGGTATTATCCGCATTATACAGGAGAGAAAACCGAGGTTCAAAGAGGCTATCTTGTGTTGCCATCATCATACAGATGAGATGTGGAAGAGTGAGAATTTGAACTCAGGACAGGCTGACTTCAAAAATGCAATGTTGATATCCTAAGAAACTAGAAACACCAATCAGAAAGGATATATGCACCCCTATGTTCATAGCAGCACAATTCACCATAGCTAAGATTTGGAAACAGCCTAAGTGTCCATCAGCAGATGAGTGGATTAAAAAACTGTGGCACATCTACACAATGGAATACTACGCTGTGGTAAAAAAGAAGTTCTTACCATTTGCAACAGCATGGATGGAACTGGAGAGCATTATGCTAAGTGAAATAAGCCAGTCGGAGAGAGATAAATATCACATGATCTCACTCATTTGTGGAATATAATTAACAACATAAATTGATGAACAAAAACAGATCGAGAGACAGAGAAACATCGACCAGACGGTCAAACCTCAGAGGGAAGGTAGGGGAGGGTGGGGGCAAGGGGGAAGAGATCAACCAAAGGACTTGTATGCATACATATAAGCCTAACCAATGGACACAGACACCAGGGGGGTGAGGGCATGAGTGGGGGGGATGGGGGAATAAGGACATATATGTAACACCTTAATCAATAAAGAAATTTTTTAAAAAATGCAATGCTGCTCCATTCACACTGTTGTTTGTCATAATTATCCTATGTAATAAAAGGCTAATATGCAAATTGACCAAACGGTGGAACGACTGCTTGCTATGATGTGAACTGACCACCACGGGCAGACCCTCAACACAAGAGCTGCCCCCTGGTGGTCAGTGTGCTCCCCCTGTGGGAGCTCAGCCAGAAGCTGGGCTCACTGCTGGCAAGCTCAGAGGCGGTGGTGGGAGCCTCTCCCACCTCTGCAGCAGTGCTAATGATGTCCTGTCCAACTGCTGCCGTAGGCCAGCTCACCCCGGGCTCCCAGACTGCGAGAGGGCGCAGATCGGACTGAGGGCCTCCCACCCCCATTGCACAAATGTTGTGCACCGGGCCTCTAGTGTTTATTCCATGCCAAATCTTTGAGAACACAGCTCCCAATTCATATGTCTCCTCATGTCACTTATGTTTCCCTTTCATTTAGAATGTGCCAAAAATTAGAGACTTTTTTCCAGAGTCTAAATTCACTTTCAGTGGCTATGAGTTTGGGCATAAAGTCAGACGTATCTGAGAATGATGTTTGGAGGCAGCCAGAGGAAAGCAGGATGCTGGGGTGAATAGGCCAGACCTCGCTTCTGAGGGGTCCCCAGAAGATGGAGGTGCACCAAATCAGAGACCAACATGTGGAGAATGGAGCTAAGGCACGTCTTGTGAGAGCAGGCTGAACACAGAAAATATGACTCTTCCAATGAACTCTCCTCAGCCTCCCACAGGCACACGGCCGGGGACAGCTGGCTCTAAGAGGGGACCAGTTTCAGTCCAAGGAAACTCGGTGACGGATATGTAAACATAGATTTCTTTTGGAATAAATATTCCTTTGTGAGTCTCTTGATTTTTAAAATGTATACTTCATAAAGTATAAAGACATTTTTAAGAAAACTGAAGGGGACATAATTTAAATGTCTCCAACTTTCCTCCTAAATTGCGCCCTTCTAATAAAAATATTTTATCTAGTTAAATAATATATATTGTCAGATAAAGAGTAGTTGGGCATGTAACCTTTCCAGTTTTGATAACTGTCAATACTGGAAGGTTCGAGCAACGTAATTTTTTAAATTAAGGACTGAGGTTTATTTGGCATTTCAGAGCACCACCTGCTGGATTAATGAACAACAACAGTCCGGAACAAAAGTGAATCTTCACATGGGTTTTAAAAGAACTGGTCATGGAACCCTATGATGCTCATCCCTTCTCTTTTCTTTCCCTACCCAGTCACTCCTTTCCTGCCTTTATTTACACCCTAAGGCTGTCCATGCCACCACCTAGCAGTATTGCTGAGCCCTCAGAGTGCTACGGAGCAGGCTTCTCATGCCTCATTTAATAAAATCTAGGATGTTTCTAAATATCAAGTAGAAAGGCAAATACTACTTTTGAAATTGCAAAGTTCAATTTTCTTCGAGGGACTGTTTCTTTTTGCCCGTGGATGGGTTTGTGGATGTTTTGTTTGTTTTACACATTAATCACCATTCTAATTGAGCGCTTTCACATTTTATTTGTAAATAATGCCTAAAGTTGACTGATTTACAGTATTTGAGCCTGTTGTTTTGATATGGCTTCCCAATGGCTTTTGAGAAAAAGAAGGTTGGTTTAGAGCTACTTTTTAAAAAGTCTCTGATCTCAAAGGACCCACAAGTGTTATGAATGAGAGGAATGGGACAGATAAAAGACATTAGGGAGTGGTAGAGACTGGGGACTTAGAGATCTGTCTCAAAGGGTATACCTTATTCTGACCCAGCCAGCTCTTCAGTTGTTTGTGTGTTTTTTTAAAGAAGCCAAAAAAGCTTGATTTCCATGAGAGATCTTTAAGTGTTTAAATGTTAGTGAAAAACAAAACAAAACCAAAAAAGACCTGCAGGCCAGAAGTGGCCTGTAGGCCAACCTCTGATTAAAAGTTGTGGATACTAAGACCTTATCCGATGTATCTTTTGGACTTTGCTCACTGGATGATAAAATATGAACAAGTGAGCAGTCTATGGCTAAAATCCACTCCAGTCTCTGATCAAATCACTTTACCATGCCTAAGGACCTCTACCACTCAGTCAGCAAGTCTATGCTATATACCCCCTGTTCCTTGACAGTCATGTGACAGGATCATGGATTGTTGAGATGTCCTGGCAATGGCCTTTTATTCCTGTGGTTGCCCATGTGCCTTAAAGTAACCCAAGGCTCAGATTTTGGCTACAATAAGCAACAGTTCAGCAGAACTGAGAAAAGCAGCTGTGGGGTTTATGGGCTTGAAACTTGCATTGCATTTCCAAACATACATTAATATGTAACTTTAAAAATATATTTATGTTAAAAAACAACAACACTTTAACTCAATTTTTGGCCATCATACCCTGTAGGGAGCGGCTATAGGGTTAAACCTCTGGACTGACCTGTTGGCAAAGCCACAAACAAGTCCCAGCTTAGAGGGCACAGCCCTCTTAGCATAATTAAGCTTGTCCTTATGACACCCCCTAGATCCTATCTGGGTAGCTAATGGGCTGTGGGAGGTGCAGCAAGTGCTGCCAAAACAAGTGAAACTCACAAGAACATTGTAACTATGGCGACCACTACCTTGTTTACCTCTGACTATAAAATAAAGGCTCAGCTTGCCATCTGGATCTCTCTCTGTGGCCTTAGCCAGGCACAGGAAGATCCACCTAGACCCAGCTTCTTCTCTTTGTCTGTCTTTTCTACATCCTTCGCCACCCTCCCTCAGGCTCGCTGAACCCTTGGCTGTGCTAGCACGGCACAATACCCTCAGTCAAGTCTCCTCATCCATACTGGGACAACCAGAGGCAATCTACCTCTGACTTAGGAAAGATGTTGACAAGCATTTACACATTTTAAAGAGAAATACATTAGCTTTCTTACTCAGAGTACTGCAGGAAACAGTGCAGGTTTTATGTTTTGGCCTGGGAAAAACTCATGGAGAGCATAACAATACTAGGTAGATAACAAATTTCATGACAAAAAAAAGGCTTGAAGGATATTATTGTCTGCTTTGTCTGCCATAAAATACCATAGATTAGATCATTTAAACAGCAGAAATTTATTTCCTCACAGTTCTGGAGACTAGAAGTCCAAAGTCAAGGTGCCGCCGGCTGATTTGTTTCCTGGAGGTAATGGCTCTCCTCCAGGCTTGCAGATGGCCACCTTCTCGCTATGTCCTCACCTGGCCTCTCCTCAGTGCATGAGCGTGGATGCAGAGTGACTGCACTAGTGACCTCTCTGGCATCTTTTCTTAGAAGGACACTAACCTTATCAGATCAGGGCCCCATCCTTATGGCCTCATTCAACTTTACTTCCTAAGGGACCCCATTTCCAAATTCAACCACACTGGGGAGTTAGGGCTTCAAGATATACATTTGCAACAGGACACCAACATTTAGCCAATAACAAAAGAACTCCACTGTATTTCTTTATCATCTGTAGAATGCCTCTTGAAATTAAAATAATTAAAGCATCTCCTTTTTTAAAAATTATGAGTATGAATGTTGGATTTTTTTTTATCTTAGCCAAATTACTTTAAAGCCCTTTTCCCCTGACCTACAGTCCTTTTCTGTTCTAATAGGCATACCTGATTTTCATTTTTATATATTTGCTAGTCTTTCATAATATTTCAACTTGGTCTTTGAAACGATTTTTCCTTCATTGTTAATAAATTTCCAGGTTCTAGCTTTCCATGGAACTTCAAGTCATTACTTATGTCAGCACTAGGTATAGCTTTTTCTCAGAATTTGCTTTAGAATTCTGAGACGTCATCAATTTATAATCCCTGCTAGTAACTGGGCTTAGTAACACTCTACACCTCCCGATTTTACCTTTATTCTTTGGAGATGAGGTACCTGACTACACAAATCTGATTTTAAAGAATAATAACTTGTAATATTTTCAATTATTATGAATTTTTTAAAATGGAATCCCTTTAATTTCTGTCTTGAAAGAATACTGTGAAATGCCCTCAGGTACTGGGCATCAGGCAATGGTCATGCTCCTCCCACTTTCCCTCTGCAAGCCCTGAAGCCATGTTCGTTTTAGCCTCTGGCTACGCCTGACAACCGGACAGCTGACCCAAGGCTGGACTGGCCTAATCAGATGGTTTTTCTCTCAGGAATTTGGAAGAGGGACATAGAAAGCCTCCGGCAGTAAAATATGAATGCTGGGTTAGAAGTCTTGTCAACCAAGGGCACCGTTTGTGGGCAACTCCGATGAATCATGCCCAAGAGAACAGAGGAAGCCAGTCCTCAGCCAGCAAGAGGAATGGAGCACTGTGGAGGGCGAAGCAGAGACAAGAGGCCATGCAGCCGAGGAAGACCTGCTCCACAGTTCCCAGTTCTCATCCTTCTGAGCCTTCACTGTGCGTTGTAAGTGGATGCAGAGTGAAGTCATCTCTTCACTGTTTTAAAATGTAGTATATTAATAGAAAATCTGAGGTATAGTGAGCCCAATGGATCAGGAGACATAAACGAGCTATCAGAATACTGCGATACAAAACCAAAAATAAATGAAATTAAAAAATCAATTGAGCTGCTTTTAAGCTTTCTGGCTCTCAGCTTCTTAGTGATTATTGCCCTTGTTTTTTAAAATGTTCCCACATCTTGTCTTACAGTCTAGTTTAATTCATGCCCAATATATGACTGGTTTGAAATCATTTGTGGTAAACACATGAATCTCATGTAAGTTAAAAGCATGAAGATGTACTTCCCTCATCTGATGCATTTGTTTTATGAAATCATAAAATGAACAGACTTCTGAACTACATACATGTGCACATGTGCAAACACACACACACACAATATGCTACTGGTTTCTGACAGATGACTGCATTGCCTGATTTGGCTGTATTTCAGGAATAGACAGAGCAGTACAAGAGCATAAGGGATCTAGAAAAAGATGCAAACTCATGGGCTTTATATAACCATTTTACTATTTTACCTATGCTAATCACTCAATCATTCATTTGTTCAACAAATATTATTGAACATATATTAAGTCTCAGGCTCTGTTCTAGGTATCCTGATAAAAACAAAGATTTAAAACATCTATCTTATTTAATCTACAACATGGAGGAATGTACTATTATGTCCATCTTATAGATGAAAACCTGAGGCTAGAAGAGGTATATAAACTTGCCCAACACATAACTAATAACTGGTAACACTGGGATTCAGATCAAGGTCTGTATGCCTTTAAGGCCTATGTACTTTCCAACACACCCTACTGGCTTTCACCACCATAGATATTTATAGTTTATCTTGAATTTCAAATAAGAAATATCAAATATCAGCTACTTTCCTCTAAAATTGCAAAAATTGTATACAGGAAAATACATACCCGAGAAAGCTGCATGTTTCTTGATATTGTTCTTGAACTCTCTGTGCAAGAATACAGTAGAAATCCTAAAAACAAAGTAAAAAATAATGACACTCCACACACACACACACACACACACACACACACACATATATATATAAATACATTCATATATGAAAAACTATCCACCCACATATATATGAAGCAACCTTGGAAAATCATTTACTCTATTTTTCCCATCAAGTCACATAATATTAATTTTTTTTAATCCTATACACCTCTGATTTACAAAATCGAATTTGTTCAATAAATAGTTATTTAGTAAATGAAATAAATTTCAACAGTAGTAATATTTTTAAAGCATTTTCATTTTCACTTAAAAACAAATTAACTGCCCTGACTGGTTTTGCTCAGTGGATAGAGCATCGGCCTGTGGACTCAAGGGTCCCAGGTTCGATTCCGGTCAAGGGCATATGCCCGGGGTGTGCCCGCCACCATATACCTTGGTGGCGGGCACATCCCTGGTAGGGGGTGTGCAGGAGGCAGCTGATTGATGTTTCTAACTCTCTATCCCTCAACCTTCCTCTCTATAAAAAATCAATAAAATATATATATATTTAAAAACACAACAAATTAACTGTATGGTAGTTTTAGGGATCCTTAATTAAAAAAATAAAAATTTTCTTAATTTTTAAATTATTTCATTTTATAAACTGTGGTGATATTATTAACTGTCCTTCAACCAATCTATTCTATTTCATAGATGATAATTTGCATAATACTATATGAAAAGATAATAGAGTAAAAATGTCTAAAGTGATTTTTTTTAAAAAGGCAATAGTCAGTTTGACCATGTCCCCTAACACTAATATAAAACCAACTAGAGACCCATTGCACGATATTCGTGCAAGAATAGGCCTTCCTTCCCCTGGCTTCACTCCCAGCCACCCGGGAGCCAGCAAGTCCCCGCTCCCCGGCCTCCCGGGAGCTGGCAAGTCCTTACTTCTGTCAGAGCACCACTCCAGTAGCTCTCTCCGCCGCCCCCCTTCCCCTCATAGCAGGCTTCACACATGCCTGCATATGCAAATTAACCTCCATCTTTGTTGGGTTAATTTGCATACTCACTCTGATTGGCTGTGGGCGTAGCAGAGTGATGGTTAATTTGCATGTTTCTCTTTTATTATGTAAGATGTGTGCACTGAAGGTAAAGAAAAGGTAAAAATAAACACACTGGGATGTGTCTATGCCAGTTAAAATCCAAACTACTGCTAAAAAACAAACCACAAGATACAGAGAAAAAGAAAAGATACAACAATGAATAAAAAGGCAACTTTCTCTCTGTTTAACCTGAAACGAAAGATTTTTTTTCTAAGTGTTTCAATCTTGGTTATTAATAGTAGCATTGTGTTTCACAACTGAGCGCTAATTTCCAGAAACATCCTAAGACTTCCAGAGTTTAAGCTTATATCAGTCAGGCTAGGCTAGGCTATTCAGCAGTATCAAACAACCTGAAAACTCTCAGTTTAAAACACTATTTTATTTCTCACTCATGTGCATATCCATCATGTGTCAACAATGGACTTTGCCTGCTCACAGAAGTTACCAGAAACCTAAGCTGACAGAGGCTCATCCTGACAAAAACAGAGGCAGGGAAGACAGAAGATAAAGAACCCTGTGCTGGCTCTTCAAGGGTGTCCCCAGAAATGCACCCAAGTCTACTCATATGCTATTGGCCAAAGTAAGTCACATGACCTAGCCTGGCATCAATAGGGTGGGGATGAATCATTCTTGCACTGGAAGAGACAGTTTTCCAATAGTCTTAACAGTATCCTACAGCTAGGACTATAGATTACAAAACAGACTCGTCTGCTTCACCTCATTTGAGCCTATTAACAACTCTCAGGGCAAGATGGGGGTTGCTGTGGGACATTTCTATAAAACTAACTCATCAGTGTTAACTACTTCTGCTATTTCTGCTCTTCCACATCTGCCAGTCAGACTGGCAGCAAAGGGTGGGACAAGCCATGCCAAAGCCCCTACCAAGCTGCTCTCAAGCCTACCAGCTTCATCCACCCTAGTTCCCGCCTTCGGAGGGCTCCCACTTCCTTGTACTCCCCTATAGTCCCAGGAATGGAGCAGGTGGGCCAGAGAGGAGATGACTAGCTGAGTGACATAAGCCTGGTTATCCGATCCAAGGGCAGAGAGCTATTTATGCAAGAGTGCAGCTGCGTCCATGGACAGTGATAGGAATGTTACATAAGGAGAGACAGGTGCCTGCTCCAGGTGAACCCTGGATGGATAAATGCTAATAAATAGCATGAGGTTCCTAGTGGATACAATCAGCCAGGGCTTTTGGGAGGTTAGGGCCCTTTGATCTCCAACAGGGGCCCAGGATGGCTTCACAGATTGTTCCTGATCCAGATGTCAGTGATGCTCACTGCTTCTGCCACAGTCATAGGTAAATTGTGAGGGTCAAATGAGTTCAGGTATAAAGCGTTTATTATAGTGTCTGACGTGCGGAAAGCCCTCAGTGATGTACCTACTATTTTGTCAATGTGCTTCACGCTGTGCAGGAGCCCACACTCCCTGGGCCTACTGGGAAGTTGCCGCCAGGAAAGCGGTTCTTGCACGCTCTCCCTAAGCCAGCAGGGTAAGGAAGCTGCCTGGCTTCTCCCTCTCGTCCCAGCCGTCTCCTTTCCTCCTTCTCTCAGATGCAAAGGTGCAAGGCCCTGAATTCCCTCCACTGGTCCCTTTCATCCATGAACCTGGGGCTGGAGTGCCTCCTGGGCCAACCCAACCCCAGGTGTGCACTTTACACCTGACCTTCCACCTTCACAAACCCTGTTCCTCTGGAGTCTCAGAATACTCCACAGGGTGCCTGGGATGCATGAGGCAAATGAGCCCCCAACCACTGAACACGGATACATTTGCAGTGTGAATAAAGAAAAACAAATTAGCTTATAAATGCTTAGACTATAACTTCTATAACATCAAGAAGCTCACAAAATCCAAGTAATCTCAACTCCCAATTCTAAAGTTCCATTAAGCTTGTTTATCCTCATAGGGTTCTACCCACTGCTCATTATTCCTATTGAGCAAATGTACAGCAAATTAATTTGTTTGTCATCTTTTGGCAGGTTTCACAGTATCAGAGGAAAATAAAAGTGTTTTATTGATTCAACAGTGAATCTGAAAGGCTTTCAGATATATCCTAAAGTCAATGAATGCTCTAATGATCATCAGAAATAAAATAAAGGGCTAAAAAAAAATGAAGAAAGAAAAGGATTAGGTGTCGTGTTACTGGAATACTCTGGAAAGCAAACTTTAGTGCTAAAGCTACCAATAAATTTATAGCATAGTGTAATGTAGTGTAAATAGTCCTAGAGTGGGAAGGAATGTGTTGTGTTCAAGGAACAGAGAAAAGGCCCCATACAGCTAGAGCATCATGGATAAGGAGGGATCAGCTGTGAAATGTCAGAGAGCAGTGTGGCAAGTTAAATGATCAGCCCCAATCTCTGCCCCCCCCCCACCCACACACACACACACACATGCATACACACACATCCATGGCCTTGGACATGTCACTTTGCATTCCCAAGGTGGTGTGTGCTTGTGCTCAGAAACATATCCACTCAGAAACATATCTCACAAAAGAAGAAATATATTCCCTTACTCCTGGACTCTGGCTTTGTTGTGAACTTTTATTTGGTCAATGATGTGTCAGCAGATATGATGTAACAACTGTGTTCAGATGCTTAGGTATGCCCGCTGGTGCTCACCCAATTCCTGTTGGTAACTGGTCCTAAGAGGAGAATGAGAGCACCTGGAGCAGAAGGGCCCCAAGGTCCCCTGTAGTGTGAGGCAGAGCTGCCAGTCTGCAAAGCCGAGATCAGGCAGCGGCAGCCAACCTGCAGGCACGGGAGTCAGCCAGCCGGCTAGCAGATCCAGGAGAAAAGGAGTTGTTTTAAGCCAGAAGTTTTCGGGTGGCTTATTCCTCAGTATCACTGTGGCACTATCTAACCAATACTGATCTTTGTGTGCCATAAAAAGAGTGTGTACTTGGAAAAAAGAAAATATATTACACAACATACAGAATGATTGTATGTATGTGTGTGTGTGGAGAGAGAGAGAGACAGAGAGAGGAAAAGCACACACAAGAAAAAGGAAGTTATATATGATAGATACTTTTTTTAGGGGTTACTTCTTGAGCGTAGAAATAGTGAATGTTCCATTTTTAAGTTTCTGCAGTCTTTCCATCTTTTTTTCAGTGTTCCAGTGAGCACAGGGGAATGAGGGATAAATAAGTGAAGTCCTATTTATCACAGCCAGCAGAGAATCTCAAAAGGTCAGTCAAAAGGTACTGAAGTTCCTCAAATGAATCCTGTTTGCCATTTAAGCTTGTCTGAAACCTCACTATTGTACTGACTAGTGTACTTACATTTCCTGTTTTTCAAGTAAAACTGCATTTGTAGCAGGGTGTCCTGTGTCCCAACTAGACTGTGGTTTGCAGAATTGGAGACCTAGTGATCCTTATAGGATGCAATCCATGTGAGAATTGATCACCAAAGAGGATCACATTTACGACTGAGGAAGCAGCAGCTCTTTTCTGGCAAGGGTGCCCAATAGAGGGAAGGCAAGGAGATTAACGAGATGGGATAGAATCTGTCCCCTTCACAGTCCAAGGCTCTGGTTTTGAATCATGATGGAGAGGAGGTTTAACCATGACACCGAAGGGCAGGAGAAGAAGACCGCCCCATCCCACAGTAGACGCACAGTGTAGAATTGGCACTGTGCCCAGAGACATCCCCCGAGCAGCAGGAGGAGCCTGGTGAGGAGGCAAGAACAAAAGAGTTTGAGTGGATACGTTGCTGAGCACAAGCACACACCACCTTGGGGAATGCCTGAAATGAGAGGACCATTCCCAGGAGGGGCCAAGATTTACCGTGATTTGGGCAATAATGTCATTAGAACTGCATTTGCACTGGGAGAGGTGATGTGGGGCTCACAGGTACACTATCAAACAAGGCGCCAGGAGTTAGTCAGCCTGTCCTAGAGCAAAGGTCCACATCTCCTTCCCTGTGAAGGGGTCTATTATACATTCCCTGTCGATTATATTCCCATGTTTGTCGTCCCTTAGAAAAACATGATCCATGGGAACTTCTTTAACCATTGCTAAAGACTGCCAAAATACTTGGTTTCTCTTTTCAAACTCAAATTACTCTGTGCTAATATCATAAAGACTCAGGGGATCTTCAATTACCTTTGAGTTCTCATCTAATTTTTTTACGATACATCTTCACTTGACACTGTGATGAAAACTCTCCTCTGTGAACATTTAATCAAACACTAATCACGTAAGGGTTCATTTTTCAAAGAACAGCCCCATGAACTTGGAATCCTTGAAAATGTATTTGATTATGAGTTAAATCACTGAGTATTCCTAAATAAAAATAGCAAGGTTTTAAAAATGGACACTCAATGTTCTTTGCCACATGCCTACATTCAAGTACCGGGCTGTACTTTTAACAAAGCTACGTCTTTAAATGTGCCATAGATGCTATTGGAAAGGACATAAATAATGAAAACTGGAGCCTGGAAAATGGCAAGCTGGCTCAGCCTCGGGGAGCATCATTTGTGAGATCCAGCTGCAAAAGCTAGAAGCTATAAAAAATGCATGCAGATTTCTTTTTAAGCATTAACACACCACTACTTTAAATGTTGGTTCTGACTGAGAAATTCCTCTCAGCAGGTGCTTTTTACCCCCGTAACCTCTGCAAGCAGCCAGGGCCCCAGGAGACTAAACAAATTACTAACTTAAAAATTCATTATAGAATTTGCTCCCTTTCCAAGACATGAGATGCACTCTATAATTTGCTCTTCAGAACCCCCAGGGACTGTAATCTTCAAGGCCCCGTGTGCTAATATGACGCCATCTCTTGTCTATTATTAATAGGGTGGATAGAGTTTTTAAGAAACATATCACACCCAAAAGTCCTAAAATGGGAAGTGAGAATGCCAGTAGCCGCACATTAATTCCTTTAAGCAATGTCAAAAGTGATGACAAAGATGATCTCAATACACCAGATTGCTGAGAAGTGTGAGGTGTTAAACTCCATACTTTTCATTTACCAACAGATGGTGGCAAATGGATGATGAGGTCTGGGGGTATGAAGTGACTGTGAACAAAATAAATGCAATTCTATGAAGCTATGAAAGATAATACAAAATTATCCGAGATATAATATAAAAGTATGGAGTTTAAGTATGCATTACAATGAGTGGCCAGATTATTATGATCTCTGAAAGCATAATAGTATGGCCACTCAGTGTGTATGTGTGTGTATATATATATATATTAGAGGCCCGGTGTATGAATTCATGCATGGGTGTTTTCTGGCCACCCTGGCCAGGGGGAGGGGACATGGCGGTTGGCCAGCCTGCCTGCTGGTCGAACTCCTGGTCGAGGGGACAATTTGTATATTAGCCTTTTATTATATAGGATATACACTGAGTGGCCAGATTATTATGTATTCAGAGATCATCATAATCTGGCCACTCGGTATATTTTGAAAATATAAAAACCAGCCATCTGGGCAAAGGCCCAGACTTAATACAGGTAAAGCAGGTGGCTGCTTATCTTATCACATATCAAAGACCTCATAAAGAGGGCACATAAACCCAAGATGGTTATAACTCAAATAGACCCAGTCAAAATGTTGCTGTCAGAATGAGCCCATGGGGGAAGGAGAACCAGTACTAGCATCCAGAACCAGGGAAATGGACCCAGGACCGAACAAAGCGATCCCTGAAAAAGTGCTAAAACAAGTGAAAAAAAATGGTGTCATTAATATTATCCTATCTAATAAAGAAGGAATATGTTAATTGACCCTCATGCCATCGCAAAAATGGCAGCACCCACAGCCAATAAGGAGGGAATATGCTAACTGACTGCCCTGCCCTCAAAGATGGTGGCGTCCACAGGCACAAGAAGGCGGTGCCCAGTCCCCTCAGCCCCACTGGGGTATCAGGTGAGCGGCAAGGCCGGGCCTGCCTCCAGGTGGGCCCAGCCTTGCTGCGTGACTGCCTCCAGAGTCCCCCAGTCCCTTCAGCCCCCCAGTTGCCCAGGGCCGGCAGAAGGTGCAGGCAGGCCTCGGATGGTGGCTGCCCAGCCAATGCCCGAGGCACAGGCAAGCCTCAGATGTCAGCTGCCCAGCCGCCTAGGGCCAGCCCGAGGCATAGGCAAGCCTCAGATGGTGGCTTTCCAGCCACCCAGGGCCACCTGAGCTCAGGTAACCAGGGCTGGCCAAGGCTTGCACTGCCAGCAGTGGCAGCAGCAGAGGTGTGATGGGGCGTCACCTTCCCCTGATCACCGGGTCATCTCCCACCCCTGAGGGTTCCCAGACTGTGAGAGGGCGCAGGCCAGGCTGAGGGAAACTCCCCTCCAGTGCATGGATTTTCATGCACCGGGCTTCTAGTTTCAAAATAAATCCTTTGAGTCTAGTTCATGATTAAGAACAAGATTTTCATTCTCTGAAAGCATGGGTCTGAATTCAGTTCAAAGCACTTCTCTAAAATTTAGTCAATAGGCAAATATAGTATAAATAGATTAAATGGATGCAGGAATGCAAGAGGCCTAACCAAAGACAACTCATGGATTATTTAAGGATAATGTTTCTGTTCTAAAGAAATACAGCACTTTTAAGAAATGCTGTGGTAGACAGGTAGAAGCAAAGAGAACAATTTGATTAGACAGAGGTACAACTAAAGTCCTAGAATGCTAAGAGTTTGGCTAGTAATTATAACCCATTCCAGAAGAGATAAGAGAGAAGCAAAATCATTTTAAAGAGATGGAATGGCTAAGAGTAAGGTCTGGCTGTAACTCAATCTTGAAGACATTAGCATACATTATGAGAGAATGGTTACTCAGAATAGTATTAAGCCTAGAAACATAGCAAATGGAGGTGGAGGTGGAGATGGAGAAAGGGAAGAGTTGGAGGTAAGTACCCATCAGAGTTGAGACACAGAATTGGGGGGAGGTGACTGCCTCACTCTAGAGGTGCTCTGAGCTATGGGCTTGGATTTATTCCAGGCATCCCCTTGGTCTGGATAAAAGATCCCTCAAGACCACTTATAGAACTTTACTTCAATTTTATCTTCACTTAGCATCCCTCTGACTGTGAATACAGCCTCTCAGGCCACCCTAATATAGGAAGGATTCATTAAATAATAAACATGAATGTCTTAGTGACTGGAAAGGGATATTCACCATCAAAATTAAGAAGCAAACATTCAGATTTACACCATTCTCTTGTAAATTAACATGAGTCTGTCCTCTCTTCTTCTCAGGAGGCATCTTATGAAGCGCTGGCATGTAAATGTCTGGAACCGCAAATCTGACATCAGGCCCAGACAACAGCAACTTCACCACCCAGTGGGGAGGTTGGCTGCCAGTGGGCTACACCCCCTTTAGAGGCTATACTCCCTGATGTTACAAAAAAGAAAGAAAGAGAGAGAGAGAGAGAGAGAGAGAGAGAGAGAGAGAGAGAGAGAGAGAGAGAAAGAAAGAAAGAAAGAAAGAAAGAAAGAAAGAAAGAAAGAAAGAAAGAAAGAAAGAAAGAAAGATGTAGGAATACATAACCCACTTATTATCCTGTGAATTTAGCCCTAGATGACTAGATTATATAGATCAGAAATCAATTGTATAAATCAATAACCAATATTAAACCTATTAGGTTGTGTAAGAATGAACACTGTACCTATTTTATTTGTAGTGGGCCCTAACACAAAGAATTATTTTTTAATAAATACAAATTTAAGAAATGAAGGGAGATAAGGGGGAAAAAGAAGGAATTCAGGTTCATTCCAGAAGATTAAGCTGCTAGTAAGACGTGATGACTTCTCATATGACTATTACGCCAGGTGGTTTCAATCCTTTTGAGAAGCTAGTCATAAAAATTTTTGGAGGACAGAGAGAACTATAAAACTAGATCAGTTATGTAACTGGACTATTCATTATAGTACAAGGCTGTGAAGATGAAAGTTGTTCCTGCTTTAATATAAACAAAAACAAAGATTATTTTGAGAACTATCCAGCTTGTGGGAGAAAAAAGGCATCTGAAAGTCTACTGTATTTGCTTGTTATATGACTCAAGTATACATGATCTGTAGTGCTAAGTTTCACCAAAATTTATGATGGAGAGAAAATAGAGAATAACAACTCATTAAAAAATGGAACAGAGAACATACAATGGAGTCAAGATAGTCTCTTCAATAAATGGTGTTGGGGAAATTGGACAGATACATGCAAAAAAATGAAACTAGACCACCAACTTACACCATGCACAAAAATAAACTCAAAATGGATCAAGGACTTAAACATACGACAGGAAACCATAAAAATACTAAAGGAATCCACAGGCAGCAAAATCTCAGACATGTGCTGAAGCAATTTTTTCACTGACACCGCTCCTATAGAACTTTACTTCAATTTTATCTTCACTTAGCATCCCTCTGACTGTGAATACAGCCTCTCAGGCCACCCTAATATAGGAAGGATTCATTAAATAATAAACATGAATGTCTTAGTGACTGGAAAGGGATATTCACCATCAAAATTAAGAAGCAAACATTCAGATTTACACCATTCTCTTGTAAATTAACATGAGTCTGTCATGTTAGGGCAATGGAAACTAAAGAGAAAATAAACAAATGGGACTACATCAAAATAAAAAGCTTTTGCACAGCAAAAAAACCCATCAACAAAACAACAAGAAAGCCCACTGTATGGGAGAGCATATTTGCCAATGTTATCACTGATAAAGGTTTAATCTCCAATATCTACAGGGAACTCATACAACTTAACAAAAGGAAGATAAACAACCCAATAAAAAAATGGGCAACAGACCTAAATAGATACTTTTCGAAAGACAGAAGGAAGGCCAAGAGGCATATGAAAACATGCTCAAAGTCACTAATCATCCGAGAGATGCAAATCAAAACGACAATGTGGTACCATCTCACACCTGTCAGAATGGCTATCATCAACAAATGACAAGTGCTGGTGAGGATATGAAGAAAAAAGAACCCTCATGCACTGCTGGTGGGAGTGCAGACTGGCGCAGCCACTGTGGAGAACAGTATCGAGTTTCCTCAAAAAACTAAAAATGGAACTCCCATTTGACCCAGTGATCCCACTTCTAGGAATATATCCCAAGAAACCAGAAACACCAATCAGAAAGGATATATGCACCCCTATGTTCATAGCATCACAATTTACCATAGCTAAGATTTGGAAACAGCCTAAGTGCCCATCAGCAGATGAGTGGATTAAAAAATTGTGGTACATCTATATAATGGAATATTACGCTGCTGTAAAAAGAAGGAATTCTTACCATGTCCAACAGCATGGATGGAACTAGAGAGCATTGTGCTAAGCAAAATAAGCCAGTCAGAGAAAGATAAATATCACATGATCTCACTCATTTATGGAATATAATGAAAAACATAAACTGATGAACAAAATCAGATCCAGAGACAGAGAAACATCGATCAGACCATCAAACCTCAGAGAGAAGGTAGGGGAGGGTGGGGGTAAGGGTGAGAGATCAACCAAAGGACTTGTGTGCATGCATATAACCAATGGACACAGACAACAGGGTGTGAGGGCATGAGTGGGGAAGTTGGGGGGAGGGGGAATGGGGCAATAATGACACATATGTAATACCTTAATCAATAATGAAAAAAAAATATATATATATATATGATGGAACAGAGTACTCATATTAAATGAGTTGTTCCTACTAAGCAAGTTTGAAATAAAGGCAAGACTGGTCATTATAAGTATGCTATACATAACTGAGTAAAACATCTGAAAATCACTCGATTTTCTAAGTACTTGATGGGGACAAGTTTTTGTAAAATCTGGGCCTTGGATGAGCAATCAGCAGCATGCTGTGAAGAGGCTTAAAATTTATTCTCAGGAGAACATTCATTTCTCAGTGATTAGACCTCCCTTTGCTAGGATCCAGATCCAATAAACTTGAAATGGTTTTGATGTATCGAGTTTCTGAGCAAACAACAAACAAAACCAGTAAGAGAAAACTGTGAAATTGTAACGTCCATTGCAACCTTCTGGGGCAATCACAGCAAGTACTGCTGATAACCATCCACTCAAGTTTAAGTACAACCTCTAATGCATGTGTTCACATACAAAACGAGGGTTTCAAGTTTCCTGTCACAAATCAGTCTCTGCCACGGTACTTGTTTTCCGGGCAAGTGCTGAAACCACTCCGTGGCCTGGCCAGAACAGAGTACCCACCAGCTCTAGACACACCAGCATGAAACTCCCTTCCAAAATACAGGCCAGTTATGGCCTTCTGAGGCTGGCTGATGTCCTGAGATAAACTCCCACTGCTCAGGTTTCTCTTAGTGTTCAGGAAAGGAGTGTGGCTGCCAAATCCCAGGTGGCATAGGCACGCCAAATGCTTACTTCTCGGTACCCAACACCACCTTTTATTACGGAAAACTTGAAGGATAGTAAGGAAATGATTCGACCAGCCGGTGAGGATGGAGTACATAAGTCTGTGGTTAAGAAGGCGCGTCATGCCACAAGCTGGGAATATGTTCCGGTCGCATCTTATAGGATGGGCCACTATACAGTAAATCTTAGCACAAATGAATCAAGAGGCCTTCGTTATTATCCTGGAGGTTAGGAAGTTTCACAAATATTTCCCCACGCTTGCCAGTGCAATCCTTTGGAACTTTACAGGAGGCCTCTCTATCTTTCATTGCATCACTCCCTGGGAATTACTTAGACGGGAAAACCATGTGGTTGAGAGTGGAAGTTTTAGGGTCTGGTACTCTGGGTGTGAGTTCTACTGCTTATAAGTCTTGGGCCCTGAACAACTTGCTTCAGATCTGTTAGCTTTCTTTCTTCAATCTGTGAAAGAGAAAAAAGAAGAGTAAGCTAATGGAGTAATTGGGAGAATTGAAGGAGATACTGCAAGTAAAATACACAAATCTGTGTTGTTGTTTTTTTAAAAAGGTGTTCGGTCAATGATAGTGTTTGGTAACTGTGACTCAGATGTGCCAGCTCCTCTAATCTTCTCCCATTAGACCTCTATCTATGGCCTTTTCCCAGCAGCCAGCTCCCCGGGGGTCCCAGGAGCTCATGATCACAGTCACCTCATTTACCGTACTTTCCTGCTCAAATATCCCGGGTGGCTATGGATGGCCAAGTGAATTGCATAACCACAGCAGCTCTGAAGTCAGAGTGCGATGAAATCACTCTGGCCTGAAGTGGAATAGGAAGGCTTGGTGTGAGAAATGGAACTTTTAAAAAATATATTTTTTTTATTGACTTCAGAGAGGAAGAGGGAAGGAGAGAGAGAGAGAGAAACATCAATGATGAGAGAAAATCGCTGATCGGCTGCCTCCTGCACACCCCACACTGGGGATTGGAGCCCACAACCCAGGCATGTGCCCTGACCAGGAATCTAACCGTGACCTCCTGTTTCATAGGTTGACGCTCAATCACTGAGCCACACCAGCCAGGTGAAATGGAACTTTTTAAGTTAAGCAGTTATTTTATTTATATCTAACCCCAATCCCAAATATTGGTGGGATTTTTTTTGTAAGCACATAATGAATGGCGGAAATAAACAGTGGAGAAAGTCAGAGGGAGGAGAGAATACACAGGGAAAAAGCAAGGCCAGACATAAGATTTCATTTTAATTATGTCCCAGACCATCTAGGGCTAGATATGGGCAAATCTGGCTATAACTGTCCTGTTACAAAAACAAAAAAGGAAAATATGATCAGTTGCAAAATTCATATATGCCAATATGTGTCTTCTATGCCAGGCACTGTTCTGAGCATTTTAGATGTGTTAACTCACTTACTGTCATAGCGGCTCTATGAATTGGTACTGTGTTATGGCTATTTATACAGCTGGGAAACTGAGGCTCTGACAAGTTAAATAAGTGCCAGGACTCACTGTGGCAGCACTGAAATTTGAACTCTGGTTACCCAGTTCACAGCCCAGGCTCTTAAGGACTAAGCAATGCTATTTTGATAGACAACATATAACAAATAATAGAAAGCCAGCAGTTCAGAGGGAGGATTTCCTAACACTGAGAGCTTTGCCCGCATAAAGACAAATAGTTTGACAAAGTACACTAGCTTCCAGATTGATGGACTTCCCAGATCAGTTAAAAACAAACAAACATTTTTATCGGTTGCAGGCTCCTCTCCGGCACGGGCTTTGGTCAGGGGCTTGCAGGAGGCAACCAATCGATGTGTTTCTCTCACATTAATGTTTCTCTCTGTCTTTCCCTCCCTCTTCCACTCTCTCTAAAAATCAATGGGAAAATATCCTCAGGTGAGGATTTTAAAAAAATGTTTTTATATATGATGTACAGCCCAGCTGGTGTGGCTCAGTGGTTGAGCATTGATCCATGAACCAGGAGGTCATGGTTCCATTCCTGGGAAGGGCACATGCCCGAGTTGCTGGCTTGATCCCCAGTAGGGGGCATGCAGGAGGCAGCTGATTGATGATTCTCTCTCATCATTGATGTTTCTACCTCTCTCTCCCTCTCCCGTCCTCTCTCTGAAATCAATTTAAAAAAACATATATTTTTTAAAAATCCTTTAAAAATATGATGTACAGCTGAGCACCTCTTGTTGTTTGTGTGTGTCAAGTAAGAACATTAAAACAACAACAACTACCAGGAATTGTCAATATTATTTCAGGAAATAAATAACATGTAAGTACAAACACACACACACACACACACAAAATGAAAGAGTGTAATCTAAACATAGAGGATCTTGCTTTACAATTCTGAATAAATTCAGCTTTGTGGAAAATGTACACAGTCCTTGTTTTCTCGTGTGCCTCTGACAGGTGAAGAACTGTCAGAGACTGTCAGGGGTTGTCAGAGTCACTGACAACCTCTCTTTGGAAGCTCTGTGACCCCAGGACAGCAAGGACCCAAAAGCAGAACTGAGACTCCATTCTTCTCCAGGCCGGATCCCAGGAAGGTCTCAAAATTAAGTCTCTTAAGAACCAGAAGATATGATCACATCAAAAACAACAACACAGAAGGTCTGTGAGCAGCAGCCCGAGCAGGTGGACTCAATCATGATCTCACACAAGATGCACATATCACTCACCAAGGTGAGCACAGCACTGCAGGCTGAGACGCGCCACAGCGACACGCGTACTGTCAGGCTATCATTTCAATCTGGAATAAAACTGAATACTGTATCTTTTCTAAAAGGACATATTATGCTTAAAGAAAATGTAAGACTGACACCAGGAACATGATTCGATTTTCCTGATGCTAACACATTGGCAGCATTTTCCCATTTTGTTTGGTAAAGAATTTGAGTTGCTTCTAAATTTATGCTGAAACCCACTGGATGCTTTCTGAGGCCAAAGCCAGCAGCTCCACTTGTTCAGGGAGTTGTATTTACAATACCTACTGTTCCTATATGTCCATTAGAATGCAATTATCCTGCTTGGGGGGAAATAAAGGTCACTGGGTTAATGGAGCTCACCCTTCTTTTTTAGCTCATAAATAATAAATCAAATATAATATTTAAAAAGAAAACCACATCCCGCATATCATTGTGTTTCTATTGCTTTTCTCACAGAACATTTGAGAACATGGCACTTACTATGGCCATAATCGTTGCAGTCCATCAAGTTCCTATAGCACTGGTTCAGTCAAGAAATACACAGCATGCATCTATTAAATTGATAGTCATAAAAACTCAAATGTTCAAGAAATTTCTCATGACATTTTCTTTTTTAAAATATGTTTTATTGATTTTTTTTACAGAGAGGAAGGGAAAGGAGTAGAGAGTTAGAAACATCGATGAGAGAGAAACATTGATCAGCTGCCTCCTGCACACCCCCTACTGGGGATGTGCCCATAACCAAGGTACATGCCCTTGGCTTGAATCAAACCTGGAACCCTTCAGTCCACAGGCCAATGCTCTATCCACTGAGCCAAACTGGTCAGGGCCTCATGACATTTTCAAGGTAGACTATGGTACATTCTACTCTGACTGTAAGGAGCAACTCACAAAATTATTTATACTAGCAAATATACAGAAAATCTCATGGGCTTTATCAAAGTATTGGCAAAGATATGCATTTTAAAATTTTTAAACAAATGCGTACAGATTCAAGCACAGCCCGTTGCTTCCAGAATGACTTACCAACGGTACTTGTAAGGAGACAGTCCTATGACCACGCCAATAATAATAAATATTTCTAGGCAAGAATCTGCTGCCACGAGTTTCCCTAATGACAAAACGAAGACATTCCTGCCAGCTAAATAGCTGAACAGGGCTCTCAGCCCAAAAGAGCCTAATCGATGTTTTCACTTCAGGCTTCCCAAGGGAACAACTAAGCAATCGCTCCAGTACCTGGCACATCAAGATTTATAAGGCAGAACAGGAACACATGGCCTAAATAGCTTCAGAAAGCCATTTGTCTAGAGAAACTAAAAAAACAAACAAAAACACAAAAACAGAGCATCTGCTACTATATCACTATGCCCCTGAAAATAAGGCTACATGTCTCATGAGATTTATCTAAGAAATATTTTTTGAAATAAAAAGGGAATTATAGTACACCTCCAAGCCTACTATAAGAACTGTTAAACATTTATAAATAACTCCACCAAAATATGAAAATGAAAAACTCTGCTTTCCACTTGACGCAGGCTTGTGTGACAAAGTGCACCACAATCACCCAAC
The DNA here is from genome assembly GCF_027574615.1 of Eptesicus fuscus. NCBI lineage: Eukaryota > Metazoa > Chordata > Mammalia > Chiroptera > Vespertilionidae > Eptesicus > Eptesicus fuscus. Next base: position 84,018,574 of record NC_072474.1, on the reverse strand, counting down.
AACAGAGCCACGCACAGCTTCTGCCTCCTCGTTACGAGTTTCAGCAGTAGCCCAGCCTGGCCCTGTGAAAGGCATTTTGACGGAATTATAAACCCAGCAATGAACCAGACAACTGTTCTCCTAAATAACACAGCCATCGTACTCACAATTATTTCAAAAGTTTATTCGAAGGGCATGTATCTGTCATCAACAGCCTATCATTATTTGTTTTTATTATCATTAATAGCAACAAAAGTTGTTCTGCCAGGCACTGATCTAACAGTTTTATGTGAGTTACCTAACTTAATCCTTGAAAAAAAAAAATCCTATGGTCTGTGAAGGGTGGCAGAATATACCACCCCAAAATATGCCACTTTGGCATAAGGATTATTTTGAGCTAAAGAAACCTAAAAAACAGTGCATGCAAGAAGAGCATTCTAATCTCCCCTTCTCTTCCTGAAAACAGGAGATTAAAAACTCCCTTGTGAAAGATGCCCTCTCTGTACCAGGAGAAAAGAAACATTCTTCGATGAAGAGTCAAAGCCGAGAGAATTCCATAAAAACAGACCTTGTTAAAATAATTCTTATCTTCCTTTAGCCTCCTCATATATTTTAGTTACTTTTCCACAATCACCTCTTTTCATTTCCTTATGAGGACTCTTGTGTTGCATAAAACTTATCTAGATTTGTAAGCTTTTCTCCTGTTAATCTGCTTTATGTCAGTTTCATTCCCAGGCACAGCCAAAACACCCTAAGAGGGTAGAGGTAAAATCTGCCTCCCCTATAGCTGTGATAATTTGTTATCTAATTAAGACTATAGATCCATCAGCACAAAGCATTAACTAACACTATTTAAATATAGACACTTATTTTCCTTAGTATTCATTCTCATTGTAAATATTTTTGTCTTTGAGCCCTGCCGGTGTTGCTCAGTGGTTAAGCATCCACCCATGAACCAAGAGGTCACCAGATCAATTCCCGGTCAGGGCACATGCCTGGGTTGTGGGCTCAATTCCCAGTAGGGGTGTGCAGGAGGCAGCTGATTGATGCTTCTCTCTCTCAGTGATGTTTCTATCTCTCGATCCCTCTCCCTTCCTCTCTCTCTAAAATCAATAAAAACATATTTAAAAAATATTTTTGGCTTTAAAATTTATCTGGGTTCCCCAGAAAGGTTTCCTTAAAGTATTAGTCATTTTACTAAATATTATCAGATACTTACTTCTTTACTTATTACAAGAACTTTTACATCTGTTTTACAAAAAAACGAAGCAGGCCGATTTGCATTAGTTAAAAGGCAGGTTTCCTGGAAAATAAAAACAAATGGATTTCTTCAGGAATTATTTCAGCTCTGAATGTTATTATTACAATGAAACTCTGGGACCGTTGGAATTATAAGTATGCATCCAACTCTCACTGGAATTATAAGTATGCATCATTTTAAGCAAATAATTTTTTAAAAATAAATCTTGAGCAATAAAAAGCAATTGGAATTGATAAATAAGGACTGTCCTGATCTTACTTTCACATAATCTATCAGTCCCAGCAGCATTAAATGTAAGGACTATTTTATAAAAACAGAATGCAGGGTTGAACAAGTCTTTATTCTGGAATGCTTGCTATATTAAAACAATAGCATAATCTGCAAACACACAAAATGCTGTATGTTAACTCCACTCAATGTTTATTACTAAGAAAAAAGAGTGCTTTGTCCTACAGATGGCAAACTTGGAGTGGATGCTGACCTAGATCCATGAGACTCAATGAGGGGTATGGCGTGAATATAACCAAATACAAAACTATAACAAATTTTAATGATTATAATATTGAAAAAGATGCAGCAATAAAGAATCAAGGTGAGATTATCTTATTGAAGGGAGAAGGACATGACTTTAACATCTCTCTTTGCTTGAGATGGGACATCCATCTTATGCAGCCCTTGGACATAGGCACTCCTGGTTCTCGGGCCTTTGGACTTGGACTGAATTACACCTATGGCTTCCCTGTTTCTCCAGCTTGCAGACAGTAGGTTGTGGGACTTCTCTGCCTCCAATTCCTACAATAAATCTCCTCTTACACATATCTGTATATATCCTATTGGTTCTGCTTCCCCAGAGAACCCTATACGGATTTTGGTTGAGAAATACCAGTTCAGATGATCTCCAACTTTCTTCCTTTTAGTTAAAATAAAACATCAGTGGCTCCATTTGATCTGCTCACAGTTGAGGCAGCATGGCAGAGTAAACAGAGCACTGATTCAGGATTCTCCTCCCATTTCTGCCACCAACTAGCTGTCTCAAGAGGAGCAATTCAGCTAACTGCTCTGGTTCTCCATTCACGAAGGTGTGGAGTGAAAGAGTTTGTTTAGCTGACCTCTGAAGCTTCATCCAACACTAAGGTGCTGATCCTGGGGAAGATTTTGACATCCACAAAGGGTCATAAGGCTCTAAGTAAGAGTGCCTCCAGAGTGCCTCCAGCACTAGAACACTCAGCCAGTCACAGGCTGGCCAACATCTTAACCAAGGCTCAATCTATCAAGACATATTTGACCCATCAGTGATGACACATAATTAACAATGGAAATACCGTGGAAAAATAAGGTTTGCTTTTCATTGAAAATTGTTAGGAATAGTTCTTGGTCCTTTGACTTCTCATTGGATTTGTTACCAATAAAATACATTGAATCCATCTCCTCTTTGGTATTACCATAGCTAGTGCCTTGCTTCAGAGTCTGCTCATCAATTTCCCACCGGCTCCAATTCCATGTTGTCCTTTCTTTGCTAACATAGCCCACCTATGTTAACATTTAGTAGATGACTCATCACATCAGTCACCTGTCTAAATGTTAACCTGACTCATCTCCCTCTGACTTAAAACACTTCAACGAGCTCTACTGCCTGTAGAATTAAGTCCAAACTCTTCATCATGGTTTTCAAAACCATATTTGACCTCAGCTGACATTTCCAAAATAAACAAACACCAGCAACTGTTCTCACCTCCAAGACCTCCACACTTAGGTACTTTTGGATCCGAGGATCTCCAAATCAAATCTGCCCTCAACTAAATACAGAAATGAAGCAAGTTTTATTCCTACACACAAGCTGCTTTCTGCCCTAAATTTTACCCCCTTTGCATAAAGTCTTTTACAAGCATAGACTTTCTTTAAAGAATCAAAAATATCTCCTTGAATCAGTAACTGCTTCTGTACACTTTTAAAAAAATATCAGCCTCCAAAGATACAGGGTTTGTAACTCATTCATTTAACTGGGCAATCATTCATATAACAATCACTTACGCATCTTGCAGGTCCTGTATGTTGGCAAACTACATATCAGGCTACATGTCAGCCCTACACTGCTAAGAAAAACACGTATTCTTTGAGCATTTCAATTACTGAAATATTTCCTTCTTGAGGACAATGTTATTTTAGTACAATGACACATAACTTAAAATTTTAAAAAATAAAAATGGTAAGAGACTGAGAAGTTAAGACAATATTTACCCCTATGAAGTCACCTTCTTCAAACTCACTTAAAATCTCAGAGTTGGTATTTCTGTTCATGCTTGTATTACTTGACATGACCTTTAAGTGTCCAGCAAGAATCAGGTAGCATTCAAGTGGTACATGTCCTTGTCTTAGAAGCATACTTCCAGCTTCAAATCTGGGGAGAAGGAATATTAAACACATTGCTTCTGCAAAATGGCAAGTTTGAAGTCAAAATGCTGTCATCTTCACCTGCAAAGAATTTTTCTTTTTGTTAAGGAGCAATTATCTTCTCCTGGTATAGACCTTGAGGCAAGGGCTGGAGCCAGCCTGTCCACGGCCATGGCACCGGTGCCGAGAATGGCACTTGGCTCATAAACTACGCCCTCAATGAACATATATTGAGCGTACTATGAAGAGGCAGAAGGAGGTGTTGCACAATCACAGAACAGAAGGTCTCCATACAGATGAATTCCTTAGTTAAGCCCTCCTTTCACAAAACAGAGGTATTTTTATTTTATTTTATTTTATTTTATTTTATTTTATTTTATTTTATTTTATTGATTTTTTTACAGAGAGGAAGGGAGAGGGAGAGAGAATTAGAAACATCGATGAGAAACATCGATCAGCTGCCTCCTGCACGCACCCTACTGGGGATGTGCCCGCAACCAAGGTACATGCCCTTGACCGGAATCGAACCCGGGACCCTTCAGTCCGCAGGCCGGCGCTCTATCCACTGAGCCACACCGGTCAGGGCAAAACATAGGTATTTCTAAAACACTCCTGCTGAATTCATGAGGTAAGGCAAGATTTTTGGTTTTCTGGGAGACAAATGTGGTATTGATTAGCATTCCTTTGATCAAGACTTTTAAAAAGTACATTAAGTCCTCACGTTTTTTATTAATTTTACCATTTTATTTTCTTACATTAATATGACGTCTTCGAAAGGTTCTTGGAACTGTGGCAAAATGACTTAAAACAAAACCACCTTTACCACAGGCTAATTGATATAAACAAGAGTTGAGTTCCTATGGCATCTCATCACCATTATAACAAATGGCATTGAACAAAACAACGTTATTTGAGGATGTGCTGTATTATACTCGGGAAATGTTTTGTAAATCTGCTACTTTTCCCGATTTGTAGGTATTGAGCCAGAGGACAGGAGTTTGCCCACTCCAAGTTTATAGAAACAACCCATCCCTGGTAGTAATGCATAATAAACTTCAATGAACATAAAAAATCACCTCGGGCATTTGATAAAAGATCAAGATTCCTTTACACCAGGGGTCCTCAAACTTTTTAAACAGGGGGCCAGTTCACTGTCCCTCAGACCGTTGGAGGGCCAGACTATAGTTTAAAAAAAACTATGAACAAATTCCTACGCACACTGCACGTATCTTACTTTGAAGTAAAAAAACAAAACGGCAAAAACACCCGCGTGTGGCCCGCGGGCCATAGTTTGAGGACGCCTGATTTATACCCTGGAAAGTCTGGTTTGGTAGATCTGGGGTGGAGCCTAGGCATCTGTATTCTTAAAAGGATCTCTAGATTATTTTGATAAGAACCACACTTTGAGAAACATTGCATTTGAGACTAAGAACAAACATTATTTATTTTCTTTTTCCTACATGAGTAATTTTTGTGAAGACTAGAACGGGGCATGTTCCATGAAATATTGGGAAGTCTGGATAATTTTAGAGTTTCATTTAATTACTACCCAGGATTCTTTCTTCCTAGAAGAATAAAAGTTATAATATCTATATTCCAAATTAGGCAGGTGTCATTAAAGAGAATGTTAGTGAGAAAGATGACAGTGTTATGTATTAAAGATACTCCCATCCCTGTGTTATCAGTGAGGAGGCCTGAACTCCAGCACTTGACATGCTATGAATCAATTAAATGATCTTGAGAAAATCGCTTAGCTTCTACTTCCAATTCTTTATATACAAAATGGGAATAAATCTGTACCTACCACATACTTCATAATAATGTCTTAGAAGAAAATATGAAATATATTTAAGTTATTCAAAAGGAAGATTTTTATAAATAAAGTATTAGGATTTTGCCCTGCTTTAAGAAGTTTGACAGTGTGAAGGAGAATTAGAAGCTGCACAGCTCCCCCCAAAATAACTATACAAGGTAATAAGTAAGTCTTCCACAGTTCCATGGAAGTTCTTATAAGAGAAGACACGAAACTCTTGAGTCAGAGACTTATGAGTTGCAGTAAAAAGTATAACAGGAATATCAGCATGGTTGCACCAGTCCTGAAGTCCCACGGGGCAATAGGATGGCCCAGGGGAGTCTGCCTATGCAGTGGGGTGAGTCACAAGGGAAGAACCGGAGCTTAGGGCATCCACTGCTTTTACAATAAGCAGTAAGTGAGCTGTTTGTCTGGAAGGAGACCAGGTACAGGACAATGTGTTATTGTCTCAGGATTCCCAGTTGCATGAACAATCCTGAGGAGTGGCGGGGGACGGGAGGGGGGGCGTGCAGGGGGGGCGGAGGGGGGAAGACCAGTCAAAGCCTTGAGATTTGGGCACATTCAGCAAGATGTATATGAGCACAAAAGGCTCTTCACAGACTGTATCTCAGGATACTGGGCTTTTATATGAAAATGAATAGAATTTTAAAATAAGGTTCTACGGTTACTTAAAGAATTGTAATTCCAGTTCCAAAGGAAGAATATGCAAAAAGGAAATTTAACATTACTATCTTCACTGCCTTTGGGAAGAGAATCACAAGATTAAAATGTGGTGGCTCCTGATTTTCCACTATTTATATTAATAGATACCAACTTTTCTTTTCTTTTTTAAATATATTTTATTGATTTTTTAACAGAGAGGAAGGGAGAGAGATAGAGAGCTAGAAACACCGATGAGAGAGAAACATCGATTAGCTGCCTCCTGCACACCCCTCACTGGGGATGTGCCCGCAACCAAGGTACATGCCCCCAACCGGAATCGAACCTGGGACCCTTCAGTCCGCAGGCTGACGCTCTATCCACTGAGCCAAACCGGTTTCGGCTAGATACCAACTTTTCAAAACCATTTCTTTTACTCTGAAGAATTAAAACATTATTAAAAATTGCTGAAGTAACTGCTGCATCATAGAAATATCCTCAAGATAGTAGTTGGTTTCTATGAATTAAGAATAGGAGCATAGTCAATAGGAATACCAGGGCATCAGAGAATGGAGCCAATCATAAGGATGTGATGGAAAAGGGAAAGAGGGGAAGCATGGGGAATGGAGAACTTACAGAGGGAAGAGATGGATGACAGGCACTATAAGGGGAAAGAGTCTGGTATTCAAGACAGTCAGATTTAACGCATCACAGAAAGAGCAGGATGATTCCACATTCTGTTTTCTCTCCTCTATATTGTGAAAGTGGATGAGGGCCATCATTCGCAGCCAGTTTTTCAAGTGCATCATTTGGCTGCCAGATGCCCATTATACTAATTGGATCACCAGCCTCCTCTATAACTCATTGACACAAGGATTCCAGGGCTACCCATTTCTTCTGAAGCATTAAAATTTAAGAATACCACCCATACAATAAACCATAAAATATTCACATGAGCCTGTACTCTAGTATTAAATTGCAGCTCCAGGCTGATTCTTCAATAGCCTATTTGAATGTTGTGAAGGCATGCCAATGCTGAATAGGCTTCTCCTGCTTAAACATTTAATTTTATACTTCCGGAGCACTCAAAGCTCTTGCAAATATTTACAGTTTGATTAAAATCATTTTCCTTAAGAATTTTTTTCTTTTTAAGCCCATAGATACAACTGCTCCAACCTAACAAATGCAGAAATCAGAGTATTTTTGTTAAGAATAGAAAAAGATTTAATACCATGACATTCAGGCATAGCTATATATGCATATTGTATGTTGAAATCTAAGAAGAGCCCATGAACATTATTAATTACTATAGATATATTGATTCACTTTTGTTTTTTATTCTTCATGTAAAAGGATAAATATGAATAAATAATACTATCATTCTTCAATGAGTGAACTGGTGTTTATGACAATAATTCTCCATTAAAACTTATAAATAACTAGTAGCCCTGCGCATGAATCCGTGCACGAGTAGCTTGCTGCCGCCCTCCTGTAGCTCTCTGCCTGCTGCCCCGCCCTCCTGTAGCTCCCCCTGCTCCCCCATCATAGCTTGCTGCCCTGCCCCCTCCTGCAGCTCTCCGCCGCCCACTTGTAGCTCGCTGCCCCACCCTCCTGGTGATCCGTGATCTGATCGTTACATGGTCAGTCGTTACGTAATGACCATTTGCATATTACATCTTTATTATACAGGATAATGATTTTTAAAATGAGACTGCATGTTAATACTACATCAGTTAACTTTTTCCAAGAAAGAATTATATACATGATGAATCTTGTATTAAACATGGTTATGGGTTCAGACAACAGAATCCATTCTGATTGGTTTGAGAAAGAAAGGATTTACTACAGGTATTAGATAGCTTATAGAATCTTTGGAAAGGTTATTTAAATAGTTTCTAGGCCAAATTGCCAGGAAAACCTGGTGAAGATGCTGGGCAGACCCAGAACCAAACAGTCAGGAAACTGTACCACCTTATCTGAACAAAAAATCATGTGGTCTTTGCCAATACCTGTACCAGCAAAATGGATGGCCCATGTCCAAACTTCTCCCCCCCCCCCAACATATTAACATCACCTCAAATGGCATGAAGAGATATCTAAGTCATATGTCCATATACTAAAAGAAAGGGGAAGCAGGAAAAGGTAGGTTTTTTATACTGTTGTTTTGCTTTGTTTGTATTCTCATTAGGATGGTAGGGTTTACATTAAGGAACACTATAAAAATATAAACTTTATTCAAAAGATTTTGGGCAAACTTTATAGTGTTCCTTAATGTAAACCCTACCATCCTAATGAGAATACAAATAAAGCAAAACTTTGCCCAAAAATCTTTTGAATAAAGTTTATATTTTTATAGTGTTCCTTAATGTAAACCCTACCATCCTAATGAGAATACAAACAAAGCAAAACAACAGTATAAAAATGTCAACTTCAGACTCTTATAATAAAGTTTAGAGTATTTTACCTAATACACTTTGCATATTTTCCTCTTTCTAGATAAATAAGTGGACTGTTAGAGCAGTCCAATCACTTCTTTTTATTATTTTGGCATTTTGCTTATAATAAGTCTTGGTCTTCATCCTATTTTCAATTCTAGTTTCCTTCAGGTTGGTTTAAAATTCATGATTACACTACAGAGTTCAAAGCACTACCCCAAACTTTTACATATATCTCCTGGTAAATATTCAATTTGTAACATGTGTTTTGTCTCTGAAGTTTGGTTAAATTTTATTCATCATCTTTTCAGGTCGTTGCTCTAACCACTGAGCACACCAGCCAGAGCATATTATCTGCATTTCCTAAGGGACTGCTAAGACCCAAAGGAATATTTTTGTGTCACTTACTCTTTTTAAAAGTATATATATATTTTTATTGATTTCAGAGAGGAAGGAAGAGGGAGAGATAGAAACAGTGATGAGAGAGAATCATTGATCGGCTGCCTCCTGCACGCCCCCTACTGGAGATCGAGCCCACAAACCCAGGCATGTGCCCTTGACCGAAATCAAACCAGGACTCTTCAGTCCGCAGGCGGATGCTCTATCCACTGAGCCAAAACCGGCTAGGGGCTGTGTCACTTACTCTTGATAGATTGCAGTCTGGCAAAGTTGGAGCTGTACTTCCTTTGGCAAACTGTGAAATGCCCTATTCTTCTTTAGATATAGTTGAATCTTTAAAAGAAAAGAAAAAAAGGAACAGCTTAGAAAAGGGCGAAAGGAAAATGATTATGTTGTTCTGTTATTAGTTCAGATCTGTTCAGCATTTCTGATAACCAAAACAAGAGTAGATTTTATGTGTTCTCCAAAGATTAGCCATTTCTTATATGGTAGGTGTTGATAATTAAAATATTCCATATATGGATTCGTGAGAATTTGGTATGGTTTTAATATGGCAAAAATTCTCCCATGGAAGTGAAGGAAACACTGACACAAAGAGATGGTCTTCTCCAGCATGTATGAAATCCCATAGTGTTAGGACCCCGCCTCCGTGAAGAAGTTGGTAAGGAATCCTTTAGAACCTAGCTTGTCCAGCAAAACATGCAGTAAAAACCAAGGACCATAAAAGTAAAATCTGATTGTATCCAGAAGTCCTTCATTGGAAGACTTTAGAGGTAGGAAGTTCAAACATGCCTTTTTCTCTTTTTCAAAGTATTTGATTTTACTATGCATTAATATTGCATCTGCCTGGCATCTTTGAAAAAGAATTGTGATGTGGCTACTAAATCTTTAAAATGTTTGCATTTTTAAAGGGTCTGAAAACAAAGATATGCTCACAACCCCTACCTCATACCATGTACAAAGATTAACTCAAAATGGACCAATGATCTAAATATAAGGCCTAAAAATGATTAAACCAGAAAACAAAGGAGTAAACCTTCATGGCCTTGGATTTGGTGATGGACTCTTAGATATGACACCAAAAGCACAAGCAGCAAAATGAAAAATAAATTGGACTTCATCAAATTTAAAACTTTTTGCATGGGAGGAGAGTATCAGGAAAGTGAAAAGACTAGTTATAGAATGGGAGAAAATATTTGCAAGTCATATCTGACAAGGGTTTAATATCCAGAACACAAAAAGAACTCTTACAACTCAGAAACAAAAAGACAAGCCAATTAAAAAATGGGCAAAGGATTTGAATAAACATTTATCCAAAGAAGACATACAAATGGCCAATAAGTACATGAAAAGATGCTTAACATCTTTAGTCACCTGGGAAATGCAAATCAAAACCACAATGAGATACCACTCCACACCCTTGGGCACTGCTGGTGCAATTGCTGTGGGAAAACAGTTTGGCAGGTACTCAAAAAGCTATAGAATTACCATTCCAACCAGCAATCCCAATTCTAGGTACCCCTTCCCAGACTCCCAATTCTGCCGACCACTTTCTTTCTCTATAGTTTTGCCTTCCACAATACCATATAAATATAATCATATGGTACACTGCTTTTTGTTTCTCACTTAGCAAAATGCATTTAAGATCATCCTTGTCTTGTGTACACCAGCATTTTGTTCCTTTCTATGGCCCATTTGAATTTCATTGCATGGATATATCAATTTTTCTAGCCATTCACCTGTTGAAGAACGTTTGTAACAATTATCTTTAAAAGTTCTTTTTCATTACTAAAATATTACAATGCCATCTAATTTCTAAATAAGTATAGTATTGTGTTAATGTTTTCTTTTAATTCTTTGAAATTTGGTGATTATAATGTACAGACTTAATTTACTATTAATAGAAATGCTTGACTAACTGAAAGGACTCATTTTCTGAACTGCTAGATAAAAGTTTTCTGCAATAACTACTAAAGTTAAAAACTTGGAATTTTAGAGTGCTTAAAACCTTAAGTTAGAGTGCCTGCATGTTATGAGCATGCTTTTTCAAAAAATGTTATGCCATTTTAACCATATTTAAGTGTACGGTAGATTGGCATTAGTAACATTCACACTGTTATGCACCCATCACCACCACTTGTTTTTAAATCTTTTCCACCACCCCACATGTAAACTCTGTGACCAGTAAGTAATAATTCTCCCTACTCTCTTCCCCAAGTCCCTGGCAACCACTGTTCTACTCTCTGCCGCTGTGAATTTGGCTATTTTATATACCTAATATAAATGGAATCATGAAATATTTGTCGTTATGTTATTGGTTTACTTAATTCAGCATAATGTCTTCAAAGTTCATCATATTGTTTTATGTTTCAGAAATTCATTCCTTTATAAGCTGTTGTCTTTTGATTTTTTTTATCATAGTCATCCTAACAGGTATAAGTTGATATTTTACTGTGGCTTTGATTTGCAGTTCCCTGATGATTAGTGACCTTAAGCATCTTTTCCTATATCTGTTGGCCATTCGTATGTCTTCTTTGGAAAAATGTCTACTCCGTTCCTTTCCCCATTTTTTAAATTAAATTATTTGGGTTTTACTATTTAGTTTGAGCAGTTTCTTATATGTTTAGATATTAATTCTTATCAGATAAATGGGTTGCAAATAATTTCTCCCATTTCATAGGTTGTCTTTTTATTCATTTTTTATTTTTATTTGGGGGAAATTATTTTTTTATTTTTTTATTGATTTGAGAGAAAGAGGAAGAGAGAAAGAGGAGAGAGAGAGAGAGAAGAGAGAGAGAGAGACATCAATCGGTTGCTTCCTGCATGCACCCCAACAGGACCAAACCTTCAACCTGTGTATGTGCCCTGACCAGGAATTGAACCTGCAACCCCTCTGTACACGTGATACTCAACCAACTGAGCCACACTGGCCAGGCCTGTCATTTTATTTTGATGATTGTTTCCTTTGCTATACAGAAACTTTTTTGTTTCATGTAGTCCCATTTGTCTATTTTTGCTTTTGTTGCTTGTGGTTTTAGTGTACATCCATGAAATAATAGCCAAGACCAATGTTGTTATGGAATACATCCCATTTACAATAGCATCAAAAAGAATAAAATACTTAGGAATAAACAACTGAGGAGGTGAAAGATCCGTACACTGAAAACTATAAAACATTGATGAGAGAATGTAAAAGAGATACAAACAAATGGGAAGACATCTCATGTCATGGACTAAAACACTTAATATTATTAAAATGTCTGTGCCACCCATAGCGTTCTATAGATTCAATGCAATCTATCAAAATCCCAATGGCATTCTTTACAGAAATAGAAAAACAATTCTAAGATTTGTATGCAACCATAAGGGATCCAGAATAGCCAAAACTACCTTGAGAAAAAAGAACAAAGCTGGAGGCAACACACTTTCTGATTTCAAAATATATTATAAAGTTACAGAAATAACAGTATGATATTGGAATAGAGATAGGCATGGGTCAGAATAGAGAGTCCAGAGATGAACTCACACATGTGTGGTAAACTGATGTTCAACAGGAATACACAGTGGGGAAGGACAGTCTTTTCAACAAACAGTGTGGGGAAACTGGATATCCACATGCAAGAGAATGAAATTGGAGCCTTATCTTACACCACACACAAAAATCAATTCAAAATGGATTAAAAATTAAATGTAAGGCCTGAAGCTGTAAGGCTCCTAGAAGAAAAACATAGGGGGACTGTCTCATGACATTGGTCTTGCCAATAGTTTTATAGATAAATAACTTGGAAAAACAAAGTTTTAAAACTGTAAGGCTAAATGCAAAAGGCTAAAGACAGCCCTAACCGGTTTGGCTCAGTGGATAGTGTCGGCCTGTGGACTGAAGGGTCCCAGGTTCGATTCCCATCAAGGTCATGTACCTTGGTTGCAGGCACATCCCCAGTGAGGGGTGTGCAGGAGGCAGCTGATCAATGTTTCTCTCTCATTGATGTTTCTAACTCTCTATTCCTCTCCCTTCCTCTCTGTAAAAAATCAATAAAATATATTTTTTAAAAGGCTAAAGACAAAACAATGCACTTGAGTTAGTAACTATGTATCTCACAGGGGTCCAGGTTAACAATTCTGAAATTACTTCACATATATAACAAAAAGGTAAGTATATTGTAGATAATAATAGCCAGGTTTGTGTCTTGGGAGAAAGATGCTACAAACAAGCAAAGGGGTAATGCTGGGATAAACCCCATGGTATGGACTGGAGTTGGAGATGTCAGTATGACCTAATGTTTATTTTAATCTACATACAGATTGATATATGCAGAAATGAATGTAGATACATAGGTTAGTATACATACAAACATTTGCTGGCTCTATGTGCTAAGAAGGCCTAGAAGCAATGACTCTCAAGTTGCAATAAGAACAATTAGAGGGCAGATTTTGATTTCTAAATCTCATTCTAATCTCATTCTGCAATAAAAGACTCCATGCTTCTCAAAGAAATGGCTGATTTTGGGGCAAGGGTATGGAAGAGACAAGATAAACCTGGAGCATCTTACAATGCCAGAAAGTTATTGCTAAAAAATAAATAAAAATGTGAGTTTGTCAAAAGAACACCTAGTCAACATTCCTGATGGCTAGAGCTGGAATAATTTGAGCAATATAGTGAACAATGATAGTAACTATTTATAACTCAATAAAATAAATACCTATAAGTCAATAAATATCCATTAGACCATCTATATATATAAAAACCTAAGCAACCGAATGACCTAATGACTGGTCAACTGGTCGACTGGTTACTATGGCATGCACTGACCACTAGGGGACAGACGCTCAATGCACAGGATTGGGCTCCCTCCTGTCTGGAGCGGGCCTGTGGGGATTAGGCTGAAACTGGCTATCTGACATCCCCCGAGGGGTCCCAGATTGCGAGAGGGTGCAGGCCAGGCCGAGGGACCCCACCGGTGCATGAATCCATGCACTGGGCCTCTAGTACTGATATAAATACACATGAATGAGTGAAAAGAGGCAATTCTTCTACAGAAGAATTATAAATATAGAGAGAATGAGAAAAATAGAACATCACCATTAGAGTATCAAAGTAATAACTGCTGCAAGATCCACTGACGAATGCTAAAATTAGTTAGTAAAACCTTAAAGAGAAACAGGGTATCCACATTGCCTCAAAGGATCTCCCATCAAATTTTTATTAATAACTGTGGTGGTTGTAAAATACAATGTCTACAATCTCTTAAATATTCCTCCCTCCAGGAGATGGATCCTAAATCCTCTGGACTTGACTTAACTCCAGTGGGCTGGGCTTAGCAATTCACTTTCAAAGGACAGAGTACGGAAAGGGGAAAATGGTAAATTCAGAGTAGAGAAACTGGCAGGCACCACCTTAGCAAAGTAATAAGATATTGATATCAGAAGCCCATAATCTAACCTCAGTCTAATCATGAGAAAAAAGACAAACCAAACTGAAGGACATCCTGCAAAACATCTAACCAGTACTCTTCAAAAGTGTCAAGGTAGCCCAGCCGGCATGGCTCAGTGGTTGAGCATTGATCTATGAACCAGGAGGTCACAGTTAGATTCCTGGTCAGGGCACATGCCCGGGTTACGAGCTCAATCCCCAATGTGGGGCTTGCAGGAGACAGCTGATCAATGATTCTCTCTCATCATTAATGCTTCTATCTCTCTCTCTCCCTCTCCCTTCCTCTCTGAAATCAATAAAAATATTTTTTTAAAGTGTCAAAGTAATCAAAGACAAGGAAATCGGAGGAACTGTCCCAGATTGAAGACTAAGAACACATGACAATGAGAGCAGTGTGGTATCCTGGCTTAAATAATGAAATAGAAAAAAGACATCTAGTAGAAAAAGCAGGGTAATCTAAATAGTTTGTAGTTTATCCCTGGCCTGGTAGCTCAGTTGGTTGAAGCATCGTCCCGTACACTAAAAAAGTTCCTGGTTCAATTCAGTGTCAGGACACATACCTAGGTTGTAGGTTCGATCCCCCCAGGGTATATACGAGAGACAACTGATGGCTGTTTCTCTCTCACATCGATGTTTCTCTCTCTGTCTGCCTCTCCCTTCCTCTCTCTCTAAAATCAATAATCATATCCTCAGTGAGGATTAAAAAATAAAATAATAAATAGATAGATAGATAGATAGATAGATAGATAGATAGTTTATAGTTTAGTTAATAGTATTTGTTGAACCAATCTTAATTTCTTAGTTTTGATTATTATATCATGGCTATGTGAGATGTTAACATTAAGAGAGCATGCAAGTCCTCTGTATGTCTAAAATTCTCAAAATAAAGTTTTAAAAAATTAGCCTCAGCTAAACACAGAGGTTACACTCAGAAACTTAAAATAAATGGGTCTTAATCCCAGATGACTGAAGCCAAAAATAAAAATAAATCAGCAGTAAACAGTTATTACTATTCACCTATGCATTTCAAATGTCCAAGTTTCCCAAACTAAAATCTCCCAGAAGTTTGGCTGAGGAAACTATCTGGTTGTTACTCAGCTGCAGACCCTGGGGTAGAGTAAGGAGAATCAGCCCCAGTTCAATCTCTTTCTCCTCCCAGGCCCCTGCATCATGGATACAGGTTAGCCCCAGTGAGAGGTTTACTGTTTGGGATGGCTGAGGTGAGATGAAGCAAATGGAAGTTGGTGGTAATTGGCTCTTTGCAGGAAGGTTAATAAAGCATAAAGAACATATGTTCAGCCTAGTGTTTTCTCTTTACCTAAAATGCAGTTAGCATTGAAATACGCACCTACCTTTAGGGCAATGCAGAAAAGATCTCTAGATTACAGTAATTTTTACTCCCTGAACTGACAATTGTTCCTATCTGACTCAAAATAAAACTATCCATTCCTGTCAGCCTCTTTTTGACAACACGCAGAACAGGGATTTCCAGTCTGTCACCTCTAGATCTCCTTGAAGAAATAAAAGGGGGTCTGAGGGTGGGAAGGGATTTTTGAATTTTCAGTATTTTGAAAAGTGTAATGAGATAATTAATTTACCTGTAATAAAGTCACCCGGGATAACATATAACTTAGTTGCTTCAGCTGGAATCATGTCAGCTCAGCATGAACAAAAGTGCTGATTGACAGTAAGATATATCTTTAATTTTAGAAAGCAGGCAGATAAATTAACTATTAATAAATGATTTTTGTTATGAGATAAAGACCTTTCAAACATGGGGTTCATGGGCAGCAATGGCTAGGGACCAGCATGTTTCTCACTGTGTAAGATGCGCTGCCCTCAGCTCTTGACTCTAAAAGCCACTCATCCAGCACTTCTTTGACCCTGGAAAACCTCTGGTATAAATTGAAAGTGCTTGGTAATTGAATGCCATTTGATTGCCTTATGTATACTCAAGGAAACTGTATACTTCAAAGTATGCATATGATTCATAATGCGTTGAATAAATATAGTATCTCTTTTTATACCCTCTGGAACACTGTTCTCTACTTAAAATAGGTTCTATGAAAAAGATAAGTTCACTTTAAATTTGTCTATACCATTTTTTTCCAAGTTGTACATTCACTGTTGAGGACTGTCTGGACCCACACAAGGATTTCAGCTCACAGTCACAAGAACTTACATGGACATGACATTTAACGATATAGTGGATTCAAGATAGTGTCCCAAGTACAGAAAACATTGACTTTTAGAAATGTCTGATGCCAAAGATGATGACTACACTTGTAATACAACACTTTTTTTTTTTAGGATACTCTGAAATGCTTTATATTTTAAAATGTTTAAAAATCAATACCTCTTTTTACTTTGTAGCTGGTATACAAAACATTCTTTAGAGGCTAAAAAACAAGAAATGTACATTCAATTTACGTAAGCACATTAAAATTTTAACTGAAGCAGAGAAGGACTACCTAATCTCTTAAAGACAGAAGAAATTCATATCTACATAATGGGTTGCTGAAATTCATTCAAAGATTAGTAAATTAAAATTATGGAAAACATTTTCATAGGCTTAAATAAATTCATTTATATTCAAAATCAATTATTTATCACAAATACGCACTTCAAACAGATATAACACAGTAGGGACTCGATGATTAACATTTCTTTAATCAATGTATGAGTAAATGAAAGAACAGCTTCACTAGACGTATGTATAAAAACATAACTATTCCAACCATCTTTACTTAATCCCATTTTGTTTTTCTAAAACCCTAAAATTAAGCAAGGATTGGAAAGTAGAAACTAAGAAAAATAATTTGGCATAATGTTTTATAATGTTAACCTATATTTGCTTAATTCATAGAAGAAAAGCGTAATTGAACACATTGGAATAATCATATACCAGAAAAAAAATTTATTTATGTACCTCTCTGAGATTTTCTTGGCTTCTTTGATTAGGTTGAATGAACAACAATGTTTTCAGCTTTTCAAAATCTTTGCTCTGTAAAACAAAGTGTACTTACATTTAATGCATCCTACCTGTCCCCATGGACACAATTTCTCCTAAAAATTTGGACAGGATTTATAGCCTAGGGAACACTGAGTGTTATGTTTGTATAATATTGACTTTTAACTTTACAAATTAACTTTGTTGAAGTTACTTTAAGAAACAGATTTGCTTAAAACAATTGAAGCACCAAGTGTGGAATTCACCGGCCATATTATTGATAGACATGTTTGATTATAACTAAGACAACAAGACCATTATAACAAATTGAGAGTATGCATGCTGAAAAGTTATTTCTTGAGTAAATGAGTATGAGTCACCTCATGAATGTAATTCAATCTCATGTCAATCCAAATGAATAGAGATCACATTCACCAGACTCAATGAACCTATACAAGAGTGTCAGTATTTGTTTCTTTTTTATCTAGGGAATTAAGTTTCAAAATAGTGTTACTGGTTGAGGGCTATGCTATGAGGTAAAATACAACTCAGTTGAGTTTATCTCAATACAGTATCTTTCTTTAACTTTGTATTCCAGGTCTCAGGCTTTAACATAAAAAAAAGTATGACCTCCATCCTATATCTTGATATCAATTTACTTTTCACATCCCATACCTGATGATCGGAATCTAAAAATAGACCCAAAATACTCCTAGATTTATTCTGATATATATATATATACATACATACACACATATATGCACACATGTAGAAACATATAATTTTACAAAAATAAAATAAACTATTCTGTTTTGTGGCCTGAGTTTTTCTTCAGTGATCTACTATTTACTTCCTTCCACTTGTACATCATCATTTTTAATAGGTGCATCATACTCCATCACATGATACTTCATAATATGTATTTAGCCAGCTACCCCTCAGCACCTAGTTTAGGTATCACTTCCTCCAAGAAACCTTCATTGCCTCCCCAATTCTGGGTTCAGCTCCCCTCATATGTGCTTTAACCGCAGTCTACACCATCAGTTCTGCACTCATGAAATGTTTAGTTGACTGTCTTCTTTCCTAGACTCTAAGCTACTGAGGGCAAGGAACCAACTACATCTGACTTATTGTTGTAACCCTGTACCTACTACAGTCAGTGCTCAGCAGAGATAGCACCAAATAAATAATTGTTGAAATATAACTTGTTTCCTTTCTTTAAATTATAAACAATAAGATAAATATTCTTGCACATGTAAATGTATGCATTTATCCAATCATTCTCATGGGGTAAATTTTTAAAACTGGAATCGCAGAGACAAAGTTATGCTCATCTTTAATTTTAATGCATATTGTCAAGTTGCCCTCCAAAATCCCTGTAGAAATTTAAATCCCCACCATCAATAATGGATGAAACTGTCCATTTTCCCATATCCTTGAAACACTGAGTATAGTCACCCTTTTTAAAAACCTTTTCCCAATATGTTATTATTTGTTACTTTATAATTAAACATAATTTTAAAAGATATTACACATTTTGATGGTCTTAAAACTAGATAGCTATTAAAATTCAAACAAAAATACTTACCAAGCTATATTTAGAATAATTGCTTATGCCGAATAATAGTTCATTAGCTGAATGATTCTTTATGCTCAAGTAAAATAGTGCCCATTCTTTTGCTCGACTCTTTTCAATGTACCTGAAGGAGAAATGATAAAGATATATAGAAATATAAAGTATTTACTTGATAGAGAAAATGTGAAAAAAATAAGATAATGTGGAGATGAATCAACTGGAGTAGAACATATACAGGTTAATATGCAAGTTAAGTATCCGGGGAAAAACTCTAAGGTATGGATTCAAACAACAAGGTGAAATTTGCAACTTACTGTGGATGTCATTATATTTTGCTCTGAAAAATGAAGTTGCAAAATGTTTTGTCTTGATAGATTTGTTTTTCCCAAAGTCTATTATCGCTGTCCACAGGATTGCCTCCTAGTACTACAAACTAAGTTTATAAAAATAACACTCAAATTCTTCCTCTTCTCCCTGCAGAACACTTAGTTAATTTTTGATCCAGGACATGATGCTCTGTCTAGACTTGTACTGTCCAATATGTACATGTAGCTAGTACAAATTGATGTGTGCTGTAAGTATAAAATACCCACTGGATTTCAAAGACTTAGTATGAAAACAGGATGTAAAATATATCATTAGTAATTTTTTATAGATTACTTGTTGAAATGATATTTTGGAGATACTGGGTTGAAAATATTAAAAATAATTTTACCGGTTTTTCCTCACCTCAACCTTTTTTAATGAGGCTACCAGGAGTCGATGAAGGGGATTTCCAGGCATGGAAGACAGTGTAGAAGCTGAGCAGGACCATAAATCAAAGATGAGAAAACTGTTTTAAATACCAGATTATCTAGAACAGTGGTTGGCAAACTGCGGCTCACGAGCCACATGCAGCTCTTTGGCCCCTTGAGTTTTTAGCAAAGGCCAGCTTAGGAGTACCCTAATTAAGTTAATAACAATGTACCTACCTAGATAGTTTAAGTTTAAAAAATTTGGCTCTCAAAATAAATTTCAATCGTTGTACTGTTGATATTTGGCTCTGTTGACTAATGAGTTTGCCGACCACTGATCTAGAACGATGGTTCTCGCTGTGTTATCACTCTGTTGCTTTTGCCAGAACCTTCAAGAGTGCCTCAGAACATTCTAACCCTGTGTGATCTGGACTACAAGATAGCAAACTTGAGCTAAAGAGTGTGTCTCCCATAGCCAGGAGTGACCAATAAGACCAAGCAGGAGAGTGAACTTGAAGGACAGAAATCAGCTGCCCCAGCTACTAGGAGATTCCCTTTCCCATGCCAGCCTTGGAGTTCTGGATGTTGGTGATGAGTTTTGTTTGCATATCTTATTTTGGTTGTGCATTTCACTCCCTCAGTGTCTCCTTTAACCTGTAACAAAACTGCAGACTACCTCAATCCCAAGAGTTGCCTGAACCTCATCTGAATTTGCCACATGCTCTGGTATCTGTGCGTTGGATGTCAAAGCTGTCATCAGAGTCCAGCTTTGTATCCATCTCCTTTCCCATGAGCAGATGGCAGCCTGGTCCCAGTCACTCCAACTCCCCTCTTGGTCTGACCCATGGAAATCCCCAAATGCCTTGAGCTCAGTCTTGTTCAACTACTGGGTGACTGACACTCAGGATCTCTAAAGTCTTTTTCAACCATATGTTACTATAACAAAAAGCAGACCAGTTTTCCTATTGTGAGCTAGATTGCTTGGGGCTGGGATGGGAGGGATTCCAAAGGGGCTGAGGAAACTTTTGGGAGTGATGGGTATTTTCAGTATTTTGATTGTGGTGATGGTTTATGGGTATATATCTATATCAACTTATCAAAATATATACTTCCACTATGTCAGTTATACCTGAATAAAGCTGTTAAAAACAATACAGGCTTTCCTCATTTTATTGCTCTTCAATGTATTTCACTACACAGATGTTGCCTTTTTTTTTTTCCTTTAACAAACTGAAGGTAAGACCCACCACTGGCTTTATTACAACACTTGCTTTATTGCAGTGGCCTGGAATCAAACTTGCAATAGCTCAGGGGGGTGTCTGTATTAACATGTATCCTTCTCACAATCAGTTTCACCCATCAAGAAACCAATGAACAAATCACACAAGAATCTTCATCTCAGGCTCTGCTTCTATGAACCCCAACCTAAGTTAACGACTCTGCTATGTATTATACTTAGCACCCACTAATACTTAGCACCCACTCTGGCTAACTCCCACCCTGGTAGGAACAGAGTTTTCTTGGCCAAACAGGACTTCGGGGAAGACATTCTGTCAAATCCCTGACATAAATAATGCAGTATTTGAGCAGCATCGCTTCCATATGTATTTCACTTTGTTAACCAGAAGAAACAGCCATCTGATATATGTTTGAAATCAGTCGGTTGCTTGTCTTTCCATAGAAAGAAATGTCTCTCGTGAATAAAGAATAAAACTTGGAACATTTCACAACCTAACATAGCAGAGTCGTTAACTTAGGTTGGGGTTCATAGAAGCAGAGCCTGAGATGAAGATTCTTGTGTGATTTAAGACGTTCAGGTGAGAACTGTAAGGAAGTAACGTGAGCAGGACAGGGAAAAGGAAGAAGCAAGGCAAAAATATGGGTCCAGTTGCAGTCCTCCCCTCTAAGGTAGGAAGGTACCCCCACATCAAGTCATCCTTTAGCCACAGACCACACCTGAGAGCCTTGGGGTGTAACCTCTGAGCATATTCTGGCAAGACACCTTCCATCAGCAAAGGCGATTCTTTGAGCTGTTGGCAGTCTATACTCATAGCAGCTATGAAATGGGACGGATGATAGCAGCCAGTTCATACGCTTGTCAAAACTGAATAGTGTATGAAAGCACCCAGAATAGCACTTTACATTAATGGCATATGCAATTAGAATCACACATGGCACATAGCAAATGCTCGATAAATACTTTAAATTTTATTTTCGTTGCTACTTTTGTGTCCTCCGAGGTGCCCATCCCAGGTGCCTCATTGCCTAAGTGCCATCCCAACACAGCTGGACACCCAGGAGTGACATTTTTGCCCCAACGTTACTTAAGGGTAATCCAAAGATTCCGCATCTAGGTAACTGGCTAGACAGGTACACACATCCATTTTACAGGGCATTTTCCTCAAGTTCACAATCAAGCAAAATCAAACTTTCCTGTTTTTCTCAACATCAGCTGTTATTAATTCTGTGGTAAACCCTCCATAGATGGGTTCTTCATCTAGCTCACAATAGGAAAACCAAAACTAAAAATAAAACCCCTCTCTCACCTATGCTGTGTGACCCCAATCATGAAACCAGAGTCTTCCTCAAGCAGCAGAGTTCCCAGACAGTTACAACCCACTTAAAATCAAAGTCGCAGGGGCCACCTCTCTGATTTTTGCATTCTCCAGAGGCAAATACGGAAAACTTGTCTCCTAGTTTTGTAACCCAAACTGACACCTATTCACAGCTGACTATCGACGGTGGGACGGGTCAGTGGCGACGAGACCCGGTTCCCAGGAGCAGGCAGGCAGCGAACTTCCGGCCCGAGGGATGACAGCAGGCCTCGCTGCGGTCGCTGGTTCTCCGTGGGTCCTGCCCAAGGAGCTCGCCTGGTCCCGCTGCTGTTCGGAACCAGCACGCCGAGGGCAGTCCCCGCGGGAAGGAGGCAGCCTTGGCCGGTGGCTGTTACCTTTTCATGTGCAAGGTCAGTCCGCACACGTGCGCCAGGACCGCGGCCACCCGCCTAAGCCTGTCCCTGGCCCCCGCCGCCGGGGGCAGCGCGAAGGAGCCCTCGGGGCTTGGGACGTGGGCCATGAGCACCCGGACTCTCCGGACTCGGGGTAGAGAGAAGCCGCGGACTCCACGCACTCCAAGGAGGTGGCTGGAGGGCGGGGTCCGGGGAGGACTCGCCTCTGGCTCCGCCTCTTGGGCTGGACCCTTTGGGTGCCCCCGACCTGCACCGAGCAATGAACCCGCGGGGGCGCAAGCTTGGCGTTGCAGCTGGAATGAAAAAAAAAAAAAAAAATGCATGCGTGGAGGTGTGGAAACTTGAATTTTTACATTAAAATTAATGAAGTTATTTGTGGAGATAGATGTTAAATTTACATTCGTTCTTAAAATAACGAATAACCCTGGGATAGCCTCGGGTGCAAGCTTGAGAGTTGCTGCTATTTACGCGGGCGTTCCTTTCTAAAGACGAGTTTCTGCCTTGGACAGCTGTGCGCCCTGATTCTGGTCTCCAAGGCCTCCGCGCTGAGCGCGCAGCCCATCGGGAGTCCAGGAGGGAAGAGTGCCGCGGACCCCGCCCCAAAGTCCTCCAGCAGTAAAGCAGGGCGCGTGCATCTGCGCCTCAGGGAGAAAATGGAAAGAAGGAGGGATAAAAGCCCCAAGTGAAACCTGGCTGCTGTGGCTCCGTGGTTGAGCGCTGACCTATGAACCAGGAGGTCACAGTTCGGTACCCGGTGGGGTACAGGCCCAGGTGCGGACTGGAGGGTTGGCGTGCAGGAGGTGGCCCATCGATGATTCTGTCATCATCAATGTTTCTATCTCTCCCTCCCTCTCCTTTCCTCTCTGAAATCTATAACAGTATATATATATATTTAAAAGCCCTAAGTAGAGCTTTAGGGAACTGCGTGGTGAGAGCTAACAGCTCTACTTTGCTGCTAGAATAAACAAACGGTACTTACGGCTCGAAGAGCCCTGGAAGTTCTTCTCCGAGACTGATTTATAAGTTATTGACGTTTTGGGGTGGGGAGACAACAATAGGCCTGTTCTCTTTAAACTTCCTGGGAAAGGAAGTTAAGTACACTTTAGTTATTTATAACTACTTACAATGTCATAAAGCAATGGCCACTCAATGAACTGGGCCTCCATAGTTTTCTCAGGTTCGTTCCATTAGGAACACTTAAAAATGGAATTATGCCAACCCGGCAGGCGTGACTCAGTCATGGTTAAGCATCACCTATGAACCAGGAGGTCAAGGTTGGATTCCCCGTCAAGGCACATGCCAGGTTGGGGCTGGATCCTCAGTGTGGGGTGTGCAGGAGGCAGCTGATCAATGATGTCTTCTCATTATTGATGTTTCCATCTCTCTTTCCTTCTCCCTTCCTCTCTGAAATATATATATATATATAAATATATATATATATTAAATGGAATTATACCAGAAATACATGGAATCTCGATGGCAATATGCACAGAAACTACAAATGCAGAAAGAAGTTGCCTTTATGTTTTCTTGGAGGGAGAAGATTAACAGTTTAAAGGTTTATGAAGAGTTAGGTTCTTTTGTAAGACCCTCACATGTGAAGAGTGCTAGGAGAGAAACAGTGAAGTGAAAAAATCTTTATTTCTCCTGTGTTTCTCCTTTACTACTCACACAAAACATTTCTTCACTTCTGGTCACCAAAGGAATGTATGGAGACACCCCACCCCCCACCCCACCCCCAGCAATTCTCTGCGACATTAGCTGGGTGTCCTACAATTTAACTCAATTCTGACCCTAACTACCTGAAGTATATCCAACTGGAAGCTCTCCGAACTCCCGTGCTATTGGGATTTTATGGAAGCTCCCTCACATAGGCATGGCCAGTTATTAACTCCATTTCCAGACCCTCCATGCTCTCTGGAGAATGGGGGGCATGCCTGAAAATGCCAAGCTTCTCATTATGGTTTGGCCTTTTCTGTGACCAGGAGCCATCTAGGACTCCACTCAGAGTCACCTCAATAGAACAGAAGGTGCTCCTCGTGCTCTTATCTCTTGGGAATTTATAAGGATGTTAGGAGTCCTGTGTCGGGAACCAAGGGCAGAGACCAGCATATATATTTAGTTTTGTCTAACACACAGACTCTAGCTTATATCATATATGATGCATCTGACACACTAAATACTACATTGCCTTTATTAAGTGTTTTATTATTTCCTATAGTAAAGAATTAAATATTTATTTTGTACTTTTATGTTATGCCAGATTAGTCCTTGAATACGTTAGAAACAGAATGTTTTATCAGGCAAAATTATTTGAGTTTTCCCTCATGGTCTTACCCATGGAAATCCATAGATCAGTCAACTGATCTTTAACAAAGAAACAAACTTTTTCACCTACTTAATAATAGCAGTATAGATTGTTTAGAATGTACAGTGTTGTCAAGTGTATACGAAATACATAGTGCCTAAACGTGCTTTATATTTTATCCACTCTCAACAAGAAATGTGATTATTAGAAAGTGTGGGAATTGTGGTTATGCAAATATTTTGCATACAGATATTTTGCAAACATTCTAAGCTTTACAAGTGTTTAATGGTAGAAATTTCTTTTATACACTATGGACTTTATTAATTGATATGCATTTCAATATTCTACAAGCCAATATTCTATATACACACATGCTATTGGTACCTTTAATGTGAAGTCAATCCAGGTTATTGTTTTCCCAAACATTAAAAGAACATGAAGATTGAAGTCACTAGTTTTCTTTCATGAAATAGTATGCAGTGTCCAAGAACACCGTCGTCATTTAGGATGTTAAAAGGGACTTTCTGATTCCCAGTTTCCTCAACTATAAAAAGAGAGAATTAGATTATCTAAACTTCTTTCCAGTTCTATAATTTTATTATTTTTAATATTGTGTATTATATAGAATGCCCAGAACAACCAGCAGTAACATTTTCTAAAGATCATAAATACTAGAGGAAGGAATCAGTGAATAAATATATTACATCAGGCAACATTATCTTTATCATACAGCCACATTCATTTTGAATTGTATAATTTCACTGATCCTTCAGTTTTGTACAGTGCTAGTAATTATCAGTACCTAGAAAATTGCAAATCTGATAAATACATATTTTTAAAACACCATGTGGAAACTCATCTAAAATAGTAAATCTATGAAAGCCACTGTTGCTTGCATAATTCAATTTAATTTTTTTTAAAGAGTCATGTGCACAATCAAGTTGCTGTTTTTTAACTGGGGAAGAGTACAGTGATGAGTACAAGGATACTCAAATTTCTTAAGATTTAAGTTGAGTCTGAACCTGATACAGATGATGATCATGAACATGAGATCTATCCAGTTTATTCTAAACATACACTCACTTTCCTGTGCACAATCAGCTCTAATTAATCAGAGCACTCTCCTAGATCGTGTAATAGACCTTTTTCTGAGGCTGTTCCCTATCTCAATGATTGGCACCACTTTGTTCACTAGTCCAAGACAGAGATCTGAGAGTCATTCGTGACTCCTCCCCCATTCCAGCACCTTCCTGATGCAAATGAAAACGACAGTGAAGTATCACCTCACACCTGTCAGAATGGCTACCATCAACAAATGACAAGTGCTCACGAAGATGTGGAGAAAAGGGAACCCTCGTGCACTGCTGGTGGGAATGCAGGCTGGTGCCGCCTCTGTGGAGAACAGTATGGAGTTTCCTCAAAAAATTAAATTTGGGACTGCCTTTGACCCAGTGATCCCACTTCTAGGAATATATCCTAAGAAACCTGAAGCACCAATCAGAAAGAATATATGCACCCCTATGTTAACAGCAGCACAATTTACAACAGCTAAGATCTGGAAACAGCCCGAGTGCCCATCAGTAGATGAGTGGATTAAAAAGCTGTGGTACATTTAGACTATAGAATACTATGCAGCAGTAAAAAAAAAAAAAAAAAAAGAAGAAGAAGAAGGATCTTTTACCCTTTGAGACAGCATGGAGTTATCTGAAGAATATTATGCTAAGCGAAATAAAACAGTCAGAGAAAGACAAGTACCACATGATCTCACTCATATGTGGAATCTAATTAACAAAATAAACGATGAACAAAATAGATCCAGAGACATAAAAGCATGGAACAGGGTGACAAATCTCAGAGGGAAGGCGGGGGTCAGGGAGTGGGTGGGAGAGATTAACCGGGAAACATATATATGCATAACCCATGGACATAGACAATTGTATGATAAAGGCCTGAGAGGAGCAAGCGTGGGTTGGAGAGGGTCAATGGGGAAAAAGGGGGAAGAACATCTATAATACTTTCAACAATAAAGATAACATTTTTAAAAAGAAAAGAATTGAAAGCAGGGATTCAAGCAGATATTTTTACATCCGTATTCATAGCAGCTTTGTTCACAATAGCCCAAAGGTGGAAGCAAATCCAAATGTTTATTGTTGGATGAATGAACAAACAAAATGCTGAATACTAGTATACATGCAGGGGAATATTATTCAGCCTTAAAAAGAAAGGAAATTCTGACACATGCTACAACATGGATGAACCTTGACAACATGATGCTAAGTAAAATAAGTCAGACACAAAAGAACAAATACTGGGCAATTCCACTTATATGGAGTACCTAGAGTAGTCAAACTCATAGAGACAGAAAGCAGAATGGAGGTTACCAAGGCCTGGAGGGAGGGGGAATAGGGACTATTGTTTAATGGGTACAGAGTTTCAGTTTGGGATGATGACGAAGTTCTGGAGGTGACGCATGTTGATGATTGCACAACAATGTGAATACACTTAATTCCACTAACTGTATACTTAAAATGGTTTAAAAAATAAATCTTCTGTTATGTTTGTATATTTTCCCATAATTTTAAAAACTAGCAATTTAAGCATCCTATATAATAAAACCCTAATATGCAAATTGACTGAATGGCAGAACTACTGGTAGAACGACCAGTTGCTATGATGCGCACTGACCACCAAGGGGCAGATGTTCAATGCAGGAGCTGCCCCCTGGTGATCAATGAGCTCCCACAGCGGGGGCGCCGCTCAGCCAGAAACCAGGCTCACAGCTGGCGAACACAGTGGCAGTGGCGGGAGCCTCTCCCACCTCCGCAGCAGCACTAAGGAACAGCAAGCCGAGCAGTAAGGAGCAGTGAGCAGGCGGGCGGTAAAGAGCGAGGGGTCCCAGACTGTGAGAGGGCACAGGCTGGGCTGAGGGACACCATCCCCACCCACCCCTGTGCACGAATTTCATGCACCGGGCCTCTAGTCTATATATATATAAAAGCCTAAGCAACCATTACGACTGAACGACTGGAATGACCAGAGCAACTGGTCAACCAGTCACTATGACATGCACTGACCACCAGGGGGCAGACACTCAACGCAGGAGCTGCTCCCTGGTGGTTAGTGTGCTCCCACGGCCAACCTCCCATGGCCAGCCAGTGGCATTGGCAGCCGAGAGCCGTTCCTTCCATGCCCGGCCCAGTGACCATCACCTCCTCTCCCAATCCCGCTGGGGCCTTTGGCCCTGGGCTGGGCCGGGGGGCCGGGGGTGGGTGGCGGCAGATGCAGCTCCTTTCTCAGGGGGGCCAAGGGCCAGCTCCCTCCTTGGGGCCAGCAGCCAACTTCCCGCACCCTGTCCCTTCCTGGGGCCGGCAGGCCCCAATGGCCTGGCCATGATTGGCCATGATTGCCAGCCAGGCCTAGGGACACCACCTGTGCATGAATTCATGCACCAGGCCTCTAGTATAACATAGAGATACAGAAGCAAATACAAAATGGGGGGGGCATAATTGGGGGAGGAATGCTGTTTTCAAAAAAGCTTTGTAAAATTATCTCTTTAAATATGTGCATATAAAATTTTGATAATACTATGAACAAATAACAATAATAATAAATTTGTAATAATTTTAAGTTCTGAAATTTTATAGATAACCAAATTATGAAGAGGATAGGATCCTCATCCAAGATAACCCAAACAGTAAGTGGCAAGTTAGGAGTTGAACCAGAATGTCTAAATCAAAGTTCAGCATCAATACATTGAAGCCTCTAGTAGCATCTTCCTGAATATCCTAAAATAAACTTCTGGGAGTCCTGCCTTAAGCCTTCTTAAATTACTTTTCTTCATGTTTTATTAAGTACCCAATAATAATACAGATTTTTCCATTTTGCCTAGCATTGCTTGTTAAAAATGAAATTTTTCTAATCCAAATACACTTTTGAAGTAACTGGCTTTTCTTCTCTATCTTCATAATTCAAACTAAACAGAATTTTTGAGTCCTGCATATAATATTGCTTCCTAAATGGTTGAGTCTTTCCTACCTATCTATATAAAAGCCTAAGCAACTGTTCAACCAATAGCTATGATGCACACTAACCACCAGGGGACAGACACTTAACGCACTGGCATGGAAACATGGAACAGACTGATAAATCTCAGAGGGAAGGGGAAATGGGAAAGGGCGGGAAGAGATTAACCAAAGATCTTATATGCATACTAGAGGCCCAGTGCACAGATTCGTGCACTGGTGGGGTCCATTGGCCTGGCCTGTGGGGATTGGACTAAAACCGGCTCTCTGACATTCCCCGAGGGGTCCCAGATGGCAAGAGGGCGCAGGCCAGGCTGAGGGACCCCACTGGTGCTCATGCACCAGGCCTCTAGTGAGTTGATAACTGTGTCTATTACAAAGTGATCACCATGAGTTTAGTGAACACTCATTGCCTCATCTGTAATAATAAAAGCATAATATGCAAATCGACCAAATGGCTGAACAGCAGAATGGCCGAACAGCAGAATGACCGTCCAGAAGACCACGCTCTGGCACCAGGCCAGCCAAGGTGGGTGTGATGCAATTGGTCGGGGGCCCGGCCATCACTCCATGACCGCCCTTCAGAGAGAGGCCCAGGCCACCGACTGGCAGGCTGCAGTGGGTGGCAGGGCTTCCCTCTGCAGAGGCAATCCATCGCGGAGCCCCAGCCAGGTGAGCAGGGTCTACCTCTTTGGGGCGATCCATTGCGGGGCTCCTGGACTGTGAGAGGGCACAGGCTGGGCTGAGGGAACCCCCCCAGTCCACAAATTTTGTACACCAGGCCTCTAGTCTATATATATATATAAAAGCCTAAGTGACCATTACGGCCAAATGACTGGAACGACTGGAGCGACCAGTCACTATGATGCACACTGACCACCAGGGGGCAGATGCTCAATGCAGGAGCTGCCCCCTAGTGGTCAGTGAGGTCCCACAGTCAACCTCCCATGGCCCCTCCCCCTGGCCAGCCAACCTCCTGCAGTCCCTCCCCGCAGCCAGCCGGCCCCCCGATAGGCCTCGATCGCTGGCCAGGCCAAGGGACCCCACCTGTGCATGAATTCGTGCACTGGGCCTCTGGTTGATGAATAAGACACTGTCCTTTATTTCTCATGTGGAATATTTTGCACTGAGTCTAAAAATCATGGTAACCTTTATGGCAACAGAAAGCATTTCCATTTAAGCATTCTTATTTCAGTTCAACTCAAGTCACAAGTTTAATATTAATTTTAATGTTAATTTTCCCATTAGAAATATGATATCATTATAAAGAGCAGCTAGACTAAGCAATGATATATAATTTACCATGCTTCAGACTTTAAAATAAAACCCTATGTGGACACTGCTTCCAACAATACTCCATTAGGTGTCAGTTGAACACATACTAATGGGCATCTATAAAATAATTTTGTAAAGAACTGTAAGGACCTGCCGTAAGCATATCCTCCAACACTGACAAAGTGCCTTTTCCCAGAATAATGTGCTTGATGAATCATCAATCTTAGAACTCTAAATATGATTTATTATACTTTTATTATCACGATAGTATAGGTTATGATGCATGGTTTCTAATCCTATGTCACTGTCTCAACCAGTTTGTGTGCTTCTTGAGGTCAAGGTAGCACAGGACTACACATAATAAATGCTCATTAAGCATTTGTAATATGTAATGAATCAGAATATGGAATCATAGAATGTTAAAGCTGAAATGGGTCCTAGGGATTGATGAGTCTACCTACCTCTTTTTACAGTTAAGAAAAGACTAAAGAACATTCACATGTACACTGTGTCAGACATTCACATGTACACTATGTCAGTGCATTTGCTCACAGCAGTCCCATTAGACAGATAAGAAACAAGAATCAAGGAGGTCAAGGAATGTGCCCAAGGTTACACAGCTGGCCAGTGTTAACATCGGGATTCCAAACAAGGTGATTGGAGGTCAGAGCTTGTACTTTGAGGAAGCCCAGAGATAGATGTTAACTGATTTACATGCGATGATGTGGCGGGCTGCTGAAAGTCAGGCTCAATTCAGATTGGCTGACTTTCCAGTGCAGTAGTTCATTGTCAGGCCCATTAGTGCATATCTGAAGTTTTAAAATGAATTTCTGACTGGTGATGCTCTTGACAGTAATTCCACATTTTCATATGGTGAAATTTGAAAAGACTGTATATGTAAATTACTTCTACAAAAGTGTCTCTCTGAAACATTTATCTTCAGAATTTATAAAAAGTAAGCTTTGAATATCTCCCATTTTTTAAATAAAACAACAGAAGCTCAGAGAAATGAAGAGACTAATGCCAAACTATTGCACAGCTAAGGAAAAACAGGGAACTGGGACCAGTCTCCTGCCTCCTGGGACAGGGCCACCTCCCTCCCTCCCCATCCCCGCAACACTTCTGGTTCTTTGTGTTGAAAGAGGCCTCTGTCTCCCATGCTCTATTAACCCATATTCCAGACATGCCCTTCTGGAACTTTCTATTTCTCTAATTACTTTCACTGGTATTTACAATTATTCCCCATCTCTGATTTACTTATTCCTTACCCATTACTATATCAGTCCCAATTTATGTACTAGTATATCCTCACATTAACTAGTTGCCACTTGCAACTTGCTCATTGGAAAGCTCTGGCCACTGCCAACATTGCCTCTCTTCCTAACAGTGCTGAGGTTTAATTTATCAGGAAAGCAGCTTGCAGCCCTTGTAACTCAGAAATACCAGGTCAATGTACTAACCATATTTTTTACTTTCTATACATTACAATGCCTTGACATCTTGGGGGCCCTGAAGACTCAAAAGGACTGCACCTCCCAAAGGTAGCTAATTCCTAAGATAGCAAACAACTTGCCCACGAGTACGCCTTTATGTGCAAATCAACCAGTCCAGAGCCTATGCCCACAACCACCTCCTTTATCAAACTCTCATACACGGAACCAATATCCCCATTGCCCTTACTCACCCCTATAGTCCAGAGCCTGCATAAATTATTCAACTAGCCAGTTCTAAACTCTTTGACATGCCCTACCTTACCGTTCCTAAAGAGACCACAACACAGGCTTGTGCCCACACTTTCTCCTCCTTCTTCTGCCTCCTGACCCACCCTGGTGCTTCTATAGGTGGCCTTGCATGGAATACTGTGCCTCCTGTTTTTAGAGATCTGTGGGTATAAACTTCTTCCTTCATGAACATTTCTATGTCTGCATGTTTTACCATACCTGATTAAAAACAATCCCGGGTACGTTTTTCAAGATAGCTGCTGAGCAGCCCCCTCCCTCAGAGACCTGACTTTCAGCTCCCCAGGGCCTCTCTTCTCAGCTTTGAAGTTTTAATTATTTCAACCTCTTTGTTTCCTCAGTCCAAGGGGATGGTAGTTGCTACACCCAGAGTTCTTCTTTAGCTTTTTTCAGGTAAAGATTCTTTATACCTAGTCAACAATTCTTTACCTTAAATTTTCTCTGTCACTATAATTGTTGTGTTTTCTGCCTCTTGACTAGAGCCAGATGCATACACCATTTTATGGTTAATCCTGGCACTTGGGTTTGCATCAGAGCTTAATAATTTATCAATAGCTCATGAGATATTGCCAAGGTGGAGGGGGGAGGTGTGTGTGGAATAAACCCAGCCAGTAAAAATTCTGGGAAACCAAAGAGATTCAGATCAACTTACAATGTGTCATTCTCAAGAAAATAATGCAAAATTCCTCATACCTTCCAATTCCTCATCTTATGCAGCAACAATAGTCTTAATCTTCACCTCTTATTAAATCAATACTGGAGACATATCCAGGTATCTGTCGTCAATAAAGGTCATGATACATACCTAATCTTATGAAAATCAAGAGGGTTTCAAAACATATGTCATTGTCAGTTTGGGCCTTTATAACAAAATACCATAAACTGGGTGTCTTATTTCTCAAAGCTCTGGAGGCTAGAAGTCTGATGTCAGGGCACCAGCATGGTGGGGCTCTGGTGAGAGCCCTCTCCTGGGTTGCAGATGCTGACTTCTCCTGTATCCTGACATGAAGGAAAGAGAGTGAGCTAGCTCTTTTAAGGGCACAGATCTCATTATGAGGGCCCTATCCTCATGACTTCATCACCTCCCGAAGTCCACACCTCCCAATATCATCACACTAGGGGTTAGGATTTAACATGTGAATTTTGAAAGGACATAAACATTCAGTCCAAAACAACATATGCAAGAGAGAAGAAACTCTTGCCATGTGAGAGACTACTCAATGACATCCTTATCTTCAAGTCATAAGAATCACTCGGTTACACCAGCTATTATTGTGATGACAGTAGTGGGAAATACTCTGGAGTAGATGGTAAAGGGCTTGGGTGCTAATCTAGCTATAGTACTTCATACTAACTTGGTGGCCTTGGGAAAAACATTAACTTCTCTCCGCCTCAGTTTCTTTATCTCTCAAATGGGAATATTAATGGTACTTGTTCTACCTACCTTACAGGCTCACTCAATTCACTAAAAATGTGTAGATCATCTATAGGTAAGATGTTGTGGTAGGTATCCCAGGATATACAAAGAGATGTAAAACATGGTCCCTGCCCTCAAGGAGTTGTAATCCAGCATTTTTCTATCCATTCAACCAATACTCCTCTCAGGTAGTGTGCCAGGAGATAAGAATACAGAGGTATCTAAAATACAATTATTTCCTTTTAGGAGTGTATAATCTGATTGAGAGATAAAACAAGGGCACATGTAACTAGAACAAGAAGTAGAGTGTGCAATGAAAGGTTGAAACAAATCAGCCTGACAGCTCTTGACCCAGTAAGGAGAGAGAAAACTTTTTTCCCAAAAAAAGCTCTAAAATTTCAGAGACATCATTCAGGATCCAGTCACAAGACAGAAACCATGCTGGCTATTTAAACAGGGAAAATTTAACATAAAGAATTTTTAACTAGAACAGTAGGAGATAGTTTATTTAAAGTTAACCCCCCTTTTTAAAAATAGAAGTTACTAAACAAAACAAAACAAAAAAAAAAGGGACTGTAAGGGGTCCAGAAATAGCAGGTCTAAAACAGCAGCTACTCACTTGAAAGGATGAGTGAACAACAAAGAACTAAAGATGAAAGGAGCCCCCACTCCCTCAAGATGACAGTCAGGCCTCTTAGAAAGGGATATGGCTTGCACAGGAACCAAAAGCCTGCTGGTAGTCAACTAACTGGGCATGGGGCACCGTCCAGGGCCAGTCTATAGAAACAACTTGCCATTGTGGGAGGATGTGGACAGGCTGCTGGTCTATAGAAGCAGTCAACTGTCGCCAGAGGTCGTGGGTGTGTGCTGATGGGAGGGAGAGCATGGCCTGAGGGCAGACCTGGAATCCCCCTGTGCAGCTTCGAGGTTACCACACTAAGTAATCCTATATAATAAAAGGGTAATATGCAAATTGACCCTAACAGTGGAACGACCGGTCACTATGAAGCGCACTGACCAACAGGGACAGATGCTCAATGCAGGAGCTGCCCCCTGGTGGTCAGTGTGCTGCCACAGGGGGAGCTCTGCTCAGCCACAAGCTGGGCTGATGGCTGTGAGCACAGAGGCCCCTGGCAGGAGCCTCTCCTGCCTCCTCGGCAGCATTAAGGATGTCCGACTGCGGCTTAGGGGAGTGTGCCTAAGCCGTCAGTCGGACATCCCCCAAGGTCTCCTGGGCTGCCAGAGGGATGTCTGACTGCCAGCTTAAGCCCAATCCCCCAGGGAGCGGGCCTAAGCTGACAGGTGGACATCCCCTGAGGGGTCCCAGATTGCAAGAGGGTGCAGGCTGGGCTGTGGGACAACCCCCCCCCCCCGAGTGCACAAATTTCCATGCACCGGGCCTCTAGTAATAATAATGAAGAACCAGAACCTGGAAGGGAAATATCTTCCTGCTGCTATTGCCTTGCAGGGGCACACCATTACCCTCTATTGACGAAGTTTAACATCCCACTGGCAGGAAAAAGAGAAATGTTTATGGAGGCCCAGCTCCAAGATCACAAAGCAAGGCAAGGAAGGGTGGGATTTGGGACTGAGGGACACTAGGGTAGGTTCCATCCTGCTTGGCTCACATGCCGAGTCCTGAACCAGTCACTGTGACCAGGGGAATGACGATCTGCTTAGCTAAGCCAGGACAGGGTCATGTGCTCATGCCTGTGCTGTGGTCAAGTAAACTGCAGGGGGAGCAGCCCCACCCCTACACTTGGAATGGCTTTTGCATAGAAAAGATGGATTCTTCTACCAGAAGAAAGAAAGGAGTGCCTGGCAAAGAAAAGTAATAGATAGCATTTGCATGTTTTATATTGACTTTGAAATGGCCCATTTCATTTGTGGGTGTTAGTATAGAAAAGGAAAAATTAAGGCCTTTCTTTAACACTAATAACTCTATTTTCATCCATTTGAGAGACATTTATTAAGCACCTATTACGAGAGGACCTCATCCTTCCTAATCGTCAACTACTGGTAACTTTGTGGACCCATCAGAATTGAAAGGTCTAAAAATGAAGATATAACTGGAAAAAAAGGTTGAGAGAAGAATATGGTACCTCTATGTACAGATCACAATGCCCTAAGAAATGTGCTTATGACTTTGCAGCAAAGTTTTGAAATACTACTCAGTCAAATGGGAGCAAGGCAGGATGGCCCAGTGGTTCAGAGCACAGGTTACCGAGCAAGACTGCCTGCATTCAGATCAGCTCCACCACAATGTGACATTGGGCACAAGTTTACTCAGATGTGCAATTTGCAAAACGTAATACCTACCTCATAGGATTGTTGGGAGGATTAAGTGAATTAACATCTGCCTGGCTCATAGTAAGTACATACGGCTATTAGCATTTATTGTGAATTGGCTACTATCAGTTAGATATCAAGTTATGACTTTCTCAACAATAACTAATTTGCAATCCACTTATCTCCAAAATAAGAAAAAGGTTTGCTTGAAAATATCTGCCTAGCTGCTATATACATTTTAGCATGGACCAAAGTGGCCACTTGATAGAAATAAATTTTTTTACCTTATCACATTAAAGTAGCCTCTTCATGAACATGCATCGTGTATTCCATGGAACAAATAGAGAAAAAAAAAAACACAAAAAAACGTGTTCTCTGTAGTGTTCTTCTGTAGTATACAGGAGAAAAAACAAACTTTTTCTTTATAACCTGTCTTTAAATGTTTATAAAATTGTATAAAAAGACAAAATCTTCCCTGAAAACTGGTTGGTATATATATTTTGTCAAAAGAATTACATTTTCATAGAGTCCTTTTTTTAATTTCTCTTCCATTTTCGCTATTGAAAGGAAACTGCCTCTGTAAATCCAGAGTTTTTAAATGGTGCTAGCACATTCCGAAGGAGAGCTGCACCCCCTCCCTGGCTGACTCAGAGCAACGCTTTCCTAATGAGGACTCTGGCACCGACCGTGAGCCACTGAAGCCTGGCCATGACACGGTCTGCGCTGTTGGTGATACATTGAAGCCTGAGATACCAAGTATCTCAGCAAGTCCTCCTCGTTGAGTGCTGCAATGTCAGGGAGGAGTGGCCACAAAAAGAAGGGGTAGGGCTGTATTCTCTAACAACTCTTACAACAGTCAGACTTATGGGACTATCTGGAGTGTCGAAAACCAGAAGAAAACAAATGGCAACACGAGAAAACACCTCACAAAGTACATCCATTTGTAATTTATCCTACATCATCACCCACACACACATTTACACACACTGTCTTAGTCGGTTTGGGATGCTATAACAGTATACCAGGGACTGGGTGGCTTAAACAAGAAATATTTATTTCCCACACTTCTGGAAGCTGCGAAGTCCAAGACCCAGGCACCAGCAGACTCAGTGTGTGGTGAAAACCTACTTCCTGGTTCCTTCACTGTGTCCTCACATGGAGGACCCTCTCTGGGGGCTCTTTTATAAGGGCACTAATCCCTTTCACGAGGGCTCCACTCTCATGACCTAGTCACCTCTCAAAGGCCCCATATTCTAATGCACTACATCGGTGGGTAGAATTTCAACGTATGAATTTGGGAGCACACAAACCTTCAGTTCATTGTACATATTAACACACACACACACACACACACACACACAATGTTCCTGAACTAGAATTACCAAGGAAGCACTTTGATTAAAGAACAAATATTTCTTGGATTAAATAAACAACAACATGATACAGTAACAGAATGTATGTGTGCAATAGAAATTAAATATTTTTATGCCAATACTGTCCTGATTCCTATAATAAAATTTTAAGAAATACAACATAGTATTACCTTTTTTCCATCTGTTATATAATCACACATAAAATGGCATCAAGCTCGGGACTTTATTAATAAAAAACATTTAGTTACAATAATATTTTCCTACTAAAGACATATTACCAAAGGTAAAAGCAATAAATGTGGAACAGATGTGAGCATTGTGGAGGTTTAAGATAACCCTGTTTCCACAGAATTGTGTTTCCTCAGAGGGGAAATGGGGACAGTCATAGATCTACCTCTTAGCTCTGTTGGACGATTAAATTAAACAATGTCTATTTCAGAGGCCAGCAGCAGAGCCCAGCATTGGTAAGCACTGATAAATAGTATTTTCCCTTGTCTCCTGGAGACCACTCCAGGACATAGTGATGTGAGGGCATACACAACCACAGCCCTTTGCTTAAGCAAAAGCGCTTTGGAATGTGGGTCTGAAAGAACACAAAGAAGTTAGGGCTCAGCCTCTTTTCACAAATTTTCACAGTATTTACCACTACCTACCCATGCACCCACAGAGCAGCCCTGAAAAGAACAGAACTTTGCCGAAACCGGTTTGGCTCGGTGGATAGAGCGTCAGCCTGCGGACTGAAGATCCCAGGTTCGATTCCAGTCAAGGGCATGTACCTTGGTTGTGGGCACATCCCCAGTGGGAGGTGTGCAGGAGGCAGCTGATCGATGTTTCTCTCTCATCGATGTTTCTAACTCTCTATCCCTCTCCCTTCCTCTCTGTAAAAAATCAGTGGGATATATTTTTAAAAAAGAAGAAGAAGAATAGAACTTTGCTTCAACGAACTCTCAAGTAGGCCAACTCTGTAATTCCAGAGGACCAATTAAGTGCCTTAGCCTCGAGCTCTGTGTAAACCCACCACTCCTAGGATTTGGGAATATGCAAAAGAGAGAATGAAATGCACACATTATTATCCTGTTGCTTAGAGGACACTTACTCCCAGATTTTTTTAAGCAAATAAATAATCCTGTGGTAGCATGAGAATATTAAACTTTCAAAGACTAGGTTGGGAAGGGATTAAAGCAAGATCCCAAAACTGAAAATTAAAAGAAAAATTGTTCCTCAGTCCCTGGCATAAAAATCAGTAAAAATAAAATGGATCTGGACTACTTTTTAGACTCAGAAATTATAGTCCACTCCTCTAGTTGTGGGTCTGTTAGAATTCAGGCTTCAGTTCCTCAGATAACACAAAGGTTAATTAATCTATGAGTCTTATATGCAGGGAAGTCTTTTCTTCTGAGTACTTTGTCTCCCTGTATGTACACCAGCTGGGCTATATCTACATAGACACATGCTTCAATATTTTACCCAGGATGGTAGATTTAGCTGGGCCTCACTAGTGAAACAGTAGATATTAAAAATTCCTTCCCTGTGCTCCGGCCAGTGTGGCCCAGTTGGTTGGAGCATCATTTTGTGCACCAGAAGGTCATGGGTTTCATTCCCGGTCAGGGCACATGCCTAGGTTGTGGGTCTGATCCTCCTACTCTTTCCCATTTTCATATCCAAAAGCATAGTACTAGTTCTCTGGTCCTCTTGCCCAAATTATTTTAATAGAGTTCCAGAATCACAGGCAGAACAGGAGAATACTGACGTGGGTAAAGGCTCTGGAAATCATTCTTCAGATGATCCGAGGCTCAGAAAGCACATGTCTCACCCAGGACTCCACAACTCAGCCTGGCCACAGACATACCATTTGTCTCTCCTTAGAGCAGCCATGGAAGACACCATTGGCTTCCTCCTTTCAGTCATTCCCATCCCCCTTTTTCCGAGTTAGAAAACCCCCTTTCCCATGAGAGGAGTCAAAATTGACAAACACTTGCTTTCCTGGGCACCGAGATGTACAGGCAAGTCTGCTGCCTGGTTTCCGGGAAACATTTTGCTTCTGACAAAAAGGGAAATCAAGTAGAGCCACTCCTCACCCCCAGCTGCTGCTTCCTGTCTTTGGAGCTGAACAACAGCAGTCTGAGGACGGAAAGCCAACATCTGAGAATGGAGGCTCAGCAGAGTGGAAAGCACTTGAGGCCCTCATCTCTGAGCTAACCCTGGGCCACCTTCTTGCAGACCTTTTATCAGGAGAGATTGTTTAAAGTCTTTCCTAGTCACAACTTTATGTCGTGTATTCTGTTATCTGCAACTGAGTGCCCCTTGAGTGGACTAGTGCCTTGTTTATTTCTTTACCTTCCTTCCACCTCACTAAGCTCCACAGGAGCAACTAATCGTTCTATTTTTCCCCCCATATTCCCAGTTCCTAGAGTCAACCCTTGAAAAGTATTTGTTGAATAACTGAATGCCCCCAAAATCATCACTGGCTCTCTACTTCTACAGAATAAAGTCAAAGGATTGATCTGGCATTCCAGGCCCCTCACGATCTGGCCCCAATTCATCTTTCCGGCCTTATCTGCCTTCACACATGCTACAATTTAGGAAAACGGGGCTATTTCCTGTCCTCCCAAACACTCCCTGTGCTCTGCCGGTGCGGGCCTTTGGCTCACAATGTCCCTTCCACAGCATATGCCCGCTCCCCCACCTCCATACTTTCTTGCATTCTTCAAGCTCCAGCTCTTCTCCCAGAGAACATTCCTCTGGTGCTTTCCAGGTGCAGACATCTTTTCTATGCTCTCTTCTCCTTTGTGCCATTCGTCACTTTTAAGCATTTGTGATCATTGTGTACTCCTCTCTATTAGAT
Source organism: Eptesicus fuscus (assembly GCF_027574615.1). Lineage (NCBI taxonomy): Eukaryota > Metazoa > Chordata > Mammalia > Chiroptera > Vespertilionidae > Eptesicus > Eptesicus fuscus. The sequence goes on along the minus strand of NC_072474.1, from coordinate 83,978,730 downwards.
TATACGCTCTCCCTGAGGGGAGGAAACCACACTCCCAAGAAGCAAATATAAATGCTTTTCCCCAGGAAGTACCTAGTAAATTTTCCTTTGTGAGTAGGGAAATAAACAACATTAAAGTGAGCCCATTTTAAAAACCATTTGAACTGAGGAATTGACCCTGACTCACTCAAAAAAAAAAAAAAAAAGCACAAAGGTCTAAATGAATTGCAGGAGGGGAAAGAAAGGAGGGAAAGAGACTTGTTGGAAGTGTCAGGAGCAAACACGGGCGCTCTTTCTCTTGCCGACGATAACCAGGTTCTCAATGGAAGATGATCCCAATCGATAGAGCCAGACAGCTGATGTAGATAACAGAATCACGCTGAGGTAGTGGGCTTTCCCTGCAAAGTCATGGGAAAGGGGCAAAGGCTGCCACGCAAGAATAAGCAGGGACTCCACAAGTCTCTCTGCTGGTGCTCATAAATGTGTTCCCCGTCAACAAACCACGGGAGAGCTCCAGAGAGCAGCCTGCTTGAGCCTGGATGCTGAGGAGTGACGGTGGGGCTAGTTGCTGCTGCTGTATTTTGGCTGCTGCCGCCGCTGCTGCCACTGAGCAGATACCGCAGCGCAGCCAGGGGTCTGACCGCGCTGAGTGCTCTGGGAACCTGGGTCTGGCTGGGAAGGAGATGTTCAGAGAGTGAGAGCTGGGAGGTGGGCAGGGCTCACTGAGGAGCTGCAAACCAAAACAAGGAATCCAGGCAGCAAAAGGAGAGAAGGGGTGAGTTTGAGCCAAGAGATCAGGCCAAGTGGAACTGGAGGAAATGTCATCACTGGTGAAGGAGGACTTGGAGAAGAAACTGTTTAAGCCACTCTCGCAGAATCTGTACGAGTTTATCCAAATAGAGCTCTCGGTCCAGGACAGGTATTACCTCTGTGTGTCAGGTAATATGTTCTTTCTGTTACCATTTTTATACGTCACGAACCCCACGATGCTTGGGTGATAGGGGAACATATTTTGTATTTATTTTCCTATACCATCACAGCACGTGTGTATCTTTTCGTGATAGAACTTAACTATGCTCAGTTTAAAAATTTGGATTCTGCAGAATTTTGTAAGTGCTAAAATGGGAGGCAGAGAATAATACTGTATTAAGAATATGTTGGCCAATTGTTCAGAAATGAAAGTGGGTATGTCCTTTTCCTGATTTTCTTACTTTGTTTCCAGTCTTTTATGTAATTCACTTGCACGGCATGCCGTTTTTAAAAATGCAAAGGAAGAGCTCACTTTTAAAAGTGCAAAGGAGAGCTCTCTGTATATTTCAAATACGTTAGAGAATTGTGTTATACAAATCCATTTCCAACGAGTCTGGACAGCTAGGGCTCTCTCTTTGCATGCTAGGAAAGAAAAAAGATCTTGGGTTTTCTTCTGAGGGCTCATTTTTAATAGAGAATTATCTCTAAAATGTTTTCTAGGAAGTATGCTCACAGAAATAATACTTAAATGGTAGAAATTAGCTCATGAAGATGGAACATTTAGTTCCTCTAAACTATTTAACTAAAATATTTTCTCTGTGGTTTTAAAATTCATGAAAATTGTCCAAAGGTAGAACTAGGCCTTTGCACGTAAGTATGATTTGTCTAACCGGTAATTTCTGTGCTGAGTTTAGACAGAAATACTCGAGCCATTATTGAATGTAATGTACAGCATTCCCTTTTCCCAGCCCATGCCTTTTAATACTTTCCAGGGGCTTAGGAGGAAAGAGCTTAGAAACTCTAAGTGTTCACTGCAAACTTCCCTTTGTAAGGCACACACCTCAGCATTTTCAGAAAACAACTTATCATTCCCTTCCAGGTAATTGGCTTAGAAGAACTTTCTAATGGTATCAAGAGAGAGTACTCTAAGGGGCGTAAAACATCTTTTTTTAAAGTGTTAAGAATTCTATTAATCCTAGTAAGTATAATATTCACTCAATAATAAAAAGCATGATATGTATATACATCTAACACTTTACCTAGCATATTTTGCTATATATAAATACAAAATGTGGGGATTTTTGCATTTTAGCATGGTAAAAAGCTTAACAGGCCCAGGAAAAGAATTCAAAGTACAGAAAGAAATGGTACAATTTTAGAAACTGTATTGTATACTAACCATCAAATGGTAAATTATTTTGACTTAATATGTTAGAGAATGCTTATTCCAACATTAACATTTAATAATTTTATACCAATTGAGATCCTACTTTATAAAGCTAATTACCCATCATGTAACATTAGTATACAAGTATTTTTAAAGAAAAACTTTAAAAAATAATTGCAATAATGTATATATCTAACTTATCAAATGTATCTTAATGCCTCTTTCCAACTATGTAATTAACTAAACTTCTTCTATCTAAGAGAAAAAAGTCTCCTCAAATTAAATTTTTGGATATGGTTGTGATTTCCCCCGCCCCTCCCAGCATCCTTGAGTTCTGAGAAAGACACTATGGGCTGGAGTCACCTGCTGCCTTTTTTCATAAATGATATGAATCCTTTAAGTAGAATTGGAAGGTCAAGGAGTTGGTATTATTAACATGTGTGAAGGCAGCCCCTTTAAGGGTCAATGTTCTCATCTGGAAAATGACCAAATGAAGTAGGTGATCACTGTCTTTAGTAAAATTCAATGATTCTGTCATGTAAGAAGCAAGGAAAAACAAGGTCCTCTCAGATATGAGGAAAAGAAGACAATATTGTGATATTCCAGAGAAAAGTTAAGATTATAAATCATATTAGTTCACTAACTTTTCACAACTCTGGTCTACATCACATCCATCAATTTGAAAGCACTTTCCCCAAATGTAACATCAACATATCTTTATGACCATTTCAAATACATTTAGACAGAACAGTAATTTAAGGCAAAATCAATGCGATGCTTGACAGTCCTAAATCTTTGACCATGCTTTACTCAGAAAATTTCCATTGATGTGAATCAAACAGGTCAGATCACAATTGTTGAGGCAAGTAACTCCAGATATTGAATGCTGGTCACCTCCAGGGAGTAGAGAGATGCATACTTGTGATTTCCTTTTATACCCTACAATCCAGCAGTTCTAAAATTTTTTTTTCTGCAAAAAGCTTTATTGTTTCATTTGGTCCGATGCAGGACAGAGGGCTCCAGGGTGGTTAAAAGAATGGCTAGTAGTTTCGGGAAGAGGCTCAGGTAAAAGCCAGAGACACCAGGGGGATGCAGGGGGACGGGGGCGCGAGGGGGGCTCTAAACAGTTATAAATTTTTAAGAATTGCCTGTCTGGACTAGTCAAATCCTATCATGTAATTTTCAAAATTTAAAGAAGATATGTTTAAATAAGTTAAACTTTCTGTTTAGCTGATCGGAGTCTGTCACTTGTAGGGGTCTCGAAACCAGATGAGTGTGATTGGCTGTTATTTTGATACATTACCTGGTTGATGTAAAAAAGCAGATATCATATGTTCAATCACCCTCTGTGTACTTTGCTAGGATTTACATTGCGGATTTCTTGACATCTTAGTACCCTCCCACCTCAGGGTTTGCATGAGATTATCCTCGAGGTTAGCTTCCCCCAGTTTAGAACATCATTTTATCCTCGAGATTAGCTTCCCCCAGTTTATCCTCAAGATTAGCTTCCCCCAGTTTAGAACATCATTTTCCCTGGCAGTTAAAAGCAGCACCTTATGAAGGAGGTAGGAGTTCTATTATGTGTGGGCTAAGGGATAAGTCACTTATGCAATGATGAGAGTACAAATGAATCAAAGAAATTCTGGAGGACTTGAAATGGCATATAAAACATTAACCATAATTAAATGGAAAGCAGCAGGGCATGGTGCAATGAACCCAGGAAGGCTTGGAATCAGACAGAACTGGTGTGAAAGCGGACTCTGATTTGCCTATCTGCCAGCTGTAAAATTTGGGGCAAAATAATTAACCTCTCTGGTGTCAGACATCTCTGAAATGGAAATAATAACACATCACACATAAAAGTAACGCTCTCCTGTTAAGTCCTAAGTAGGAAAAAACAAACATGACAAATTATTTTCCAAATAAATAAAATAGAAGTTTGGGTTATATTTTTTAAATATATAGAAAAAATCTATTTACTGTGGAAACATATGCTGAAATATATAAATATACTGTAGATAAATATTTATAATAAAAACAAAATATACTGTAAACATATATAAAATAAGTGCATATATTTAATATATAATAAAGAAATTATAGCCCTAACAGGTTTGGCTCAGTGGGTAGAGCGTCGGCCTGCAGACTCAAGGGTCCCAGGTTCGATTCCGGTCAAGGGCTTGTACCTTGGTTGCGGGCACATCCCCAGTAGGGGGTGTGCAGGAGGCAGCTGATTGATGTTTCTCTCTCATCAATGTTTCTAACTCTATATCCTTCTCCCTTCCTCTCTGTAAAAAATCAATAAAATATATTTTTTAAAAAGAAAAATATATATATTAAATTATATATTTTATAAATAAAAATTATACCCATATGAAGTGGGAAAAACAAACATGATAGACTATTTTTAAGTATTTTTAAGTATTCTTATATATTTAGAAAGACATTTTTCATTTGTATACATTAACTTGAAAATAAATGGCATTTGCTAGAATTATGAAAATAGTATGCATAAATTCCCCACACATATTACATTTTGATGCCAGAATAGGACTACTTCTCTGGGAACCAGAGAATCTAACAATTTTGTCAAATCATCTATAATAATAAAAGTGTAATATGCTAATTAGACCGGACGTCCTTCCAGACAACCTTTTGGATGAAAGCTAGGGCTGCGAGCGAAGCCTAGGTCCCGGGTGCCAGAGGGGAGCTGGTGCTGGCAGCTAGGGGAAGGAAGGCCTACTCTTGCATGAATTTTGTGCATCAGGCCTCTAGTTTACAATAAGAATAGTACAATAAGGGTATTTTTAAAAGAATAAGTTAAGAAGAAAAAGAAACAAAATACTAGAGGCTGGGTATTTAGACAACAAACAGTTATTTCTCCCAGTCTGCAGGCTGGAAAGCCCAAGATCATGGCATTGGCAGATTCCCTGTCTGGTGAGGACTCACTTCCTGTAGACAGCCATCCTCTTCCTGTAGGCTTGCATGGTCTCACATCTTCTTATAGGTGCACTAATGCCATTTAAGAGGGCTTTGCCCTCATGACTTAATCACCTTCCAAAGGCCTCACCTCCTAATACTATCACCTTGGGGTTTGGGATGTCAGCATATGAATTTGGTGACGGGGGACACACACATTTAATCTGTAGTACCCAGTTTAGTCCCAAAATTGATTTTTTTAAATATTTCTAGAAAAAATATTATATGAAAATTACTTACCATATTTGATGAAATCAATAATAGCATCCTCAATGACCCTAAGACATCATCAATACATTGAAACAATTTCAATGAAGCTGCTTGTCTTTGATAACTCATGGCAGTTTTCCCCTATTATTTAATTTTAATGGTGGAAACCATTATATAACACTAGGGTTGTAAAATCAGTCATTTGTTTATTTTAAGTGTTGCTGTGCAGCTTCCTCGTGAGCTACTTTTTCCTCTATTCTGACAAATTCCATTTGTTCAGTTGGCCTATCTTCTTTCCATTTAGCTTCATAAATAACAGTGACTACTTTAACATAATAGAGGCAGTTATTAATGACGTTTATTTTGAAATCAAAAGTGAAAATATATGGCAGACCTAATTTAAAAGTGCAATTCTGAAAATGCTAACTAAAATATTAACACTGGAGCAGGTTCATTCTGAATTTCCCTAAGTCTATAGATATTACTCACTAAGTAATAATTATTCAGTGTCACCTCTGATGTTCCTGAAACCAACTCTCTAGCATTTTGACTATATAAACACATTTCTGTTTTAAGACAATGCGATGAGTTTCCACTTTCCCACTCCATTAATGTGGATATGGACATTTAATTTTGGCTGGCAGCACAGCTCAAGTGTGGGAATTAGGGATTGGGTCCAGTCCAGCATGAGTAGACTTCTTTGACTCTTGGCTAAGGACAATCTTGGAGCCTCGTTGGCTCCAGAGGAGGATATTTTGCCAAATTAAGGAGGCATAATTTGTCTCTGTGCTGCATCACTGTACCAAAAGCTTAACACTTAAAGCATCTTCTCATTTTCTTAGTTTGGTGTTAGTGGGACAGTGACCATTAACTATAAGAAAACATGTTAACTGGTAGATTCTACCTTCTTAACATCTCTTTCTCTATTCTCTCCCTCCAACCAATCCTTTATAGAATTGCCAAAAAAAAAAAAAAAAAACTTTCTAAAATTTAAAGTTCTTCCTATCTATTCACTTAAAATCCTTTAGTGACAACCCTCCTCCTAAATCCCCACAAACACATAGCTTTCAGGATAACATCTGAACTCCTTCACCCAGCATTCTAGACTAACTTGCTCCTTTCTGTCCTCCTTTATACCACCTAGTCACCCTCACACTTCAATCCAACAATACCAAATAATTACTGTAATTACTAAAAAGTGTCAAGTATTTCATGCTTTTGTATACGTTGTTCCAGAACTTCCTTTACCCTTTCTTTGTTGTAATTCCCCCTGCCCTTTACAACTCAGATGACTTCCTTCAAGAAGCTCTCCCCGATCACCAGATGGATGAAGATGACCATTCTCCTGTCATTGCCTCACTTCCAGCACTGTGATCATGTGTTTTATTTTTTTTAAACGTAGTTTTTTTTTTATTTTGAAATAATCCCAAACTTACTAAAGAGTTGCAACGATAATAGTTGTACAAATAACTTTCTTATTCAAACAGTTGAGAGTAAATTGCCGACATGATGACCCAGTGCCCACACTAAAACTTTAGTATATTATTGCAATAACAGGCAAGGGCACTCTCCTATATCAGCAATTCCCAACCATTTTCTTCTCATGGCACACATAAACTAATTCCTAAAATTCAGTGGCACACCAAAGAACAAATTATATTTTTTTGATCCTGCACACAAAAATAATAGGTATCATTTTGATTCATTCACATTGAATGGCTATTGTTGTGATGGCTGTTGTCCTTTTTTAATTTGACAATCTAAGGGAAAAGAGGTCAATGTCCCTGATTAAATAGTCGGGTACTGTATGTTTAAAAAATTCCTATGGCACACCAGTTGAAAATCGCTGTCCTACACAATCACAATACAACCATCACAATCAGGAAATTAACATTGACCCATTACTATCAACTAATCCACTGGCCCGATTCAAGTTTTAAAAAATTTTATATTAGTTTCAGGTGTATAACGTCGTGGTTAGACATTTATATCATTTACAAAGTTATGAGATCATGTATTTTTTTCGTGAAGCCCCACTCCCTGTAATCTCAGGAATGGTGCCTTATGGGAATTCATTATTTTAGTGTTTAGCTCATGGCTTTATTCACAAGGGCACTGAAACATTTATCAAATTAATGAATCAGTGGGTCTATGATCAATTAGCTGATTATCATAACTTGTAGATGAGGCAGTGGAACTTGCTTCAAATTACATTTTCATACAGTGTCCTGTTATGTCCCTCCATCCCCACCCTCTCCCACCCACTGAGTAGTGAGTGAGACAGCAAGCAGAACAAGAACATTGTCCTTTGGTTCTGAGATAGAGCCTTTGTCTGAACAGACACAAATCCCTTGTTTGTCTACAAACGGACCTTTTTTAGGGCTGGAGACATGTACATGGGCAGGAACCTACCATCTTTTGCACACAGCTTTAGAATTGTGAGCTATTTCTTAACTCCTGGTTAAGATCTTATCCTCTAGGTCCCCTCTAGGACATGGCCCTCAATCGGTCCCTCTGTCTCTTGAATATGCAATACCTCCTCTTCCAAACTCTTGGAACATGTTATCTACCATGTGATCTACCATGGAACATGGTAAATCACAACCTTTAGTCTCTTCTTATTTCTTTTTTGACTCTAGCTGTCTTCTACCTTCACTGTTCTAGAGAAACTGCCCTTAGGGAGGAAATCAATGATGCTCCCCAAGTCAGATACAGTCCCTGGACTGAACTCTGACTTTACCCAACAAAGTGACTTCACAGGATTATCTCCAAGTCTTTGAAATTCCCAATCTCTCAATTTCCATAGCATTGCGCTGTTAGGCTTGTCTCTTTTCTGCTGGCTCCTTCTTAGACGGCTCTGCTGACATGTTTTTCTTCTCCACTCTGTCTTGCCTCTTTCCTCTGCTCTTTTTCCTACACACCTAGTCTTGCAAACCTTTCCACACAGAAAAAATCTCAAGTCCATATCCCCATTCTTAAATTATAAACTTCCATCTCCTTCTCTTCTGAAGTAGATCACTATTCCACTCAACCAGTTCACCTCCATACCTTCCTGTTTTGATTTCCATGAATTGTCATCAATGCCTCATTTGAAATCTTACCTGGATTTACCATTTCTATTTCCACAGCCCACATCCTATGCCTATGTTACAATAGTCTCTTAAAAGAAACAAAATGAAACACTTGAACAATTACTATAAACCAGGTACTACCCTAAGTCATTTACATGCTTGATCCTTTATCTTTATACCCTACGGGTTTCTAAAGTCTACTTTCTACCTAAGAAAACTGAGTTTTAATCTTTCTAGAGATTAAGTAATTTACTCAGACCACACTGTAAGAAGTGATGTCATGATCTGCATCCAGACCGTCTAATGCCAGAGTCCGTTAAATCGCACTGCCTCTCCCAGGGTTCTCTAGTTCCTATCTCTTTTCTTCTTCAGTGTATCCTGTGTATCACTGCTTCCAGAAAACTGCTCCTTTAACAGGACACCATTGTATTAGTCTCCTGCTCAACTTTCACTGAACACCTGACATAGCTCCCTCTTCTTAGATGTGTCAACCTTCTCAGACTCATCCCTCTGGGGGACTGAACTGAGCTCAGTCATCAACTTTAAGCTCAAATGGTTGCCTTAGCAGCAGTAACCTGCACCTTCAGAGGACAAGTACTCCTTCGCCAGCCCCAGTTCTGGAGCCCTCACTGTCCAGGCCAGCCACCCATCCCTCCTCCCAGAACGGGAGTCAGACACCACAAGTCTACAGTGGTTCCTGTCACTTTTCAGATCCAGAGTCTTTCAAAACATTTTCACAACCTTCTTAACCTAGTTAATCTGATTGCCCACCACATCCTAACATCAGCCATATTGTTCACTTTCTCTAATTCTGCCTGGTGCAGTTCCGTTTCTGTTTTCCATTCATTTCCTCCTGCTACCTTCCCTTAGAAATGCCTTCAGTATCACCCCACCTTTCCAAACTGAACTAATTTTAAAGCTCTAATTCAAATGGTATTTATTTCATAATTCCTACCTTAACTATTACAAGTCTCTCCCTACTCAGAACTCCTGTCTGCTCCACAACACTTTTCTATCCCTATGATTATATTATAATATAATGCCTTATACATTCTCAACTAGGAGGGCAGGTCAAAGTAGTACTTGCTGGAACCAAAAGAGTCTTCCCTAAAGACAGATTCCGGTTTCACGCTTAGAAGACAAAACCAGCTTACAATGCTCTAAGTAACATCATCCATCTTGAAAGAAACTTTAAGATATTTGACTTTGCCAGCTCTATATACCTATACACCTTTATAATATATATTTTATGTAACTCATGTTTGTTAGTTTTGCCTCCCCAACAAAACCATAAATTTCTAGAGGACAGAGGCCATGTCTCATACTTACCTGCTGAGGCAACTCTAATAGTTGTATCAGATAAATATTCCTTTATTAACTCATCAATAATTTTCAATTCAGTATTGCTAACATTAAATGTGGATTCTTCTGATGTGTTCATGTGAGACCAAAGACAATGATTTTAAGGCCAGGAAATTTTTTCCTAATTTTGTTCACATAAAATAAGCAATGGTTTTTGCCACACTTTTCAAAGCACAGTACTGAAACTTTTGGTCTCGGTGACACATTTTGAATACTAGAATTTTAGGGATGCACTACAGAGGATTAAAAATCTCAAATAGGTCTACAGTAGCTGTGATGCAAGCACTTCTATATAAAAAATTTCACAGCAACTTTTGGCCCTGGCTAGGTAGCTCAGTTAGTTACAGTGTGGTCCCCATATGCCGAAGTTGCGGGTTCCATCCCCAGTCAGGGCACATACAAGAATCAACCAATGAATGCATAAATAAGTAGAACAGCAAATCAATGACTCTCTCTCACTCTCTCTCTCTCTCTCTCTCTCTCTCTCTCTCTCTCTCTGAGTCAGGGCACATACAAGAATCAACCAATGAATGCATAAATAAGTAGAACAGCAAATCAATGACTCTCTCTCTCTCTCTCTCTCTCTCTCTCTCTCTCTATCTCTCTCTTTCTCTCTCCCCCGCCCTTTCTCTCTCTCTAAAATCAATAAATTAAAAAAATCTCACAGTGACTCTAAAAGAAAGCATACAGAGTAGTATTTGCATGGTCACTGTTTAACACTGTGTTGCTATGTGAGCAGAACTGTTTACTTTCCTGACTTCACTTACTTATATTGCCGTAAATTAAAATTCCAACTTGTTCTGGTAAACACTTTGGCACTGACTATATGCTAACGCTAAGCCTCTTATTTCCTGTCCTGAGTTGAACCCCATTCCCCACCACAAAACTCATAGTTGAAAGCACATAGCTCAGTGTTCTATCTGACAGATATTATTGTGCAGTGTGTAACCACAATTGTAGCAAAAATAAAGTTAACACATAGAGCAAATTTGGGGGCATACTTGTGAAGGTTCAGATACATCAGGGTTCATAAGTGGGGTGCAGATACAATGTAGGTTCAAGCTCATTGTAAGAAAAAGGAATATATAAATATTGAAAAGTATGATGACGAATAACTTACCTTCTAAGAGTTTATGTAAACTAAGTGTTTTTCTGTCCTACAGTGACCAAAAATGAAGAAGTGAAAATAATTATAGTGAAACACTACAGAATAGGTTTAGATGAAAAATATGAAGTAACAAAAAAGTGGTCTTTGAATGATCTGCAGATGATTGATGGAAAAGAAGCAGATACTGTAAGTGTTACACTTTATAAGGGAGATGTGGGATCGATAAGCTGGAGATCTTTATGTTCAATATCCTACTTCACATATTCTTGGCATGTAATTAAGTGTTAAGATGGCATATTGTTCTTAAGTCGTAAAGTGTAATCTACGGGGATGATGTAGGGGGGCTTTTTGTTTTGCTTTTATGAGTTTAAACTTGAATTTTGCCTATTAAATTTAAAAGCCTCTTTCCCAAGAGCTTCTTAACAGGTTAAACACAATCAATCAATTCAGAAACTTTAAATATGTGGTGCTTCCACTACCACATTCTCTCTCCCTCAACTTCCACCATACGTTTGGGGGATTCCTTCCCTCAGCTTCTTCAAACTCTCTGTCAGTTAGCCACTTGATCCTCCAGAAGGATCAGTAATTCTTGGAAATCCTACTACCTTCAAATTGAAAGATGGGGGAAAGTCTATATACTACAATCTCTTCACTTGACCCTGCAACAACTGGTTTTCCTAGTCTCCTTTGTACTCTTTTGCTGGTGGAGAACTCATTACGACATGAGGGAGTCCATTCTCTTTCTGCATTGCCATGCTTTATTTTTAAATTTCCTATTTATGTTTAATCTCTACCCATCAGTTCTGATTTTGCCATTTGGAGCAATTCAGAACAAATCCAATCCTCCTTTCATATAGCAGCCTTTCCAATACTGGAGGCTGATTATAATGTTCCCTCAAGTTTTCTCTTTTCTGGGTTAAATGTACCCATTTCATTCTTTAAATCACTTTCACATGAAGATCACATAAGGACAATGTAAACACTCAGAAGTAATAACATTAGTGTTACTTGTTTCCATGGCATTGCTTCAACACCCTTCACTACACTGTTCTCTCTCTTTTGAAATGCTTCTGTTTTTCCAGAATTAAATGCAATACTTTAGACTTAGGGTGACTAGTTTATATTTCTTTTGATATGGATTCCTTATTTCTATTAAATACTTATTTGAAACCTCGGGTCTTTTGTGCATGAATTGCCATTTAATCTGGCCTGCCATACCCTCTACTGACATAGAATAAAATCTAAATGAAGGTCCTTGGTGATCTGACTTCTCTCTGGTCATTCTATCTTAAACTTTATAATCCACTGTGCTTCACTACTGCCTCTCGAGGCTTAGAATGCCCGGTCGCCTCTATCTCTCACCCCATTCCCAGACTCATTGGGTAAAGTTCTACTCATGACTCCCTTATTGAATTGTGGATATAAGTGTGTTATAGCCATAATCCAACAAACTGCTTTTTCTGTCTCTTCTCTGGATGGAAAGCTTCTAAAAAATTGGGACCATGACTTTTCATCTTTTACTGTATCCTTCAACCTGACATATCAGGCACTCAGTAACTATCTGTATTATTGTTGGATGAATTAGAATTTAAGCTCATCTATTCCTAATCCTACTAAATGCCATATTCTTAGTCTGGCTTATTCTTCCCACCTATCAAATCTTCTAATATTATAATTTTTAAAATATTCATTGTAATATGATGCAGATGTAATGAGCACAACACTTAGGAGTTCATTCAAGTCAATAATAAAAATGATGAAGCAGGCAGGGCTAAGTGCATACTTTTAGGTAATTGATAAGTTATCATTACTACTACTATTACTATGAGTAGTACTGCTACCTGCTACCATTCACACTTAGTAAACTCTTATCAAGTGCCACATAATCATCACAAAACCCACATGAGTTACATTCTATTATTACTCCTGATTTACAGAGGAGAAAAATGAGACTTAAAGAGATTAATTGACTTGCCAAGGTCACATAGCTATTAATTAGTAGAGCTAGACTTTACCCAGAAATCTGTTAATTTGCCTTGTTTTGATTGCTTGTTTAACATCTCTACAAATTTGGATACATTCACTCATTCATTGAGAATTTATGGTATATATTAGGCCCTGCCAGGCTCTGAGGCTACACATGGAGAATTAGACACACATAAGCCCTTAATTCTGCCTTACTTACTTATTTAGTCTGAATGCCTAAATTATGTCCTTAAGACCTTTCTGAAATCAATATAGTGTATACTATCTGCTATTATCTTGAGTTATCACCTAGGAATCTTATTTTTAAAATTTGGCATGTTTAGCATGACTTCTTGGTAAAAGCATGCAGGATTTCATTGTTTCATTCCTAAATACTCATACAGCATTTTTCTGATAATACATTCTACATAAATGTTAAGAAATACTTAGGAAATAGTTAAATATATATTATTGCATATCAATATGCTGGAATATTTTTACACACCTTTCTGGTCTTTAATTCCATACAGACAATCTTGATTCTTCTCTTTCCCCTTTGAAGATCATTATATTTGATAATGAAATAGATGTATCTTTAAAAGTTGACTATTACTATTTTTCTCTTAACTTTAGGACCTAAAATATTAAGTTGCTGGAAGAAAACCTATTAAATCCAAAGAGTAGTTCTTTTAAAGATTTATTTCCTATGGATTAAATAAAAATATCCCAGTTGCTCTGGGAATTTCCACTCTCCTTCCTATTAAAATTGAATACTTAAGAGTCAGCATTTATATATTTTTTTCAATATCAGTGATACAGTTTTAAAAATAGAGCAATTTGAGCCAGAGAGCTGTCAGCTTTAAAAAGGAATGGAATTAAAATGGAAGTCAATTTATAATGCAGACATCAAAATGTCTGGGGATTTGGAGACTGACATGGTGCAACAGGAGAGAGAATGATGTAGCAAAAAATGGGATTGGGTTAACTAAGATCTTTGTTCTTGTTCTGGCTCTACCAATAACTTCATGTGTGACCTGGGCTTCACTTCTCTGGAAACTACTATCCAAGCTACAAACAAGAGATTACTGAGCGATATGTGAGGTCCCTTTTAGTTCTAGGATTCTGTCAGGAGGGTGTGAGGGAGAGAAGGAGGGAGGGAAGGAGGGAGGGAAGGAGGGAGAGAAGGAGGGAGTGAGGGAGGGAGGGAAAGAAGGAGAAAGGGAAGGAAGGAGGGAGGGAGGAAGGGAGAAAGGGAGAATGTATAGAAAGGAGAGAAGGAGAAAGGGTAAAAAGAAGGGAGGGAGGGAGGAATCCTATTTTTAAAATTTGGTGTATTTGGCACCAAGGAGTAAAGGAGAAACCTTTTCTCCCCTCCAGAAGTCTGTAAGTAGGTTTATCTTCTTTCATCACCACCCATTCTCCCAAATTCATTACCCGAGGAAGGAAGGAGGAGAGGGTAGGTGGGAGGGGTGGGGAGGGACTTGTATTCTATGTGCATGCCTGCTCAGGCTTCAATTTTTAGGCTAAAGGAAAAAATCCTCTCCAAATATCTCAAAAGCATTAAGTATATTTTCTCCATGATAAGACTCAACTGTTTCAATGAATAAACTATATAAGGTGTGTGATTAGTATTGGGTAATAGAATTGATATGATTTCCTTTTATTGAGATTCTCTACTATAACTATGACACCTGGGAAAAATTTTACAAGATGTGACTAGGGGAACACTACACTTAACACCACCCATGTACATTCTTTTTTTAAATGTTGTTTTTAAATTCTGTTAATGGTATGAAGCAAGGTGGTATTAACACCAGCACCACAATCTTACTGGGGACAGATTTGGGAAAGGGAACTATCATTTATTAAGCTCCATACTATGCATGTGAATTTCATAGCAAACCTCTCAAAAAGGAGAAGAAAAGTGAGGGTCACATCACATAAGCACTCTGTCCGTGGTTACATAGGCGATTCAAAATTGTAGTTTAACTTCAAAACCCATCTTGTTTTTCCTGCCTCGTGCAAGAATGTTCCTATTTAAAAAAGAAATTGCAGCCCAGCTGGCATGGCTCAGAGGTTGAATGTCAACCTATGTATGAACCTGGATGTCAAGGTTTGATTCAGAGCACTGCCCGGGTCGTGGACTCAATCCCCAGTGTGAGGCATGCAGGAGGCAGCCAATTAATGATTCTCTCTCACCATTGAGGTTTCTATCGCTCTCCCTCTCCCTTCCTCTCTGAAATCAATAAAAATAAATTTTAACAAAAAGAAATTGCAAAGTCTCATATAATGTTTACATAGTAACAAATTATTCAGACTCTTGTTTGGTCTCTCTCTGCCTCCTTGTCAGTTAAAGGGCAATGTTTACCTCCACTTCTTTTTTATGGAACTACTTCAGATCAGTTCAACACATACTTATTGAGAACCTAGTAGTTGCCATGAACACAAAGATAAATAATTCAAACCTTCCGCTCTCAAGGAGAATTAGGAGTTAGGCAGATAATGAATGTGAAAGCATTTGGTAAACTGAAAAGCACTTTATAAATGCAAGGCATTGTTTTTACTGTTATTAGTAACAGTAGCAAGTATTATTTTAACCTACAGGACTTAGATTAGATTTGATGCCTGCTTTTTCTCAAAACACCTCCACTAGAAGTATAACAAAAGCCTAGAGAAATCCAAAAAGCCTAGAGGCAGCCTTTAGTAATTTTTTTCTGTTTCAGTCCAATGATTTAATGATCCTTGTTACTAACTTCAAAGGTAGTTCTTTGCTATTGACTTCAAAGTCAGCAAGTTGGTCATCTGTGGTATGCCACAAGCTAATTAGCCATCCTGTATTTCACCTTTGAAATAGCACAAGGAACCCACCTCCTAGTAGAGAAAAGGAGAAAGATTTTCTCCCCTCCGGAAGTCTATAAGTGAGTTTATTCTTTTTTCATCCCTATCCATCTTCTCAAACTCACTACCCTGGCAAGAGTTGATAGATAACTACACATTCCGAGACATAGTCTATTTGTATAACTGAAAACGTTACAGATGCTTCATAAATAATCGTTATGATTGTCTTAGAAGCAATATGTTTGAAGCAGGTTAGGTAGTTTTGGGAAAGCTCATGTGTAGATTTTAGAAATATGTTTGGTACTAATTCTTTATAATCAAGAAGCATATACAAAAGAATATGAGAGAATCTAGGAAATCTAGTTATTTTCTTGACTACAAACAAAATCATGTCTCTCTTTCTTTTCTAGGACAATCCATTTTTTGATCTGCACTTCAAGAAAGTATACAGTTTGGAAGCATATAGTTGTGCTTCTAAATATGCCTTTGCTCGAACTGTAAATAAGCTGAATCATGCCTATCTTAAGAAGGACTTACAGATCGTGAACTTTGATTCTACTTACATTAATGATGATTCTATTTGGTCCTCTAACAACAAGGATTGCCTGGTTCTCATGAGAATATGCTTTTATGCTTTCAACCTGCTGTGCCTGTCCCTCTGTCCCCTGCCACTCTGAAGATGCATTCCATTTTCTTCCATCCGTATTCTATGAAAATGGTTTCCTAAGTAAATATTGGCAGTCATGATTTTGTTTTTCCCTTCATCAGTGACTGTTATTTATATGGAAATAAAGTGATGCTTTGTGAATTGCAGGGAAATGTGTTTCAATTCAATCATTCAACATTTGGGACTTTCTCCCATGTATTCCTTGGAAACTTTAGAAGGGGTCAGATAGCTCTGCCTAAATTAGTATTCTACTAAAGAGTATCAAGAAGTATCTTAAAAGGCCTAAATATATGAAAAGACATCCCATATTCATGGATAGGAAGATTTGATGTTGTCAAGTTGTCAGTGCTACCCAAAGTCATCCACAGATTCCTTGCAATCCCTATCAAAATTCCAATGGCTTTTTGTGTGTGTGTGCAGAAATGGAAAAGCCAATCCTCAAATTCATATGAATTCCAAGGGGCCCCAAATGGCCAAACAATCTTGAAAATAAATCTCCACTTTTAAAACTTACTGCAAAGCTACAGTAATCAAAACGGTGTGGTACTGACTTAAGGATAGACATATAGACCAATGGAATAGAGTTGAGAGTTAAGAAATAAACCCATCATCTATGGTCAACTAATTTTGATAAGGGTGCCAACCTCATTCAAAAAGGAAAGAATAATCCAATATAAGATCTGAAACTATAAAACTCCTAGATTATGTCTGCAGCAATTATTACTTTAATATTGTAATGATGATTTTCTATTAACCTAAATAAATTTTCTATTTTTATTATTTGTGAAAACATCATATATCTGATAAGGGGCTAATAACCAAAATACATAAAGAATTTATGCAAATCAATAGCAAAAAACCCAAACAAAATAATGAACTAATCCATTAAAAATGGGCAGATGATCCGAATAGATATCTTTCTAAAGAAGACATACAGGTGGCCAACAGGTATGTGAAAAGATCCTCGACACCACTAATCATCAGGGAAATGCAAATCAAAGCCACAAATATTACTTCACACTTGTTAGAATGGCTATTACCAAAATGACAAAAGATAACAATTGTTGGAAAGGATATGGAGAAAAGAAGACTCTTGTGCACTAGTCGTGGGAATGTACGTAAATTGGTGCAGCCAGTATGGAAAACATGGAGGGTCCTCAAAAAATTAAACATAGAACTACCATATGACCCAGAAATTCCACTTCTGAGTATTTATCTGAAGAAAACATAAACACTAATTTGAAAAGTTGCATGCACCCCATGTACTTTGCTGCATTATTTAGAATAGCCAAGATATGGAAAGAACTTAAGTGTCTATCAATGCATAAATGGATAAAGAAATTACAGTGTAGCCTAGCCACTGTGGTTCAGTGGTTGAGCATTGACCTATGAACCAGGATATTATGGTTCGTTTCCCAGTCAGGGCACATGCCCAGGGGGCATGCTTGATCCCCAGTTGGGGGCATTCAGGAGGTAGCCGATCAATGATTCTCTCTCATCATTGATGTTTCTATCTCTCTCTCCCTGTCCCTTCCTCTCTGAAATAAAAAAATATGCATTTTTTAAAATAAATGACAATGTATATAATATTCCTTTTTATATGCAACTCAACATATATTGAAAAACAAACAATCCAATTATCCTATATAATAAAGAGGTAATATGAAAATTGACTCTCACGTCCTTGCATCACAAGATGGCCACCCCCACATTGTCACAAGATGGCCACCCCATGTCATCACAAGATGGCCGCCACAAGATGGCCACCACCATGTCGTCACAAGATGGTCACCACAAGATGGCTGCCCCCACGTTGTCACAAGATGGCTGGCAGGGGAGGGCAGCTGGGGGTGATCAGGCCTGCAGGGGAGGGCAGCTGGGGGTGATCAGGGCAGCAGGGGAGCAGTTATGGGGCTATCAGGCTGGCAGGCAGAGTTGTTAGGGGCAATCAGGCAGCCAGGCAGGTGAGTTGTTAGGAGCCAGCAGTCCCAGATTGTGAGAGGGATCCCAGATTGGAGAGGGTGCATGCTGGGCTTAGGGACACTCCTCCCCCCCCCCCCCAGTGAATTTCGTGCACCGGGCCTCTAGTATATATATAATGAAATATTGTTCAGCCATAAAAATTAATGAAATCTTTTAATTTGAAATAACATAGATGGACCTTGAAAGATAAATATGATCTCTTATATGTGGAATCTAAACACACACACACACACAACACACACACTCACACACACACACAACCACAGAGAACAAGTTGGTTGTTACCAGAGGGTGATGGAGGTAAAAAGAAAAAATAATCAAAATGAATAATAAAATAAAATGAGATCAGCTTTCTGAGCCAGGCAAAGGGAAGGGAAACAAAGAAGAAAAATGTTTAAAGTGTATATATTTTGTGTAATTTCCTGCCTTCATTGACTTTTTCAATTATATGACTAGATATCCATTCTAGATAAGACAATTTCTCCTGTACCTACCTCAAAAGGATATGGAGAGAATCAAATGGTAAAGCCAGAACTAATGCTGGGCACATAGTAAGTCCTGTTTAGAACATATTAACAGTGACACAGGCAATAGCAGCTCCAAGAAAGTGATCTCAGTAAGCACACAATATATGTTCTTAAAATTAGTAGATATAATAGCAGTTTAATTATGTCACTAACTAGGACATCCATTGATTCATTTTTTAAAAAGAGTGTCAATGCATTGAAAGATAAAGAAAGATTGAGTACATTAGTTTGATAGGGCTGCCAATCAAGTACCATAAATTGAGTGGCTTAAACAACAGAAATTGATTGCTGGAAGTCCCAGATCAAGGTGTCAGCAATATTGGTTGTGTGAGGGCTGTGAGGGAAGAATGTGTTCCAGGCATCTCTCCTGCATCTTCCCATCATCTCTCTGTGCATGCATCTGTGTCCAAATGTCCTGTTTTTGTGAGGTCAACAGTCATAGTGAAGTAGAGCCCACTCTACAGGCCTTAACTTGATTACCTCTATAAAGACCCTAACTCCAAAGTCACATTATGAAACAGTTGGGACTAGGACTTCAACATATGGATTTTTGGAGAACACAATTCAACCCATAACAATGAGGAATGAGTTGGAGAGGGCTTAAGGGGATGTGACAACTAAATTCAATGTGGGATCCTGGATTGGATCCTGAAACAGGCTGGCAGGCAGGTGAGCAGTTGAGGAGCCAGTGGTCCCAGATTGCGAGAGGGATGTCCAACTGCCGGTTTATCGGGCCTAAACCGGCAGTCGGACATCTCCCGAGGGGTCCCAGATTGGAAAGGGTGCAGGCCAGGCTGAGGGACACCCCCCCCCCGTGCACAAATTTCATGCACTGGGCCACTAGTTTTTAATATTTATTTAATTAATAGTGACACAGGTAATTACCATCCTCATTTAGTGGCTCCCTGACTTCCTTCTATAAAGCTAAAAATAAATGGAGGGTATTATGTGGAGATATTTACATCTATTTCTAATAAAGCCTAAAACACATATCAATTGCTCTGTGTGCATAACAGTAGTGGCTCTTCTCTCATCCTGTCACTGTTAAAGCCATTTACAAAGAAAGATTCTGGAAAGTGGAGCACTGTGATACTTTCTGTTCCAAAAATATTACTTGGTGTTCTTTGTGTCGATGCTAATGGTCTGACATGTCTGAAACATTGTTCATTCCTTAGATAGGAATGTGCATAACTGAATAACAAGAGAACAATGCTAAGAAATAGAAAGGAGAAAAATCAAAGTAACTGGCATAATAAAAGTACCCTAAATAGGGAATAAGAAAAAAATAAAATCGTATAAACCTATACAATGTTTTCAAATATAAAATTAAATCAATCATACTTAACCTTTTGCACTCAGATGTCGAGTGTGACTCGACAAGGTTAGCATCGGTAGCAGGAATCAAGAAAAAAGCAAGCGAGTGCAAAGGGTTAAATTAGTAGGCAGTTGGACTGCGGTAAAGTGGGCTATACAAAAGTCCTCTTCTGCCCAGCAGGTATGGCTCAGTGGTTGAGAATCAACCTGTGAACCAGGAGGTCACGGTTCTATTCTGGATCAGGGCACATGCTCAGGTTGCGGGCTTGGTCCCCAGGAGTGGGTGTGCAGGAGGCAGCCGATCAACTATTCTCTCTCATTATTGATGTTTCTGTCCCTTTCTTTCTCTCTGAAATCAATTTAAAAAAAAACAACATTTTTTAAAAAGGCCTCTTCTATGAGATCCATGGAGTTTCTCACTAAACAAAGTCCACGAAGCCAGTAGCA
Organism: Eptesicus fuscus; assembly: GCF_027574615.1. NCBI lineage: Eukaryota > Metazoa > Chordata > Mammalia > Chiroptera > Vespertilionidae > Eptesicus > Eptesicus fuscus. Next base: position 83,958,143 of record NC_072474.1, on the reverse strand, counting down.
CCACCCACCCATTGGTGCTTCATCAGGCAGACTCCTGGAGAGAGTAGAACACTCTGTCCTTCCTTTCTCAGGACTTTCAAGCTGAGGAGAAGGAGCTCCCCTCCATCCCCCCACAGGAATGAGTTGAGTGCAGGTTACTCTGAGAGCTCTAGGATCAAGTCTCCACAAGCTTCACACCTCTGCTCTATCGGTGCACAGTACTGAGTGATTACTCTGAGGAAACAATTAACTTCAGTAATCCTGCCAATATTGTTAAATCGTCGCTATTCACTACTTTTGATCATTTAGAAGAGATTTTTTCCCTTGGAGCCTATTAACAATAGGAAAATTATTTCAGGCTATCCAAATATGAGATTGCCTCATACATGATGTATGTTAATACTAGTATATGCAGCCTTCTGTCTATGAAAGGGAAGCAGGACCTCAGGGCCTGAATTGTACATTGTTTAAGAACATAAATCTACCTAATTTAATCTTCTGAAGTAACCTGTACGTAATAACATCTACCATCTATTGACTGCTTTCTACGTGCCAAACAGTGTGCCAAGTGCTTTACAGGGAACAGCAAATTGTACAAGGTCCCAAAAGATGGGGATTATTATTTTGAATTTACAGAAGCTCAGAAGAGTTAAGTCACTTGCCCTGTGGTCTTTGAATCCATAAAGACCAGATTTGAACCCAGGTCTGCATGACCCCAGTGACCATGTACTTCCTACTATTTTACACTGCTTCCCAAGTCTAATTTATGCAAATGACTCTGGTAACAGAGAGAGATAGTCATTGAAACACTATGTGCCTACTATGTGTCCTTGAACTAAATAATTAATTTGTCTCTGTTTTCTTGTCTTTTAAATTAGGATAGTAAAAAATTCTTGCCTCATAGGGCTGTTGTGAGAACTAAATAGTTAATACATGGAAAGTACTTAGAATAGTACACAGAACATAATCAGTGAATTGGTTTGAGTTCTAAGAACTGGGAATACGTCAATGAACAAAAGAGATAAAATGTCCTTTCCTTCATAAAGCTTCATTCTAAAGAAAAGGAAAGAGCAAATAAACCAACAAACAAATATATGTCAGGATGTAATATCATAATATGTCAGGATGTAATAAGTATCATGAAGAAAAACAAAGAAAAACAGGAAGGCAAGAATGCTATGTTGGGGCACTATTTTAAGTAAGGCAATCATGGAAGAGCTCATTCAGGTAACACTTGAACAAAGGGATGCTGTCATGTGCCATGAAGATATTTAATTTTTTAAAAACCATTCTAAGCAGAGGGAAAAGAAAGCGCAAAGATCCAGTTTGCCCAGACTTTTCAAGGAACAACAAAGCTCTAAGGAACTAAAGTAGAGTGATCAAGGTGGGGAGGGAGTGGGTAGTCATGGTGGATGGAGAAAGGGGCTGATAGTACAGTGTTTTATAGGTCATTGTAAGAACTTTGGTTTTTACTCTGAAACTATTGGATAGTTTCTAGCAAAGTGCAACATGATTGCCCTTGTGTTTTAAAAATTATCTTTCTGGCAGCTTTGTTAAGAATAGACCTTAGAAAGGGTAGCAAAACAGAGTTAGTTGGATGCAGTAATTCAGGAGAGACATGTTAGCAATAATCAAAGAATAGCAATGGAGATGGTGAGTGGTCAGATTCTGGACATACTTTGAAGGTAGAATCAATAAGATTTCTGGAAAGATTAGATGTGGAATGTGAGAGAAAGAGATGAGTCCAGGACTGGCCTGAGCAGCTGAAGAGAGAGATACCATGAACTCAGACTCAGGGATAAGCAGTGTTTAGAAATCTTTTGTGCATCCTGCTGTATCCTTCTAGCCTCACCTCTTTTTCCACGTGTTGTGCAATGATCAACTCTGTGCAGGCCTCAACTAGCTTCTCTCAGGAACAACATAACATCACCTTGCCTCTTTCACTCCCTGCCTACTACATGGGATACCTACAGAAACCAGCTCTCCACACTCATGTGCAACTAGAAGCATGTGGTACAACCTTGACCAATGGTAGAAAAAAACTGATGGATAAAGACTTTCCTCTTCCTTCTTCTTCACTCCAGTACAGAATCATGAGGCTTCTCAGAAGATACCACAGATCAACCCGTCAGTTGCCCATGGCATATGTCAACTGAACAATGCATTCTTGTACTGGCTTTTCCTTCTTGTCTATTTTGTTTACCCTGAGCCCCTTATTCAATTCCCTGAACTCATATTCTCAAGTAAACTCCTTTTGTCTAAAGCTCTGCTTTTCAATGGAACTGGGGGCACCAAAAGTGGCTCTAGAGAGCAAACCCTCAGTCTGGGATTTTGGAAGCTGAGCCTACAAACTGATCACAACACAATAAGGACCCCTCCCTGATGGTTTTAAGTGTTTGGTGTTTGAAAATTGAAAGTGGCGATTATCCCTAACAAACTAGTACAGTAGCATCACAATTACTCAATGGTAGCAGATTGGAATAAGGTGCAGACAGAAGATGATTTATTGGATTATATTGAGCATTACAAAAGCAATGATAATCATAAGGGATGCTGACTTCTGTTAACTGCTTTGGTGATCTTAACAAAGGAAAATGATAGTCTCCGTTCAACCAACAATCAAATCATGGCACACTGTGAAAGCAGGATAGCCACTGAGAAGCCTGTGCTAAAATTCAGCCCCAATATATAATCATAAGGGTGGCAGATCTGCAAAGGAGTCTTAATGCACAGCCTTGAAACATCACCCATTGTCAAAGCCAGGGCCCTACTGTGAAAGTGATAGGACCTTGAAATCTAGAATGTGGACATTTGTGTGGCCATGGCTTATCATTTTAAACCCTCAGGTTTTAGTCACCCACTGTGCCAACAGTCCCCTTAGTCTTTGTTGTTGTTGTTGTTCCCTTAGTCCCAACAAAGGAAAGCAGCCTTTCTTTGTCTGGAAATGCTGCAAAGTATTTATCTGAGGAAAGTGCCTCCTAAATGACCTTATTTTTCTCCATATCCACCCCATCACTGACTTGAGCCTATAAGCAGGGTCAGATCTCAGCACAGCCTATGTTGGGGATTGCAATCCCTGCTCTAGAAAGAACTAGCCCAGGGTTCCTTATTCTAGACCAGGGTTCCTCAATCTCAGCACCAGTGATAGTTTGGGCCGAATAATTCTTTGTTGTGAAGGGTTGTCCTGTGTATTATAGTTTGTTTAGCAGCATTCCTATCATCTACATGCTTGTAGAACCCTCCCACTAATGAGAATCAAAAATGTCTCCAGACATTACCAAGTGTCCCCTGAGGATCAAAATCACCCCAAGTTGAGAATCACTGAATGAGACTAACTCAAAAGGAATTACAGAACTGGCTAATATGTACCAAGAGGAATCATGGGACTGTGTGAGAGTGACTATTTAGAATGTTAAACCAGAGGAATCAGGTTATAAGGCTGGACAGGGGTGAACTTATGACATGGGCCATTTACCTGTGATTTTAGGTTTAATGTTTTGGTAAGAACATCTGGGGTCAGTCCTAATATACAGCCTTGGTATCTCCTTAAGCTTGTATATGATGAAAGTCTGTGCTAAATGAGATGTTAGAACAATTCTGAATGAACACTGAAAAAGAAATTAAAATATTCAGGGAAGCCAGAATGTTAGAATGTTGAGTTTATTATGTGAGACTAAAGAGCCACCATTAGAATGTTTTCCTAAATAAACTACTGCACATAGCCTTTGTTTCAGCCTCTACTTTTTGGGGAATCCAGGAGGGGAGGGGAAAATGGAGAATTTAATTTTTGGACACATAAGTTTGAGATATTTAACAGACATCCAAATGGAAATGTTGGGGAGGCAATAGATACACAATCTGGAGTTCAGGGAAGAAGTCCAGGCTTCTGAAATGCAATTCACTTTCCAACTTTGAAAAGGGATGTAAACATAAAGGTTTGCTAGTAAAAGGGGGCGGGGGGGGGGGGGGGGGAACATAGCACATGCAATTGTCACATAAAGAGTTTCCACAGTAAGTGTTTTGGAACCAAGCAGGAAGGACCTCAGGGGTACTCGTAAAGATAGGACTACCAGTGATGGCGAACCTATGACACGCGTGTCAGCACTGATACACGTAGCCATTTCTGATGACACGCGGCCGCATGCCGAGGATGAAACATTTGCTGCTCCTGAGGATGAAACATTTGCGACTAGAGTCTTGGAGTTAGTTTTTTCCTCAAAGTGACACACTACCCGAGTTATACTCAGTTTTTTGGCGAAGTTTGACACACCAAGCTCAAAAGGTTGCCCATCACTGGCACAGATTCTGCTCTTAAAAGGGAAGCTATTCAATGAAATTAAAAAGCATTCCAAGTAGCACTGACTAGAGCATACTGATATCAGTGGCAAACATGTCCCTAGTTCTGCCGATTTTTCCACCAAATTATATCTTTAGATAAACGCTGAAAGACATTGCACAGTTCATTTGTCTCTTTCTCAGTGAACAGATCCCTGACAGAGTGAGTTATTACCTCTTTTGCATTCCCATGGAACTTATCTACCTCTGTTGTTGGGTTTACCACACTATACTGCAATTTATCTACCTATTTAATTCTGTCTCCCCAATGACAGTGTGCCCTCTTCTTAGTGGGATCTCTGTCTTTGTATCTCCAGCACCTACACAGTGCCTGGCATAGAGGTGGCACTGTTTGTCAAACAAATGAATCCATGCATGAATGGATCCCTGCAGAACCCTTGCAAAGCACTGCTTTTGCACTGGAGCAAAGAAATCACTCCTTTGAATTCCCAACACCTCACTTTGGTCACTTTGTTTTATTCTATACTAGAGGCCCAGTGCACAAAATTCGTGCACGGGGGGCGGGGGGGGGGGGTCCCTCAGCCCGGCCTGCACCCTCTCGCAATCCTGGACCCCTCAGGGGATGTCCCACTGCCGGTTTAGGCCTGATCATCCCTGCAGGAGAGGGCCTAAACTGGCAGTCGGACATCCCTCTCGCAATCCAGGACCGCTGGCTCCTAACCACTCTGCCTGCCTGCCTGATCACCCCTAACCACTCTGCCTGCCTGCCTGATCACCCCTAACCACTCTGCCTGCCTGCCTGATCACTCCTAACTGCCTCTGCCTCAGTCCTTGCCAGCGAGGCTTCCACCAGAAAGTCGTTCAGCTGTCCAGTCTAATTAGCATATGCTTTTATTATTATAGATGTATTTGTGTGTGTATCTTGTTTAGCCCTACCATACTGTGAACTTCTTCAGGGTAGATTCATGTCTGAATCATCTCTCCTCCGCTCTGGCCACCCTTCCTCCATCAAAGGGCCTGGCATAAAACAGATGCCAAGAATATGGAGTTAATGCATCATTTGCTTTGCAACCCAACATTTGTATCATCTATACTTCTCAAACTTAACTCTGCATAGGCGTCATCTCGTTAACACTTAATCGGAGCTCTTCTTTTTTAAAAAAAATTATATTTTTATTACTTTCAGAGAGGAAGGGAGAGAGAGCGATAGAAACATCAATGATGAGAGAGAACCATTGATGGGCTGTCTCCTGCACGCCCCCTACAGTGAGTGAATCGAGCCCACAACCCCGGCATGTGATCTGACCGGAATGGAACCTCCACCTTCTAGTTCATAGATCGGATCTCTTCTTAAGTAAACTGTTAAGTAAATAACTCCTCCAGAGGGTGTAAATCACCCGCGCCAAATCCTCAGGTACCCCAGGCAGTCCCTGAGCGACAGAGTCCGCGCCACGGCCTACCGTCCACACGCCCCTTCCGCAAGGCCTTGCCCCGCTTCTCCACGCCCACCGCCGCCCCTTCCCTTCTCCGCCGGGCCCACTTCCGGCGTCGTTGATCACGTGCCCGGATGTGGGAAGTGGTGGCCGCACCGTTTCCGGTTCCCTGCTCAATTGAGGGGGCGCGTCTTAGGAGCGGCAGCCGCTCCCGCCCCGTCGCGTTTCGGTTTGGGAGGACCCGCCTGGGCGCCGCCGGGTCGGCCCGGCCTCGCGGTAAGCCTCGGGCCGCGCTGCCCAGTAGTCCCGGCGGACGGACGGGCGGACCGCGGGCGCCGGGGTCTGGGGCTGCTCCTCAGTCCCCTGCTGGCTCGGCGCCCGGGTCGGTACCCCTCCCTCCGCTCTGGCCGCCCTTCCTCTCCCCGCCTCTGGGTCCGGCGCGAGGTCCGTTCGGCGCCTCCCCAGCTCGTCGCTGCCCGGGGGGCTGGGAGAGCCATCCCCACGCATCCCACTGTGGACCCGCCCGTAGGAACCAGGTGTCCACTTGGGCGAACGAGCCCGATCCTTTGCTCTTTGGCTTGGACCAGGGCAGGAGGGCGTGACAGGACCTTCCCCTTCTTTGTCCAAATACACATTTTCTTCTAAATCTCTTACGGACATTTCCCTGTGTCCGTGCACGGTTTTCTCCGCTGGATGACAGTGCTCCACGGGCTGAGATGTCTTGATGGCAGACGGGGCCCAACCCCCCCGGACGCTCACATTGACAGGCTGTTTGCCAGGCAATGCCCTGATCAAACTGCATTTAAGGAAACAAGAACCAACGCAGAGTGTGTGGCTGCCTCTGGAACGCGGTCAAACGTGGATTCTTAAATCTGGAAAATAACCTCTAGCGATATATCCACTGTCTTTACAGAAAAGTACTTTGTGAAGACTGTAGAGTTCATCACTTGACCCTTAGGATGCAAATGCCCTGAAGGCACGGGGGCTGGTCTCTGCATGAACTCGTCTGTCGTGTTCTTCGCTGTAACCTAGAACAGTGCCTTGCACACGTAGTATGACATCAGTATTTGCTGAATGAATGAGGGTCACATAGTGCCTTTCATTATGCCTAACTCCTTTATGAGCTATATGGCCAGTCCTCATTTTTCTACCACGAACCATAGATTCAGTTGTTGCTTCTCACCAGAGAGGAACCGCGTTGTAAACATTGGCCACTGATAGTCATTCATTTACCACTTCAGGTTTCCGCAGGAGGTGTTTGTTGAGGACCTACTAAGAAAGAACACAGAACTGTGCCAAAGCGTATCTTTCTCTCCCCCCCTCCCTCCCCTTCTCCCCCTTCTCCCTCTGTGCCTCTTAAGAGTTTTTGAGATGCACAAGCTTACACCCTCATGAAGCAGTTTGCAGCAAGTGCTTGACTGCTTAGGAAGTACAGTAAGTGCCATAGCAATTGAGAGGAGAGATCAATTTGGAATAAGATATTTATTGAATCAACTTTATGTCAACAGTGAAATATAATTAGGGTTTGGCTAGATGATATTCCCCACACGGAAAAGCATCTAAGCAAAGATGTAAAGACTAGAATGAACAACAGGGCTTGGAGTGGAAGGTTTGTTTCGGGGAACACTAACAAGGATTGAGCAAGAGCATGTTTCAATGAAAGCTGTGTTTTAATATTCCTAGTTTGTTGAGTGTTTTGGGCTTGTGGATACTTGCAAAGAGATAACCAGATATTGTACTGTTAAATATAATTGATGTGAACCTGGATTAGTGCGTGGACAGTGGGAACAAAATGGAAGGATCTTATGTGTCGATGAGGGGAAATCAACAGAATGTGGTAGCAGATTTCATGTTGACAAGGGAGGAGGAGAATCAAATATGGCAGATTTTGAACGTGGACATTTGTTTACAGATGTGAGAGTTGGGAAGGTAGAACTAAGCTTAGGGAAGTTATCATTGTCATGTTATTTGGTTTTCATTTTGGTTAATTTGTTAGGTGACTACTATGTCCTTGCCAAAGGAATACAAAGATGAGTAAGACATGGGCCTTGTCTACAATGAGCTATTTTTCATGGGGGGAGAGAATACAACTAGCTAGAAAATATAGTTTTAAGTGCTATGTTAGCAGAGTATAGAGGAAGTGTTAGAGAAGTGGAAAGGGAATTATTCGTTGTGTATGTGTGACTGCTTCACAGATTTTGAGGGATGAGTTGGACTTGCCCAGAGAGAAAAGAATTCCAGAAAAATGAAATTGCATTAATAAAACCTAGAGATGGAAAAAAAGTAAACTGGCCAGTATCCAATGTGGCTTGGGAATGGGGTGGAATAGAACTTTTAACACAGGTGTAGGCCCTATAACATATTAAAGGATTGGTAACAAGGGCTTTTTGTAATCGGTGGATCGGAGGTTAAGATGGGTGAAGATGTAGAAAGGTGGAAAAGAAAGCAATTGGTGAAAATTGTACTTCATGGCTTCTTTATTCTCTGCAGAGTAGATGAAGTCATTTGCAGAGAGAGAGGAGGCTGGTACTGGAGTTGGGGGTTGGAAGAAAGAAATAAGGATTTGCAACAACACTGACGGGGAGTAGGAAGAGGAATCATTGAAGGAATGTTAAAGAATTGCTAAGCAACATTGAAAGTCTAGCTTTGTTTGGATTTAGATATTTATAATGAATACAGTGAACAAGGACATGTGGCCTTTTTAAGTGGTATATGGTAGCACAAGAGAAGTGGGGAAATACATACTGTTTATGGAGATTTATAAACAGGGTGAACTCGTCTACAAACAGAGTAAGATCCTTGAAGGGGTAGTGTGAGTGTAGAGAAATGGACAGTTCCCCGGCTAGGTTTGAAAAGAAGCTTGGGAGAGGTCAGAGAGACAAAAGAGGAAAGAGATGGAGGTCCAAAGACTAGAGGCTGAGATGAGGTGAGAGAGGGAATATCTGATTTTTGTAAGAAAAGCAATTTTTTGAGTTGGAGCAAAGATAAAATTTTCACAGTAAAATAAAGGATACCTTGTTTACAAAAGTCTCGTGTTATAAAAATTCATTCTATGTCATTTACTTAAAACATACTTTCTTCATTTCCATAGAAATGGTATCAGAAGTGGAAGTTAATTTCCAAAGCAAGCTCACATATATGAAATACTACATTTGCATTGGAAAATAGTACTATATATTCACACACACACACTGTATATATGTATAAAGATACATTTCAAAAATAAGATTAAAAAGATTTTTTAAAATATTTAGCTTAATCTGATATTTTTAAAAAGATATTGAATAACATGAGAAAAAGGAGATAAATGAAAACTTTTTTTTTTTTAAATCATTACCCGAGGATATTTTTTTTCATAAATTTCTAGAGAGTGGATGGGTGTGGGGAGAAAAAGATGTATCAGTTACCTCCCACACGCACTCCTATGGGGTTGAGGAACCTGCAACCAAGGTATGTTCCCGTCTGGGAATCAAGCCGTGACCCTTCACTGCACAGGCTGGTGCTCTAACCACTGAGCAGTGATCAGGGCAGAAAACTATTTTTTATAGCAGTTTTATTGAGATAGAATTCATATACCATAAAATTCACCCTTTTCAAGTGTATAATTCAGTGTTTTTTAGTATATTCACACGGCTATACAACTGTGACTACTATAATTCAAGGACATTTTCAGCACACAAAAAAGAAACCCCATAGCCATTAGCAGTCATCCCCTCATTCCACTTTCACCCTAGCCCCTCGCAACCACACATCATTCTGTCTCTATGAATCTGTCTACTCTGGACATTTTATGTAAGTGGAATCATAAACTATGTGGTTCTTGGCATCTTGCTTCTTTCACTTAGCATGTTTTCATGATTCATCAATGTTTTAGCATCTATCAGTACTTTTGCTCCTTTTTATGGCTGAATAATATTCCAATGGATTCCATGTCAGTTTGTTGTATCAGTTCATCAGTTGATGGATATTAGAGTTGTTTCTACCTTTTGGCTATTGTGAATAATGCTGCAATGACCATTCATGTACAAGTTTTTGTGTGGACATAAATGTTCAATTCTCTTGAGTGTAGACCTAGGAGTGGAATTGCTGGATCATATGTTAACTCCACATTTAACTTTTTGAGGAATCGCCAAACTGTTTTCCAAAGTGGCTGCACCATTTTATAATAGCCAGTATGAGAGTTCCTTTTTTCCCACATCTTTACCAACACTTGTCTTTTCACTTTGACCCACCCTAGTGGGTGTAAAGTGATAGGTACCTTATTGTGGTTTTGATTTACATTTTTCTAATGTTAATGATGTGGAGCATCTTTTCATGTGCTTAAAATCCTTTGCTTGCCCGCCCGTTGTGGCCCAGTGGTTGAGTGTCGACCCAGGCACCCAAGAGGTCTCTAGTTCATTCCGGATCAGGCTCAATCCCTGGGAGGAGCATGTAGGAGGCGCTGATCTAGGTCTAATTGGTTTCTATCTCCTTCTTCCTTCTCTCTGAAATCAATAAAAAAATATTTTTTTAAATCCTTTGCTCAGTTCTTAATTGGGCTATTGGTCTTTTTACTGTTGAGTTGTAATTGAGTGGTAAGGGGTCTTTATATAAGAAATTTATATTTAAAGATTTAGCATGAGTTTTTAAATTTTTTTCTTAACTTTTTATTTTATATTATAATATTTGGTGAGCACTTCCAAAGACTAGAGTTTGATAACATTGGTTCTCTAATTTCTTTTTCAGCTTTTTATTTTTATGATGTAGGTATATTAATGTATTAAATCATTCTTCCTATGCTTATTAGCCATAAATAAGATCATTTTTATCATAAATGGAACAATGTAAAATAGAATGATTTTGAGAATGAGCTTAATATATATATATTCCAATTTTTTTTAGCTGAGTAAAGATGACAGCAATCAAGCATGCGTTACAAAGAGACATTTTTACACCAAATGATGAACGCCTGCTGAGTATTGTCAATGTCTGCAAAGCAGGAAAAAAGAAAAAGAACTGTTTTTTGTGTGCCACAGGTGGGTATTTAGTAAGAAAAAGTTCTTGTTTGGCATTCTTTTATTTTCTAGAGGACTTTTTCTCCTTTTTAATATATTCTTATTATTTCTCAGGCTGAAAAACTGTTGGACCAGCAAATTTATTCTTAAATTTTTTTTTAAATTGGGAATTGGGTAGATACTAAAGAATTTCTAAGAAAATGAAGACTAACCATACCGTGATACTTGGGTTTTTACAGACTATTAATACTTTCAATCTGGTGGTTGTGAAATAGTATTTCATTGTGGTTTTAAATTGGATCTCCTTAATTAATAATGAGATTGAGCCTCTTTTCACAGATGTATTATCTGTTTAGTTTCCTTGTCTAAGAAATGTGCCTGTTGGCCCTGGCCAGGTAGCTCATTTAGAGTGTTGTCTGGATAAGCCAAGTTTCGGGTTCAATTCCCAGTCAGGGTACATACAGGAATCAACCAATAAATGCATAAATAAGTGGAACAACAAATCGATGTCTGTCTGTCTGTCTGTCTCTGTCTCTCTCTCTCTCTCTCTCTCTCTCATTCTATCTCTAAAAATCAATTTAAAAAAATAAATTTGCCTATTAAGACCTTTTTCTCATTTTTCTGTTGTATTGCTTGTTCTTTTGCTGTTTTGAGTTCTTTATATAATCTGGATACTAATCCTTTATTGTATATATGCATCCCAGTTTGTGGCTTACTTTTTATAATATCTTTTAATGAAATTTATTATTTTAATGAATTCAAATTAATCAATCTGATTTTTTTGATTTCCCCTTTTGGTGTTTTACTTAAAATATCCTTCCCTATCCTGGAGTAATGAAAGTTTTCACCTATATTATCTTCTAAAAGTTTTATAATTTTACCTTTTACATCATAGTCTTTAATTTGTTGTGTTCATGTTTGTAGTAATGAGTGTGAATGTATGTTTCTGGGTTCTTATATTTGGTTTTTATTTTATCTTGTTTGTTACTTTATTCTTTCACCTAAATTTTAGAATCAACTTGTCAAGTTCCAGATTTTGTTGGTATTTTTATTGGAATTGTTTTGAATCTGTAGTTCACTTTGGAGAGATCTTGCATTTTTAAATCGAGTCGTGTCCAGGAACATCGTTTAGTTCTCCATTTATCTGGGTCTTTTTGTAATGCCTTTCAATAAGGTTTATGGTTGTAAAGGCTTTATTCCTAGATTTTTAAACCTATCATAGCATTAATATACTTTTTAAGACTTTATTTTTTAGACACTTTAAGTTTACAACAAAATCGAGAGGGAGATAGAAATTTTCCATATACTCCTTCCTTGCCCCCACACATACATAGTTCTCCCTTTATTAATACCACTCACAATAGTGGTATATTTGCTACAAAAAATGAACCTACACTGACACATCACCATCACCCAAAGTCCATAGTTTACCTTAGGATTCCCTCTTGGTATTGTACTTTCTGTGGTTGTGGACCAATGTATAATGATTTATATCCATCATTAAAGTATCATACAGAGTATTTTCCCTGCCCTAAAAATCTCCTTTGCATTCTGTCTGTTCATCTCTCCCTCACTCCTGGCAACCACTGATCTTTTTACTCTCCATACTGTTGCCTTTTCCAGAATGTCATAGTGTTGGAATCACACAATATGTAGCCTTCTCAGATTGGTTTCTTTCACTTAATAATATACATTTAGAGTTCCCCCATGTCTTTTCCTGGCTTGATAGTTCATTTCTTTTTAGTTCTGAATAACATTCCATTGTCTGGATATACCACAATTTATTCACCTACTGAAGGACATCTTGGTTGCTTTCAAATTTTGCAATTATGAATAAAGCAGCTATAAACATCAGTGTGTAGGTTTTTGTGCAGACATTTGTTTTCAGCTCCTTTGGGTGGATGACAAAGAGTACAATGGCTGATTGTATGGTAGGAGTATGTTTAGTTTTGTAAGAAACCGAGAAACTATTTTCCAGAGTGACTGTACTATTTGCATTTCCACCAGCAATGTATGAGAATTCCTGTTGCTTCACATCCTCACCAGCATTTTGTATTGTTAGTGTTTCAGATTTTGGCCACATTAATAGGTGTGTAGTGTTAGCTTATTGTTGTTTTAATTTGTGGAGCATCTTTTCATATGCTTCTTTGTGATCTGTGTCTCCTCTTGGTGAGGTGTCAAGGTTTTTGGCCCATTTTTTAATCAGTTTTTTTTCCTTGTTGAGTTGTGTGTTTTTTTTAATATTTTTATTGATATTTTACAGAGAGGAAGGGAGAGGGATAGAGAGCTAGAAACATCGATGAGAGAGAAACATCGACCAGCTGCCTCCTGCACACCCCCCACCGGGGATGTGCCCGCAACCAATGTATACGCCCTTGACCGGAATCGAACCTGGGACCCTTCAGTCCGCAGACTGACACTCGATCCACTGAGCCAAACCGGTTTTGGCTCTTGTTGAGTTTTAAGAGCTTCATTTCTCAAGCAATCTGCCTCTGGCCCTCTAGTATGATTTAGAATTTTTCATTAGTATTCTGAGTATTCTTTGGTCATAGCATTTGTTATGAAAAGTTGCTCCTTTTTTTAGTATAGTGTATAGGCAACTGACAGCTATATTTGCAATGAGTGAATGAATGGATGAATGACAAATGAGTAAGTGAATACTATTTCTAATGTAAGTGTGTGTTTCATTCAACAGTGACAACTGAACGCCCTGTGCAGGTGAAGGTGGTCAAAGTCAAGAAATCTGACAAAGGAGATTTCTACAAAAGGCAGATTGCTTGGGCCCTTCGAGACCTTGCTGTGGTAGATGCCAAAGATGCTATTAAAGTATGGGTTTTTTTAGGTGCTTTTTTTTTTTTTTACCTGTGTTCAAAAAGTGTCTTTCATTTTATGGCATAGTATTATGTCTTTTAAAAGGGTCTAATCTTGCTGTTTTGTGATCTACTAGTCCATCAGCTAAATAAGAATTAGTCTAAACTGTATCTTTCAACTTTCCATTCTCCCATTCCCCACTCTTAGGCTACTGAAAATAAGTACATATGTATGTTTGTTTCATTGTTTTTGCTTTTTTTGAGCTACAGTTATGTTTGTGTACAAGACATAAACTAGAGCAAAATAACTTTGTGCATTTCTGTATATAAGTCAAATATACTTAGTATAAAATCCATAAAATAGTACAGATTTAAAACAGTGTATTGTTTTTTTTTAAAAAAATCATTGTTCCAGGAAAACTTAGTTCAAAAAGACATGTAATACAAGCAAAGTACGTCTTTCTTGGTCCTCACGAATTACTATGGAATCACCAACTGAAGCACCTTTTGAGGCCATTGTCTGATGTTTATGGCTCAATTAAAGGAAATGATAGTGAGTTACACACCTTATTTTAAGGAATTTAAAGAATAAGATATAAGAATATAAATATTTACACCTTTCATTTTAGTCATATTTAAACTCCCAAGAAAGTTGAAAAAGATGATAATCATGTTAAAGGGCCACCTTTATTACTGACAATTCATGGATTTCCACAGCAATACCTTATTCAAAGAAATCAAGTAGAACTCCTCTGATTAACTTAGGTGCTTCCCACTCCTCATCTTTCTCTGCAGCCCAAAGGCAACTCCAGAGCTCCAGAGAATGCTTGGTACCACATCCCCTTGCACTGTTGATGGGGCTAACAGCAAGGCTGTTAATGTCATTACAGGCGCCCTTTGATTTAACTCTTTAAGTCTCATACATTTATTAAACAGACACAAAGAAGTAAAAACTACCTTTGTAGAGTAATCTGATAACATAAAATTCTTGTTTTACTCTTACCCTGGTACCAACCTGTGAGGAATTGAAAACTGGACAAAATGACAGGCAGATGAGTCAGGTGAAAAATAATTTTTTTTTAAATATATTTTATTGATTTTTTACAGAGAGGAAGGGAGAGGGATAGAGAGCTAGAAACATCGATGAGAGAGAAACATCGACCAGCTGCCTCCTGCACACCCCCTACCGGGGATGTGCCCGCAACCAATGTACATGCCCTTGAGCGGAATCGAACCTGGGACCTTTCAGTCCGCAGACCGACGCTCTATCCACCGAGCCAAACCGGTTTTGGCGAAAAATAATTTTTTAATTAAGCTAAAACAACTTTAGGAGAACCCTGCATATCTGTAGAATTCAGATTTATTTCAAATACAGAGAATGCCTTTTCTTCAGTACAAACGGGGCCTTTGCTTTTATTCCTAAGGAGCACCCCGTTTTTAGAAAACTTTAGAAACAGGGTTTTGCAGATGCTTTGAGTGTATGTGTATGTTTGGAAAGAAAATCAAAATGGGATTTTAAAAATACTTTAATAAATTATTTAATAAATAATTTCTGTTACTCTGGGGAGGGATCAAGAGTAGAGACTCTTTTGGTAGGTTTCTGTTTAAGAGAAAATACTTTAAGGGCCTTTTAGAAACATACCTTTATTGAAAAGCCTTTTTTCCTTCAATAGATTTCCACTTCATAACCCCATTGACTTGCATAATTCGCTAACTTGGCTGAATGCTTATTGGAATGCCTTCTCACAGATGACGCCTCATTGCTGACTTGCTTAATGGATTTTTTTATTTTACGTAGGCACCTTGATGTGTATATGCTATATATGGATATAAAACATAAAATTTTTATACATAGCCTAACATTAGGCATTTAGTATCACACATTGATTTGTGTGAGTGTTGCCACTGGAGCACTCAGCTTGTTTTATGGCATTATGGGAAATATTCCCAGAGAAGAGACCATTTCCCATCAAGTTTCATATTAGTTGCCAATACTCTTAGATTTTTTTTGTAAGTAATAATGCAACTACCTATTCATTGTAAATGTAGGTTTTTAATCTTTTGACATTCAATTCTGTTTATTGAGATATAAATAAAATTAGTAGTTCCATACTACTATAATATGATTGTACCACACATGGTCAAATTCTGATCCCTAAATTATCCCAAGTCTTCACAATATAAGTCTGATATAACTTCCCTTGCCTTTAAGGTCTTTATTTACATTTTGTTTCCCCTAAATAACACTTTAAATTAATTGAATATATTATTAGCCTTCTGTAAACATTTGAGCCTATTTTTTTTAATTCTTTGGATATGAAGAAAAGTATATGTCCATATGTTTTCATTTTTATATTGTAGTAAAGTAGTTTTACATTCAAGGGAGAATTAGCCTGGCATGAAATTATTGCTGTAATGTGGCTCAAGAGACATGTAGCATAGTGCAATTTCTTCACATCAGATGAGCTTCTTTTTGACTTTTGAGATACCTTTAATCATTCTCTATTTTCAGAATTTAAAACAGGGGCAGTCTCTGCTTTTTACCTGACCTGTTCTGGAGAAAAACCACACAAGGATATAGATTGTATTTTTTCTTATCCTATATAATAAAGAGGTAATATGCAAATTGACCATCACTCCAACATACAAGATGGCTGCCCCCATGTGGACACAAGATGGCTGCCACAAGATGGCTGGCTAGTTGTGGGCAATCAAGCAAGCAGGGGAGGGCAGTTTGGAGGGACCAGGCCTGAAAGGGAGGGCAGTTGGGGGCGACCAGGCCTGCAGGGGAGGGCAGTTGGGAGCGACCAGGCCAGCAGGGGAGGGCAGTTGGGGGCAACCAGGCCGGCAAGAGAGGGCAGTTAGGGGTGACCGGGCTAGCAGGGGAAGGCAGTTGGGGGTGACCAGGCTGGCAGGGGAGGACAGTTAGGGGTGACCAGGCCAGCAGGGGAGGGCAGTTAGGGGTAATCAGGCTGGCAGGGGAGCAGTTAGGGGTAATCAGGCTGGCAGGGGAGCAGTTAGGTGTCGATCAGGCTGGCAGGGGAGTGATTAGGGGGTGATCAGGCTGGCAGGCAGAGCGGTTAGGGGCAATCAGGCAGGCAGGCAGGCAGGCAGGCAGGCGAGCGGTTGGGAGCCAGCAGTCCTGAATTGTGGGAGGGATGTCCGACTGCCCGTTTAGGCCCGATCCCAGTGGGCAGTCGGACATCCCTCGAGGGGTCCCAGATTGGAGAGGGTGCAGGCTGGGCTGAGGGACACACTTTCCCCCCTCCCTCCCCCCCCATGCACGAATTTCATGCACCAAGCCTCTAGTATGTTATAATTAGTGATATATTCTTAATCAAGGGATTAGTGTCAAATCATAGTTTTGAATAAAGTACATTATCAAAGAAGAGGTAAAACCCCATAGGCAATTTAAAAAGAAAAATTAGGTCTGCATCAAAGCTAGAGACGATTGTAATTTTGCAGATTAGGAAGCTGAGACACAAAGCCATTAAATAGACATCCTATACTATTACTCATAGACTTCAGGGAGATAGGAAGAAAATTACCAAAACACTATGTTGTTTTTAATCTAGCTTCTTTTCGGAGGTAAACAATGTTTTTGCTCTGAATTGAATTCCCTGAGCCATTCTCTACAAGTCACTTAGCGATTTTTAATGGTGATTTTTTTTCCAAGAACAGCTTCAACTTCTTTTTGTTTTATTGAAATGTACATTTTACAGTAATGAAAATGGGATATGATCAAAAACAATATCTTGTATATTTTTATTTCAGGAAAATCCTGAATTTGATTTACATTTTGAAAAAATATATAAATGGGTTGCCAGCAGCACTGCTGAAAAGAATGCATTTATTTCATGCATTTGGAAATTGAATCAACGCTATCTCCGGAAGAAAATTGATTTTGTCAATGTCAGTTCACAGCTTTTGGAAGGTAAAGTTAAATAAAAATGTCCATGTGAAATCACTTGTATCTATAACTGAATATATAATTTGATATTATTCAAAGTAATTAGAACACTGAGTTACCTTTTTTGTAAAAGAATTTAAAGACAATTTTTATTGCAGAAGTAATTGTTCATTATAGGACCATTATAGATAATTGATACATTAAATTAAATAAATAAAAATCACATAAACTTAATCCTCAGAGATAACATTTTGTTAGAATTCTTCTAGTCTATGCATATATAATTTTTCAAATAAAGAAATTTGCATTGTTTTGTAACTTGCTTTTTCATATAACATATCATGAACATTTTCCATGTTATTAAATACCCAACCTTATTTCTAATGGCACCATAGTAATCCATTATATGGGTATGCTATAATTTATTTAGTCATTTACTTTTAATTTTTCAATATTTGCTTTTTTTTTAATATATGTTTTTATTGATTTCAGAGAGGAAGGGAGAAGAGAGAGATAGAAACATCAGTGATGAGAGAGAATCACTGATTGGCTGCCTCCTGCATGCCCCACACTGGGGATAGAGCCCACAACCTGGGCACATTCCCCAGCCTGGAATCAAACCTGCCCTCCCGGTTCATAGATCGGCGCTCAACCACTGAGCCACACCGGCTGGACCAATCTTTGCTTATTTTGAAAAACTCTAAGATGGATATCTTTGTAGCTGTATTTTTGTGCCGAGTATAGGTGTATAGTTGTAATGGTTAAGAATACAACTCTGGAGGGAGATTGTCTGGGTTCAAATCCTGGCTTTGACACTTACTAGCTGTGTAACTTGGATTATTCTGTGTTTCAGTTTCCCTTATGTCAGAAATAGAGGTGATAAAAGTATCTACCCCATAGTACTGTTGTGAGGATTAAATTACTTAATATATGAACATGATTAGAGCAATGCCAAATATATAGTAAGTACTCAATAAATATTAGTTATTATATTATCAGGATAAAATCCTTAGACATGAAGTTAATTAGGATAATTTTGATCAGTATATCTTCAGGAATGTTACTACAGATTGTTTTGTGATGCAGGACAAAAACTCTACTGTTAATTATTGAAAATATATGAGATTTATTCTTTTCAACTTTCTTAAAGATATAACATTGTAAGAAAATGGTTCTGTATGCCTTGTAGATGCAATTTGTGTTATATTCTTTATCTCAAAAAAAGCAGTTGAAAGAACAGAGTGTTGCTCCTCTTGATTGAGGAAAAAATTAGATTTGCCCTAAGTTGTGTATTAACATTTAAAAATAGAATCTTCTATTTTGTCAACATCTGAAATTGCCAATATTCATCCAATCTGACCTATAAAAATAGCAGTTTCAGATGCCTCAAATGATTCCTTTTCTTAGTCACTTATGTCTGTCTTTTTTCTATGTTGTTTTACTTACTCTTTTTGTTTGGCCATGGGTCTTGCTCTCCTTAAATGTAGTATTCTTTCTCATCAGTTATAATTAGTGAGCTGATTACTGGTTTCAGGCTTAATGCTTAGAACTTGCAGAGTCAGGTCACATCTGTTAGGCCTCGTGCTCCTCCCCCCAGTAAAGCTGGCCTTGAGTAGGAACCCTCGGGGTTGCCCTCTCACCATCAGACTCCAGTGTCTTGGTGATAGAGTGTGTTGAGGGAATGACGTTCAAAAACTGTATGGTAGTTTTTCATGCCTTAAATAGTGGTTTAATTTTAACTGGCATTTATTTACATATTTATTTATCTATTTATTTTTAAATTTCAAGGTTGAACATTCTGTTAAGTGGATTTCAAAGCTTTCTGTCCTCTTTTCAAATATTACTTATCCTCAGATGTTATTTATTGCCTAATATGTATTTTAAACCAATACATTTTATGAAGTCAACAATATGGGAAAATATATACCCTGCCTATATTTACCTCATTAAGAAATATTACCAAAATTAATAATGAGAAGATTACTGTTATTGAGAATGAAGTGTCTATCTTAAAAAAAAGTTTAATTTTTCAGGGCCTAAAACAAAGATGTAGACGTTTTCATTTTTATAAATATTAACCCAAATTGAGATCAATTTTAAGAATACTGAGAAGATCTTTAAGGATCTCATTTTGAAAATCCCATTCTATAAATCAAATAAGCATTGTGTTGGCTTAGTGGAGGTCAGTTTACAAACCTGTTTTAATGTTTTACTGGACTTTAAAATCATGGCCATTAATTCCCATTTAAAAAAAAAATTAGATGTCTAATCTTTGAGTGATGTTAGAAAACAAACAAATGATCACCATCTCCTTTTAAGAGATTATCATTCAAGTAAGTAAGACTGTTCATTGTGAATGTTAGTGGTAATTTAGTAGTTTTTATTCTCAGCAGAATATAATTTTTAAAAGAGGACTTTGTTAGCAGTTGAAGTAGAGTGAAGTATTCAGTTGGCCTTTTCTTTTTCACTTTTGTAACCAGATTTTTTTTTTTTAAATCTTTGAGTTGAATCCTTAAATGCCAGCTCAAACTGATATCTTATGTGTTTTTTAATTGCTTCAATTTTGTCCTTTCTAACAGTGTTTTATGACTAATCCATTGGGAGGGTGTGTCAGTCCTGGTAAAGAAAGGTTTGGTCTTGGAATGAAAATAACTAGACTAAATGCATGAGTCACAGCTGACCTAGAAATAATCCCCAGGAAGTGATCTGTTTCCCAGTTTTCTCCTACAAGGACTAGTCAGTAGTGTTTCTTAAAAAACTAAGAAAAAATAGAAAGATAAATGTATTTTTAGTAACTGTCTGAAAATGAATAAGAAAAATAAACTCTGGAAATGTAGCTTCTTATGGATTTTTCCACTTTGTAATTAATTTTGACATTGTCTTTTAAACCTTGATTTAGCATGAATGAAATATGGGTAGTATTTTAAATATTTAAGCCTGTATACTTTTCTACCCAGCTAATATTCTTTGCTTACTTTCCTCTGCTTTTTTCATACCTTTTTACTCTCCAGAACTGCCTAAAGTTACAGAAGGTGCGTAACACCTTTTCTTCTTATTCTATTCTGTATATTTTTATTACTTGCCATTGTTATGTACTATTGGTTGCATATTTTATGAAATTGCATTCAGGGACACGTTTATTACTACAAAATCCATACGGTCATAAAATTAATGATACTATTAACTATTAATTTCCAAAGAACTGTTCCATGAGAGAGAAAATACTTCTGAAACAGTTATGAACTTTTAAAGTGTTTGTTTATTTTATTTTTTAGTGTTTGTTTATCTTACATATCTACTTGTGTAAAGAGCTGTACAGAATGTTTGGGGCAGTCCCTGCTCCCTGGTGGCTAATAAGCTGTCACACAGGACAGTTTAACATTTCCACAATGAGCTAAAATGGACTCATTCAAAAGACAAGGAGCTTGGTGATGCCTCTCTAAAGAACTTATATTTATATACTGTAATCTGCAATTGCATGTACCAAAAGTTTTAGTTTCCTTTTTTTTTTTTGGTCTCAGATATTAGCTAAAGTGCCTAATTATCAATTCTTAAGAGTTCTTTGTTACTTAGAAATAGCTGGGTTTTGTTCTAGGATGAATTAACATGTCAAGTCATACTGAATGTAAATACTTTCATAGAAAATAATGTATATTTAAAGCATCCAGTGTTTGTGATTTAAATCGTGTCCCATTGAGTTTATGAAAATCAGTAACTTTATTTAATAGAGATTTACTTTGGGGATAAGAATTTTTTTTACCTCTTTTAACCTCAAGTTTTATATAAAATCTCACATGCTAAGTGTATTAAAAAAAAAATTGAACTGAAACATTTATCTAGAAAGCACCTCAGATTTGATCTCTTGGTCTTTTGTTATGAAGCATAAGGACCCATGTAAATTTCTGTAATTTTGAACAGCCATGTTGTTGTTGCTCTTTTCACTATAGAGTTGTTGAGAAAGCTTCGATAGCTGATCTTCAGAAATTTTATCAATGCATGTGAAACTTTTTTAAACAAAGAAATGGAAATATCAGTTAATATTTTCAGTGCCCAAAATAAATAGTGAATTGTAGATGCATTTTTCATTTCAATTAAAAGTTAATGAAAAAAAAGAAAACAACATTGTTACAAAGGCGAAAAGAACAATGCTGTGTAAAAATAACAGAAGAAAAATGTTACCTGGATAAGAAGGAAAGCAAATTGTTTTCTTGTGTCCTAAATTTTTAATTGTTTTGTTAGAGCAACAAGCACCTCAGGCAGGATAAAAAAGGCTAGGCTTGTTTCATGTGTTTTGTTTCTGTTTTTGTATTTGTTTTTTAATTTAATTGGGTTTGGGGAAATTGGGACTAAAGCCTATTTTAACACAAGGCAGTGAATTAGACTGCATGTTTGTTTTTTTATAATAAACATATTAACAGGTGCCATTTTTTATAAAAATAAGTTTTTCATATATTTTGAATCACTTTCCTATTTTTCAGCCACTGAATGTGACCACTTTCCTATTTTTCAGCCACTAAATGTGACCTGTGTTTATAATTGACCTTACCTATAAGTACCATGTTACTGTCCTTCCTACTTTTTTACTGTTTTAATTTTTACCTTCTTTAAGAATCTGTTCCAAGTGGAGAAAACCAGAGTGTGACAGGAGGTGATGAAGAAGCAGTAGATGAATACCAAGAGTTAAATGCGCGAGAAGAGCAGGATATTGAAATCATAATGGAAGGCTGTGAATATGCAATTTCTAATGCTGAGGCCTTTGCTGAAAGGTTGTCCAGAGAGCTGCAGGTGCTAGATGGGGTAAGACTATCTTGTAATCTATGATTAGTGATGTGTAGTGGATTGAGAAGACTAGTGATAATCCCATTTTACTGCCTCCTGTGTGATTATTGCTGTCTTTATTACCTGCTGCCATCGGTCTTTCACTGTTCTTGATCAAATGTCAGAACCATTCCTGCCAGTTAGGCCAGTGAAGGCAGTTGGCTAAAGTTATGGATTTTGAGAGGTTCTTGATATGAAATGAAGTAGCCAGCCAGAAACCAACTTAGGAGTCGACTTACCCAGCCTCTGAAACACCTCAGAATAGTTCAGTGCAAAAGAATAGCATTTTTGTGGTTGGTGTTGGGGGGCGGGGGGCGGGGGGCAGGTACAAATTAGAGAGAAATTGGGTTGAAATAAGGGAATCATTTACCAAAAGGGAGCAGAGCAAGTGTGGTGAAAACAGGAGAGTCAGTGGAAAGGATGTTTGACTCCTCTGCTGAAATGTTTTGGAATAGATCCTTTAACGTGTATACACAGTTTCTGAGTCTGTATCTAAATGCACACCTTTAGAAAGTAGAGAGCTAAAAGGAGCAGTGGTGATGTGAAAAAAATCTAATGTGAACACTTGGAGTTTTTTGTTTTGTTTAGACAAGGTAAACATTTAAGAAAAACCTTCAGAGAATAAGGAATATTTTAAGAGTTAAAGAATTGGGTATTTTAACTTTTTATTCCTTGTCCAAGTTTTTTCCTCCTAACATGTTACCTGCCTTCTTAATGTGGCTTAATGGTTTATATTTTCTAATTAATATTGCATATACGTATGTTCTAAGTCATTATATTGCTTTGCAGTTTAATTTTGGATTTGGCAACTTCTATATTTCAGGGAATTAAAAACAGTAATCAGAAACATTTAGAAA
This sequence comes from Eptesicus fuscus, assembly GCF_027574615.1. NCBI lineage: Eukaryota > Metazoa > Chordata > Mammalia > Chiroptera > Vespertilionidae > Eptesicus > Eptesicus fuscus. Next base: position 83,935,046 of record NC_072474.1, on the reverse strand, counting down.
ACAGTGATAAGGGAATGGTGGTTTGTGACTGCTTTGCCTAGAAAAAATATCTAGTTGCAAATAAACAAAAAAAAGAGAAAAGACCATAGAAGAAACTTTCTTATGGCTATATGCTCTTCCACATCTTATTAGTACAAATTGTACTGCAGTTATAAATTAGTTCCATGCAACCTCAGAGATTGGTATACCACTGCTAGCCTCTTGCCTAAGGTGTTACATAGGTGATTATGCTTTTGTTTAAGGTTTTACATAAATGTTAAGGAATATAGAAAATTCCTATAGTTAGTAGAATTGGAAGAAATGTTGGAGGTTACATAGTCTATGGCCCCTTAATTTGCAGAAATGAGAATATACCATTACTAATCTATAATAATAAAGCCATAATATGCTAATTAGACCAGATGACCTTCCAGATGAAGCAAGGCTGCAAGGGAAGCCTGGGTCCCAGGTGCCAGAGGGAAGACAGTGCCAGTAGTCAGGGAAAGAAAGGCCTACTCTTGCACGAATTTTGTGCATCGGGCCTCTAGTGATATATAATGGGACAGAAATGCACTTGTACAGTCTGTGAAAATATAAAATACTAAGACCTGGTCCCTAACCTTGACATAGAGGCAAGTGTACCGTCTTGAAATGCTGTGTAAAAAGTGGAATGTAGCCCTGGCCAGCATTGCTCAGTGGTTAGAGTGTCAGCCTGAGCACCAGAGGGTCAGGGGTTCGATTCCAGGTCAAGGGCACATACCTTGTTGTAGGTTCAATCCCCGCCCTGGGTCAGGGCGTGTGTAGGATTTTAAAAAAAAAAGTGGAATATAAACATAATGATGAACCAAAGTAGATGTGTAGATGTACATACCAGTCTTTGTAACTCTACTGTCAAAGAGATTTGTCAGTGTTTCATCTTTATACTTCTTTTACACATTTAAGTACTATACAATGTTACTTTTGTTTTTAATTTTGCAGGCTAACATCCAGTCAATCATGGCCTCTGAAAAACAAGTGAACATCCTGATGAAACTGTTGGATGAGGCTCTACAGGAGGTAGATCAGATTGAATTTAAACTCAGCAGTTATGAGGAAATGCTCCAAAGTGTGAAAGAACAAATGGACCAGATCTCTGAAAGCAACCACCTAATTCACCTTAGTAACACTAATAATGTAAAACTCCTGTCTGAGATAGAGTTCCTTGTGGTAAGTGTGGTTATAAATTACCAACAGCAAAAAGTGAATAAATCCTATCTAATAAAAGAGTGATATGCAAATTAACCATCACTCCACTACATCCACAAACCACGCCCACCAGCCAATCAGGAGCGAGTATGCAAATTAACCCCAGCCAAGATGGCTGCAGCCATGGAGCAAGCAGGAGGGAGGCTTGGGTTTCCCCGGCTATGGAGGAAGCCAAGCTTTCCACATACCCTGGCAGGCCCAGGCCTCCACTCAAGGCTACAAAGTTCCAATTATAGAAGATAAATAAATCCCAACAAAAATGGCGGCAGCCACGGAGCAAGCAGGAGGCTTGGCTCTGCTTCAGGTTACAAAGTTTCAATTGTAGAAGATAAATAAATCCCAGATCCCAGGGCCTCTGCTTGGGTGGCTGGGGGGCATGGCTGGCCTGCAAACCACCACAGGTCCCTCACCCAGGCTGCCCCACGCCCCAAGGGAACCCCCACCCTGATCCGGGACACCCTTCAGGGCAAACCAGCTGGCCCCCACCCGTGCACCAGGCCTCTATCCTATCAAATAAAAGAGTAATATGCAGATTGACTATCACTCCAACACACAAGATGGCTGCCCCCATGTGGTCAAAGATGGCTTCCCCCATGTGGACACAAGATGGCCAGCAGGAGAGGGCAGTTGGGAGGGACCAGGCCTGCAAGGGAGGGAAGTTATGGGCAATCAGGCCAGCAGAGGAGGGCAGTTGGGAGGCAGCTGATCAAGGCAGGCCTGCAAGGGAGGGCAGTTGGGGGCAATCAAGCCTGCAGGGGAGGGCAGTTAGGGGTGACCAGGCCTGCAGGGGAGGGCAGTTAGGGGCAAACCGGCTGGCAGGGGAGTGGTTAGGGGGTGATCAGGCTTGCAGGCAGAAGCGGTTAGGGGCAATCAGGAAGGCAGGCAGGTGAGCAGTTGGGAGCCAGCAGTCCTGGATTGTGAGAGGGATCTCCGACTGCCCGTTTAGACCCTAAACGGGCAATCGGACCTCCCTCGAGGGGTCCCAAATTGGAGAGGATGCAGGCTGGGCTGAGGGACATCCCCTGTCCCCGTGCACGAATTTCATGCACCGGGCCTCTAGTAAAAATATAATGGATAATATGTAAAACCCACTTGTAAGCATTTTTCTAATTTTCTTATGAGAGCAAGGTTTAAAATAATTAAAAATCCTAGTGATAAGAATGAGTAGCCTGTGAATTTCCCAAAATTGCAAGTGCAAATGTTATATTTACATATATTCCAGAACCATATGGACTTGGCCAAAGGTCATATAAAGGCCCTTCAGGAAGGAGATCTTGCTTCTTCTAGAGGCATTGAGGCCTGCACCAATGCCGCCGATGCCCTTCTGCAGTGCATGAATGTCGCTCTTCGACCAGGTATGTTCATTGGAAATGGTAATGTGACCAAAGATCGGTGATTAGTTTGTAACTTAGTTTGTAACTTAGCAAAATACTTTTGACAAGAAATACATGGGGCAAGTGGTTTAGGGCAGTTTGCCGCTTTGTTGACTAATAAGTTTGCCGACCACTGGTTTAGGGTTACGTGATTAACTATTCAAACAAGTTTCACTTATTTCCAAACATATGTCTATTGGCACTAAGAACTTTTTCATTTCAGTTACTTCCATCAGTGATGGGCAGTTGGGAGGGACCAGGCCTGCAAGGGAGGGAAGTTATGGGCAATCAAGGTTAACACCATGATTTTTCTTCAGTACAGTCCACAGAACCTGGCACAAAGTAGATGCTTTGGTTAGACCAGAGAGCATAAGGTTTTGCTAGGCCAGTGATTGCAAAACTTGACTTTGCATCAGAATCACCTACAAGGCTGGTTAAAATACAGATTGCCAGCACCCACTCCCAGATTCAGTATGACTGGGCTGAGGCCTTAGAATCCACATTTCTAACAATGCTGAGGAAATACCACTCTTGAGAACTACTGTGCTATACGATATTCCCCCTTACCTTTTTTTTTTTTTTAAGCAAACAAATGAACCAGTAAAACTTTGGGATCTTCAAAACTGAAATATGGATACTTTTATAAATATACCCATGAGACATCAGGGAAATCTTTTTACTCATTAAAACAATCAAGAAATAATCTGATTTCAGGCCATGACAAGCTCCTGGCAGTCAAACAACAGCAGCAGCGCTTCAGTGATTTGCGAGAGCATTTTGCCCGGAGATTGGCCAGTCACCTCAACAATGTTTTCGTTCAACAGGTAGTTTTATTTTATTGTTAATACTGGTATATTCTTGTAGTTGTTTATTTATTACCTTAAATTTAAGTCCCTACAAAAAATTGTATTTCATTGGGATCTCAGCATATTCTTCAATTTATTTGATTCTAAGATTTTTAATTACGTGCATATTTAGCACCTCAACTGCCTCTGTTGGTTCCTTTAACTAAACTTCTCTGATTCTAGAAATCATATAAATAACTATGCTTTCTTACAGCATATACCATTAAGATACTAAGTCCAAACTTGTTACATGTTTACTGTTTGACCTGTTTTATTTTTCAATATTTTGAAGTAAGAACCAGGACTTGATTAAGTGTATGAAATGTTTCATTGGCTCTGGGTATTTATATACATGAGAAAAATGACTATAGTGCAATTGTAAGTCCCAGTTGATTTAACCTCACATAAGTCATTTGTCTACATTTTTACATAGAAAAAAGTTATAATTAAAGTTGTGGCAATAATATTAATAATATTAGAGTACATTAGAGGGATTTGATAAAAGGCATTTTAATATCTGGTATAGTAAGCTAGGTTTCTTATGTTCTTTATCTCTTTTATTAGGGTTATTGGGCAAAAGCAATTGTGGGAAATTTTGTTCATTAAGAAATGCTGTCTGAAACATTGGATTCTTATCTTGTTTTCAGTTGTATTTACTATATATTTTATTTCTGATTAGTTTACTCAGGCTCTCCTTCAACTCTATAATAGGTCCTCCTTTCTTTCGGTGCCTGTGAGTACATCAAATTTGGCTAAAGCTTCTCTGATTCTTTTTATTTTTCTATAAAGTTTGCTAAACTTAACAGCCACAGAATCTTTATAGATTATAACTTGCTGATTTAAGCTACCTGTTAACCATATTTGTAGCCATTTTTTAATGTCCCATAGTGAAAATTTATTTCAGCCAAAAGGCATTTAATCTCATTCTGCTTGCCTTTCTTCTTGTCATTCTTTTACTCACTCACTCCTTCATTTATTTAGAAGTCATTTGCCAGGTGATTGAAATTCATACCAGACATTTATTTGGGATAGATTAGCAGCTCATCCTGCCCTCAAATAGCTGACAGTCTAGGGAAGGGAGATAGATACTCAGGAAGGGTAAATGTTATGATAATACTATATGAGAGCACAAAAGAAGATGATCTAACTAAGCATGTGAGGGGGAAGTCGGGAAAGACTCTCTTAACATTTCACTTAACTTAAAAAGTGTTGAGAAAAAAAGTAAATCTAGAAGTCACATAGGAAATACTAATTCACATTTTTCTTACAGGATGATTTCAGTAATATCTATAACCACACAATTCCTTAGTTTTTAAAAATGATAGTGATGTTACCCACATTTGTCAATGGTATTGGAAGTACCAGTTCATAAACAATAGTTCTTTCTGCACCCTTAATTGTTTGTTGTAACAACCAAACATTTATTTTTTGCTTCTTTGCCTTATAAACTAATGGCTTGTTTAAAATGAATGCTTCGCAGTTCTGAAAATCTAACATGTATTGTTACATGTGAATGATGCATGTTAAAAACCATAGTGTTGCCAAACCCTCGGATATGCTGAAGAAGGTGGAAGAGGATGTCTCAAGTACAGAAAATAGATTTTCTATGTGTTGAATTCAGTGCATCAGGTCAACTAGCAAAAGAGTTGGGAAACCTGGATATTTCTATTCCTGGTTGTGGGACAAACTAGTTGGAAAATTTGATTACCTCATTATTGTACATTTATTTGTCCATTTTTCATTGTGTGCCTATTACGTACACCAGGCGTCCTCAAACTACTGCCTGCGAGCCACATGCAGGTGTTTTTGCCGTTTTGTTTTTTTACTTCAAAATAAGATATGTGCAGAGTGCATAGGAATTTGTTCATAGTTTTTTTTTAAAACTATAGTCCGGCCCTCCAACGGTCTGAGGAACAGTGAACTGGCCCTCTGTTTAAAAAGTTTGAGAACTCCTGAATGGTACACATATAGTCCATATGTAAGAATAAGAAGTAGCTCCCAGCCTCTAGATGCTTGCAAGGAGGTTAAAGTACTTAAAGCTCTATAGCAATGTGTGTATTAAATTGCTAATTGTGTAACTTCATATGCATAGTATACATATATGTAAGTGCTAATGAGGTTTAATTGAAAGTGAATTTTCTGAGGATCTAGATAGTCAGATGTGTATTTATAGAAACATCATATAGTAAAATAAACCTGGGTAACAGACCACCAGTATTTAGTTCATGTCACAGAAGTTGTTTCCTTAAGCATATTGGTTGATGATCTGTTAGAAAAGAAATATGATTATTTAAAATCAATGTTCATGATGTTTGTTGGAACTTTTTTCAGATTTTCTTTTTTCTTTAGGAAAGTAAAAATATGCCCTGGCTGGTGTGGCTCAGTTGGGTGGAGTTTATCCCATACACTGAAAGGTTCACATCCCTGTCAGGGCACATGCCTGGGTTTTGGGTTTGATCCCCAGTCAGGGTGCATACAGGAGGCAACTGATCAATGTTTCTTTTTCTCTCTCTCCCTCTCCCTTCCTCTCTCTCTAAAGTCAATTTTTAAAAAGAAAGGAAAGAAAACTAGCCCTGGCCAGGTAGTGTCGTCCCAGTGTGCCCAGATTGTGGGTTGGATCCCTCGTCAGGGCACATACAGGAAGCAACCAATGAATGCATAAATAAGTGGAACAACAAACCAATGTTTCTCTCTCCTCCCTTCCTCTCTCTCTCTCTAAAATCAATCAGTAAGTTAAAAAAATTTAAAAGAAAAATAAATATGACATAAAATAGAGTTTTAAAATCTTGAAAAATTTTTAACATTTCACATGGACATATCATTTCTGTTAGTCAGTATAGCAAAATATTTGAGTGTACACTAGAGCCAACATCCTGGATTCAAAATCTTGACTCTGCTCAGTGACGTCCTAGCTGGGTGACCTTTGACAAGTTCATTAACCTTTTTGTGTCACCTTAGCTGCCTTATCTGAATAATGGGGGGGAGGGTAGTAAAAATATCTACCTCTGAGGTAGTAATGAGGATTAATGTTGTTATATGTTCAGCATATGCTTTGATATAGCATAGTGTTCAATATTAGCTAATTTATTTATAAATTCTATTAATATGTACACTAAAGAAATTTATAATTCACTAAGTTTTAGAAAATGTATTGGTCTTAGATTAATTTGGACAAAACCTAATATATTATTTTTAAATTATATTAATAGAGCTTACTATTTTTTTAAATGAGTAAAAAAGTACTTTGCAAGATTATTGTGAAGATTGTAATTTTTACATATGAAGTACTTAGCATGGTAGTAGGCATTCAATAAATTGTCACTTTATTTTTATTTATAGTAAACTTTAAACAATGTTTTAATTTTAAAAATATATAAAGAATAGAATTCTTTGTACATTAGAGTTCTAGATGTGATAGTTATCAATGTTATTGATTAGCTTAACAATTTAAGTAATTTTCCTATTTTCTGAAGTTATTTGGAACTATTTTCTCTAAAATTAAGTAGTTTTGTTAATACTAATAATATTTAATTTATCTGAATAGTAATGATGATCTTCATATTAGAAGTGAAGTTTTCAGATGATAGTGATCTTAGAAGGTTGTTTGTAAGAGAAAGCTTTGAATAATAAAATACGTGAAAGAGCTTTGGAAACTGTAAAATCTTCTACAAATGTTAACTAATTTTCCCATTTTTAGGAGAAGAGAAGATTTTTAATTGAAGAGCTTTCCTGACACTAAATTAAATAATGCAGTTTAAAATGTGGTCTGAGTAAATAGTTGTGGAAGAAAATAAACAATAATTTTGAGTCTTGAATCATTGAGAAAAATTAATGAGAATTGTTTTGGATAATAAAAAGAGATCTAATATTGTTATAAATAAAGGCAGACTATTTGGAAAACATTTATAAGCTATAACAAGTTACAAATATCCTTCCCTTTTCATCAGTGTAACTAATTAAGACACACAATTTGGAGACATCATTAGACCTAATATTATAATATCTACCTATGTTTAGTATCTAATTCTTGTGATTTAATGGAATCCCAATCATCTTTCTCATGTGGCCATGAGAAAATACTTCTGAAATGTAATGTTCGTACTGACCTTTGGCAACTATAATTAAAGGTATAATATATAGTCCAGTGGCAATATCTTCATGTTTTATTTAATAATTTTTATTGTGTTCGTATTGTTAGTCTTTACTTCACAGAAAACATGTAGGTGCCAAGGCATTTCAAATATATAGAATAGTTTCATTTTTCAACACTTAAGCTCTTAGTGCTGGGTGATTCTTTGGAGGTTGTGATAATTTTATATTCACTCAGCCATCCAGGAAAGAACATTCACACAGGTCTATGCTCCCTTATCCAAACCTCTGATGAACTCAAAGTGACTTGGAGTTCCATAACAAACATTGACCAAGTAGAGAAGGAGAGCTCGATTGTTTCAAAAGGGAACTAGAAAGATTTTCATTGTTTTATTTTTTAGATACTAGTAGGCAGTTGCAATTTTTGAGTCTAGTTAAAATTATTTTGTTAGACATGTTTTTAAAAGGAAGTAGAAGTGCAACTCACATGACTGAGATTCCAGTTCTAGCTTTCCTTCTATGTAAACTGAACAAATGACTTACCACTGAGTTTCAATTTGTTCTTCTAGGTAGGAAGTAAGGTTATTGGATTATATATTTTACCAGGTCTATATTTTCTAAAACAAAAGTCAGGATACATCACCTGTCTAAGGCAGTTTGATAACTTATTAATTTACTTATATAAAAGTCTTATCAACGTTTAAAAATAAAATAGTATAGTTACTTATTTAACAAATTAATAGAAAAATTAAAATTCTATTATCATTAGTGGTTATCCTGGAAAGCCCGAGATATAGTCACCTATAGTCTTTCTTAGTTCTAAAATTCTATATCCCATATGTTTTTATCTGTTCCATTAAACATTGTAGGCTCTAATGGAAATACCACATATGTAGATAATTTGTTTTAAATTACTTTCCTATTTGTTATGTTTCTTAATACAGTTTGTATCATGATGTTTATTTGCTTAGTAAATTGTAAAATGATATGGGAGAGATAAGCTTCATGAACACATTCATTTTCAACTCCTTTAGAAGATGAAATGAGTAGTTGATTTATCAAAGTGCCATTCTTGAGTGTTTATGATTATTTTATGGTGGTGATATTCGGTTGGTATGCACAGAATGATAAAAGAGGAAGTAAGTACTCAGTTTTTATTTTTCTATGTTCTGTTGGCTTTGCTTATCCACATTTGGTCATTGTTTGGAATTTTCAGTTACAACAATGTTTCTTTATACTATCAATGATTATTTATTTATTTATTTACTCCACTCACTCTAGGGTCATGATCAGAGTTCAACTCTTGCTCAACACTCTATTGAACTGACTTTACCCAATCATCATCCATTTCATAGAGACTTGCTCCGATATGCCAAGCTGATGGAGTGGCTGAAGAGTACAGATTACGGAAAATATGAGGGACTGACAAAGGTATGGATTTGATCAATTTGACATCACTGAGTATAGAGCATAATCTTTTAGAATTAGAGGTTATGTATTCAGTTCCCCAAGTGACATTTGAAATACTCCAGTACATTCTTAGCAAAGCAAAAAATAATTGAGTTTCTGAGTGCTCATTAATGAAGGAAAACATTTATTTTATTTACTTGGATAAAGAAGAGCTAAATTTTAAATTTCAATATAATATAGTATTAGACCATACTATATGTAGTCTGAGGCATCATTCAGTTTAGTTAAATGCTATAATTATTTCCTGATTTTTTTATGTGAAATATAAAAACTAGAGAGCATGAAGATGTTTGAGTGAGTCATTCACCCTTTAAGAATTTATAATCTGTTCTATTAAACAGATGCAGAGTACCTATTTATTAAGCAAGCATTTCACTATGCCAGGCCTAACAAGCAGGTGTTTACTTCTAAAGAGCTTTAAGTCTGACTAGGAAAAGCAATTACACTGAAAACAATCAGCAAAAAATTAAGTTCAAAACTAGAAATGCGTTTGAATATATGACAGTTTAGAGAAGGGAAATCCATGACATGAAACTGTGGGGGAAAACTTAATGAAAGACATTGGACTTGAATTGAGTTTTAAATAACGAGTGGGATTAAGTAAGCTAGAAATAAGAGGAGAGCATTCCAGGGGTGAGTAGCAAGATGTCTGGACAAAGCTAGGAAAATGTCCCTTTCCCAGGACAGTGAGGAGGCAAGCCTGACTGAAGCAGAAATTGAAATGAAATCTTGAACCAGGAAGATGGTGGTAGGAATAGAGGGAGAAAATAAACCAAAAGAGAGACTCCAGAGACAGGAGGGGTAGGATGATGCCAAATTGCTAGGCTTAGCGATTAGAAGGCAATGGTATATCTCACTGACTGAATGTCAGCCTTTGGGGAAGATGAGAGTCGTTTACCCATGTTCATTCAGCAAATGAATTGAGCACCTGTTATATATAAACTAACACTGTTCTAAGTACTAGAAATGCAGCACTGAAGGAAGCAGGCAAATGCTTGCCATTTGAGAGTGCACATTCTGATGGAGAAGGACTGACAGAAATGTCAATTATAAAGCATGTTAAAAGGTGCTGCTGAGTGCTCTGGGAAAAAATGAAGCAGAGAGTGCCAGGAGTGGGGGAAAGTTACAGTTTCAAATCGATGGTCAGAGAAGGTATCATGAGAAGGTGACATTTGAGCAGATTGATAAGTAAGCAGGGGTGAGCAGTGGGAGTTACTAGGGGAAGCTTTCCACTCATAGTTCGAGTGCCCTAAGGAGCCTGCCCGTGCACTTGAGGATCAGTAAGGAGGCCAGTGGGTGGAATACAGCAAGCAGGGGAAAGGAGCTTAGAAGGGCAGGTGGGAGAGGTAAGGCAGGGTGCGGCAGGGCAAATTGGAAGGGACCATGCACCATTATAAGAAACTAGGGGCCCGGTGCACAAAATTCATGCACTGGGGGAGGAGAGGTCCTCTCAGCCCATCTTGCTCCCTCTCACATACTGGGAGCCCTCAGGGGATGTGCCTAAGCCGCAGTCTGGCTGCCCTTTGTGGGAGACAACCGGGCTGATCAGGGAAAGGCACCAGCCCCATCACCCCACTGCTGCAGCCACTGCCAGTCACCACTGCCACCAAGGTGTTTTCATCAACACGGACTCCAGTGTTGGTGAGTCCCTTCACCATGAAAAAATGACAACTTTCTTTAGGCAATTTCAAGATGTGTCTTTCATAGGATATGACCTTTCTTTTTTTTTCTTTTCTTTTCTTTTCTTTTCTTTTCTTTTCTTTTCTTTTCTTTTCTTTTCTTTCTTTTCTTTCCTTTCTTTCCTTTCTTTCCTTTCTTTTCTTTCTTTTCTCTCTTTTCTTTCTTTATTTCTCTCTTTTCTTTCTTTCTTTTTTCTTTCTTTTCTTTTCTTTTCTTTCCTTTTCTTTCTTTCTTTCTTTCTTTTCTCTTTTCTTTCTTTCTCTCTTTTCTTTCTCTCCTTTCTTTCTTTCTCTTCTTTCTTTCTTTCTTTCTTTCTTTCTTTCTTTCTTTCTTTCTTTCCTTCCTTCCTTCCTTCCTTCCTTCCTTCCTTCCTTCCTTCCTTCCTTCCTTTTTTCCTTCCTTCCTTCCTTCCTTCCTTCCTGCCTTCCTTCCTTCCTTCCTTCCTTCCTTTTCTTTCTTTCTTCTCACCTGAGGATATGTTTCCATTGATTTTTAGAGAGCGTGGAAGAGAGAGGGAAAGACAGAGAGAAACATCAAAGTGAGAGGAACACTTTAATTGGTTGCCTCCTGCATGAGTTCTGACCTAGGCCCCAACCAGGGAGGAGCCTGCAACGTAGGTACTTGCCCTTGATCAGAATCTAACCCGGACCCTGCAGTTGGAAAACCTAGGCATTATCCATTGAGCCAAACCGCCTAGGGCAGGATATGACATTTCTTAGCCCTCCAACAGCAGACCTTCGTTTTTTTCTCCAGGAGTGTGGTGGAAAAGCCCTAGATCACTTTTTTGGATTCTTATACCCAAGTTACTAAGAATATTACCAGTGGCATACAGGGAGCTTAGCCAATGAGCGATCAGAAAAGGTGTTTCCTCTGTGGTTCACACCTATCTCCTCCAATCTCCAGCTCCACCCCTGCCAAGGCCTAAAGCCTCGGGGACTGGGCAGGGCCCCCCCAAGTTCTCTCCAATAGCCGGCTCCACCCCTGTCAAGGCCTAAAGCCTTTGGCCCTGGGCAGGGGACCCCCCAGCTGGCTCTGATCGCCCAGCTCCACCCCCGGCCAAGGCCGCAAGCCTCTGGCCGAGGCTCGGGCCCTGGGCAGGAGAACCCCCAGCTGGCTCCAATTGCCCGGCTCCGCCCCCAGCCAAGGCCAGCAAGGGCAGGTGGAAAGCTTGGCTTCCTCCATTGCTGGGGAAACCCAAGCCTCCCTCCTGCTCTCTGTGGCCGCAGCTATCTTGGTTGGGTTTATTTGTATACTCGCTCCTGATTGGGCGTGGCTTGTGGGCGTGACTTGTGGATGTAGCAGAGGTGCGGTCAATTTGCATATTACTCTTATTAGATAGGATTGGCTTTTACTGTGAGGGATTTTTTGGGAAGAGGGTGTTGGTGGGCTTTGAGCAGTGGAACGACATGATCTGACTTAGATTTAATAAATAGCCATTGTAGCAGGAGGCCATAGGTACAATACTTTTTTGGCGTTTATGCTGTGACCTTTAGTATTGGATTTGACCTTGTCATTAAGGAGGTAAAGAATTGTTATCTGATGCAAATATTTAAATACCTATATTTCTATATTTCATATCAGAATAGTTCAGTTAGAATTCTGAACTAGTACTCTGAGAAACGTTTAGAATATTTTTATGTCTAAGTTTTTACGAATTTGAAGTTTAAAAATAAAAAATCCAAGTAACACATAAGTTAATTTAATAACTAGTAATAATTTAATTATGTGGACAATATGACATTCAAAGATGTTCATGAATTGGAATGAGTGATATCTTTTGTCTCTGTAGAGTGAGAATATTGGAATTGTTAATGTAGAGGTTTTCCCCTCTACCCATGTGCTTGTGAAGAAAAACTTTCTAACAAAGAATTTAGAGAGCAAATTAACCTTATTTTTTACTAGTTTTGCTAGCAAAATTTTTTTTCTAGTTTTTTGCCTACTTGGCTTTCTTTCAAAATATTTCATAAGTAAAGATTATTCTCAGGTAATTAATGTTTCTACATGGACCCATTTTATCCTTATATTTACTGAAATAATTATTGCAATTCTCATCCAATATCATTGGTTCATGTTTCATAAGAAGGCAAGGGTTAGGTAGAAATTTATGAGAAGTGTGATGTTAAGAAAAAGACAGATTGTACATTCCTGTCAACATATTGGTATCAACATATTTGGTAATAGGACATTATTACATATGTCTCCCCAAATCTGGCTCCATTTTTTTCCAAACTGATCATAAGAAATTGGACATAAACATTGGTAAAAATATTTTTAAATTAAAATTTAAAAATGCTTTTAAAAAAGAACATATATATGTATATATCCTAGTTTACATGTATTTCACTGGCTTGCCATTTTTAGTTAAGATTGTTCTTATTCCTCAGAATAGATCTTTTAAGTATTACGCAACTTTACTGTTTTGTTATATATTTGTTTTGTTTTGTTTTGTTTTCATTCAACAGAATTCTGATTTGGAGCTATCTTAAGGAAAAATATTTACATTACTGGAATTTTTTGCCTTTTGAAGTTTTAGGAAGATTAATATTTTGAATAATTAAACATTATTATATCTCCTTAAGAGTTTTGTGCCAACAAGTGTTTTGTCCCCTAGTGAATATTCAAATAAGTAATCAATAAGCTTTTTGCCTAATTGTGTTCTCAGTGAGTATTATTGCCCTATCTTTATATATAATGCAGTATTCATGAATGTAATTTAAAGTGAAGAAACAAGACTGTAGCCAACCTAGTGATGATTTATAGGATGTTTCTCTCTGCTCACAGTATATTTTAGATTGACAGTGTTAATGAGGTGTGTGTTTTTTTAAATGAAATTGACTTATTTCCCAAGAATGTTACTTGATCCTGTGGTTTGAACTTTTGACAGACTGTGAATTTTACCTCATAATCTAATTTGGTTGCTGAAGTGCTGTCAAAAACAGGTATTTTATTAAAAAGGAAGAAAGAAGGAAAGAATGGAAGAAGAAAAGAAGGAAGGAAACATACAAACCAATGTTTCTTTACTAAGAAAAATAAATAAACCCAGATACTATTTGCACTTGGTTTGGTATATACAGCTCACAATTTTTGGTGGGAACAGGAAAAGCCTGTTTCATATTCTTTAGGGGTAAGAATCACGAGGTACTGCCTCAGCTCTGCTTTGGCTGAATCTAAGAAAAGCCCTGACTTTTGATATATACAATTGGAGCCTGTGTAAAATAGGCGTGTCTTGGTCATGTAATGAGCTCAACTGCCAGATTTCTTCCTCCCAAGACTACGACCCCTCTCTGTGACTGGTTTTGCATGTAGGGCAATAAATAGAGACGGTCCATCCATGCTTGGGTAAGAAAATGAGCTTTCCTCTCCTAATTAACTTCCTGAGGTTGATAGTCAGTCTTGAAGCTTACTCAGACATCTTCCTTTGACCTTTTGAAGTTTTGTGGAATTTGCCTTTTTGTTTAAAGAAAAAGTAAAACATGGAGGTCTCCATAGACTCTACAGTCAGCACAAAATGAAATTGAAAAGATGGTCTAAGATTTAAATTCATGATAGTTAAATTTCAGTTAGGTGCTGTAAGGTGCTAAGAGAAGGAATACATACTCACAGTGAGATACATCTTTCAGAATTTGGTAAATGAATGAATTAACTGATTGTCACACTTGTCTGTGGCTTTGACCACCAGTGAGTTCTATTGAGTACCTGGGAAAAAGGTATCCAGTCATTTGCATCCCATTGAAAAAGGGGGTGATTTGCAATAGTCTACTGAAGTCACTGTTTTCTGGATTACAAAATAGCTATTTGAAACCATTTAAATTGCTTGGATAGTAATGTGCACTTTAAACAATTTAAGTATCAGAATGTAGTCTCTCATATTGACTGATTTCAGTAGAAAATCACTAATGAAGATTTTACAAATAATGCAAAGCTACTTTTCCATTTGTCAGTCATTTACTGATTTGCAGTGATCAACATTTTTATCAGAATTTAAACTTGAAAAATGACACATTAAAAAAGCCCAATAGGAATTAATTTTGGGGTATATTTTCACTTATATTTGCTTTTAAAGTTATGCAAAGATCATGGGAAAGAATTGCCTATTTAACTTTTCTTATGAGAGTAATATAATCTATGAATTGGAAAAAAAACAGTATTTATATTATGTTTCATCCAAATACTATTTTATAAGGATATATCTATAAAATACCTAAAAAATCAGTGAACTATGAATTGGTATACAAATATTTACATAATATACCTTTTGAAAGGTGCACCTGATATTTAAAGCAAGGTACACCTGTTGTAAAACTGGATATATTAATTTGAAATAATAAAGGAAGTTGAAGCTTAATTCCACAATAAATTTAAAAGAATATGTACAATTTTTCTGTTATGGATTTATTTAAATTTAGTCAAACTTTGTGTATGGCATTTAACGTAGGAGTTGGAAAAATACATGGCCTCCCATTGTTGAAGAATCCTTCATGAGGGTATGTGATGATAGGCAAATATGATGAAGAAATGAGTATGTGTTCTAAGTAATAGATGTTTTCATTTGAGCTACATACATCCAATTTGTCTATAAAAATATTTAGTTATGAAAACTGTAAGATATACTAATTAAATTCTTATTGAGAATAACCCAAGCTGACAGGGCACAATGAAACTGAATATACTCCTTTTGTTGCCATTGACACTATCCGTTTTTAAAGCAACATGGCAGCATGGTAGAAGAATTATAAAGGTTCCTATACTGTTTGGCCCTGTAATTCCACCCTTAGGAAGTTATTCCAAGGAAAGAACTCATTGGAGATGAAAAGCTTATTGTAACATTGTCTGTCATAGCAAAACATTGAAACCACTTAAGTGACCTGTGTTAGAGGATTGTTTTACTAAGTAGTAGCACATCAACCTACCACTGTTATAATGCTTTGCATTCATTAAGGTGTGAGACTGGAGAAGCATGACTGTTCTGACTCAAATATCCTATACAGTATGATTGCAACCATATTAAAATGTGAAAGATAACATATAAAGATGAAAATGTGATTATGTTCCACTTCATATTTTTATAAGTTGTTAATGTTCAATATTTTTTTAAAGACAGGAAATAGCCTACTTTTTTTATCCTGTGAACTGCATCAAAGTTTTAGACCACAAAATTTAAAATAATCATGAAGGATTTGGGGGGATTAAAAAATGGAAATTATTTTATTTGTTTTATTAATAAGAAGTACATGTTATTTTTATTTAAGAATTACATGGATTATTTATCACGACTGTATGAAAGAGAAATTAAAGATTTCTTTGAAGTTGCAAAGATCAAGATGACTGGCACAACTAAAGAAAGCAAGAAGTTTGGTAAGCTTAGGCACTTCAGTTCATTGATTTCTATTCTATTAAAAATGGTTTTATTTTATTTAAATGGTCTAATTCTAAGACTTTTTAAGCAAGGAGAAAGAAGATACAGTGGAATTAATGAAAGAGTAAGTCTGATACATTTGGTTTGCCTTATAGGTATTTCATAGAAGAAATATTTGTATCTGCAAATGGTTTTTTACTAATTAAAATTCTGCACTATGTGAGAATTCTACAGTATGCTATAATTAAAAGTACATATTCATAGGAAAAGCAGTTGACCAGAAAATGAAGTACAGTCTAGTCTGGTAGAGAAAGTATTAGACTAAGAGACACATGTTGAGAGTTCCTAAAAGACTTTTATTTAAGTTGTGGGCAAATCACTGTTCTCTTTCTTAAGTCATTGCTCTCCACAGGAATGAAAGTGATTCCTGGCTTCTTACTTCTCACTGGCTATTTTGCATCAAAAAGAAAGTTTGTAAGTGTTTTATCTCCTGCCCACGGGCTATAAATATGTTACCAAAATTTCTTCTGTGGTTGGTTATACCTTGTTTTTCCAAGATGTATTTTTGAAGCCTATTTTTTTGTTGTTGCTTCTAAATATGTTAAATGGACAAAAACAAAACAAAACATGATTTGAAAAGATAACCAGTGAAAGTATTAAGTTGTGAGGAATGTGATTTGCCAAGGCCACATTCTGCTGTTGCATGTACTCATCTCTGGGGTTCCTTTTGGATGGAGTTCTGTGCCTATGAAGTCAAAACCTAGCCTTAAGTGGCTACAATGTGTACTCCTCAGTGTGTCTGCATAGCTCCCTTTAGAAAAATGAGTTTAGCATTTGCTTGTTGAAAGGAGCCTATGCCCTAAGCAACTTCAGTAATCGGGGAACAGGACTGAAATTGATAGCTCATCTTTCCATTCTTTTCTTTAGGACAGAGAAGACTGTCTTTAATGGGTAATTATTTTGTAATTCACTGGATGGTTTGTTTGTTTGTTTTTAATACAACACTAATATATTGAATCTAGGAGTCCAGGCTTTTGAAATGGTTTGAATCTGTGTACAAATACACTTAGGTAATGAAACTGATGAGAATCTTGGGACAATAGGCTTTTGGAAACAGAAATGCTAACTCATCCTAAAGGTTAATTGTTATTAAACAGCAGTGTGTTTATATTCTTGTTAATGTTTCACTGTGAATATGTTATGCTTTTTTTTAAGTAAACACAATATTAATGTAGTTACATGTTTAATGTTTTCATTTAGTATATCTGTCACCACTTGTTAGTGAATCATTTTATTTTGAGAGTACTCTTCTACAGTATATGAAAACTAGAGTTAAAAGGGAAATCTTTTTAAAATTAACTCCTGAAGAGGCCAATAATCCCAGTATCAAAATTGATTATCAAGCCTAAAATTCACATTAAAATAAATGACATAATATAAATATAATTTAAATCAAGTACAATAATAAATATTTTTTAAATCTTTACCCAAAGATAAGTTTTTATTGATTTTAAAGAGAGAGGTAGGGGGAGAGGTGTAAGAGAGAGAGGGAGAGAGAGAGAAATATTGATGTGAGAGACAAACATCTATCAATTGCCTCCCACATGTGCCCCAACTGGGGATTGAACCTGAAACATAGGTATGTGCCCTGACCAAGAGTTGGACCTGCAACCTTTTGGTGTATGGGACAAAGCTCCAGCCAACTGAGCCACCCAGCCAGGGCCAAGTACAATAGTAGCTTAATGGTATTGCATTAACCTGAGACCTAAATTTTTACATTTCTTACCCCTTGAAAAGTTCTTAACTTGTTGAAAATATTTTTATAATAACTTAATACACATGTAGAATGCACTTTTATAGTTTTAAAACTTAAAATTACATATCTTCAATGAATCTATTAAATAATAAGGAATAGGGAAGTACTTTCTGGAGGTTGATCGTACTCTAAAGTTCTATAACTTCAGTTATTTTGATATCAGTTATAATAAGAAAACACTAAACAAACAGAATTCAGAGGACAAAAATAGTTTGGTCCATCTTGAAGAACTAACTTGTTATTCAGCATTTAAAAATAAATTTCAAGTTAAATACAAATGACTTAAGTTCTAAAGTAGAATGTAACATTTTTAAATACATATTTTCAATTATTCAAATTATGTTTAAATGAATTTTAATAATTATAATTAAGATAAAAACCCGAAATTTTAGAATGATGACTTTTTAATGAGCCAAAATTAGTAGTAATAAATAATATTTAAATGAGTTCTTTTTTATTTGCTCTGAAAATGCTGGGTCATAGATGCTAATAAGAATAGAAAGGCAGATTGAATATACTTTATAAAAGTAAACTGTAGTCAATATAGCCATAGAGATTCAGGGGACTACTCTCTTTATGAACCAGTCTGGACTCAGATCTTTAACATCTACTTAGTTCAAATAATTCAAAATTAGGTTAAAATGCCAATAAAGAATCTCTTCCATGTGATAAGGTCTTTATGTAAGTCATTGCCCTTTTTTATTAATAGGTTTACTTTGACATCCTCAGAGGGATGGAATTTTCTCCCCAAGATTGATATTTTAGTATATTCTACAACTGTGCTTAATGAATTGGCAGGCAGATAAAATTTAGTATTTCTTTTTTAAAATCACCAGTTTTTCTTTCTACAGCTAAGATAACACAGAGACACAGAATTATTTTAATTCATTAACATATGTATTTATATAATTACTGCCTCATATTTATTTTAATATTCCCAGATCTTTAAAATGGTATGCCGAAATCATTTTTTCGTTCTGTGTTTCTCCACTAAACTAAGAAATCTTGTGGATTGCAAAGGAAGTCTTCAATACAAGACTGGATTCACGATGGCTAGAAATTCAATAAGTATTTATTGATTGCCTATTATATAATAAGCACTGCTTCGTTCTGAGAAAGCAGCATAAACAAAGATCCTACCCTATGATGTTTATAGTCTAGAGGGGATTATTTAAATATATTTAAAAGTTTACCTGAAGATTTTTGCTTGTTTCTGATAAATAATATGAACTTTTAATGAGCCCCAAATTATAGTTAATAGGCACTACTAGTAATTCTGTATTCTTTATTGGCTACTTAAAAATAAAGTATATCAAGTATTAGGCCTTGATTTGGAACTGATGAGTTAGTATAGTGACACCTTAAGGCCACCAGGGGTATTGTTCAGGTTGGCCAGTCCTTGCTTGCCACTTTGATGTCCAGCCTTACTGTTTCATACTCCTTTGAGCTTCAGGAAGCCAAGGCTGAGAAGATATACATGTCACTAGTGTGACAAGTTAGTAGCTTATACTTGGTCTTGGGCTTTTGCCTTGAAGTTTGGCAGTGACAGTTGACATATTTTTTATTTTTTAAATATTTCTAGATTATGTTCTTTAATTTTCTGTTTCATTCTGTAATTTCTTTCTTTGCTTTTCATTTCTACTTCTAATTTGAGTTTAGAATGTTTCACAAGATTATCTCTATAATTCATCGAATAAATATTATATATACAGAAGTTTTAGAATAAAACCAAATGATCCTTAAAAGTTTAAAAATTCCTATATTAAACCAATTTCTTACCCTTCCATCCACTCTTCTCCTGATAAGTAGTATTTTTATATAAACCTTTCATTCTAGGTGTTCACAAGGCCAGTTACTAAGTAGTGCAGCTTGATATTTTGAAATGGTTTTTAAACCCCAGTCATATCATTTTTTATCAGATGTAATGTAAAATTATTTAGTACAATGGAGATTCCTTTCAGGAGCTTCCCGGGAATCTGAAATTGTTGTTACATTTAATGTCTAAATCTACAGCTTCATTTTAATAAATTTCCACTGTATTATATTTACTTAAACCATATTTTTTCTTCAGAAACCAAAACTTGCAAATATAGTCTTTTAAATTTAAGTATACCAGCTTTATAAACTTAAAACAATCATTTAAAAGTATGGGGTGATTTTACAAATATAGATAGTTTTATCTGAATATTAGAGTAAAAATAATACATGAAAAGACAAGTATTTTCTTTCATATAATTTTTCCAACAGTAGCTTGACCAACTAAACATACGTGCACCTTTTGTTACTTGATGCTCATGGTTCTCTGCATGTGTCTTTTAAACTAAAGCTTAACTTCCTCTTGTGCATGGTTTGTGCAAATTGCAGTTTATTAACTTGTCTTTGTCTTTGATGCTTGCAACCTAATCCATCACAGCTACACTTCCTCGAAAAGAAAGTGCTGTCAAACAGGAAACAGAGAGTGAGTATGCTGAGTGTATTAGTAGGTATTCTCAATGCATGTTTGTTTAATGTTTAGAAATTAGTTATTTGTCTTGAAAAAAAGTTACACCTAAACTATTGATTGCTCTGAGTTATTGCCAGACTTTGGTGAAAGAAAACCAACATGATGGTAGTGATGTGGCTACATCAAAGGAATATCTAATAGAGTTGAAAATAAATGGTGTATAATCAGAAATTTATAAAAAGGTTTAACCATTATATTTCTGTTTTCAGGCTGTGGTTAGAAACTATAAAAATTCTTTTACATGTGGTCAGATTTTGCATAATGAAACCAAAATTTGTCTTTAATTGTCCTTATTGTATCTTCATTTGTCTCATCTGACCATCAGTAAATAATAGAGGTTCACTGAGAGATAAGAAGAATTTAAAAATGTATTTATACTTAATTCTGAATGACAGTATCATATTTTCTTATAAAAATGGAATCCTTTAATTCTTTTATGTACATAAGATATTGTCCAGCCATATTGTTATAATTTTTCTTCATGGCAATGATGGATACCTATGTTTATACTTAAACCCAGATGTCCCATATTTATATCATTAACGATGTATTATGTTTTAGTTGTATTTTAAATACAACAGGTTTTCAGGGTTGTGTGTTTTTTTCTCCTTGTTTTTAAAGAACTGCAGTTAATCAATTCATTTAATGTAAAAGCAGAGTTTCTGGGTTCAGGAATGTATTAAGTTGAATTCTATTATATAATTGACTTTTTTGTAGGGCAAGAATGATCAAGTATTGTCAGTTCATGTGGTACAGCCTAATATGTTGATTTAACTTGGAGGAGGGTAATATTGGGATAGGGCAGTTTTCTTTTTCTTTTTCTTTTAATATATATATATTTTATTTCAGAGAGGAAGGAGGAGGGGTGGGAGGTAGAAAAATCAGTGATGAGAGAGAATCATTGATCGGCTGCCTCCTGCACGCCCCACACTGGGGATCCAGCCTGCAACCCAGGCATGTGCCCTGACCAGAAATAGAACTGTGACCTTCTGGTTCATAGGTCAGCGCTCAACCACTGAGCCACACTGGCTGGGCGGGAATGGCAGTTTTCTTCAGAAATATAACAGTCATGTTAAGCTAGTACACTGCAGGGGAGGGGTCATTGACCATCATATTCATGTCTTTTGAATGGGGAAGAAATAAATTCTCATCTACTTTAGTCTAGAGATATCATCAGACAACTTTATGTTTATGATGAGACTGAGAAGGACATAGGTTTGGGGATCTTTATGGTCTTTTACTCCTATTCTATAGATCTGTGTAGTTTCACTACTCTTTACAATATGCTCAGGAATAGGTCACAAATGTTAATGAAAGAGAAGGACACTCCACAACCTGTCCCATGTGGTAGTCTTGTATTCTAACTAATATGAGCCCTCGAAAACCAAAACAGGGCCAGATAGCCCTGATTTATGCTATGGATCTTTATTCATGAAGGTCACAACTTTAAAAGTTTTATTATTTCTTAGGTCTTCATGGAAGTTCTGGGAAATTAACTGGATCTACTTCTAGTCTAAACAAACTCAGTATTCAGAGTTCAGGGAATCGCAGATCTCAGTCATCTTCCTTATTGGATATGGGAAACATGTCTACTTCTGATCTCGATGTTGCGGACAGAACCAAATTTGATAAGGTAAAATAAAAATAGCAGGTACTTCTTAACTACTAATATTTGTTTTCTAACAGCAGTCTGTTATTGCTTTAAATGTGTTCAAAGATTTGGTTAACCATGTCTTACTTTCCTGTTCTGAATCTGAAAAAAAAAAAAAAAAATACTAGTCAAATGGCCACTAAATTGTGAACCATCAATTAAATTACATTATAGCTTTATTAAATTTTGTTATAAATCACCCTAACTGGTTTGGCTCAATGGATAGAGCGTTAGCCTGCGGACTGAAGGGTCCCAGGTTCGATTCCAGTCAAGGGCATGTACCTTGGTTGCGGGCACATCCCCAGTGGGAGGTGTGCAGGAGGCAGCTGATCGATGTTTCTAACTCTCTATCCCTCTCCCTTCCTCTCTGTAAAAAATCAATAAAATATATATTTTTTAAAATTTTTTGTTATAAATCATAAAATGCTTGCATCTTAAATCTAAGTTCTTTAAGCAACTACAAGGTAAAGAGGAAATAGCAGCTTTTATGGAGCAGAACTGTTCTCTGCAGTGCATTAAATAAGCTTTAAAAGTCTGTCTCTGTATTCCTCTTTCCCAATTTCAAGTGAATAATTATTGTGAATTTCATTTTAGGCATGTTTTGGCTCTGCTATGCCTTGATATACTGCACTGTCCTGTCAGTCTTGGAACAGTTTG
The DNA here is from genome assembly GCF_027574615.1 of Eptesicus fuscus. Classification (NCBI taxonomy): domain Eukaryota; kingdom Metazoa; phylum Chordata; class Mammalia; order Chiroptera; family Vespertilionidae; genus Eptesicus; species Eptesicus fuscus. The sequence goes on along the minus strand of NC_072474.1, from coordinate 83,912,382 downwards.
TTTGGAGATACTGTTGAGATTATGGATAAAGCATTTATGGTCCCTGCAGAAAAGTAAATTAAATGTGGATGTTATTTTAAGTATTTGGTGCAGATCTTTCATTTTGGTTTTCTTAGATCTTTGAACAGGTACTCAGTGAACTGGAGCCCCTGTGTCTAGCAGAACAGGACTTCATAAGTAAATTTTTCAAACTACAGCAACATCAAAGTATGCCTGGAACTGTGGTACGGCTTATGTTTGTTTATTGGCTAGTATATATGATCTGTAATATAATTAGCTTAATTAATATGTTGTCACAGTTTCAATATTAGAACAGAAAAAGAAGGGATTTATGATATAAGGACTTCTAAAATAATTTTTGTCATACCACAAGACAATAAAAACAGTGATAGTCTGTGCATATAATTTAATACTCCAGACTATCTTAAGCCTAAACATTATCTAAGTTATTGAGGGAATAAAATATCTGAATTTACTTTGCAAAAAAACATATTTTGAAAAGCGATTTTAGCAGTCATCAAGAAAAAATAAAATTTAAAAAAATGTTTAGTGTTTGAGTATATATACTATGTGGGACGGGGGGGAGGGGGGAGAAGGGGGAAAGAAAAGGTGAGGTTTCATATCTGATTTTTTTCCTATGGCTTTGTTATTAACTAGCTATGAGACCTTCAACCAATTATTTAATCCCCAATTTCCTCATTTCTCATCTGTTCAATGGATATTATAATGCCTATTCAGCATGCCTCTCAGGTGGCAAAAATTTAAGAAGAAAACGAAATGAGATAGTTGCTAGAATATTTTGAGGAACTTAAAAGCACAAAGCAAATAAAGTGATTTTAAAATTAAGGTCATCTTAAAGGACCAACATATTAAAAGCAGTCATAAAATGAATGAGAAATTATTTCAAATGGGTGGGATTTTGTTGTTGTAGGTGGTAGTAATAGTAAATTTGCTTATTTCTTAACTTCTATAAAAATTTTTGATAGCTTTTTTAAATGCCAAAGTTCTATTAGAATGGTTAACTTTTAGTTCTCCGTTGGAAGTTGTTTCTGGATGTTTTCTGTTTTTTGTTGAGCTGCCCACTCATTCCAACCTCCCCCCTCCACCTCCTGTACCTTCTGTCTTTCCACTTTCCTCTCATGTGCACATAAACACAACTTTCCCCATAATTCTCAGATAAAAATGTAAGAACAAAGCCCTTCATGATCATTCTTAAGTAGCATACTGAATTATCTAGTTCTGTCAGTGATGCTATCTTTAAAAATCATTATTTTTCATAATGTATTCTCTCCTAGGAATTTTAAGACTGAGCAGGCTTTTGCTATCTAAACTAGTCAAATTGTTGGTCTTTTATTATATAAAGTACCTGAATAATTTTTGCAGACTGAAGCAGATGACCTAGATGGAGGAACGTCATCAAGGCAACATAATTCTGGCACACCATTGCCCATTTCATCTGAGTATGTATTGGTTACTATCTGTTGTTATTTTGGGAAAAAATAAACTTTAAATTTAACATAGAGGAGTGCTGCTCAATGAGGCGCCCCGATGGCTCAGTAACCTGACAGCACTCAGCGCTGACAGGTGTGCCCGGTGTCTTCCTGAACATCTCACTGAATCAAAGCCTGTCCTGTTGTGTGACTCTATGGCTCTTTGCTCTAGGACAAAAAATACAGCCAATTTTTATGTTTGCTGGGAGGAAGCAGCATTTGAATTGCCAAGTATTTCTTGGAAATCACAGAGCACATTTCAGGATCCCAGCTTTACAAATGACAGTTCTTTTGAGTGATAAAACTTAACTTTAAAAAATATTTTTATATTGGAAACTGCTGAAGAATACTTAGTTCATCATATTTAGACATTTTTAATGAAAATATAATATTTTAGTCATTTTGTATATGCCCAGTGGGTTAAAGTAAAAGATTGAATACACCTGAAGCTTATAACAACTTGCTACATTTTGTATGTTTTTTGAACAGGAAAGATATGATCCGCCAAATGATGACTAAAATATTTCGCTGCATTGAGCCAGAACTGAACAACCTAATTGCATTAGGAGACAAAATTGATAGCTTTAACTCCCTTTACATGCTAGTGAAAATGAGTCATCATGTGTGGACTGCACAAAATGTGGACCCTGCTTCTTTTCTGAGCACTACATTGGGAAATGTTTTGGTGACTGTCAAAAGGAACTTTGACAAATGCATTGTAAGTTCTTTTTTAATAACTTAGAATTGTAATCATTGCAAAAAATAGGTAAATGTATTTAACAGATTTCCAGTTCTCCATTTGGGGATCTACTGTTCAAAACGCCCAATGCCTTGAAGCAGGGTATTGGCTGCAATATATATGAACCGAGGTAGTTGGATGATATCATGCCAGTCAGCTTCTCTTCTACACTGAATCTTGGCAAGTAGGTGGCCTAGAAACTGTAGCTGCTTAAGAGACCCACTTGGTCACTAATAGTGACCAAAGGTTAATGAAACAATTGAAACTATCATTTGAATTTATTGTTTTTTTTCTAACGTATTCCAATGAGAAAATTAATAATTGGATCATTTAATAGTTTAAATTATTTATTTTGTTTATTTTATATTTAATCTGGGGCGCAGTGCACAAATTCGTGCACTTTGAAAGGAACTGTGGGCCTTGAGGCTGCAGTGGGCACAGGAGCAGGTCCCGGCCCATCCTACGCTCCCCTGCCTGGCCCCTCCTGCCACGGCCCCCGGTCCCCTGTCTGCCAGCAGCCCCACTCCCACTCCCGCCACTCCTACACGCTGACGGTGCCAGCCCCGCTCACACCCGCTGAAGGCATGGAGCAATTGTGGCCAGCGCTGAGCGATTGGGGCCAGCACCAGCAGTGGTTGCAAGCAGCGGCTGCTGCCCCAATCACCCCTCAGGAGCAGGGGGAGGTGAAGAAACCTTCAGGGGTAATCGGGGCTGGCAGCCATTGCTCACACCCACTGACTGTGCCAAGCGGCTGGGCACCAGCAGCAGGTGCAAGTGGTGGCTCCAGCACCAGCTGCAGGTGCAAGCAGGGCCATCACTGGCAGTGGGTGCAAGCAGCAGCTGGCCAGCCCCAATCACCCCTCAGGAGCAGGGGGAGGTGGAGAAGCCCTGCAGGGTGATTGGAGCAGGCAGTGGGTGTGAGTGGCAGCTCCGGCGCTGGCAGCAGGTGCGAGCGCCAGGTGGGACTGTGGCAAAGAATGTTTAGTAACCACTAGAGGCTCGCCCCAATGACAGCGACCAGCACCCCGCCTTGGTCTGGCACTCCCACTCACCTGCTCCACCATCCCACTGTGGCTGACACCCACAATGTTCCGCATGCACCCCCTCGTGGTCATCACATGTCATAGCGACTGGTGGTTCAGTTGTTCCACTGTTCGGTGTATTTGCATATTAGGGTTTTATATAGATAGATAGCTTTAATAAATAATCATATCACTATTTTAAGAATTGTTCTTATAATAACTTTCAGAAATCATCATTTTCCTCCTTCTAATAGAAAAGGAAAAATCATTAACAGCTTCATTTTTTTTTTTTTTCTGTTTTGGTAAGCTTGTAGGTATGAATTGGACTAAGTCAGATTCTAAAGAAAGGTTTTTTTTATTAAATTACTTGGTATGTAAAAGTGGTTATGTATCATGAATATCTCTCCTGCCTGTTACAAAGCCAGAAAAGACAGCTGTCATTTAGAACATTGTCTATTAATGTTCAAGTGTATTCAGGCTATAATTATATTATGTGCATTTAAATGTCACACAGAACAAAAATCTTCATAAAGCTTAATAACAACAATAAACCAACATTCACAAATTGGTGCTTACTATGTACCAGGCACTGGTCTAATACTTCGAACACATTATCTTATCTAATCCTCACAACCTCCTCTCTCACACATAAGGTAGATGCTCCGAGAGGTTATGTTACTTCCCCAAAATCAACAGTTAAAAAGTGATGGAGTTGGTATTCATACCCCACAGCCTGGTTTCAGTACCTAGAATCTTACACTGGACTCTACTACATCCATTTTCATTCTTCACAGTTATCAATACTAATGAAGTAGACTAGTAGTAAAGATAATATGAAACGGTTGACCGTAATCACAGTATTTTCTTATACTAATGCCTGTAGCCTCAATAATTACTTTTCTAATCCACATGTCATATGGTTTTCTAGTTATACCCCCAACATCTCAACACAATGGAATTTCGCATACAAGTTGAAACTGCTCCAACAGTATTTGGCAATGTAATTCTTACTGTGAATAGATTTCGATCCTCTGAGAAGTACACAGAACCATAATTGAATTCCATGGATCTTTATGAACCCAGATGTCTAGATTCTGTCTATATGAAACATCCCTTTTGCACTTTGTCACCATCCATACATAAGCATTTTCCTGAACTAATTTAAAATACATAGCACGTACATACATGGAAAACCAACTTTGTAATCGAAATCCATTGTAGAAATGCCTGTTCTCCCTCTCTGTTTTCACACCCCAAAAATACAGAACTTGTCCAAACAGAAATTTTAGGTTAATGAGAATTGGAAATGGCTATGGTCCTGGAACTTGGCCACTTGGGCACCAACTAGAAGAAACCTGGAGAGATTCTGTATGTGTTCTGGTATCAGCTGTGCCCCCGAATGGACAATTGCCTATACCTATCTTTCATAAATGATAAAAATGTTTATTGGTTGTTTTTACTTTGAACAAAGAACTTAAGGTTCATAGGCCTTGATTAAATGTTGTTTTAAGTAATCTGGATTTTTTTTCCCCTTGACTTTATTTTCTTTTGTTAATCTTCACTCGGGGATATTTTTTCCATTGATTTTTAGAGAGAGTGGAAGGGAGACAGAGAGAGAGACACATTGATTGGTTGCCTCCCGCCTGTGCCCTGACCACAGACAGGGATCTAACATGCAATCCAGGTATGTGCCCTTGACTGGGAATCCAACCTGCAACCCTTCGGTGTGTGGGTCCATGCTCTAACCACTGGACATACCCCAGGGCGACTTTATTTTCTTAAATATATTTACTTTTTAACCTATAGCAATAGTTTTCTTACTTATCCCTATGTATTAATCTTTAATTGGTAAGCATTCAAATTGTTCTAGGTACTAAATTATATTCTTCTATGATGTGTACATTTGATTATACTACCTTGTTTTAAGTTGCTTAGCTAATTCTCTCCCTTGCTTTCTGCCTAACTTTAGAGTAACCAAATAAGGCAAATGGAAGAAGTAAAGATCTCAAAGAAGAGTAAAGTAGGAATTCTTCCATTTGTTGCTGAATTTGAAGAATTTGCTGGGCTTGCAGAATCAATCTTCAAAAATGCTGAGCGTCGTGGAGATCTTGATAAAGCATATACTAAACTTATCAGAGGAGTATTTGTTAACGGTAAGCTTTTGTTATGTTCTAAAGAATTTTTTGGTTGGTTTTTATTATTTCTGGTAACTCATAAGCTGAATGCAAATATGTTCATTGTTTTTCATATTCTATAGTCTTTTTTTAATTTTCTGAAATTAAAAATTTCTGAAATTTGAAAAACAAACAGCACATAAAACTTACTCATATTCATCAGGAAGCACTTAGATTTTAGAATTCATATGGGCTTATCACTATGCAAAACTGAATTCACTTTTTAAACACAAAAAATGACCTCCCAGATTACATATGCATTTTAGCAAGTCTTCCGAAGATGATAAGCAATGATGTCTGTGTGACTTGAAGCAAATCAATTCACTTCTGTAGACCTCAATTCTCATATCTGTCATATGAAGTAGATTAATGCTAAACTTCTATAATTCACTGTCTTCCTATGTCAGATCCCCCAATTAAATTACAGAGAAACAGTGTGACGTGTCATTTAATTTGAAATAAATTATCTAAGTGCATGTATTCAGGAATTGACAAGAGGTAGGATCATTTCACCAATTGCACTTAACATATTTTCAGCAGAAGTAGGCCTAGGGGAAAGATAGATAAATTACACGATTCAGTGTTTGTATGGTTGATATTTCTTTTACAGTTCAAAGTAGCTTTGCTTTGTCTGATTTTGAAGTAGCATATGCTCATTGCACAACTGCCAAAATCAGAAGGCGGATTTTAAAAATCAGATGATATGTAATCTCTTCATGCAGAGATACCATTTAATTTTTATCCTTCATATAAACTTTTCTGTATGTCTCTTTTCCTCTTATAAATGTGCGTATATTATATGGGTATGTTCTCTAATATAAAAAATTGTATCATACCTTACTCACTGTTTTGGAGCCTGCTAGATTATAGTCTAAGTCTTTCCTTGTTAGTTAACATAGATAATCATACTCATTTCTAATGATTACATAGTATTCCATGTATCAGTATTTATCACCAGATCACCTATTAATAGGCATTTAGTTTCTTTCCAATTTGCATATATTTTTGTGTGCTTGTCCAATAATTTCCTTAGGGTAAATTACTAGAAATGGAATTGCAGGGTCAAAAGGTTTGTATATATCTCAAAGCTTTTGCCAAATTGCCATTTAGAGAGGTCAATTTAGTGCAGTGAGCAGTTGGTGAAAGTTTCTGTCACATCTGTACCAATAATGAAGATTACTAGGTATTAGCAATTTTTTTATTCTTTGTCAAATTAACAGGCTATACTTTTACTTTACTTATGATATTTTTTACAGTGTAAGAGCTTTCAAATTTTATGTCAAACTTATCCACTTTTCCTATTATTACTTGTAAGTTTTGGGGACTTCTTAGGAAGGTCATACCATCACAAAATTATTTTTTTAATTAGCTTTATTTCTTCTTAATTCTTATGATCATATTCATTTTTTTATTTTTACATTTTAAGTACTTGGGCAATTTAGAATTTATTTGTCTGAAAGATGTAAAAATAGTAACCCAAATGTATTCAGCTGGTTGTCCTAACACATTTTGAATAACTCATCATTTCCCCACAGATTTGAAAAGCCACATTTATTGCATAATAATATATATGGGACTGTTTTAGAATGATATTTTTATTAGGTTTAGGTGGATGTGAAGATCCTTCAGTGCAGTATATTTTATTCAATCCAGAAATGTGCTTACTTCTTAAACTTACAGATGAAAAACATCACGTAAATGTTTTTATAGCTAAATATGGTCAATACTCATATCAGGATATTTTTTGTTTGTTTGTTTTTCTGTTTTTATTTAGTGGAGAAAGTAGCTAATGAAAGCCAGAAGACCCCCAGGGATGTAGTTATGATGGAAAACTTTCACCATATTTTTGCAACACTTTCTCGTTTGAAAATCTCATGTCTAGAAGCTGAGAAAAAAGAAGCCAAACAAAAATACACAGATCACCTGCAGTCTTATGTCATTTATTCTTTAGGACAACCTCTTGAAAAACTAAATGTAAGTATATTTTCACTTAGTATCTTTTTCCTGGTTTTGAATACATATACATATGTTTACTTATGAAAAACACAACAGACATCTTAAATTTGCTACATGTATGAATGTAGGAGGATAAGGAAAGAAGAGAGACTCAGTTACTAAAGCTGCCAGAACACTGCTAGATGCTCTGTATACATCATTTCTTTTAATTCTTGTAAACAATGACATGGGGTAAGATAGTATTATCTGTATTTTACAAATGAAGACACTGAAAGTAAATAAACTTGCTTGAAGTTTTAACTAACCTTTATCCCTATTTCAGATGAAGATTTCAAAATTTTATCAAGGTAAAAGAAAGACCAAAAATTGTTTTGTGCATTGCCTTTCCCTCCCTTTCCTGACTTGAGTCATTCCTTACAGCAAGTTCAGTCATTAAAATTAAGAAATGATGGTTTTAGAAAACTTTGCAACATAGCACAGCAGGTCCTTGAATAAGGTCATTTCATTCAATGTTGTTTCTTTCTAAGGTTGATGAGATGCAAGGAACTTAAGTTTTATTCATAGTAATTAGCCTATGGTAAAATTGGTTTCATTATGCATCATTTCACTTAGTTGTAGATACTATCTACGACATTAAGATTACTGTATAAGCTGAAATGGGCCCTGCTAACTAACTTTGTCCACAATGTGATTAGTCATCTTTTATAAGTTTTTAACTTCAAATTAAAGGCAAAATAAAAAGTATGTATTTGTTGTCAACAATTCAAAGAAATATTTAAGCGACCTTTAATCAAATGCAGAATCAATACCTTATAAAACTTAAGGACTTTTAGGGGAAAAGGTCTATCTCAGACCTAAAGCTATGTGATACTTAACTATAATATTAGAAGCATTCCCTTTGAAATCAAATTAAAGCAGAAACATTGCTAGAGCCTTTATTAATTTAACATTGTTATGGAAGCTCTCGCCAATGCAATAATACCTAAAACATAAATAAAAGATAGAGTCAAGATTATAATTACCTGTTTATAATATGCTAAAATGATTGGTCTCTGGTAAAGTGGTAGGATTCAAAATAAGTATATCAAAAAACAATTTATTTCCTTATGTCATAATGACCAGTTAAAAGTTTATGTAGAAATAAATTTTCAAAAACCTCAGAAATAGACTTATCAAAAATTAACTTAATGAAGAATAAACAAATAATAATTGCTAAGAAAATTTTAGAGGAAATTATTGAGAGGGGATTTGGTTTGTCAGTATTAAATCATAGTGTATAATGCTCAAATAAAGGCACACACCAATCAATAAAATGACATATTAAAAAATGCAAATAGCCCTGGCCAGGTGGCTCAGTGGGTTGGACTGTTGTCCCCATACACAAAATTCAGGTTCAATCCCATCAGGGCATATACAGGCGGCAACCAATTGATATTTCCCTCTTATATCTATCATGTTTCTCTCTCTCTCTCTCTCTCTCTCAATCAATAAACATATCCTCAGGTGTGGATTAAAAAAACAAAAAATGTACATATATACTTAAAAGACAGCCTACAAAGAATATGTGTAACAATACAACAATGAGTATATTTAATATACAAGATCTTTTTAAAATAAATAAGCACTGCCCCTGGATCCGGGTGAGGCTGGGTCCCGGGTCCGGGTGAGGCCGCGCCCCTGGGTCCAGGAGAGTCCACGCGCCCCTGGGTCCGGGTGAGGCCACGCGCCCCTGTGTCCAGGTGAGGCTGGGTCTGGGTCCAGGTGAGGCCGCGCGCCCCCAGGTCCGGGCGAGGCTGCGCACCCCTGGGTCCAGGTGAAGCTGGATCCCGGGTCCGGGTGAGGCCGTGCGCCCCTGGATCCGGGTGAGGCTGGGTCCCAGGTCCGGGTGAGGTCGCGCCCCTGGGTCCAGGCAAGGCCACGCGCCCCTGGGTCCGGGTGAGGCCACACGCCCCTGGATCCGGGTGTAGCTGGATCCCGGATCCGGGTGAAGCCATGCGCCCCTGGATCCGGGTGAGGCTGGGTCCCGGGTCCGGGTGAGGCCGCGCGCCCCTGGGTCCGGATGAAGCTGGATCCCGGGTCCGGGTGAGGCCGTGCACCCCTGGATCCGGGTGAGGCTGGGTCCCAGGTCCGGGTGAGGCCGCGCCCCTGGGTCCGGGTGAGGCTGGGTCCCGGGCCCAGGTGAGGCCGCACGCCCCCAGGTCCGGGCGAGGCTGCGCGCCCTTGGGTCCGGGTGAAGCTGGGTCCCGGGTCCGGGTGAGGCCGCGCCCCTGGGTCCAGTCGAGGCCACACGCCCCTGGGTCCAGGTGAGGCCACGCGCCCCTGGGTCCGGGTGTAGCTGGATCCCGGGTCCGGGTGAGGCCGTGCGCCTCTGGATCTGGGTGAGGCTGGGTCCCAGGTCCGGGTGAGGCCGCGCCCCTGGGTCCGGGTGAGGCTGGGTCCCGGGCCCAGGTGAGGCCGCACGCCCCCAGGTCCGGGCGAGGCTGCGCACCCTTGGGTCCGGGTGAAGCTGGGCCCCGGGTCCGGGTGAGGCCGCGCCCCTGGGTCCAGTCGAGGCCACACGCCCCTGGGTCCAGGTGAGGCCACGCGCCCCTGGGTCCGGGTGTAGCTGGATCCCGGGTCCGGGTGAGGCCGTGCGCCTCTGGATCTGGGTGAGGCTGGGTCCCGGGTCCGGGTGAGGCCGTGCGCCCCTGGGTCTGGGTGAAGCTGGATCCCGGGTCCGGGTGAGGCCGTGCACCTGGGTCCAGGAGAGGCCACGCGCCCCTGGGTCTGGGTGAGGCCACGCACCCCTGGGTCCGGGTGAGGCTGGGTCCCGGGTCCGGGTGAGGCAGCGCGCCCCTGGGTCCGGGTGAGGCCACACGCCCCTGGGTCCGGGTGAGGCTGGATCCTGGGACCGGGTGAGGCCGCGCACACCTGAGTCTGGGTGAGGCCGCTCCCCTGGGTCCGGGTGAGACCAAACCAGAGGGAGTCGGACCTGCATTACCACCATTTGTCCACCATCCAGAGCTGAAAAGTCAGTGCTGACATGTACACATAAGGAACTGGTGGACATGGAAATTGGGTCTCAAAAGAACTGTTGGTCCAGAAAGAAACTTACTGCAGACTGATTCATTTGCCTGTCGGCATTACTATTATTGCTCGTCTCACATTCGGTTCTTATAAGTATATTTCTAGTAACACATGATCTCACTCATCTAGGGGAAATGATGAACAACATAGACTGATGAACAAGAACAGACCCAGAAACAAGGAGGCATCGATCGGACTGTCGAGCCTCAGAGGGAGGGTAGGGAAGGGTGGGAGTAGTGGACAGAGATCAACCAAAGGACTTGTGTGCATGCATACAAGCCTAACCAATGGTTAAGGACAACAGGGGGGTGGGGCATCCGTGGGGAGGGGTGGGATGGGAATGGGGGGATGAGGACAAATATGTGACACCTTAATCAATAAATTTAAAAAAGTAATAATAATAAAATAAAATAAATAAGCACTGAGACTCCCATATATAAATGAGCAACAATTCTGAATAGAGTACTAAACATATGAAAGCAAGTTAACTTCATTGATAGCCAAATAATTGTAAATAAAGCAACAAATAAACTTTTTTCACTCATCAAAATGACAACTATTTTTTTAAGTTGTGATAATGCTCATAGTAATACGGTAAGACTGCTATATGTGAGTCTCAGATACTGTTGACAAAAATTTGTATATATGAAAAATCTTCAGAATATTTTCTCAAGTATACTCCTCAACTGAGGAAGTATAGTCCTAGAAATTTATGCCGGAAAGTAATCAGTAATGTGAGTAAATACCGATGTACAAAAGATATTTATGACAACTGTATTTATAATAGATTGTTTTTTTTAAATCTGAGTAGATTTTGCCAACACTGAAAAAAGTAAAAAATATTAAATATCCAGTACTGGAGGAATGCATAAATAAACTGTAGTTCAGTCATTGGATGGAATACAATGCAGACATTAAAATTTATACTTCAGGGGAAGGAATCATAAAATATTAAGTGGAAAATACAACACACAAAAATTATAATCTCACTAGAGGCCCAGTGCACAGATTTGTGCACCTGTAGGGTCTCTTGGCCTGGCCTGCGCCCTCTCACAATCCGGGATCCCTCAGGGGGTGTCAGACTGCCGGTTTCGGCCCGATCCCCACAGGCCAGGCACATCTAGTATGCATATAAGATCTTTGGTTAGTCTCTTCCCACACTCTGAGATTCATTAGTCTGTTCCATGTTTCCATGCCTGTGCATTGAGCATCTGCCCCCTGGTGGTCAGGGCACATCATAGCTACCAGTCGAATGGTCATTCAGTCGCTTAGGCTTTTATATATGTGGACTAGAGGCCCGGTGCACTGGTGGGGTCCCTCAGCCTGGCCTGCACCCTCTCATAATCCAGGACCCCTCGAGGGATGTCATACTGCTGATTTTGGCCCGATCCCCACAGCAACAGGCCGAAACCAGCAGTCCAACATCCCCCGAGGGATGTAGTAGTGCACAAAGCAGCAAGCGGCCGAGGAGGAGCCTGAGCCCAGGCCAGGTGCCGTGCCACTCAATCCAGACCCACTGCACCTGCCACCACTGCCACTCAGTAGTGCTGCTGCGGAGGTGGGAGAGGCTTGGGCCACCGCAGCTGCGCTCACCAGCCGTGAGGACGGTGTCAGGCGCCCGTCAGTCAGCTGAGCAACACTCCCGCTGTGGGAGCGCACTGACCACCAGGGGGCAGCTCCTGCATTGACCGTCTGCCCCCTGGTGGTCAGTGCACGTCATAGCTACTGGTCAGCTGGTCATTCAGTCGTTTGGTCACTTAGGCTTTTATATAGAGAGATTTATTTACCCCACACATAAGAAGTCTAGATGAAAATCTAAAATGTTAACAGTGGTTATCTCTGAGTGGTAGCATAATAGGTGATTGTTATTTTATCATTTATATTTTTACACATTGCCTGGTTTTTACATAGTGAATATATACTATTTTATAATCAGGGTTTTTTTACATTTAAGTGAAAATAAAAACTTTTAGCCATTATTTCTTTTCCTTTCCTTAAAGCATTTCTTTGAAGGCGTTGAAGCTCGTGTAGCACAGGGTATAAGAGAGGAAGAAGTAAGCTATCAACTTGCGTTTAACAAACAAGAACTTCGTAAAGTTATTAAAGAGTATCCTGGAAAGGAAGTGAAAAAAGGTCTAGATAACCTCTACAAGAAGGTTGATAAACATTTATGTGAAGAGGAGAATTTACTTCAGGTATGCTTAGTTCTTTTAACCACCCTAGATTGCACATGCTTACATATATTGCTGTTCTCCAAAATATTCATTTAGAAATGCTACAGATTTTTTAATTTTAGTGCAGGAGGAAAGTTCCGTAAAGTATAGACCAAATTAATGAATTCTGAGGAAAGAGGGAATTCGATTTATGTAAGTTTAATGGCTTTCCCTATATATTTTACATTTATGTTTTATTGTTTGAGGCATTAAGTTGTTTCTCTTGTTTGGGCTTGGGGGGATTTTTCATATTTGAGAGGAGTAAGTAGGATATAGTATAGTGCAGTGGAATGATTCTGAGCTTGGGTTGGAGATAGAAATGGGTTCATAATCTGGGTCCAGATTAAACTAACTTGACTTTGGGCAAGTTAGTTATCCTCTCTGGGCCTCAGTTTTCTTATTTGATAAGTGGAAATAATACCTCCCTTATATGGTAGACATTACTATTATCACTGACATTTTATAGATGAGAAAATCAAAGCTTATAAAGGTGGCATATTATGACCAAGATCCCATAGCATATGGATGGGAGAGCCAGATTGAAACTCCAAATCAAGCCATTATTTTTTATAAACCATACTGAAAGTCCCAGAGATAAGACTAATTCTGATTTCAGCATCATCAAAGGCTTTGTGTAGGGCAGTGATGGCGAACCTATGACACGCGTGTCAGCACTGACACGCGTAGCCATTTCTGATGACACGCAGCCGCTAAGGCAGCCGCATGCCGAGGATGAAACATTTGCTGCTCCTGAGGATGAAACATTTGCGAAATAATGTTTTTTCCTCAAAGTGACACACTACCCGAGTTATGCTCAGTTTTTTGACGAAGTTTGACACACCAAGCTCAAAAGGTTGCCCATCACTGGTGTAGGGTATTACATTTGTGTTAGCCTCTGAAAGTAAGATAGTAATTTAACAGATAAAGTGGGAGGAGTAGTACTTCAGGTGACAGAAATGCTGTGAGCTAAAAGATGAAAAGCAAAAAGCGTAATACTGTTTAGTAAATAGTCTTAAATTGGCAGGAATTTTGGATTTACAAGATTTAGGGTTTATGAGGAAAATTCCTGGAAGTATACAGTCCCTCAACTGTCAGGGATGATGATCGTAGACCTTCCTCCACCAGGTTGTCATGAGACTTAAATAGGCTAACATATACATAAGGTACTTTGTACTGTACTGATAGAGTAAGCATCAATAAATGTAACCTAGTATTAACTAATATGTCAATGTGTATATCAGATTCTATCTCAATAATTGTCTATAGATTATATATTCTTTGGATTGCAGATAATCCTTCTGTCTCATCTTGGTGTGTCCACTATGTCATCAAGCAGTGTTTTATATAATCAATTTTAGATAAAGGAATTTTAAAGTTTCCCTTGAAATGAAATTGAAGCATTAACTATTGCATTTCATTTAGTCATTAGTCTTAGTTCCATACATAATTATGCATCTCCACATCTGTGTTGGATATTTAGATATAATAATAGCTAAAATGTAATGTGTGCTTACTGTGTCACTGTTGTAAGCACTTTACTACATTCACTCAGTATTTAATCCTCATAAGAAACTTAGGAGAAAGGTATTATTGTTATTATTATTATTATTATTATTATTATTATCCCGGTTTACAGATGAAGAACTTAGGGCACAGAGTGATGGTGTAACACACATATCTTGTAAGTAGAAGAAGCTAGGATGCATGTTTTTTCACTATTACACTCTGCTTAATTTTTAGATTGTCTTGACATTATTTCTACATGCTTGATTGTGTATTCTTTCCACTCAGAGTATGACTTTTATTTTCGTTTTTATAATAGGTGGTGTGGCACTCCATGCAGGATGAATTTATACGCCAGTACAAGCACTTTGAAGGTTTGATAGCTCGCTGTTATCCTGGATCTGGTGTTACAATGGAATTCACTATTCAGGACATTCTGGATTATTGCTCCAGCATTGCACAGTCTCACTAAACTTTATGAAAGAAGAAAAGATAAATGAAGAAAGCACTCTGAGTATACTAGACACTATCAAAAATATCAGCAACTGTTTTGAGAACCCAGCCTTGAAACTTTATGTATTTAAATGTCAAATAAATGGATAACACCATTATAAATGGATAATACTACACATATTCAAGAGCAAAAAGTACCAACTTATATAACAGTTTTATTTAATCAATAGGCTGTGTACTAACTTAAAGCATTTATCTTTTAAAATGCCTTTAGCATTTTTTCTATGACAACAATTTTCCTTTATTGCCTAGCTTCTTGTATTTGTGAGTGGTTATCCTATGAGTAATGCATTGGGAATATTTCAGCTTCCACTAATTCACTATTGCTTATAAATCATGTAACTACTAAACATTGTACAGAACTTTTTCCCTCTTTCTAATATGTATATGATAAGGGATCTTGTAATGATCAATCATAAACTCAGATTTTGAAAATTATGTGACCATGTGGCAATGACTCTGAAATAAAGAAATTTTCAAAAAAATTGAAGTTTGCTATTATTAGATCTGTTACATGCTTAAGAGATCATTACTCAAAAAAAGTTCTTACATGTCCATCTATATATATAAAAAGCTAAGTGACCGACTATACGTCCATCCAACCATCCTACTGACGGACTGGCCAGTACATATGCTGAGCACTGGCAATTTAAAAAAAGTTGACTCACGCATGCACGATACATGTAAAGCTCTCACTGGTGCCAATAGCACGTGTGTGTTTCAATCCGTCATTCTTGATCGTGGATTTCTTAGTCCTTAAAATGAGCACTTTCATAAATTAAATGAAGAAATTTTGGATATACTTGATGGAGATTTTCACACCTATCTGAGTGATGATTCCATCGATTCAACAGATAATGCCAAAAAGGAAAATTTTCCCATCGAATTTCTTAATAGTATTACTCCTTCAGGAATGCCGTGTCATAAATTAAAATTGAAAGTAGGTACAATCATCATGCTACTGAAAATCAATCTTAATAGTAAATGGTGTCTTTGTAATGGTACTAGATTTATTATCAAAAGATTGCGACCTAACATAATCGAAGCTAAAGTATTCACAGGATCTGCGGAAGGAGAGGTGGTTCTGATTCCAAGAAGTGATTTGTCCCCATCTGACACTGGCCTCCCATTTAAATTAATTCGAAGACAGTTTCCTGTGATGCCAGCATTTGCGATGACTATTAATAAATCACAAGGACAAACTCTAGACAGAGTAGGAATATTCCTACCTGAACCTGTTTTCAGACATGGTCAGTTATATGTTGCTTTCTCTTGAATTCGAAGAGCATGTGACATTAAAGTTAAGGTTGTAAATACTTCATTACAAGGGAAATTAGTCAAGCACTCTGAAGGTGTTTTTACTCTTAATGTGGTATACAGGGAGATATTAAAATAAGTTTAATCAATTTGTCAGTCTGTTTTTATTAATGTTTTTATGTCATGTTTTTTGTTTTTACATCATGTTTTTATTTTATATCATGTCTGTTTATTAATTTGTATATTATTTTCATATAAATTTTACTAATTTTCTTTAATCTCTGACACTTCTATTATTGAGAAAGGGTGAATAGCAATATTAAAATATTTCTTCTGATTAATTTACTTTTTTTTTATTTTTTAAAATATTTTTTATTGAGGTATTATATGTGTACATATCTTACCATTACCCCCCCACCCCACACCCACACATGCCCTCCCCCCCCCAGAGTTTTGCGTCCATTGTTTATGCTTATATGCATGCATACAAGTCCTTCGTTTGATTTCATAACTCCCCCACCTCTCCCTAACTTTCCCCCTGTAATTTGAAAGTCTGTTTGATGCTTTACTGTCTCTGTATCTATCTTTTTGTTCATCACTTTATAATGATCTTTACTATCCCTAAATGAGTGAGATCATGTGGTATTTTTCTTTCATTGACTGGCTTATTTCACTTAGCATAATGTTCTCCAATTCCATCCAGGTTGCTGCAAATGATGAGAATTCCTTCTTTTTTATGGCAGCATAGTATTCCATTGTGTAGATGTACCACAGTTTTCCGATCCAGTCATCTGCTGACAGGCACCTAGGCTGTTTCCAAATCTTAGCTATTGTAAATTGTGCTGCTATGAACATAGTGGTGCATATATCCTTTCTGATTGGTGTTTCTAGTTTCTTCGGATATATTCCCAGGAGTGGGATTACTGGGTCAAATGGGAGTTCCATTTTCAGTTTTTTGAGGAAACTCCATACTGTTCTCCACAGTGGCTGCACCAGTCTGCATTCCCACCAGCAGTGCACGAGGGTTCCTTTTTCTCCGCATCCTCGCCAACACTTGTCGTTTGTTGATTTGTTGATGATAGCCATTCTGACAGGTGTGAGATGATACCTCATTGTTGTTTTGATTTGCATCTCTCGGATAATAAGTGACTTTGAACATGTTTTCATGTGTCTCTTGGCCTTCCTTCTGTCTTCTTTTGAAAATATTCTGTTTAGGTCTGTTGCCCATTTTTTTTATTGGATCATTTATCTTCCTCTTATTAAGTTGAATAAGCTGCCTGTAGATGTTGGAGATTAAACCTTTATCAGTGATAGCATTTGCAAATATGTTTTCCCATGCAGTGGGCTTTCTTGTTGTTTTGTTGATGGTTTCTTTTGCTGTAAAAAAGCTTTTTATTTTGATGTAGTCCCATTTGTTAATTTTCTCTTTAGCTTCCATTGCCCTAGGGGCAGTGTCAGTGAAGAAGTTCTTTTGGCATATGTCTGAGATTTTGTTGCCTGTGGATTCCTCTAGTATTTTTATGGTTTCCCGTCTTATGTTTAAGTCCTGTATCCATTTTGAGTTTATTTTTGTGTATGGTGTAAGTTGGTGATCTAGTTTCATTTTTTTGCATGTGTCTGTCCAGTTTTCCCAACACCATTTATTGAAGAGACTGTCTTGACTCCATTGTATGTTCATGCCTCCTTTGTCAAATATTAATTGAGCATAGTGGTTTGGGTCGATATCTGGGGTCTCTATTCTGTTCCATTGATCAATATGTCTGTTCTTGTGCCAGTACCAGGCTGTTTTGAGAACAGTGGCTTTGTAATACAGCTTGAAATCTGGTATTGAGATCCCACCTACTTTATTCTTCTTTCTCAGGATTGCTGTGGCTATTCGGGGTCTTTTTTTATTCCAGATGAATTTTTGGAGAGTTCTTTCTAGGTCTGTGAAATATGCTGTTGGTATTTTGATGGGAAGTGCATTGAATCTGTAGATTGCTTTGGGTAGTATGGACATTTTAATGATGTTGATTCTACCAATCCATGAACATGGTATGTTCTTCCATCTGTTTACGTCTTTCTCTATCTCTTTTTTCAGTGTCCTGTAGTTTTCTGCGTATAGGTCTTTTACCTCCTTAGTTAAGTTTATTCCTAGGTATCTTAATTTTTTTGGTGCGATAGTAAATGGGATTGCTTTTTTAGTCTCTCTTTCTGTAAGTTCATTATTGGTGTATAGAAAAGCCATAGATTTCTTGGCGTTAATTTTGTATCCCGCTACATTGCCGAATTCATTTATTAAGTCTATTAGTTTTTTGATGGAATCTTTTGGGTTTTTTATGTACAATATCATGTCATCTGCAAATAAGGACAGCTTCACTTCTTCTTTTCCAATTTGGATGCCTCTTATTTCTTCTTCTTGCCTAATTGCGATAGCTAATACTTCCAGTACTATGTCAAACAGGAGTGGTGAGAGTGGGCATCCCTGTCTTGTTCCTGTTCTTAGGGGAAATGGTTTTAGTTTTTGCCCATTGAGTATGATGTTTGCTGTGGGTTTATCATATATAGCTTTTATTATGTTGAGGTATGATCCTTCTATTCCCACCTTGTTGAGAGTTTTTATCAAGAAAGGGTGTTGGATTTTGTCAAATGCTTTTTCTGCATCTATTGATATGACTATGTGATTTTTATCTCTCAGTTTGTTTATGTGATGTATCACGTTTATTGATTTGCGGATATTGTACCATCCTTGCATTCCTGGGATAAATCCTACTTGGTCATGGTGTATGATCTTTCTGATGTACTGCTGGAGCCGATTTGCTAGAATTTTGTTGAGGATTTTGGCATCTATGTTCATGAGGGATATTGGCCTGTAATTCTCTTTCATTGAGTTGTCTTTTTCTGGTTTTGGTATTAGGGTGATGCTGGCTTCATAGAAGGAGCCTGGGAGTGTTCCTTCCTCTTGAATTTTTTGGAATAGTCTGAGGAGGATAGGTTTTAGTTCTTCCTTGAAAGTTTGGTAAAACTCTCCTGTGAAGCCATCTGGCCCCAGGCTTTTGTTTGCCGGAAGCTTTTTGATGACTGCTTCAATTTCTTCCATAGTTACTGGCATGTTGAGCTGCTTAGATTCTTCCTGATTGAGTTTTGGAAGGTTGTATTTTTCTAGGAATATGTCGATTTCCTCTAGGTTGTCCAGTTTGTTGGAATAGAGTTGTTCGTAGTATTTTGTAACAATCCTTTGTATTTCATCGGGGTCTGTTGTTATTTCACCTCTTTCATTTCTGATTTTGTTTATTTGGGTCCTCTCTCTTTGCTTCTTGGTGAGCCTGGCTAGAGGTTCATCAATCTTGTTTATCCTTTCAAAGAACCAGCTCTTGGTTTTGTTGATCTTTTGTATTGTTTCTTTGGTCTCTATGTCGTTTATCTCCGCTCTGATCTTTATTATTTCTTTCCTTCTGCTTACACTGGGCTTATCTTGTTGCTCTCTCTCTAACTCTTTGAGTTGTTGGGTTAGGTAATTTATTACCATTGTTTCTTGTTTTTTGCAGTAGGCTTGTAGAGCTAGGAACTTCCCTCTCAGGACTGCTTTCGCTGTGTCCCATAGATTTTGGATTGTTGTGTTTTCATTGTCATTTGTTGCCATGATGTTTTTTATTTCTTCCTTGATGTCTTTGGTAACCCAGTCATGGTTTAATAGCATGCTGTTTAGTCTCCAAGTGTTTGATTTCTTTGGGTTGTTTTTATTGTAGTTGATTTCCAGTTTTATGCCACTGTGATCTGAAAAGATACTTGATATGATTTCTGTCTTCTTGAATTTGGAGAGACTTTGCCTATGTCCTAACATATGGTCTATCTTTGAAAATGACCCATGTGCACTTGAGAAGAATGTATATTCTGTGGCTTTGGGGTGAAATGTTCTGAAGATGTCGATGAATTCCATCTGTTCTAGTGAGTCATTTAGGATTGATGTTTCTTTGCTGATTTTTTGTTTAGAGGATTTGTCCAATGGTGATAGTGGGGTATTGAAGTCTCCTACTATGATTGTATTGCTGTCAATCTCTCCTTTGATATCTTCCAGGAGTTTTTTAATGTATCTTGGTGCTCCTGTATTGGGTGCATATATGTTTACCAGAGTTATTTCTTCTTGTTGGATTTCTCCCTTTAGTATTATGAAGTGGCCTTCATTATCTCTTGTTATGTCCTTCACTTTGAGATCTAATTTGTCAGATATAAGTATTGCTACCCCAGCTTTTTTTTCATTTCCATTCGCCTGGAAAACCTTTTTCCATCCCTTTACTCTCAGTCTGTGTGCATCCTTTTTTTTGAGGTGGGTTTCCTGTAGACAGCAGATATCTGGGTTTTGTTTTCTTATCCAGTCTGTTACCCTGTGTCTTTTGATTGGGGCATTCAATCCATTTACATTTAAAGTTATTATTGATAGGTACTTATTTGACGCCATTTTTATTCTATACCCCTGTGTTCCTTCTTTGCTTCCTATTTCTTTCTCTTTTTTTTTTTTTTTTTTTTTTTTTTTTTTTTTTTTTTACAGCAGACCCTTTAGCATTTCTTTCATTGCTGGTTTGGTGGTGATAAACTCCCTTAGTCCTTTTTTGTCTGTGAAGCTCCTGATTTCACCTTCAATTTTGATTGATAGCCTTGCTGGGTACAGTATTCTTGGATTTAGACCCTTCCTTTGCATGACTTGGTATATTTCATTCCATTCCCTTCTGGCCTGATGAGTTTCTGTTGAGAAATCAGTTGCTAGTCTGATGGGGGTTCCTTTGTATGTAACTGTCTGTCTCTCTCTGGCCGCTTGTAAGATTCTTACTTTGTCGTTGGTGTTTGCCAACTTAACTATAATGTGCCTTGGCGTCGGTCTTTTGGGGTTCATTTTGCTTGGAACTCTGTGAGCTTCTTGGATTTGTGTGGGTTTTTTCTTCCCTATATCAGGGAAGTTTTCTGTTATTATTTCTTCAAACAGGTTTTCTATTCCTTTCTCAGTTTCCTTTCCTTCTGGCACCCCTATTATCCTGATGTTGTTTTGTTTTGTGTTGTCCCGAAGTTCCCTTAGGCTCTCCTCAATCTTTCTAATTTTTGTTTCTAGAAGCTGTTGTAATTGGGTATTTTTTTCCATCTTGTCTTCTAGCTCACTTATGCGGTCCTCTGCTTCGTCTAGTCTACTCTTGATGCTTTCTATTGAGTTCTTTACAGCAGCGATGTCATTTTTCATTTCTTCTTGGTTCTTCTTCATTTCTTCTTGGTTCTTACTCATATTGTCGAATTTGTCTTCCATCCTTTTCAGCCACTTTATGACCATTTCTCTGAATTCTTTCTCTGATAGGTTGTTTGCCTCTAAATCGTTTACTTCCTTTTCTGGTGATGCCTGCTTCTCTTTCCGGGGGCTATTTCTTTGTCTCCTCATGGTCTCTCTTCTCCGGATGTCTGGTTATATAGATTTCTCTCTCTTATTTCAGGCGAAATCTGACCTTTCCGTGGTGCAGTGAAGAGTTTCTTTGAATCCGAATGTTTGCGCTGATAGGGGACCGGTGGTCTGGTGATCGCAGCAGTTCAGTGTTTGCAGTTGTCGCAGAAAGTCAGGTTTCCAATAAAATCCTCCTTTCCTTGCAAGATGGCGAGGCGCCCGGGGAGCCCGCAGCTCCGGGAGGGGACCCAGCCCCTGTGGGTGCTGCGCGGTCAGAGGAACACTGCCCAGCACTCCCCCGCCTTCTCCTGGAGTTTAGCTGTCCCTTGGCTTGCCCACATACACTCCCTCTGCGAGCCTCTGCTGCTCCTACACTCCGCCCCAGGAACAGACTCCAAACCCGACTCTATTCCGTCGCCATTTTTCTGATTAATTTACTTTCAATATGCACAAATCCGTGCACCAGGCCACTAGTTTACTATAAAACACTTAAAAGTATAATAAGAAAAATAAAATCATTTATAATAGCATAAAAATATTTAGTATTTAGGACTAAATCTAACAAAACATGCTGTGGACTAAATTGTGTCCCTCCCTGAGATTCATATATGGAATTCCCCCCATGTGACTGTATTAGAAAGAGCCTTTAAGGAGGTGACTAAGGTTAAATGGGGTCATAGAGTAGAGCCCTGATCCAATAGAAGAGATGCCCTTAGGAGAAGAGACACCAGAATCTCTGACATTTGAGGAGATAGCAAGGAAGCAGCCATCTGCACGCCAGGAAGAGAGTTCCTACCAGAGCCTAGGATGCTGGCACCATAGTCTCAGAATTCCAGCCTCCGAAATGGAGAAAATAAATTCCTGGTTTTTAAGCCACCCAGTCCGTGGTATTTTGTTATGGAAGCCTGAGCTGACTAAAAAAGATGTATAAGATCTTCATGGAGAAAATTATAAAACTATTGAAAGATATTAAAGAAGGCCAAATTTAGAGAGTCAGTACAAATTTCCAGTTTTTAGTCCAGCACCTAAGCTTGGAGTCACCTCTCTATCCTAACAAGTAAAAAGCTAAACTGAAAATCAACTCTTCTTAGATCTGTAAGAGAAGTGAGGTCACAAGGCAAACTACTGCCACAACTGGAGAGACTGACAGGAGAATACAGAGAAAACTTAATGGAGCAGAAACACACAAGCTGAAACACCCACAGGAACCAGTGTTGAGGAAGGTAAAACTGACTAATTGCTGGAGGCTGTGTGTGGATAAGTGTGAAAAATAAAAAATCCAGGGTACCCAGTCATTGGGAGCCCCCCCCCCCCCACCACACACACACATACACACCCCTTTCTTTAGTTTTACCTTCTGTAGTTCTACCAGGTCTCACAGTGAATATCAAAATAAAAAAAACAACTATGCTTCTGGCAGGGGGAGGGGAGAGAAAACATTTTGAAATATACCAGAGCATTCTAGTTTTAACAAATTCTGCCCTCAGAAGAAACTCTTCCAGAGCCTAACTGGGAGAAAGGAAATACCCAACTCCAGCTGTCTCAGGACTTATACATGGGGGATGGGAAATACCCAACTTCAGCCCACTCGAGTTAGCCCTAAAAGAGGAAAAGGAACTGAAAAGCACAGGTGACATTCAGTCCAGAGGTACAGGCTCACTGAAAGGCAGACCTATTTACAGGACTGTAGAACACTGCCCTTCTCGCCACAATTTACATTGTATTACTGTATTACTAAAGGCCTATTTACAGCAGTTCATTTTACCCAGCATCATGTCCGACGACCAAGAAAGAATTCCAAGACATACTTAAAGGCAAAACAACACCGTTTGAAGAGCAAGTGTGGCTCTTATTTAGTAACGAAAAGGTAGTGGCTGACTTTCATCAGCTATAGTTTTCTAAACCTTAAAGATCTATGATATTGTTTGCTAGAAGGGATAGGCAAACAGGAACACAGAACAAACTATTAAACATAATAATTTAGAGAATAACTGTAGATGAAAAAGTGCTGGGAAAGTAGAAATGGCTATGTCAGTAAAGTTTAACATGCAGTATCAGAGTGGTGTCGGAGAAGGTTACTAATTCTCCTGTCTGCTTTGGGATCCTCTACATCTATGCTTCTCAAACCTTAGTGTATATATGAAATAATCAGGGATTTTGTTTTTTGGGGTTTTTTTGAAATGCAAATTCTGACTCAGCAGGTTTTGGTGTGGTCCAAGATACTACATTTCTAACAAGATCCCAACTAATAGCAATGCTGCCATCTATGCTGAGTGGCCAGATTATTATGATCTCTGAACGCATAATAATCTGGCCACTCAGTATATATATATTAGAGGCCCAGTGCATGAATTCATGCATGGGTGGGGTCTGGCCAGCCTGGCCAGGGGGAGGGGACATAGGCGGTTGGCCAGCCTGCTTGCTGGTCAAACTCCTGGTCGAGGGGACAATTTGCATATTAGCCTTTTATTATATAGGATATACACTAAGTGGCCAGATTATTATGTGTTCAGAGATCATAATAATCTGGCCACTCAGTGTATATGTCTATAGCCCATAGTTTGAAATACAAAGCTTTATAATGTAGAGTTATATCACTCATACCCCCAAACAAATCAGGATTGTTTGTTTTTTAATCCCTTAGGACAGTGGTCGGCAAACTCATTAGTCAACAGAGCCAAATATCAACAGTGCAACGATTGAAATTTCTTTTGAGAGCCGAAAACCGACTTCTGCGCATGGGCCACGAAGTTTCAATCACACTGTACGTGCGGGCCCGCACGTGGTATTTTGTGGAAGAGCCACACTCAAGGGGCCAAAGAGCTGCATGTGGCTCGCGAGCTGTGGTTTGCCGACCACTGCCTTAGGACATTGTGACATTAGTGCTTGTGGTTTAAAAAGTTGTCAGGTTGTTAAATTTGGTGGCACTGTGATATAATGCTCACTTACCTAAACTCCTGAGTGAGTATAGTACTAAGTGCATTTAGGAGTGATTCATAGTTTCAAGAGGATGGGGAAGCTTTCAAAAGGTAGTGGGGAAGGTGAGAATTGGGAGAGAAATATATTAAAAAGGTGGGGAAAGCAGGTGCTAAGAAGCAATGGAGAATATAGCAAGACGAAGTAACGTCAATCTGGAGCAATACAAGCAAATTGCTTGCCCAACAATCTTGAGAAAGCAGCTTCCCCGAGATCAAGCCATACTCTCTCCTCAAGCCATTTCAATCACCTATGCAAGATGATGGGTCTTTCTAGAACTTAAATATTTTGCCTCGTTGGCTAGAGGAGAGGGTACTAAAAGTAGAGATTAGGAAATTGAAAGGATGCACTCTAATATGAATTTTATACTTGCCTCCATTTAATTTTAAACAGCCTTTCCTGATCTTTAATTTATAGTACATTTCCCTGTAATCCTATATAATAAAAGCCTAATATGCAAATTGACCAAACAGTGGAACAACCAGTCGCTATGAAGCACACTGACCACCAGGGGACAGACGCCCAACGCAAGAGCTGCCCCCTAGTGGTCAATGCACTGCCACAGGGGGAGCGCCGCTCAGCCAGAAGCCAGGCTCACGGCTGGCGAGTGCAGTGACGGTGGCGGAAGCCTCTCCTGCCTACGCTGCAGGCAGGCAGTAAGAAGCAAGGGGTCCCGGGCTGCAAGAGCCCTGGACTGGGAGAGGGATGTCTGACTTCTGCAGGAGGACATCCCCGAGAGGTCCAGGACTGCGAGAGGGCGCAGGCCAGGCTGAGGGATGCCCCCACCCAGTGCATAAATCTCAAGTTCTCTCATAAGAGCCTGTTCTTTTTCTTCATGGCACTTACCATGATTCTTGCCTCTCCTGCTTCTGATTAGGATCAAGACCATTCTGTTTACCAGGATCTAGCCAGCACAGATACGTACTTAATGAATATTAAACTTAAAAAGTAAAAAGTGAACAGATATAACCTGAGTTGTTAATTAATGGGAGAAGAAAACTGTCACTCATATTTCATTGCAATTCCCTTCCATGTCTAGAACATGAACATACTCTTAAACATAACTTCCACTAGGACAGAGGTCACTGCCTGCTTTGCTCACTGCTTAAGCCCAGTACCTTGCTTTTAAGATGTTAAAGGACTAATACTCCAGGTGCTGAATGGAGGGATTGTTATAAGGAAATTACCCATAAGCTAAAGGAAAATTGTGCTCTGCTCCCAGTTTTAACACTATACACATACTAGAGGCCTGGTGCACAAAATTCGTGCACGGGGGTGTGTGTCCCTTAGCCCAGCCTACACCCTCTCCAATCTGGGACCCCTTGAGGGATGTCCAACTGCCCATTTAGGCTTGATCCCTACTGCCCATTTAGGCCTACTGGGATCAGGCCTAAATGGGCAGTTGGACATCCCTCTCACAATCTGGGACTGCTGGCTCCCTACTGCTCGCCTGCCTGCCTTCCTGATTTCCCCTAACCACTTCTGCCTGCCAGACTGATCACCCCCTAACCACTTCCCTGACAGCCTGATTGATGCCTAACTGCTCCCCTGCCAGCCTGGCCACCCCTAACTGCCCTTCCCTGCCGGCCCAATTGCTCCTAACTGCCCTCCCCTGCCAGCCTGGTCACCCCCAACTGCTCTCCCCTGCAGGCCTGGGTCCGCCCCAACTGCCCTTCCCTACAGGTCCGGTCGCCCCCAACTTCCCTCCTCTACCAGCCTGGTCACCCTTAACTGCCCTCCCCTGCAGGCTTGATCGCCCCCAACAGCCCTACCTTGCAGGCCTGGTTCCTCCCAACTGCCCTCCCCTGCTGGCCATCTTGTGGCGGCCATCTTGTGTCCACATGGGGGCATCCATCTTTGACCACATGGGGGCAGCCATCTTATGTGTTGGAGTGATGGTCAATTTGCATATTACTCTTTTATTAGATAGGATAGAGGCCTAGTGCACAGGTGGGGGCCGGCTGGTTTGCCCTGAAGGGTGCCCCTGATCAGGGGCGTGGGGCAGCCTGGGCGAGGGGCCTGTGGTGGTTTGCAGGCCAGCCACGCCCCCAGCGACCCAAGCGGAGGCCCTGGTATCTGGGATTTATTTATTTATCTTCTATAATTGAAACTTTGTAGCTTTGAGCAGAGGCCAGAGACGGCCAGTGTGGGCGGGAAACTTGGCTTCCTCCATCGCTGGGGGCAACCCAAGCCTCCTGCTTGCTCCAGCTCCATGGCTGGCCGCCATCTTGGTTGGGTTAATTTGCATACTTGCTCCTGATTGGCTGGTGGGCGTGGCTTGTGGGCATGACAGAGGTGCAGTCAATTTGCATGTTTCTTTTTATTAGTGTAGATAGCAAGTCTTGCACATTTAAACAGTATAAATTCTTTTTTTGAAGTATTTATTTTTTTATTGTTTAAAGTAATACATATAGTAGTACATATATCTCCTTTTTTTTCCCCCATTGACCTTCCCCCAGCCTCCTCTACCCCCTGTCGCATGCCCTCATCCCACCCCCGCAGTGTCTTGTGTCCATTGGTTGTGCTTATATGAATGCATACAAGTCCTTTGGTTGATCTCTTTCCCCCTCCTCCCCAACACTCCCCAGCCTTCCCGCTGTAATTTGACAGTCTGTTTGGTGCTTTACTTCCTCTGTATCTATCTTTTTGTTCATCAGGTTATAATGTTCTTTATTAATAAATTCAACAAATTCTTGATTAATTAAATTCATGGAACAATGTCTTCTGCAGACCTCAGATATGCTATGTGTAGTAGCAGCCACTCTATTATAGATTAGAAGATTAATATATTGTTTTGTCAATGGTTTTATAAAGTTCATTTTACTACTCAAGAGAAGTATCAAGTTATTATTTTCAACTAGCTAATGAACTAACAAATTAGTTTTAAAGGCATGTGCCCATTAGTACTTTAGGATTAAGTTGAAAATAGAAGATATTACCTTGTTTAGGAAGGAAAAATGAACTAAAAAATCTTATTGTATTAAAATATGTATGCCCTGGTGAGCATTCTTAAGTGAGAGGGATTAGATTGGTTTCCTTTTGTCCAATATGAGGCAAAAGGTAGGAGGATTATGCTGAGGAATCAAAGAAAAATGTAGATCATAGAGTTATAAGTGTGTGTTAATAGCAAATATGTAAAAAAAAAACATGTAAACAGTAGGTGCAATTATTTAAAATTTTAGGGGTTTGGGTTTAATTTCTTTAATGGTTATCTATATGTTACTATGAATCATTAGAGGTTTACATTTAACTTTCATTGCATAGTAGATTAAATATATGATGAAAAAAAAAATTTGTCCAAACTTTTACACAAATTTACTGGGTAACTTTAAATATGTGATTTAATATTTTGGAGTCTTGAGGAGCACAATCATGATTCTTTTTTTTTTTTTTTGGTAGGTGATTTAAATAAGATGTGCAGAAAGGTTTGAGGGTTATTTGGAATAAATTTTATATTGTTCTATTAGAATGTAACATATCATGCATCTCTATACTTTAAAAAAGAGCTTTTTATCTTTGGATGTTTTTTCTGGTCCAATAACTCTTATTCATTTACTCTCTTGGCTTTGCCAAGCTGTAACTAAGCCAATAACGATTCTCTGCGACTACTCTGAGCTCAGCATTGACCAGTCAATATTATAGCACTTAGAGAAAGAGAGCTTCCTAAAAGGATTTCTGAGTAGTGGAATACAACATTTAACCCAAAAGACCACATGTTTTCATAAGAAAGTTTGTAGGCCCTAAAATTTGAGGGGGGGGAAAAAACCTTGAACTAGGTTTGTATTAAAATTTACTTATTATAACTTTACGTGGGATTTACAAAACTACCTTATCTATAGCTATTAATGTACTACTTCTAACTGGTACTCATAAAAATTCATTTCCATATTTGTTTATTCAAGAAGTGTAACCTGCTGTAGGACTGATCAAACCATAAAATGTGTCATCACAGTGAACAATTCTCTAAATGGAAGAAAGAGTAGAGACATTTAATGAGAGTGTAATAGATCGAATGCTTAGACTTTTACTAATGAAGCCCGAAGTGATGTGCTTCATCCTAAGAATTGTGATTGCTATGTTGATTGTCAGGGTCCCTTGTCTTTTAAATACTTTCCTGCCTCTTAGCCTTTTCTTTGGACCATAGTTTCTTTTTTTTCTGTCTGAAAAATTACATGGTTCATCAGTGGGTATAAAATTTATCAAAATACTCCGGAAAGTAATTGAACTATTGTCCATTCTATATCACAGTAGATTTATTCTGGATCCTGGACTCTCCATCACAGTCTCTGAGCTCTCTAGGATTAGGCAGCTGACTGTACTAGCTGGACCCATTAGACTCTCTGCCTCTGCCAGAAATCTGAATCGAGCAGAGTGGCACTGGGTGGGATGAAGACACTGGACTTAAATTATTCTGATGGTCATACCATGAGCCACTGTCCATAAATTTATTCTATAAAGATCTCCAGACTCATTCTCTCATGTGACTGGTGGTTGATGCTGGCTGGGAGTTTCAGGACCTCTCCACAAGGGACCCTCGGGTCATCTCTCTGTGAAGTCTACTTTGGGCTTTGTCACAACATGGTATCTAGGTTCCGTTGAGAAGTGTTGAGAGAGAGAAACAAGAGAAAGCTGTATTCTTGTGATGATTTGCCTACTAGTCACATTGCTTCCCTTCTGCATACTCTATTTGTCAGAGAAGTGACCAGCCCCAGGCCTAGACTCAAACTGAGCAACCGTAGACCCCATTCTCAATGGTAGAGTTTCAGTCACTTTGTAAGAAGAGCATGGATGGGATAATATTGGTGCACCTATCTTTAGAAAATTCCATCTGCCACATCTTTCAATGGCTCCTTGTTGCTCTTAGAAAAACTCCTTATCATGGCCCATACGGCCCTGTGTAGCCTGGATATCATCACCTACCTCTCTGAACTCACCTCCTACCTCTCACCTTCATTTGCTGTACTCCAGTAACACTTGCCTTTTTAAAAAATATATATATTTTTTTTATTGATTTGAGAGAGGAAGAGGGAGAGAGAGATCGAAACATCAATGATGAGAGAGAATCATTGATTGGTTGCCTCCTGCATGCCCCCTCCTGGGGACCAAGCCCGCAACCCCAGCATGTGCCCTTGACAGGACTGAACCCGGGACCCTTCAGTCCGCAGGCCAATGCTCTATCCACTGAGCCAAACCAGCTAGGGCACACTTGCCTTTTTTTTATCCTAGGAACCTGCTAAATTAAATTCATTTTTTTTCCATGAAATACTCTGACCCCAGGTCTTTATAAGTCTGCTTTCTTGTTATTCAAATCTTAGCTCAGGTGCCACTCCTCAGAGAAGCCTCTCCTGACCACCCAATCTAAAGCAGCTTTCCTCCTCCCATCCTTCTTTCTCACAGTACCCCATCTCATTTCTTCACATCACCTAGCATAATCTCAAGTTATTCTCTTTTCTTTTTACTCATTTATTTTATATCTCCCACCCACACTCCCCACTAGAAGGTAAGCTCTTTGAGAGCAGGCATCTTGCCCCTGAATCACTTCTTTATTTCCAGAGCCTAGAAAAAATGAGGCCTCATAATTGAATCTGTTCTACTTTGATCTGATGTGATCCTATCAAGAAAACTCAAAACTAAGTAAGGTCTTAACAAGTTTATGTAACAATAAATTTTTTTCTTAAAGCTATTTCATTTACTCTGTATTATTTGATTATTCATCATTCAATCATTTATTTGTTCATCAAATATTTATTGATGCCCTGTGGGATTACAGAGACCAGCTCAGAAAGCTCCTAGTGTATTTGGGGAAATGAATAAGTAAAGAGACCCAACCAAAGTGCTTACGGTCATTCTTTAGGGAGAATAGTAGATTGGGGGACAAGCACAGGGAAAATATTAGAAGTTAAATGAGGACTTTCACTTAGTAACCTTTTTTTATGTAAATCTTTATTCACTTAGTAATCATGATAACTGTATTATTTGAATTCCTCTACAAGCATATACTTGTTGATAATTTTGCAGTATGGTAGAATGTAAATGTTAATAAAGTTAATGTCTTGGAAATTATTAACATAATTTTTCTCTTTTGCTTTTCCTAGCACACATGTTTCCTAACGGGCCCAAGACACCAACCAGTTTCAGAGGGAGAATAAGGGGTTTGATACAGAAAGAGAACACTGATTGTTTACTGGGTTGCCAGGCACTGTTCTAAGATATTTACTTGTAATGCAGAGAGAGATAGGATTAGTATTCAGCTTCTGACCTTCAAAATAAGATTGCAGCCAAACAATACTCTCAAAATCCAGGTTATTGAGTTGAGAGAAGATTTTCCAAATTCTTTCATTCACTTTCACCGCCCCCATCCATTAGAAACCAAGCCTGGCCCGACTGGCACGGCTCAGTGGTTGAGCATCGACCTATGAACCAGGAGGTCACAGTCTGATTCCCCATCAGGCCACATGCCTGGGTTGTGGGCTCGATGCCCAGTGTGGGACGTGTAGCCGATCAATGATTCTCTCTCATTATTGATGTTTCTATCTCTCCCTCTCCCTTCCTCTCTGAAATCAATAAAAGTATATTTTTTTAAAAAGAAAAAGAAACCAAGCCTAGATGAGAGTTCTCTCCTGGGGTAGAGAAGACACGCCGTAGAGGGGGGTCTAACTACACTACGGTATAAGGAAGGTGTGTTACCACGGAAGCAGGGAAGGAAGCCATTCTTCTTCAGCTCCAGGATTGTCGGAGGAGAGAGCAAAAAAGGAGCAGAGCAGATATGCTCTGACTGTGTATCAGGTGAGTGGGGGAGACAGAAGAGGGTTCTTCTCCTGACTCCCCTGAGAAGAAGCCTCATTGCAGGCTGCCTCCTATCAACCCTAGAGGGACCAGCATGCCTAGGTGATGGAAGGTCTCGAGGTTTAACTTTAGAGTCACCTGTATTTACCACATGGGGCCCCTGTGACTGATAATGTGTGAGAATCTGGCTGTGGATCCACAGTGCTGGCGAGGTGGGTGAGGGATTACAAGTTGGGGCAGGATGAAATGGAAATCACAGCCAGAAGTCAAAGGAATATGTAATACTGAAGGAGGGCAGGGGAGGCAGAGTGAGTCAGAGAGGGCCATTAGAGAGAAAGAGAGAGAGAGAGAGAGAGATTCATGTATCACACCAGCCACAGGCTTCAGCGGCAATGCCAGCAACACACAGAGCAACCAAGTGGACAAGGGTAGAAGAAGTTCCCGAAGACCGCAGTCTTCCCATTGGTCACACGGTCAGCAACCCCACACCTTCCCATAGGCATACACGCAATTAGCACCTTGAAGCGGAAGGGGTAAGAAATCTGACAGACGGAGCTTTTGTTTTCTTAGAAAACTAACATCACCTAAAGGGGCTGCTTAAATTATTGGATCGGATTAAATTTAAACAAGGAAGGATTTAAATAATCATTCTTCCTCCTTACCAGTAGGTGGGCACTGAGGAAGAAGGCTGGATGAGTTAACAAAGGGACTACGATTTCTCCATACTTCTGAGATGTGGTGTGAGTTAAATTCAGGATCCTGATAAATAAATGTAAAAATCAATTACAATACAGAGCATTAAGTGCCATGAAAAGAAGCCTAGGGTGCTATGGGAGCTCTACACGGCCAAAGTAATTGCTGTATTGGATCGGACCCACGGAGCATCCAGCCCAGCCTCTGGCCTTCCAGTGAAACCTGCGTACATTTGCAGAGGGGTGGCGTGAGGGAGCACGTTTGATTTTGACTTTTCATTTTGTCAACCGGAAAATTAAGGGTACTCATTGAAATATCACCAGTTTCTCATAATATCCCATGACATGTTTGGCATCCATTGATTTGTGCAACTCTCCTTGAACATTTTTATACATCTGCACCATCTTTTGGAGGGTTGACGTCTCTGTGGAGGATATTCCCAAAAGTTCTGTTTGCTATCATCCGATTTGGGTGAGTTAGGAAGAGTGAGATGAGGCAGATCCTGCCTGTTTATCAAAATCTTCCTCTTCACATGGTCCCCTCCCCCGCTTTCAGGGGCAAAAAGGCCAAGGTGTATTTATGTTCCAGGATTAGATGGTATGGTTGGTTTAGAATGGCTCAAAACAAATTTTATTTCCTTACATCCAGTTCTTCTCCTTGCCCTGGATGATAGCTCAGGCAGAACCCATGCCTTTCGGGGTCTCTCTGAAGTAGAATAAGGCCTTGGCCAGTAATTAAAATGTCTAGTTCACTGTCATCACCAAAACTTTAAATGTGGCTTCATGGTCCATGCTCTCAACCTCCCCTAGCTCGGGCCTGCTGCACGCAGAGAGGAAACGAGAAGTGGTCACCGCTTTCCTCTTTCCCGGTTCGCAACTGCAATTCCTCCTCCACCCAAGTTACCAATGGAGGGAGCGGAGGGGAGGGCACAGGAAAGTTCTTGCTTCAAGGGCATTGCAGTGAACCAGCTTCTGCTCTCCAGCCCTGCTAGATGCTGAAACCTGACTCTTCTTTGTTGTGGGTGCTGTGGGGACCCTCCGCCCTCCCTTCCCTGAGGGTCTATCACCAGCAACTCACTTGCCAAGAGTAAATGAGTTTCTATTTCCAGGGATCTCTTACCACTTCCTCCACCCTGCACCTGGCACCGTGTCCAGCTTCTCTCCAGAAGATCCCATCTTCCCGGGAGGCCTTCCTAAATAGGCCCCGTTTCTGTTAGGTGTTAGTTGCAGACCACAGAAAACCCTGAACTGGGCTGTAGGAGGCTTTCAAGTTGTTTAGAAGGGCTAGAAGAACAGGCTCTAGGCAACGCTGTTAAAAACAGCTCCCACGCCCAGGGTCTCCGCTCCTTTGTGGTCAGCAGGAAGCTCTTGATGCTGCCTACCTCTGCCACTCCCCACCCCGGCCGCTCTCTCTCCTTCAACCAGTTCCTACCGCAAGTCTCCTGTGAGGGCCAACGAGAGCGGAACTTCAGCTCAAGGGAACACATGAGTTCAGCTTAGCTCTCCAGCTTCACATACAGGAAAGCACACCGGAGCCTGGAGACCCAACCCACAGAATCTGGTACAGGAACCATAACCTTCCCTCACATGAAGTTCATACCTGGTTGTGCAAAAGAGGCAACAAACTCTGAGAGGGCATTAACTCAGGAATTTCTCCTTCACTCAAAGGGAACATATTAAGTGGTCTTTTCATGATGTTACATGAAGAGAGAAGCTCTCCAAATATGCCTGGATCAATTTAAAATTTTACACTTGTGGAACTCTAATTTGGTCCGGAAATAAATCTTACCTGATTCAAGCCTTCTTTGCCAGTGACTGCTCTAGAGGTGAGCACAGAACCCAGTTCTGGCCACTAAAGGGAACTCTACTAATGAATTCTGGGAGACATTTTTCTCCCGGATGAAAAGGAAGCCTATGAAGCACAACCATTTTTTTTTTTTTTCTTGTCACGAAATTCCTGTCTCCTGCCCTCACTTCTTGTTTTGGGTGCTACTACATACATGTTTCTTAGAGTTGTGACAGCCATTCTGCCATCATGGAGCAAAAGGCCCATGTGGCTCAGTTGGTTAGGCATTGTCCCAGGCAGGCACTGAGGGGTTGCTGGTTAGATTCCTGGGTTGTGGACTCAATCCCAGGTAGGGGCCATGCAGGAGGCAGCTGATCAATGTTTCGCTCTCTCTCCTTCTCCCTTCCTCTCTCTCTAAAAATTTTTTTAAAAAATAAAAAGTCTTTTAAACAATTTATTTTTTTAAAAGTTCTAAGATAAAAGCCTCTCACTGAGGAGAGTGTGAAAGGATGAAAAGTGGTCAGATCCTTGGTGGTGCCATTGAACTGCAAACCAAACGAGGGCCTGCTAATACCAGCTGTTTTGTCAAGTGAGACCACAAAATGCTTTTATTACTTAACCAATTGTTACTCAGGCATTCTGATACTGACAGATACTCAGCCTGAGTCCCTAGAACCTGTTGAGATAGAGACAGAGAGAGAGATTGAGAGATTGGGCCTATGGAAAAGATTTGGATCAAGCCCAAGTCAACAGTGCGTATTTCCCTGTTTCTGCAGTTAGGACTTTCTGAGCAAATTTTATTGGAATCTGGGTTAAAGAACAAGCCTTGGAAGTTAAATTATGACTCTGACTGCATAGACAGTGAGAGAACTGTGGAGAGGTTTACCTCCTTGGATTGTGTTTACATTTCAAAATCGGGGCCAAACCTGGAACCAAGGTGACATCCCAGGAGCTACAAACCAGGACAGGCGTCTCTTGTCCTCCAGCTTACATTCCAAAAGGTAGGAACTCGGGACCTGTCCCTCCTCTTCCCTGAGAAAGTGAGTGTACCCTCATTTCTCTCACTTTCTCAGGAGGAGAAGGGAAAGAGCTGTCCTTTTCATATATAAACTCTCAGATTCTTTTTTAAAATACATTTTTATTGATTTCAGAGAGGGAGATAGAGATAGAAACATGAATGATGAGAGTGAATCATTGATCAGCTTGCTCCTGCATGCCCCACACTGTGGATCGAGCCTGCAACTTAGGTATGTGGCCTGACCAAGAATCTAACCGTGACCTCCTGGTTCATAGGTCGATGCTCAACTACTGAACCATGCCAGCCAGACAGCTCTCAGAGTCTTCATTTGCAGGAAGGGGGCTGGGGGTCAGGAGGCTTCCTCCCTGCAGGACAGAATCCGGTGCACATAGGGTGACATCTGATTAGCGTATTATCCTGGGGTGTTGAAAGGCAACTGATAGTTATTGATGTAGATAATAACTTTGATCTCTGCTCCAGTACCTCATATTTGCATTTAGGATACCATACATAAAAAAGGATATTAAAATGTAGCCAGGACCAAACCAGAGAGGGTCGGACCTGCATTACCACCATTTGTCCACCATCCAGAACTGAAATATCATTGCTGTTATGTACACATAAGGAACTGTTTGACATAGAAATTGGGACTCAAAAGAACTGTTGGCCCAGAAAGAAACTCACTATAGACTGATTCATTTGCCTCTCAGCATAACCATTATTGCTTGTCTCATTTTCGGTTCTTATAAGTATATTTCTAGTATCACATGAGCTCACTCATCTAGGGGAAATGATGAACAACATAGACTGATGAACAAGAACAGCATTGATCAGACTGTCAGACCTCAGAGGGAAGGTAGGGGAGGGTGGGGATAAGGGAGATAGATCAACCAAAGGACTGTGTGCTTGCATATGAGCCTAACCAGTGATAACGGACAACAGGGGGGTGGGGGCATGCGTGGGGAGGGGTTTGGGATGGGAATGGGGGGATGAGGACAAATATGTGATACCTTAATCAATAAAGAAATTTAAAAAAATGTAGCCAAAGAAAGAGGCTGGTGTATGCTTCTTCACCAGAGAATATTCAACTCTGTTGCTAAAATGGCTAATGTGATACTAGACTGTGTTGATACACATTGAGTGGGCTGTGAAGATATATCAAGGGAAATTATATATCTTAGTACTTAGCCCTAATCTGACGCAACCACTTCTGGGTGTAAATTTCAAAAAGAAAACTGAGAAACTGGAGTGTTCTACTCCAGAGGAGGAAACCAGGTAAGTGATGGGCTTGGAGACCATGTCATTTGAGCAAAGGTTGAAGGATCTGGGCATCATCACATGTATGAGGGAACAGATTAACTTTTTTTGGGTTAATCCTTACCTGAAGATATTTTTCAATTGATTTTTAGAGAGAGTGGAAGGGAGGGGGAGAGACACACAGAGAAAAACATCAATGTGAGAGAGACACATAGATTGGTTGCCTCCCCCACACCCCCCGACCTGGGTCAGGGATTGAGCAACTAAGGTGAGTGCCCTTTACCGTAATCAAACCCGGGACTCTTCAGTCCATGGGCATATGCTCTATCCACTGAGCCAAACCAGCTAGGGCAAGATTCACTTTCTTTTAATTGCTCAGAACAAATTGCTCACACTCATGGAGAGGCAGATTTTAGCTTAATATAAAGAAGAATTTGTCTAACAAAGATTTCAACAATGCAATGAGCTGCTTTGAAAAGTGGTAAGTTCTCTCATCATTGGAAATAGCAGGTGGCAGCTAAGATGGCCATCTGTTGGAGAGGTTGCACAGGAAATCTGTGTTTTATGTAAAAAGTTGGTCTAATTGACTTTTTAGGAGCCTGGCTACTCTATGTCTCCACAAAATTTAATTGATCACCATCTGAATATTCTTTTTATTGGCTATTGTCCTACAGAATCCCTTCTTTGGCAGTCTGCCAAATTCCAAATTGTCTTAACTTCCTGAGCAGAAGTGAAGGTTGTATCACTTGTTTTGTAACTTCTGGTAAATTATTTAATCCCATCTGTAAAATGGGATACCAGTACTTCACAGGCTTATCATGGTGATTCACTGAAACAGTGCCTGTAAACCAGGTGATTAACTTGAAACAGAACCTAACAAGCATTCAATACACAATGGCTATTATTACTTTACTAGAGTCCCGGTGCACGACATTCGTGCACTGGGAGTGGGTCCCTCAGCCCGGCCTGCGCCCTCTCGAAGTCTGGGACCCCTCGGGGGATGTCTGCCTGCCAGCAGGGAGCAGGCCTACGCCATCAGGCGGACATCCCCCGAGGGGTCCTTAGCACTGCCATGGAGGCGGGAGAGGATCCCGCCACCACTGCCGCTGCGCTCGCCAGCTGTGCAAGAGTAAGCCTTCCTTCTCCTGGCCACTGGCACCAGCTTCTCTCTGGCACCTGGGACCCAGGCTTCCCTTGCAGTCCTATCTTTGTCCAGAAGGTCATCCAGAAGGATGTCTGGTCTAATTAGCATATTACACTTTTATTATTATAGACTAGAGGCCTGGTGCATGAAATTCGTGCATGGGGGGGAGGGGTCCCTCAGCCTGGCCTGCGACCTCTCATAGTCTGGAAGCCCTCAGGGATGTCCGACTGCTGCGGAGGTGGGAGAGGCTCCCGCCACTGCTGCTGTGCTTGCCAGCCATGAGCCTGGCTTCTGGCTGAGCGGTGCTCCCCCTGTGGGAGTGCACTGACCACCAGGGGCCAGCTCCTGCGTTGAGCACTTGCCTCCTGGTGGTCAGTACACGTCATAGCAACCAGTTGTTCCGCTGTTGGGCCAAAACCAGCTCTCCAACATCCCCTGAGGGGTCCTGGATTATGGGAGGGTACAGGCCAGGCCTAGGGACCCCACCAGTGTACAATCAGGGCCAGGGAGGGATGTGGGAGGTTGGCCAGCCAGGGAGAGACTGTGGGAGGGCTCCAGGGCTCAGTCCTGATCGGCCGGACCCCAGCAGCAAGCTAACCTACTGGTTGGAGCATATGCTCCCTGGTGGTCAGTGCACATCACAGCGACTGGTCTACTGGTCAACTGTCTGCCCCATGGTGGTCAGTGCACGTCATAGTGAGCGGTTGAGTGGCCTTAGCATATCATTAGCACATTACGCTTTGATTGGTTGAACAGCCAACTGGACGACCAGACACTTAGCATATTAGGCTTTTATTATATAGGATATTACTGCTTATTAGTCTTTTCATTCACACAGAGCTCCTGCTCTTTACTCTTACTGACTCCAAAAGGTGATTAAAAGGTGTAATTTCTTGCACTACCACTATGAAATGAAAATTTCTGATGTCTCTAACTAAAGAAATTCACAATTGGGGATGTCAAGGAAAGATATATAAAATAAATTGCTACATCATCAAGATGGCTTAGCATTGTGCTTTTAAAGGGGACCCTTTCTTGAGAATTATTTTCCAGTGTCTCTGCTGCTAAAGAATAGCTTCTCATAACATCTGATCATTTACACAGCTTGAGTGCCTTTTGTAGCCAAGTCACTACGGAGGCTACACTGCAAGGCTCCAGACAGACTGGAACTATCATAACCATTATCCTTATCTGCCAGTAACAATCAGGTTGCTAGCCAAAGCATACACCTGTGGCAATAGGGAAATTGAGTCCCTGGTGCTTAAATAAAAGGATGTAAATTAGCTGGCAGTAATATTGACACTTTATTTATTTTTATTTTATTTTTTCATTTTTTATTGATTTTACAGAGAGGAAGGAAGAGGGATAGAGAGTTAGAAACATCGATGAGAGAGAAATATCGATCAGCTGCCTCCTGCACACCTCCTACTGGGGATGTGCCCGCAACCAAGGTACATGCCCTTGACCGGAACCTTTCAGTCCACAGGCCGACGCTCTATCCACTGAGCCAAACCAGTTAGGGCAATATTGACATTTTAGCCCTGTCTCTGGTTTCCTCGCTAAAGGCAGGCAACCTTGCATTCTAGACTTGGTGTCAGAAGGCCTAGTTCATTCAGTTCAGTTCAGTTGAATTCAACTTGATTCAATTCACACTTTTTGATCTTTTATGAAGCTCCAGACAGAGGAAAACGGACTAGGCACACATTAAAGCAATACATGAATGTTTACAAAATTATTCACAACCTGTAGAGCAGTTACATGATAGGTAAAGAGTAAGCACGTTTTGGGAAAGTAGTAAACAAAAAGGAATTGAGTTCCTCTCTGATCATTTCAGAAGAGAAATAGAATTCTAGGATTTGGCCCTGTGTTTTCTTTATGTGAGCAGGTTCTCTATTTAAATTTAATTTCATTCACAAATGTTTAATGTGGTAGATGCTAAAGAAACATAGATGAGTAAGATATTCTCTAGCTAAAGTAATTCACAATTGGGGATGTCCAGGAGAGATTATATAAACACTTACGTTTTGATGAGATGAAGTCTTGAATACAGAGGTCCTGAATGACATCGTTTGTTTAAAGGTCCTTTTGTTAGGAAGTTGATGAGGAAAAAAAAAATACTGGCTGGGGCCACTGTCTGTGTGTGCAGTGTTTGTCTGTCCTCCCCATGTCTGGGTGAATGTTCTTGGAGATCTCTGGTTTCCTCCCACATCCCAAAGACGTGCAAGTGGGCTAATTGGGGTGTCCACATTGTCCCTGTCTGAGTGTGGTGTGGGTGTGAGTGCACCCTGCATGGAAGGGCGTCCTGTCAGAGTGGGTTTCCACCGTGTGACTTGAGCTGCAGGGATAGGCTCTGGCCACCTGCCACCCTGAAGTGGAATAAGTGGGTTGAAAAATAATTACCTTATTCATTTTATTAATCTTTCTGAAACATGTATATGTATAGATCACAGTTATTTCAGTATTTAATATTAGAAGACTTTTCTTTAAAAGTTTGGTGATTTTTTTGTGACCAGAAATATGTAGTAGGATCTTACCTCGTTTATATCGAGTAGCCTATGGTGAATTGGCTTTGTTATACA
Source organism: Eptesicus fuscus (assembly GCF_027574615.1). Lineage (NCBI taxonomy): Eukaryota > Metazoa > Chordata > Mammalia > Chiroptera > Vespertilionidae > Eptesicus > Eptesicus fuscus. The sequence goes on along the minus strand of NC_072474.1, from coordinate 83,872,810 downwards.
TCCTTTGCTTAAAGCCGAGGTCGGCAAACTGTGGCTCGCCAGCCACTTGCGGCTCTTGGGCCCCTTGAGTGTGGCTCTTCCACAAAATACCACGGTCTGGGCGAGTCTATTTTGAAGAAGTGGCGTTAGAAGAAGTTTAAGTTTAAAAATTTGGGCTCTCAAAAGAAATTTCCATCGCTGTACTGTTGATATTTGGCTCTGTAGACTAATGAGTTTGCCGACCACTGGCTTAAAGTCACAAGGTTAAGTGAGGACTTGCTGTATAAGGCTCCACACCAGGGGTGGGGAACCTCCTGCCCGCAGGCTGTATAATGCCGGCAAAATCATTTGGTCTGGCCTTGCCAAGGCATTAGGGGCGAGGTAATTACATGCTTAACCAAATAGACAGGCTAACTTTTAAGTTAGTAACTTTGTATGGCCCCCAAAAGATGTTATCAATATCCAAACGGCCCTTCGCTGCGTTCACAGGGGACATGGGTAGGAGGCTGTGGGGAAAAGCTGCAAAGACAATGTGACTTTTTTTTTTTTTAATATCTTTTTATTGATTTCAGAGAGGAAGGGAGAGGGAAAGATAGAAACATCAATGAGAGAATCATTGACCGGCTGCCTCCTGCACGCTCCCCACTGGTGACCGGCTGCCTCCTGCACGCTCCCCACTGGGGATCCAGCCCCCAATCTGGGCATGTGCCCTTGACCGGAATCGAACTCGGGACCCTTAGGTCCGCAGGCCGAACCTCCAAGCTCTGAGAGCCAAGCCGGCTAAAGGCTACAATGTGGCTTTTACACGGCGTTTTCCCGGTGAGGATGCGTCCACCTGGTCGGTGAAGGTTAATTCTCCGCAGGAACCGGGCTGGGCAGCGTTTCACCGCGCGCCCAGACGTGAGCGCACCTGGCCTATAGAGGCCGCCACCGCCGCCCTCCGCGGGGGCCCGGGGTTTGCCGGCCGCCAGGGGGCGCTGTGGCCTCTCGCCGCCCCGGCCCAGTCGCTTCCGGGCACCGGGGCCCGCAGCCGCCATCGCCGCCATCGCCGCCGGCGCGTCCCCGCCGCGCGCCTCTCGGTCCGCCGCTCCCGTTACCGGGGCAACGGCGCGCCTCCTCCTGCGGGCCGGGAGCGCCTCTCCGCGCCATTTTCAAACTGTCCTGGCGCCCGAGCCCGTGTTGGGGCGGAAGGGGCCAACGAGGAAGGCAGGCTCGAGGGCGATGCGACCGCAGACGGAGGGAGCGGCGGCCGGAGCTCGGGTGAGGGCCCCGCGGGGGCTGCCGGACCCGGCGGGGTCGGCGCCGTCGCCTCCCGGGCGTCCCCGTGGCCTGGCCGGGCCGTCCGGGCCGGGCGCTGCCGGGAGGGAGGCCGCGCGGCGCGGGAGGAAGTGGGCCCGGGCGGGGCGGGGTGCGGGGAGGCCCCGCAGGCTTGGCTTCCGACACCCCTGCCCTTCCTCCCGGGCCGGCCGCTGCCCGCGGGTGGGCGGGTGTGAAAGTTAAATGCCCGCTTCGCTTCACAGTCGTACGTGCTCTTGGTGAACAGAAGCGCCCAGAGCGCGGGCGGGAGCCGGCCTCCCTCGGCCCCGCACCTTTGGAGACCCCTCTGCCTCCCGCCTCCGCGGCCTTAAGCCGGAGGGCCGAGGCGACGTCCCTGAGGTGCTGTCGGGTTTGGGTCCGCCCTGGTGCCGGCTCAGCCTGCGCGGGCACCTGCCGGCCTCCCGTTCTGGGCTGTTTTGCTGGACGCGTTCGGCCTGGACACGAGGTTGGAGGATGGAGTGGGGCGGGGGCTGGAGACGGAAGCCCACGGGTGAGGCAAGTCTCATACGTGCTTGTTTGATTTTGTCCTTGGGAAGATTTTGATCTTCTTCATCAGCTTTGTTGATTTTTTAAAAATTCACATTTATTTTCTCTCTCCCTCCCTCCTTTCCTCTCTCGCTTTCTCCCTCTCTTTTTCCCTCCCTCCTTCCCCCTTTCCCTCCCTCCTTCCCTCTCTTTCTCCCTTTTTTTCCCTCCCTCCCTCCTTCTCTCCTTCCCTCTCTCCCTTCCTCATCCCCCCTCTCTCCCTCCTTCCCCTCCCTCCCTCACCCCCCTCTCCCTTCCTCCCTTCCTCCTTCCCTCTCTCACCTTCCCTCCCCCCTCCCCCTTCCTCCCTTCCTTTCCCCGGTAAGGAAGTATTATTTCTAGGTAACCAGAGTTGGTACCAGACAAAGAGGGAATGTGTGCGGTGAAGCCCGCTAGTTCTTGGTTGGACAGGTGTATTTCTGATGTCACCCTGCATCCGTCAGGTCCCTTCTTGTGGAAGGAACTTAGGAAGTCCAGAGGGACACCACTCCGGGAGAGGGGGAGAGGAAGATCTGTAGGATGGAGTCATCACGGAGAGGTCCCTGTGACTGGGAAGTTGGGGTGCCATGGGACGGCAGCCAGTGCTGGGCCAGGACTCCGGGGACCTCACTGCCCACCCGCTTTGGGACCTGTGGTTTGGGAACGTTCCTGTTCCTCCGGGGCACAGCCTGGGCTCATCCCGGAGTAGAGAGGGCCTCTTTGGCCTCCTCTGCCTGATCTCACCGTTTGTGAGTGTGAAGAACAGTAGCGCTGTAAAGCAGTTTTTATTTGGCTTAGAGTAATAGGGCTGTATTTTCCTGGCAAAGGTTAGAAAAGGGCAAAGTTTCTAAAGAAGTGATCTTTTGATAACTACATTTTAGGGCAGACTGATAGAGAATAGGCTCATAAATATTTTTAAAAGACAAGGATAAAAGCGTGTATAGAGACATGCGTGTGTTTTTTAATCATTGAAGTAAAGTTTACATGGTGAAACGCACAGATCTGAAGAGTACTTAATTGAAAAGCTTTGATAAATGTGTACACTTGTGTAACCACTACCCCAATCAATATATTTTCATCACCCCAGAAAGTTCCCTCTTAACCCTTCCAGTCAGTCTCCACCCACCCACATGGCCCCAGGCAACTGCTGTTCTAATTTCTGTCCACATAAGTTTAATTTTACCTGTTTTTGAACTTTATGTAAATGGAATTATATGATATAATATACGTGGGTGGCTTCTATTGCTCAAATAATGTTATTCAAATTCATCTGTGTGGTTGATATGTATCTGTAGCTCCTTCTCTTTTATTTTTGAGTAGTACTACATTGTATAAATATATCACAGTTTATCCTGCTGTTGAAGAATATATAGTTTGTTTCCATTTTGGGGCTATTATGAATGAAGCTGCTATGAATATTCTTGTAGAGTCTCTTTGTAAGTTGCTTATTTTCATTTCCTCAAGTAAATTCCTAGGAATAAGATTACAGAGTTATAGAGTAGAAGTATGTTTAACTTTATAAGAAATTGCCAGATATTTTCCACAGTGATTTTATACTCTAGTGTAAAGATTCTAGTTGCTCCAAATCCTTGACAACCTTTTAATTTAGCCATTCTAGTATGGGTGAAATTGTACCTCATTGTGGTTTTAATTTGTACCAGGTGTACCGGTTAATAATGGGGATTTTGTAATCAAAGAAAACAATCATTTCAAGAGAAACATCAAAAGTGCTTTATTCAAAGTAATGTCCACCGCTAGCTACAATCTTTCAGGTAATCTGTGGATACCGTCCCAATAGACCTTTCCTTGTTTTGAGGCAAACCATTCAGAGACCCAATTTTCCACTTTGTACGTTTTGAAGTGCTGCTCAGAAAGTGCATGTGCCATCGATCAGAACAAGTGGTAATCTGAAGGAGCAAGGTCTGGTGAATACAGCGGGTGGGTTAATACTTCACAGGCAAGATAGTTTAATGTGTTTTTAACTGGTTTTGAAGTGTGTGATGGTGCGTTATTATGAAGCAAAATTACTTTGCCATGTCTCCTGGCACATTCTGGTCGTTTCACGATCAAAGTGTGGTTCAAATGGATTATTTGTTGTCGGTGGCGATCAGTATTAACGGTTTCACCTGGTTTTAGAAGCTCATAATACACCACACCTTCCTGATCCCACCAAACACAGAGCACTGTCTTCTTTCCGAAGCGATTTGGCTTTGCAGTCGATGTTGATGGTTGACCTGGATCAAACCATGATTTTGTGCATTTGGGATTCTCAAAATAAATCCACTTTTCATTGCCAGTCACAATTTGATGCAAAAAAAACTTCCTTTCGTGCCGTTGAAGCAACATTTTACTGATGACTTTTTGGTTTTCCATTTGTCTTTCGTTCATTTGATGTGGCACTCATTTTCCTTCCTTTAAAATCTTTCCCATTGCTTGTAAACAATCGCAAATTGTTTGCTGAGCAACGTTTAATCTTTCTGCAAGTTGTTTTTGAGTTTGACACACATCTTCATCCAATAATGCTTCAAACTTTTTCGGTTGACCTGGATGTTCTTTGTCTTTCACATCGAAATCATCACTTTTAAAGCATTTAAACCAGCGCTCACAAGTATCTTGAGATGGAGCATATTCACCATAAGCTTCCTGAAGTATACCATAACTTTCAGCAGCACTTTTCTTCAAAATAATGAATTAAAACTTCCCTCAAATACTCTTTTTGGCATAAAATTCGACATTTTTAAGTGTAAAAATATCTATGATGTTAACACCTTCAGCAAATTTGACATGAAGTTTTAAAGCTTGCTGTCAATACAATAAAATAGCATACATATCAAATCACATATCAACATATGTGTAACTCCATCTACTGAAAAAAAATCTGCATTATCAACCGGTACACCTGGTATTTCTCTGATAACTAATGGTCTTAAGCACCTTTTCATGTGATTATTTCATTCAGATATCTTCTGCAAGGTGCCTATTAAACTCTAACCCATTCTTTTATAGATTATTTGTCAGCATTAAGAGTTGAATTGCAAGAGTTCTTTATATATTCCTTATAAAAATCGATTTTAGATATTATGAATATTTTCTCCCACTTTGTTTGCCTTTTTGTTTTCTTAATGGAATATTTTAATGAGCAGACATTTTTAATTTGGCGAAGTACAGTTTCTCAAATTTTTCTTTTATATTTATATTTAGTGCTTTTTAAATAGTCTTCTCTAAGGATTTTCTTCCTACCTCTGGCTCAGGAAAATTTTCTTCTTTTTTTTTTCTTCTAGAAGCTTTATTGATTTTTCACTCTTTAGATAGAGGTTTATGAACAGATACTCATTTTTAAAAAATATTTTTATCGATTTGAGAGAGAAGAGAGGGAGAGAGAATCATTGATTGGCTGCATTTTGCATGCCCCACACTGGGGATTGAGCCCACAACCTGAGCATATGCCCTGACTGGAATTGAACCATGACCTGCTGGTTCATAGGTTAATGCTCAACCCTGAGCCACACAGCCTGGGCCAGATAATCATTTCAGTGCAGCAATAAGAATATCATAAGCATTCTACTTAAATCAATCTAAATATTGCAGAAGTTTGTCTAACTAAAGTAGAATTGTTTCCAATTAAAAGGAATATTTCATTCTTATCATGAAACAATAATAGTAACTATAATAATATAATGATGTTTCACTCTTTTAGGACTTTAATTTTTGGAAGTGAATAAAACTAGTTTTGGAAGACAAGATGACTACAGCTGCAGAAAGAAAGTATATTAATATTAGAAAAAGATTGGATCAGTTGGGATACCGCCAGACTCTGACAGTGGAGTGTTTACCCTTGGTAGAAAAACTTTTCAGGTAAAGATGAAAATACAGTTCTAAACCTCTATAATCCTTAATTTCATTTATCTGGTTTGATTGAACTTCATGCTACAGTAAAGAATTGGGTAGATTTTTTAAAAGCCCTTAAATTATCCAAAGCACATCTATTTGTTGCAGATCCTGCTTCTCCATCATGAATTCAGGGTCTCCATATTGTAGAACTCCAGGGGTCACCATTCATACTATATCGTCTAAAGTAAACATTTTTGAGGGTTTTCCCTGTGGATAGAATTACAGTCTTTTTAATGTGGTTTTCTGATATAATTGGGAGTTCTAGGTCAGCCTCACCTACTGGTCTTTAGTTACTATTACATTAATAATGTCATTTCTTTAGCTGTTACATATTACCTTATATGTGGTAATTCTTTAGCTGTTATGTATTACCTTAACTGAAGGAGCCTTTGTGATTTTCTTTACCACATGAACTCTATTACTGTGGTTTGAGCCTGGGGCAGGGAAATTGCTTCGGGAGCTTTTGCATTAGGACAGTGATTTTCGATAGGTGTGCCATGGCATGCACACTGGTGTGCCACAAGAATTTTTAAAACATGCAATACCTATTTAATCAGGGCCACTGATCTCTTTTCCTTTATATTGTCAAATAAAAAATGACAACAGCCAACACAAAAATAGCTATCCAGTGTGAATAAATCAAAATTATACCTTCTCTTTGGTCAGATCGGCAAAAAAATACAATGTTTTTATGGTGTGCCGCAGAATTTTAGTAATTAGTTTATGTGTGCCATGCGATGTCAGGTTGAAAATCGCTGCCGAAGACTATAAGAGATGATAAGAAGAAAGAATAGATGAAAAATATTTTGTGGTCTTTAGAATAGCCTTCAAAATCCTTCTTCATCTAGCCCCTGCAGCTTTATCTCCCATGTATTGAACCAATTGAAGCTCCCTAAACATATGGACACTCTCACCCATTGTCTCTCCATATGCTGTTCTTTCTGCCTGTAAAGTCTCTCTCTCTTCTCTGTCCCCTTGCCCTTGTGCTTAGTTAGCTATACAGTCTGCTGGACTCTATCATGTCTCTTACATGCCACCTTAACTACTTATTATTACTGGAAGCTTCCATTTGACTTCCCTTTAGAATTCAAACTCTATACCTAGGAGACCAGAGACTATACCTAGAACAGGCTGAATACATAATTGGCACTGAAGTATTTGTTGAGTTTATCACATCTATAATAATAAAAGGGTAATATGCTAATTAGACTGATGTCTTCTGGACATCGTTCCAGACGTCCTTCCTGACAAAGCTGGGGCCAGAGGAAAGCCAGCCCAGGTCCTGGGTGCCTGTGGGCGGCCCGAGGGAAGCCAGCCCGGGTCCTGGGTGCCTGCGGGCAGCTGGAGGAGGGAAGCAGTCCGGATCCCAGTTGCCTGCAGGCGGCTGGAGGAGGGAAGCCTGTGCCAGCAGCCAGGGGAAGGAAGGCCTACTATTGCACGAATTTTTGTGCATCGGGTCTCTAGTAGTAGCATAACTTTTTGACAAACTATCAGTAGAATACAAGCTCCATGACAGTGGGTTCTTTATTGCTTTCCCTGCTCAATAAGTATTGTTGGGAGTAAATATTCCACTAGTCTGTGTTCTTTGAGGCAAGGAACTGAATCTTATTTATTGTGTACCTGGCACTTAGCATGTAGAAGGTACTCAATAAATATTTGCTGAAAAAACAAGTAAGTTTCACAGATTCCACAGGATCAGGTGACTAATGGGGGAATGAGCAAGAGGGGAGATTCAAAGATGATTCTAATTATGTGTACACAGGTTCGTGCACCAGTGGGGTCCCTCGGCCTGGCCTGTGGGGATAGGGCTGAAACCAGCTATCCAACATCCCCCGAGGGGTCCCGGATTGTGAGAGGTTGCAGGCCAGGCCAAGGAATCCCACCAGTGCATGATCGAGGCTGGGGAGGGATCGCAGGAGGCTCCAGGGTGTGTCCAGCCCATCTCGCCCAGTCCCGATCGGCCAGACTCCAGCAGCAAGCTAACCCACCGGTTGGAGCGTCTTCTCCCTGGTGGTCAGTGCACGTCATAGCAACTGGTCAAACTGTCGAACGAACAGTCGGACACTTAGCATATTAGGCTTTTATTATATAGGATAATTTATAACTTAATCTTGTTTTGAGAAATTTTTTAATGCTTCGTAGTACCTTGAAAGACTCCTAAGTGTTTGTTTTTATATTTGAATTCACTTGGCATTTAACATATTTAAGCCTTTTATAGTTATATTTTTAGTTATTAGAAAGTTAATAGAATGTTTCCTGGTATTTACATTTTCTATTCTTTCATTCTAGTGACCTGGTTCATACAACAGAAAGTCTTAGGAAATCAAAATTATCTGCTGTGAAAGCCGAAAAAGAAAGTGCCAATTTTGATTTTGTTTTGGAACCTTACAAACTTGAAAATACAAAATTGAGCAGGGAAAATAATGAATTATACCTGGAATTAATGAAACTGAGAGAACAATCGGCCCAACACATTAAAGGTAAAATTTTGTGATTTTTCTTTTAATGCCATATTTTTGCCCCCTTTCATTTTATGTATAGGAAAGGCTAGTCTAATTTTAAAACTATTGATTAGACAATGTGGTAGTCCTCTTGTAACAGCTCTTGAAATTCTGTAGGGTTTGTTGAAGAGTTCCCGAGAAGTAAAATAAATTTTCATTCCATATCTGTATTTGTGTATGCTATAACTGTATTGAATTTTTAGATTTACAATTGCTAGCGAAAAGGTTAACTGCTAGAACTGAGGGAATGTTCTTGAAACAACTTTTGTTTTTCCTATAATGAAATTAAGAGGATTAAAGTAAGTTAAAAGCCATACATCATTCTGATTCTTTAATACTCCATTTTTGAGCTAGAAGGTACAATAAAGTTATTTCAAAAGTACTAGGCAAAGAGTAATTATATGGCTATATTACTGTAAATTCTTACATTCAGTTGAAAGCCCTGTCTAAAACCTGGCATGAATTCATAATTTCTTAGCTTGATATCCAATTTACTGGGTCAAAAGCCATGGTGAATGAATATTACAGCAGAAGAAAAATATGATTCCCTCTTGTGCTTAATGACTTACTTGCAGTTTTGTTAATAGTAGTAGAAAAGGTAGTAGCCTTTCAAACAAAGCATGCGTAAGAATTAGGTAGAGCCTTTCAAATTGGGGACTTTTTGTATTTTATGAAGTGGAAGAACTCCATAGATTTCTTGATCTGTAAAATAGTCTTTGAATCTTTTAAGAGCTGAAAACTACATTGAAGGAGAGTACACGTGAAACAGCTGATCTGAAATTTTTAAATAACCAGTATGTTCATAAACTCAAACTTTTGGAGAAAGAGAGCAAAGCTAAGAATGAAAAAATTCAACAACTTCAAGAAAAGAATTTGCATGCTGTTGTACAAACTCCAGGTACATCAGTTCCTTCTCTAAACAAATTATATATATATCTAATCTTTTAAAGATAGTTAAACTACTAACTGAAATAGGACTTTGGATTTTCATGCCTAGACTTTAGTATTTGAAAAAATATGTTTGGATAGTCACATAAACTTTTTGATTTACTTCTGAATATCCAAGTAGTATTTCTTACATGTGGTGCTTAGAAACTTGTAATAGCTTCTTAGCTGTAAGAAGTCTAACTTTAATGCCCAGAGTTTTATTTCCTTAATCTCTGTTTTAAATTCTCTTTCCTATATTGTTATTATCCTATCTAATAAAGAGGGAATATGCTAATTGACCATTACTCCATCACAAAGATGGCTGCACCCACAGCTGAGGCCAAGTTCCCATAAGGAGCCTTAACGAGCAATCAGCAGGGACCTGAGGAAATGCCCTCCCCCACCCCTGTGGGGCTTGACAGGGGACCTCAGGCCGTGCCCCACACCCGGCAGGGCTTGACAGGGGACCTCAAGGTGCGCTTCCCATCCTGGTGCTGGGCTAGGGGACCTCAGGCTGCTCCTCTCGCCCCAATGCCAGGCTGGGGAACCTCAGGCCGTGCCCACCCCACCAGGTGGGGCTTGACAGGGGACTTCAGGCCACGCCCCTCACCCCGGCACCAGGCTGGGGGACCTCAAGCCACACTCCCTGCCTCAGCACCGGGCCAGGAGACTGAGGCTGCAACCCCCTGTCTGGCGGGGCTTGACAGGGGAGATTAGACCGCCCCCCCCCCCCCCCCCCGCCCAGCAGGGCTTGACGGGGGACCTGAGGCTGCACCCCCCTGCCGATGGGGCTTGACAGGGGACCTGAGGCTGTGCCCCCCCTTCCCGGTGCCAGGCCAGGGGACCTGAGGCTGTGCCCCCCCTCCCGGTGCCAGGCCGGGGGTCCTGAGGCTATGTCCCCTGCCCAACGGGGCTTGACAAAGGTGGGACTGGCCGGATCTGGGTCTCCCACGATTTTGAGGTGCATGTGGATGGGCGGGGACTTGACTCTGGGTCCCGTGGTGCACCCCAGACTCTTGACAGGAGGAAGGTTTTCATATACATTTTACTAATTTTCTTTCATCTCTGACACTTCTATTATAGAGAAAGGGCAAATAGCAATATTAAATTATTTCCTCTAATTAATCCCCTTTTAATGTGCACGAATTTCGTGCACCGCACCACTAGTCCTAGATAATAAAAGCCTAATAGGCTAAGTGTCTGGTCCTTCAGTCATTTGTTCAACCAATCAAAGTGTAATATGCTAATGATATGCTAAGGCTGCTCAACTACTCACTATGACGTACACTGAACACCAGGGTCCAGACAGTTGACCGGTTGACCAGTCACTATGACATGCACTAACCACCAGGGGGAAGACTTTTCAACCAGTGGGTTATCTTGCTGCTGGGGTCCGGCTGATTGGGACTGAGCGAGATGGGCCCGACACGCCCTGGAGCCCTCCCACAGTTCTTCCCTGGCCCCGATCATGCACTGGTGGGGTCCCTCAGCCTGGCCTGTGCCCTCTCGTAATCCGGGATCCCTCAGGGGCTGTCAGAAAACTGGTTTCATCCTGGTCCCTCAGGCCAGGCCAGGGGACCATACTGGTGCACAAATTCGTGCACCAGGCCTCTAGTTTTAGTTATAAAAGTGATCCATACTTAAAGAATTTGGAAAAGATGTAATTTCTTAGTTTATTTTACTATTTTTACCTTTATGTTCAGTTCTTGAACAAGAGAAAAGATGATGGGCCATATCCAAATTGATGGTTGTTCAGGCATGATGTCCAGTACTAATGACAAGGTCTTTGGGATATCTGAGCCATGGGATCAAGATTATGGGAGTAAATGAGGCATAGAAAAGTGCAGGAATATGAGATTAGGTAGAGATTGGGAAATTAAAGAGCACAGATGGACCAATAGTGACTTGGTCAGATGAAGATTATGATTAGAAGGGAGTTGAAGATCAAAAGCTAATATAGTTCTAAGTAGAGACAGAGTCCAAGCACAATCATGTTGTTATGTACTTGAAACTGAGTGAAGAAACTCATGAGAGTTGTCAGATTAGGAATTGAGAGGCTAGGGTGGGGAAGAATCAGTGGAGCTCAAGGTGGCAGGAAATGAGAGGCAGACTGAGCCAATGGCAGAAAAGGTGGGGAAAAGTGGGGAAGATCTCAGAAATAACTGGAAGATTGAGAAAAAAAGAGGATAACCTGGTTTCCTGAGAAAAGAATAGGACAGATTCAAGAAAGATTCAGGGATGTGATCTGTAGAATTTAGTAACTGAATATGGTAGGCTTGGAAGGTAAGGGGAATTCTCAGACTTCTCTGGGTGGATAATGGTATTATTTCTCAAGCTAGGGAATGTGGGAGGTGGGGGCAGAAATCTACCTTTGGATATGTTGAGGGTGTTACATGGGACAATCACATTGAGATTTCCAATATGCAGTGGGGTATGTAGATCTGTTCTTAGAAGTGTGGTCCCAGATGGAGATTCAAGTTGGAAGCCTTTGGAGTATCTTGGAAATTGAAGCTGTGGAATTATATAGTGAGATTGTGTAGTTTGGGAAGAGAGGAGAACCAAAGAGACCTTAGGGAAGTTCGTATTTAAGGGACTTATGGAAGAAGAAGGTCATGAAAGAAATTGAGGAGCAATTAAGATAGGAAATCAGTAGATAAGGGAAGAAGAAAATGGTTTGTCTTGTTTAGGTGTGTAACTACAAGCAGGTCGTTTAAATACTTATTTTTTTCATTGATTAAGGTATTACATGTGTCCATATCCCCCCATTGCCCCCCCCCCCCACCCCACTCCCATACATGCCCTCAACCCCCAGTGTCTTGCATCCATTGGTTATGCTTATATGCATGCATATAAGTCCTTTGGTTGATCTCTTACCTCCCTCCCCCCTCCCCAGCCTTCCTGCTGTAATTTGACAGTGTGTTCGATGCTTCTGTTTAAATACTTTTGACTCGGTTGCTTCATCCTCAGAACGAGAGATGTAAGAATATACCAAATTTGTTAGGATTCTAAGGAATACAAAGTTGTGGGTTATGTTTTTCTTTACGAGGATCAGTGAGTTTTTTAAGAACATGTATAATCTTAGCTAGATGCTGAAAAAGATAAATTATCAATGTGGTTTGCACTAAGATAGGATATATTTATTCATAAAAAGAAATCACTCCTGCTATTTTTAAAGATAATTAGTAAAATACTAGAAGCCCGATGCACGAAATTCGTGCACAGCTGGGGGTTGTCCCTCAGCCCAGCCTGTACCCTCTCCAATCTGGGACTCCTGGAGGGATGTCCGACTGCCCGTTTAGGCCCGATCCCACCGGATCGGGCCTAAACAGGCAGTCGGACATCCCTCTCACAATCCAGGACTGTTGGCTCCCAACTGCTTGCCTGCCTGCCTTCCTGATTGCCCCTAACTGCTACTGCCTGCCAGCCTGGTCACCCCCTAACCACTCCGCTGCCAGCCTGGTTGATGCTTAACTGCTCCCCTGTCAGCCTGTTTGCCCCCAACTTCCCTCCTCTGCCAGCCTGGTCACCCCTAACTGCCCTCTCCTGCAGGGTTGATCACCTCCAACTGCCCTCCTCTGCCGGCCTGGTCACCCCTAACTGCCCTCTCCTGCAGGGTTGATTGCCTCCAACTGCCCTCCCTTGCAAGCCTGGTCCCTCTCAACTGCCCTCCCTTGCAGGCCGGGTGCCTCCCAACTGCCCTCCCCTGCTGGCCATCTTGTAGTGGCCATCTTGTGTCCACATGGGGGCAGGATCTTTGACCACATGGGGGCAGCTATATTGTGTGTTGCAGTGATGATCAATCTGTATATTACTCTTTTATTAGATAAAATAGTACAGGGCTATTATATAGTACAGAGCCTGGTACAGGGGTGGGTGTCAGCTGGTTTGCCCTGAAGGGTGTCCTGGATCAGGGTGGGGTTCCCTTGGGGTGTGGAGTGGCCTGAGCAAGGGGCCTGTGGTGGTTTGCAGGCCGGCCATGCCCCCTGGCAACCCAAGCAGAGGCCCTGGTATCTGGGATTTATTTTCCTTCTACAATTGAAACTTTGTAGCCTTAAGCAGGTGGGCCCGGCCAGGGTGTGCAGAAAGCTTTGCTTCCCCTGTTGCCACCGGCAACCCTGGCCTGCTCTCTCAAGCTCCATTCTGCCACCATTTGTTTGAATTTGTTTACCTTCTATAATTGAAACTTTGTAGTTTGAGTGGAGGCTTAGGCCTGCAACGGCTATGGAAAGCTTGGCTTCCTCTGTTACCTGGGAAACCTTGCTCTCTGTGGCTGCAGCCATCTTGGTTTGGGTTAATTTGCATACTCGCCCTGATTGGCTGGTGGGCGTGGCTTATGTAGCAGAGTGATGGTTAATTTGCATATTACCATTTTATTAGAGAAGGTTCCCTACTAATTCAGGTTACAGCATGATTTTATATTACAGTTGACATTCCATTATATATTAATTTTACTACTTAAAATTTCAGTTATCTGCTCTTTTGGCATTGCTTAATAAGCATGTGTATTAAGGCAGTTCTCACTGTCTTGAGCTCCTTGTTTGACAGTTTTCCATTGGTGGTAACTTCTTGAGCTCACAATAATAAATGCCACAAGGCACACTCAAGTTTTAATCTTGCCAACATCTGGTCCCCATCTACTGGAGGCATAGATTAATTCTGGGCACACATGCCATGCGTGCAGAAAATAAAACTTGTTTTATAACCATATCTGTTGAAGTTTTCAGGAAGGCATCATTTAAAGATCAGGGTGGGTATTTATATATGGGGGAGAAAACATTTTATCCATATATAAGATGATTTAGAGACATACTGTATAACAAAAAGGCCAACCTTCTGGAATATTTAATTCTAAGACAGTGGTTTGTTTGTTTATAATTTTTTTTTTGAAATATACATTTGTTTTCTTTAGGCGGCAAGAAAAGAAGTATTGCTTTTAGGCGCCAGCGAATGCAAATTGACCAACCAGTCCCTCCCTCTGAAGTCAGTTCCTATCCAGTTCCTCAGCCAGATGACCCTTACATTGCAGACCTCCTACAAGTGGCTGATAACAGGTGCATTAAATAATTTCTTGTTGACTTTAGTTAATTAACCAAGTTATTTTTTGACTGTGGAGCTTTTGTCTCATTAACTATTGTATCTCCAGTGCCTAGCTGAGAGCTTTGCAAAAGCACTCAGTAAATACTTTCTGAATGTATTCTGAATATACAATTTTTTAATTTGTTTTGTAACTTTGATTTCAGATAGATCATATGCCTGCTGTTTCTGTCCATATTTGCTTTAAAACTGTTTAGTGCCATTCAGAATCTATTTCAGTAGAGTTGCTTTGACATTTGGTTTCATCAACCAAAGTAAAGTTCTCTTTTACAGGACTCTTATTACTTCAGATTTATGTCAAATGCTGATGGACATGGATAGATTTGCAATTGGCTTTGAAATTCTTGCTTCAAAATTCTTGCTTCATGATTCTTTAGTTCTATATGTTTGCGTTTGCTTAAATTGCAATCAGATACACATTTTGTTTCAACTAAGCTTTCTAGGAAAGGCACGATGTAAGTGTTCTAGGGATGTAAAAATGAGTAAAAAGGGGGTTGCTGCTTTTGAGAAGTTCACAATCTTGCAGTGAAGATGAGACAAGAGAATACACAAAATGCTATTAAGAAAATTATGGGGCCCAGCTGGTGTGTCTCAGTGCTTGAGCATTGACTTACAAACCAGGAGGTCATGCACATGCCTGGGTTGCGGGCTCGGTCCCCAGTGGGGGCATGCAGGAGGCAGCCGATTGATGATTCTCTCTCATCATTAATGTTTCTCCCCCTCTCCTCTCATCCTTCTATCTGAAATCAATAAAAACTTAAAAAAAAAATTATGAGGGGTTCAAAGGAGCAAGAGAGCACTAGTGACAGCTTCTATGGTCATAGCTGGAGAAACATTAAAATATGGAATACACCAATAGAAATAGTGCAGAAAACTTTTATTTATTATTATTATTTTAGCCTTATCTGAGGATATATTTATTGATTTTAAAGAGGGACGAAGGGAGAGAGAAAGACAGAGACATATCAATATGAGAGAGAAACATCAATTGGTTGCCTCCTGTATGTGCCCTGGCCAGGGATTGACCTGCATCCTAGGTATGTGCCCTGACCGGGAATCGAACCCACAACCTTATGGTGTATGGGATGCACTCCAATTAACTGACACCTTGCCAGGGCTAGTGCAGATTACTTTTAATTTTGTGGATTATGCAGAGACTATGGGGCAGTTTTTCCATTTTATTAATCTACATTAATAAAAGAGAACCATGCAAATTGACCGTACCTCCGCTACGCCCACTAGCCAATCAGGAGCGAGTATGCAAATTAACTCAACCAAGATGGCAGCGGCCATGGAGCTGGAGTAAGCAGGAGGCTTGGGTTGCCCCGGCAATGGAGGAAGCCAAGCTTCCCGCCCTGCCCTGGCCAGCCCTGGCCTCTGCTCAAGGCTACAAAGTTTCAATTATAGAAGAAAAATAAGTTCCAGATACTTGCTTCTAGCCGGCCCTGACCTCCACTCAAGGAGGCGCTGAAAAAAAATAAAGACAAAAAGGAGGGGCTGGGAGCTTGGGTCACCGGGGGGGTGATCAGGCCAGGATGGGACAGCAGTTGTGGGTGATCAGGCTGGTGGGAGGCGGGGCCGTTGGGGATAAGCAGACCGTCAGTGGGGGTCAGTTGGAGGTGATCAGGACATCAGGGGAGCAGTTTGGAATGAGCAGGCCAGCAGGGGGGGCAGTTGGAGGCTAGCAGGCCAGTGGGGGGGAGGGAAGGTGGGGGCGAGCAGGCCAGTAGGAGGGGGCAGTTGGGGGGTGATCAGGCTGGTGGGGGGGCATTTGGGGGCAAGTAGGCTGGCGGCGGGGGGCAGTTGGGGGCAAGCAGGCCAGCAGGCAGAGTGGTTAGGGGCAATCAGGCAGGCAGGCAGGCAGGCAGGTGAGCGGCTGGAGCTAGTAGTGCTGGATTGTGAGAGGGATGTCCAACGGCCGATCCCTGTAAACCAGCAGTGGGACATCCTTCGAGGGGTCCCAGATTGGAGAGGGTGCAGGCCGGGCTGAGGAACACCTCCCTCTCCCCGTGCACGAATTTCGTGCACCAGGCCACTAGTATCAATATAAGAACCTAGAAAGGTAACTATGGTTAGGGTACTCAGTAGGATCTCTTAGCTCAGTTATTTTCACACAATGTTAATGTACCTGTATTTATACAGTTATCTAACCTTAATCATGAAATATTTTGTGTGTTTCTGTTACAGTTATTATCTAGGGCTTCTTAAAAAATACGTTAGTATTATTTAAGGAGGGTTTGTTTAGCTGCATATATATCATTTTCTGACTTTACCTTTCTCTTTATCATTTTTTTTTTCTATTAAGCCATCATAGGTGGCATTAGTCTCTTGATTATCTTGTTTTAATTTGCACATGCAAATTGTATTTACATTCAGTCATTTGTGCATTTTTTGAGTGCAGTTGGATACGTACTCTTCTCCTAAGCCTAGATGAGTAGAAAATGTGGTTCCAATAATAGCAGGGATGAGCTGTGTCCAGCCTTACTCACTCCACTCCATGGAAACTGTTTCTTAAAGCAGACCTGATTTCAGGCTTTATCTTTCCGGTAGGAATGTAGTTGTGTCATTTATATATTAACTAGAGGCCTGGTGCATGGAATTCATGCACGGGAGGTGGGGGGACATCCCTCAGCCTGGCTTGTGCCCTCTCGCAGTCCGGGAGCCCCACGATTGATCACCCCAAAGAGGTAGGCCCTGCCCACCCAGCTGGGGCTCTGCCATGAATCACCCCTACAGAGGGAGGCCTCGCCCACCCGCCGCAGCCTGCCCGTCGGTGGCCTACGCTTCCCTCTTTGGGTCGATCACGGAGCCCCTTAGTTGATCGCCCCGCCGTCTGGTGGCCTGGGCCTCCCTCTGCAGGGCGATCATGGGGCAATGATGGGGCCCCCTGACCAATCACGTCGCATCACCTTGGCTGGCCTGGTGCCAATGGGTGTCATTGTGTGGTCGTCTGGAAGGTCGTGCCTCTATTTGGAAAGTCGTTTTGCTATTCGGTCGTTCGGTCAATTTGCATATTACGCTTTTATTATTCTAGATGCTTGGAAAGGCTGGATGTAGTACAAATACATTTGGGCAATTGTAGAATTCAGGTGATTTGGACAAATCTTGATTCTGTTGGAATTAATAGGTTCCAGAAAAGAGTGGCTTTTTTATTTTTTTGCTGTAATTACTTAGGAAATTGTAGTATATATCAATATTTTTCTTCTCTCCAGGATTATAGGATAGTTTTTTAGAAAATACAGGATTAGTTAGGATCAGAAAACCTGTTTAAGGCCCTTATTTCACTTAATATTATGAATTTTGGACTTTACCCTCAATTTCCTGAACCTAAGCATTACCAACAGCATCTCAAAGAGTTGTCCTAAGGATCAAAATGCAATAGTAGGTCTTTTATTGCATAATGTATCTGAATTTCAAATTATTTACCACTCAGTTCTTTATGATTCTTATAAAATTAACTCTGAAAGATTATATACTCCATTTATGTATGGTACAACACTTCATAATTCATTGAGAAACAAAAAGTAGAGAGTTTATAAAAGAACTAGAGGCCCGGTGCACGAAATTCGTGCACTGGGGGGTGGGGGGGGTGGGGGAGGTGTGCCCCTCAGCCCAATCTGCACCCTCTTCAATCTGGGACCCCTCAGGGGATGTCCAACTTCCAGCAGTCGGACATCCCTCTCACAATCCGGAACCGCTGGCTCCTAACCACTCACCTGCCTGCCTGCCTGATTGTCCCTAACCCCACTGTCTGCCTGCCTGCTCACCCCTACCTTGATCTCCTGCCATTCTGATTGCCCCTACCTTGCCCTCCCCTATCAGCCTGATCACCCCAAACTGCCTGTGCCTTGGCCCCCAGTCTGGCCTCCCTCTGGAGGCACCACCCCCATAACCCCAATGCTGCTGCCACTGCAGCTGGTTATGGCTGCCTGAGCCTTGGCCTTTGTAGCCACTGCGGCTTTGTCTGGAAAGATGTCCGGAAGACAACCACTCTAATTAGCATATTACCTTTTTATTAGTATAGATTTGGGGACCATTACAACCACGCAGAACTTGAAGAAAACACATGGCCCTGGTCAGTTTGGCTTAATGGAGAGAGCATCGGCCTGTGGACTGAAGAGTCCAGGTTTGATTCTGATCAGGGGCACACATGGCTGGGTTTCGGGCTCAATCCCCAGTAGGGGGCCTGTGGGCGGCAGCTGATCAGTGATTCTTTTTTTTTTTTTTTTTAATATATTTTATTGGTTTTTCACAGAGAGGAAGGGAGAGGGATAGAGAGCTAGAAACATCGATGAGAGAGAAACATCGACCAGCTGCTTCCTGCACACCCCCCACCGGGGTATGTGCCTGCAACCAATGTACATGCCCTTAACCGGAATCGAACCTGGGACCTTCCAGTCCGCAGACCGACGCTCTATCCACTGAGCCAAACCGGTTTCGGCTGATCAGTGATTCTTATCATTGATGTTTCTATCTCTCTCTCCCTCTCCCTTTCTGAAATTTTAAAAATATATATTTTTTAGAGAAAACACATGATCTTCACTTTGGGCTTTGTCATCTTACAATATCCTTTGTGCAGTGTTTTAACTTGCCTCAACTTTCCTTTACCCACCTTTAAAGTGCAATCTATTTTGGGGAAGATGATCAGGAAAGTGATTCCAGTGGGTAGAAGTTTTTTTTGGAGGGGATGGGTCATGAAGATATTTAAAAATTGAGCATGGTGATGGTTGTACCACTCTGAATTTACTTTAAAAAACCAGTTCATTGTACACTTTAGGTGACATGTACAGTATATGGGTTATATCTCAACAAAGCTGTTCTTTTATTTCTTTTTAAATAAAGACCAGTCTTATATTCAATTGCAGATGTTTTCAGAGGCCCCTCAAGATTTCCTTACCATGTCCCAAATCACGGCTGTGATTCCCAGTTGCCTCCAGTGCAAAGGAGAAAGTGGCAAGAGGCTTATGGAATTTCGGCAACCCCATTCCCCCGGTCTCCTCATAGGGCACCAGGGCCATTCCCACTGTGCCAGCTCTGCTCCCTTTAACCTGTTGGGCAAAAGAATCCTGCGTGCTCTGGCCAGAAAGTGCATTCTTTCTTAGGTGGCCCGAATGCTTTTTTTAAGGTCGTTCTATGGATTCAAAAGAATAAACAGATGTGGAAAGCTTTTGTCAAAATCCTTTTACATGGTTCTTCCAGTCTCATGGGAAATGAGATGTGGCTCTGAATTCATCCCAAAGTGTGTCTTTGGGCAAAAGCACCCAGAAGGGCACAACTCCTGCAGAATGCCCCACACACTTTGCTGTCAGGACTCAGGGGGCCTTGAGGGTGAGCGAGGCGGCGGTGCCAGCACAGGACCTGGGAGAAGGTAGCGCTTTCTACACTGCCCAGGTCACGTGGACTAGAGTAGTACCCGCCCAGGTGGGCAGGGTGTTTCTGCTGTTTTGTTTTGGTCTGGCCTCCACCCCGTCAGCCACGGACCTGTGCCTGCACTGAGACTGAATGGTTTGATGGCCCTACTTTTTGGTGGACAGTGGATGCACTCCCAGAGACTGGCAGTTAGACTCTGGCGGCTTCTGAGTCCCTTGCGGGGAGAACCCGGCCCTAGGTCAAGAACAGACTCAGGCGTCCTCGGCCAGGAGGCCTCCTTGGGCTAGGGGCCGCCACAGTTTGAAGGCTGGCCATGACCCCAATCCTGGCAGGGGTCTCCTCTGGGGTGCTGGCAGGCCTGGGCTAGGGCTGCGGGCGGTTTGGAGGCCGGTCACGCCCCCGATCCTGGCGGGGGTCTCCTCTGGGGTGCTGGCAGGCCTGGGCTAATGGCCGCCCTGGTTTGGAGACTGGTCACGCCCCGATCCTGGTGGGGATCTCCTCTGGGACGTTGGCAGGCCTGGGTTAGGGTCACTGGCGGTTTGGAGGCTGGTCACGCCCCCGATCCTGGTGGGGGTCTCCTCTGGGGTGCTGGCAGGCCTGGGCTAATGGCCGCCCTGGTTTAGAGACTGGTCAAGCCCCCGATCCTGGTGGGGGTCTCCTCTGGGGCGCTGGCAGGCCTGCGCTCTGGCGCCGCAAAGGGAGAGGTTCCTGAACCTGCTTCCCACACACCTAGGCTAGGATACATCTTGTAGGAGGCGGCTTCAATGCCGGAGGTCGGTGACCAGGTCCTCCGGAGCCTCTCTTTCTGGGTTGCAGTCCCACGTCTCCCAGTGCCCCAGCCTCGGATGCGCCCCCGCAGTTGCCCCCACCACCAGCCACCTCAGCGCAGGCCACAGCAGCTGAAGCCAGCCTCTTGGAAGCCAGGCCACCACACCCACCACCGCTAGTAGCTCTCTGCTGCTCGCTCGCTGTGCCCTGTCCGCTGGGGTGGGGGAGTGCTCCCAGCCCAGAGGCCCTCCCTCCTTCCGCAGCCTGGCTTGGGAAGCTGGCCTCATGCAGCATCCCCACTCGGCCACTATGGGTGCAACGCGGACCCCATGGAGGCCAACCTGGAGAACGCGGACCCAAGCTCTGCATCCGGCTGCTGCAGATGCCCTCGGTGGTCAACTACCACCCGCTCCTTCCACCGGCCCCATTGATCCCTCTCAGCACCAGCCATTTAGGCCAGGGTGGCGATCGCCCCCAGGACCCCCGGGGAGCGGCTGGCTGGGCCCGGCCATGCCCCCCCAGGGTGGCGATCGCCCCAGGGACCCCCGGGGAGCGGCTGGCTGGGCCTGGCAACGCCCCCCCAGGGTGGCGATCGCCCCCGGGACCCCCGGGAGCGGCTGGCTCGGCCCGGCCACGCCCCCCCAGGGTGGCATCGCCCCCGGGACCCCCGGGGAGCGCCTGGCTCGGCCCGGCCACGCCCCCCCGGGGTGGCCATCGCCCAGGGAGGGACCCCCGGAACTAAGAGGATTGGGCTCCGCCATCTTGGTCTTCTCAACGGTGGATAGGCCACCCGGAGTCCCGCCCCCAGCCTCTCGCAGGCCCAATCATGGGCATAGCGGAGGTGCGGTCAATTTGCATGTTTCTCTATTATAAGGTAGGATGTGTCTAGTTCCATTTCTTGTTATTTTGTATTACTGAACAAAAGTATATTAGCATTGGTTATGAATGTGTTTCAGAATTCAAGAACTTCAACAGGAAGTCCATCAGTTACAAGAAAAATTAGCCATGATGGAAAGTGGTCTGAGAGATTACAACAAGCAGGTAGGATTTTTATTTATTTGTATAGTAGGGATTGAGAGCATATACATTTATTATAAGTATATTTGGGTTGTATTTGATATTACTGATACTGAGTTTTTATATGGTTTTTATATTTTTAATCAATTTGTTAATAGAGTTAATAGCTGGAGTGGGTTAGATGGTTTTAGAGCAGTTCTAGTCCATTTCACTTCATTATGCATTTAGGTGAATAGTAGTTTTTTGTTTTTCTTTTAGGTGAATCATCAACTTCCCCAAATATAATTTTATGACCATGTTACTTTTTTCATCTCAGGAGATAGTTTATTAAAGTATGCTATGCATTTTAATTATCTTTTAATTTGTTGTTTTACTCTAAACATACAGATTTTGTCATTTTGAACATGTCTCTTTGAAAGTTATTCTTTTATTACCATATATTTTGTGTGAGTTTTCTACAAGTAATAGTATCTCATAAAATAGTTTTCTGAAGAAGTAGGGGAATTAATATGGAGTTAGATCACGACCATACAACTTTCGTTCTTTCATACTTCCTGTTGGTGTCTTGACTAAATTCTGATTTAGGTAATTACAGATTTTCTTCCTTAATATGCTTACTGAAGTTTAAATTGGGTAACACTTTTTTAATTTTCTGCATTTTTTTGGAGTGATGTGATCTGTACATGCAAATATAGATTTGTGTTGTTATAACTCTTTCATGAAGTACTTTGAATATTATTTGGATTAAAATTGAGTTTAAAGCAAAGGGATTATAGTAATGTCAGATAAAAAACTTTATGGAGAGATGTTGAAAAATATCAAATATGTAGATGAGTTGAATATTACCGGTATTTTTCAACCTATAATCACATTTTCATTATATTTTTTCAAAGTACTTTATGAACATAAACCTACCAGTCTTCATCATCTCTGTGAGGTGCCTGAGGTATTTGGAGAAAATAGCCTAACCATGCTGATGGAAACCACCAAGTCATTGTGGTTATCAATCTTAGCTTGCTTTATTATTATTATTTTGCTTGAGTTTTGTTTTTCTCAGCATATATTCTGAATTTTGCTGTTCTCTCAAACTCTTTCCACAACCTATAATCCTCCTCACTATATCACCTTGTTTCAACTTCCTATATCTACTTGTAATTTTAAAATTAGCAGTATTCATACTCAGGCTCTCAAGACTTCATGCGTAGAATAATGTTCTTCCAGTTTAAGGTTTAGTCTTTCTCCCTCTGTTTTGGTCCCATTTCCTTTCTTTTCCTTAAGACCTTGCTTTAACTGATTATTCTTTCTTTACCAAACACTTACCTGACCATTTTATAATTATTAATTTTTTAATCATCTTAACAGTCATATGAGAAGGTGCTATGATAGTCATCACTACCATCCCTTAAAAAAATCTTTTAACTACTCTCCATCTTGCTAATGCCTTATTCTTCTCCCTCATGTAAGCTTCTCGAAAGCATCTTACTCTTCTATGTCCACTTCTTTACTTCCTGCTCACTCCTTAACCTGTTGCAGTCTGGCTTCTGCCCCACAACGTATACATTGGTCTGGTTAATGACACCAGTGACATTAATTGCTAGATCCAAAAGGACACTTTCACTCTTTATTTTCTTGACCCACTCTGTAGTATTTGCATTATTGATAATTTCTCGTTGAAACTTTTCTATGACTTCATTTTGTTTTTTAACCTCTTACAATTTCTTCTTTGCTTTTTTCCTCTGCCCATTCCCTGAAATATTACTGTTTTCCAGGATTCTGACTTTGACCCCTTCTCCTGTTCCTGTATGTTTTCTCAGGTGGTCTCATGTTGATTTAAAATATTGTCTGTATGTTGATGATGCCCCCAAATTCTTTCATGCTTGAACCTGTCTTCTGAGCTCCAGACCCATATACCCAACTTAACACTGGGCATTTCCAGTCGGATAAAGGCTCTTCATACTCATATGCCTAGTCCAGAACTTATCATTGGCCTCAAATCTCTTTTTTTTTTCCTATGTTTCCTGCTTTGGTTGGTAGTCTCACCTTCTGCCCAAGTCAACATTCTGCAGTCTTTCTAGATCCTGCTCTCTTCCTTCTACTCACCAAGTTTTATCAGTTCTCCTGCCTAGAAGTACTCCTTAAACTTATTTGTTCTGCTCTACCCTGTTCCACTTTTTTATTTTAGGCCTTAATCATCTCTCATCCATTCTTATAGTAGGTTTCCCTGCCTCTGGCTTTATTCTTATCAAATCCATCCTTTAGTCCAGAGTAATCTTTCTCCTTGGTTAAGTATTCAATATTTATCATAATTAGTTTCTGCCTAATTCTTTGCACTCATCTCCAGTCATTGGTTTTCTTGTATATTACAGTCCAGTCATACTGAGCCATTTCTACTCCCTCCAACATACCATGTTGTTTTATACTTCTGTGTCACTGCCTGGAACATATACTCCTCCTCCTCTTCACAGCATCATTTATTATTACCATTTGAGCATATTTATTTCATAAGACCTTCACTAATTTCTATAGGTATGTGCATATCATAAAGAATAAATAGATTTATTCCCTTAACTACTCTGGTGCCATATACCTATTTCCTTTATTTTATCATTAAACAGCAAATTCCACAGCAACTATTAGTTCACTTGCTAGTGTTCCTTGTAAAGCGGTGTTCCTGAAAGTCAGGGACCATGTTTTATTTATCTTTCTATACCTAGAACTGTGCTCAATAATGGGTGAATAGAATGCTTAGTTTTTAATTTTTTTTAAACCAAAGCTTGAAAGAGTGTGGGTTTTTCTAAATTCTTGCATGTAAGTGTGAATTCATAATTAATAGTGATTTTTTTATTATACATTTGTTTTCTAAATGATAGATAATTAAATTCACACAAGGTTCCTATCCTTTTCGATACGTTTCAGTAGCAATTCATTTTTATTTGTGTTTTATATTGTTTATTCTACATTTATTCCACCAGGCACTGAAGTAGTTCAGACTCAGTTTCAATGCTCAACAATTTCCTTTTATATAAACACTTCCTAATTTTGGAGAAGAGTAAACACCAAAAACTCAATTAGGAAGAATTTATTCATAGAAATAGTTACGAAAGCTATGTTGACAATTCTTATGTTGACATTATGTTTTTTATTTTTGCTCTACATATATTTATTTCATATCTCATAAAGAGTGGGTACATATATGTTATTCTCTTTTACACACTGTTCAACATAAGAAAAATGGAAATATAGCCAAATAAATGTTTATTCAGTGTTAATCATTTTAGTTCAAAACAAGATTTTTTAAAATGATGTCATGACTTTATGTCTTCAGATTGAATTAAGAGAACGAGAGATAGAACGACTGTCCATTGCATTGGACGGTGGCCGCTCCTCTGATATCCTCTCTCTGGAGTCTAAAAATAAAACCAATGAAAAGATTATTGCTCATTTAAATATTCAGGTAATGACTTTTATTATTATTTTACTGAGTGTATAAACTCTTGTTTATAATGGTCCACGGGTTTGTAAAAGTGACAGTATTGTTCACTGAAGTATTATTTATAGTGGGAAATTTTTGATAGAGCCAGAGTATTCAGATATAGGGGGAAGCTATTGAAAAATCTTATTTGTAAAGAATATTTAATGAGGCAGGAATATATATACACCATAATGTTAAGTATTTAGAAGAAGAGAATAAACTGTAGATACAATGTGATCTTTAATTTGCTTTTAAAAAATGTATATATGAACTCAGAGAGGGAAAACACTGGAAGAAAAGAAACCAAAATATACTAACAGTTTATCTTTGTGTGATGGGATAGTCTTCTTTATGATACTCTTTATTTAAAAAAATTTTATGACTGTATATTTCTTTTATGATGTAAAAAAGGATTTAAAAAAATAAGTACCAAAATTAAACTTGGGTTTTTAACTGCCTATGTAATGGATTCACTGTTATGCATTTGACCTGAAAGTGAAAAAACAAGTCCATAAAGCATGACACATGACCTTTAGAAATTTAGACATATCAATGCTGCCCGGGATGAACCAGAATAGAGGAAGGCACCAATATCAGCAGTAGCTCTCGAGTAATGCTGTTCAGTACACATATTTTATGAGCCATGTATGTAACATAAAATTTTCTAGTAGCCAGATTAAAGAAGTAAAAAGTAACAGGTGAGATTGATTTTAATAATGTATTAATCTCAATGTATCTAAAATATTTTTTCAATCTCTAATTCATGTTGTAAAATGTATTTGAGGTATTGTACATTCTCTTTATATTTTTGTGCTGTCTTTGAAATCTTGTGTATATTTTATATTCATAGCACATCTCAGTTTGGACTAGCCACATTAAAAGTGCCCAGTAGCCACATGTGGATGCTGGTGGCCACTACATTGGATAGCACAGTCTAGAATAGTGATGGCGAATCTATGACACGCGTGTCAGCACCTACACGCGTAGCCATTTCTGATGACACGCGGCCGCTGAGGCGGCCGCATGCCGAGGATGAAACATTTGCGAAATAATGTTTTTTCCTCAAAGTGACACACTACCTGAGTTATGCTCAGTTTTTTGGCGAAGTTTGACAAACCAAGCTCAAAAGGTTGCCCATCACTGGTCTAGAATAATATTATCATCTTAGTGATATTCTCGTCATAGTTTTAGAACTAGATGTTGGAAAATGGTCACACAAATTTTTTACTTGTCCTTTTCTTCCATGCTGGAAAATCTAAAGCCAATGACCATATATATTTTTATTAAGCCACATGTTATCAGTTTCGCAAATCAAAACAAAATGTTTGTGAATGTAAAATAGTTGTGGTTTTAAATTTTGTATTTTAAAAATATAGTATTTTTTGAAATATAATTTTGAAAGTTTAGTATTTAGGATAATTTTTCATTTCATATTTCTTACAAATTACAAATTTAATGTAGGTTGACTTTCTTCAGCAAGCTAATAAAGACCTGGAGAAGCATATACAAGACCTTATGGAAACCAAGGAAACAGTGACTACTGAAGTTGTTAATTTAAGTAACAAAAATGAAAAACTTTGCCAAGAATTAACTGAAATAGACCATTTAGCACAGCAGTTGGAAAGACATAAAGAAGAAGTGCTTGAGACTGCGGATAAAGAACTTGGGGAAGCAAAGGTATGTCTACACTGTGGGAATGTTCCTTAATTCTCCTAGAATATATGAGCTGATGCCCTTTTGATATCCGATTCAGTTCTTTTGGTTGGTTTGTTTTGTAAGTCATGTTTGTCTAAAGGGTTTATACTCTCTAAAAGCTTGCATTTGTTCTAGTTGTTTGTGTTTCTGAAGCACACCTGTATCTAAGATAGTTCTCTAGACTCCTATTTTTCTTCAAGATTTCTATCTGTCCTTTTATCTCTGCTTTGTGAATGAACATCAAAAGTTTGTCATCTTTGTCATTTTGTGCTCGTAAACCCTTTAAAGGTTTAAAAAAAAACACTGTTTTTGTCCTTGCACATTTTTAAGTTGGTAGGTAATATTTTTCATCTTTAAATTTAAATAGATGCAAAGGATGTAATTTCATCTATTGTAAATATTGATCTCTTAAAATAAAACTGTCACGTCATTCTTTTAAAGTAGCTGATAGAATCCAAATAAACCTTTCTTGAAATCCTCACAGAATTTTATCCTATGCTTGAATATCTTTTTATGATCACTCTATCAAAAGTCTCTGCAATAAAAAAATACATAATGTGAAATAATTTATTTTTTAAAATGTCCTGTAACTATGGTTCACAGTGTTAACTGTGATGCATATATGTATATAAGTTCATTTTCCTCTGAATGGTGTTATCATTCCACTTACTAGTAATCAGTAGATCAGTGTGACATGTCACAAATTTTGATAATACTTATTAAATATTAAGTAAAATTACTAAAATTTTATTGGAAATACATCTCTTAATAAGATATAATGGGAGAAAATAGTGCCTAAGGTTTTGACCAGCCCCAACCAATGGTGAAAGACTGAAAGCTTTTTCTCTAAGATCAGAAACAAGGTAAGGATGTCTATTCTTACCACTTCTGTGCAACGTAGTACTGAAATCCTAGCCAGAGCACTTAGGCAAGAAAAAGAAATAAAAGGTAGTACATGGGAAAGAAAGAAGTAAAATTATGTTTCCAGATGACATAATCATATATTTAAAAAACCCTAATGATTTCACACACACAAACAAAAATTACAGAACTAATAAGCAAATCCAGCAAAGTTGCAGGGTACAAAAGCAGTACACAAAAATCAGGTGAGTTTTGATACACGAATAATTAAAATTCAAAAAGGGAAATGAATAATCCCAATTACAATCGCATAAGAAAGAATAAAATACTTAGGAATAATCTTAACTAACAAAGTGAAAGACATATACACTAAAAACTATAAAATATTGTTGAAAGGAATTAAAACAGTTGTAGTACCAAGGTTCCAGGTTGGTAGTACCAGGTGGGGAGAAAGCAAATAGGATAAGAATATCAGGAAATGAGAATCCCATAAGTTTTTAGAAAACTAAAACTAGGGTTCAAGGAAAGCCCTACAAATATATAGGCGAAAAAAGATTTTCAAGTGACCCTCTTGTTTAAGCTGTTACAAATAGGTCCCTGTATTCAAGATGCCAAGAAATTAAAGAGAAGCCTCAACTATGCCTCCTCTTCATTGAAATTGAGGCTGAGGGCTAAAGCCTCAGATCACACTGGTGAGAGTGAGCATGGCCTACTTGAAAAATGGCCTTATTTGTAATGTGACTTAGTGCTAAGTATTCTTGATTTTTAAGTATTTACCTAATAGGCTTTTTATTCCTAGAAAGAGATTAAAAGAAATATTTCTGAAATGAGGAATCTTGAAGAAACAATGGCAAAACTTCAGCTGGTAAGTACTTGTCATATTGAATTGTCAGAATTTTTGGTAAGAATATTTTTATGCTTTATTTTACATATATTTTAACTTAGATATAATTTACACATTATAATATTCACTCTTTTAAGTGTATATTTTAGTGGTTTTAGTATAGTCACTAAGTAATGCAGACATCACTACTGTCTAATAACAGGGCATTTTCCTCTATTCAGCCCCTGAAATTAATAATCTACTTTTCTGTTTCTATCGATTTGCCTATCCTGGACAGTTTATATAAATGGTACCATATAATATGTGGCCTTTTGTGCCTGGCTCCTTTTATTTAGCACAATATTTTCAAGATTCATGCTTATAGCATGCATCCAGTGCTTCCTTTTTATGGCTTAGTAATATTCCACTTGTATGGATATATTTAGTTTGATTTATATTTTACAATTCCTTACTTTCATATGTGGTAGTTGGCAAATTAAATTCAAATAGTGAAATCTGTTAGGAATTTTATATTCTTTTAAATATTTCTTTACTTGTCAGTTTATAAATACTAAAACTAGAAATTGATAATTACTTGATAACATTGTTGACTTTTTAAAAAAATCATCATTGTTGAGAGTATTACAAACGTCTCCCTTTTCTCCCCCATTGCCCTCCTCCCCCCCACCCCCCGTTCCTGCCCTGCCCCGCCCCAGGCCTTCACCACCCTATTATCTGTGTCCCTAGGTAATGCATATATGTATATAAGTTCTTTTTTTTTTTTTTATAAATGTATTTTTATTGATTTCAGAGAGGAAGGGAGAGGAACAGAGAGATAAAAACATCAAAGAGAATCATTGATCGTCTGCCTCCTGCACGCCCCCCATTGCCTGCCTGATTAAGACTGCAACCCCGGGCATGTGTCCTTGACTGGAATTGAACCCTGGACCCTTTGGTCTGCAGGACAATGCTCTATCCACTGAGCCAAACCAGCCAGGACTACATATAAGTTCTTTGGTTAATCTCTTCCCGCACTCCCCCACCCCCACCTTCCTTCTGACATTCATCAGTTTGTTCCATATTTCTATGCCTTTGGTTCTATTTTATTCAGTTTATTTTGTTCATTAGATTCTTTGTTCATTTATTTTGATTTTTAGATTCAGTTGTTGATAGATAGGTATTTATTATCATTCCATTGTTCATATCTTTTATTTATTTTTTTTTCTTTTTCCTCTTCAAGAATACCCTTCAACATTTCATGTAATACTGGTTTGGTGGTGATGAACTCCTTTAGGTTTTTCTTGTCTGTGAAGCTCTTTATCTGACCTTCAATTCTAAATGAGAGCTTTGCTGGGTAGAATAATCTTGGTTGTAGGTCCTTGTTATTCATCACTTTGAATATTTCTTGCCATTCCCTTCTGGCCTGCAAAGTTTTTATTGAAAAATTAGCTGATAGTCATATGGGTGCTGTTGACTTTTATTAAAAGCACTCAGTCCTCTTAATAGTTTGCCTAGCTATACTATTTGTTCTGGTAGTCTTCAAATCAGAATAACAGTAATCATTCCAGCATAAGTCTAGACATAGAATATTATTCTATACTAGAGGACTGGTGCATGAAATTCATACATGGGGGAGGGAGGGAAGGAGGGTCCATCAGCCCGGCCTGCACACTTGCATTCCGGGACCCCTCAGGGGATGTCCGACTGCCTGTCGATTGCCCCTAACTATCTGCCTGCCTGATTGCCCCTAACCACTTGCCTGCCTGATCACCCCTAACTGCTTGCCTGATCACCTCTAACCACCTCTGCCTGCCTGCCTGATCGCCCTTAACTGCTCGCCTGCCTGATCACCCCTAACTGCTTGCCTGCCTGTCTAATCACCTCTAACCATGCCTGCCTGCCTGCCTGATCGCCCCTAACCACCTCTATCTTGGCCCCTTTCTTCATAGCTTCATTTGGAAGGATGTCTGGAAGGTCGTTCAGCTGTTCGGTCTAATTAGCATATTACGCTTTTATTATTATAGATAGTCTAGAACTGACAGAACTTGCTAACAGGCAGAAATTCCTGAGTGGTCATCCAAAAGGTTATTGAGGATTTTCTTATTAGCCTGTTAAATTGAATGAGTATCTATTGGAAAAAACGACTAATACTAATTTCCAGATTTTCTTGTTATGTAAACTCTTTACATAGTCTAATGCAGTGGTCGCCATCCTTTAGGACCTCATGGACCACCGGTTGGTGATCGCTGGTCTAGAGTGCAGTGTTCTGGTGGTGTAAGGCACATTTGAAAATGAAGCCATTGTGACACGCTGGCACATAATAGGTGCTCAAATACTTGTGATTTTTATATGCTCACTATGGACAACATATCACAATGGCTTCCTTTTTATTCAACTGTAGGTTTTCAATTCAGTTCAATATTGAATAATTGAATTAGCTAAACCTGTTAACTGTTGTTCACTCTTGAGTCTTAGAGATATTGTAAATTTCTCCCATGAGCTCAATAAACAGAAAGTAGACAAACATCTGTAATATTTGATGATGTCTTTACATCGTAAAACCCGATGTTAGCTCTGTGATGGCAGGTACTTTTGCTGTTTGTATGCTGCTGTTTGTATGCACCCTATAAAAAGTTGAATGTGATTCAGAGTGCTTGTCTCAGAACTATGGCCATTTTTAGCCAGTGTTGGCTGACAGTAAGATGTTGCTATAATTACTCTCTGACCTGTCTTATCTTTTCTATTAGTGCCATATTTTATGTATTTTTAAAATAAGTGTTAATATCTATAGCTAACATTTATTAAGCAATTGCCATGTGCTAGACACTGTGCAGAGTGCTTCACATCCATAGACAGTTCTCACCAGTGAATCCGCAGTGTCTTGTTACTGGTCCTATCCCCATTGTGCAGGTGAGGCTGAGAGAATAAGCAAGCTAGTTGCAGATACCTATGGTAGTCTTGAACTCTAGGTCTTTCTCCTGCCCTCCTTTAAAAATAAAAAACATTAAAAATTTTTATTGCACAGTACATATTTATTTTTTAAGATATGGGACAGAGCACTATTAGCATTTAGGTTTTATGTTGTTTTTAGCCACAATTGATAATTACTAGTAACTTTTAGTTGAAACCATATATTTGACTAAAAGTGTTTATGTATGTATGTATGTATGTATGTATGAATGTGAGTTACTCTTAAATAAACATGCTTTTAAATATATATATTTTAGTCCTTGCCTAAGGACTAAGTTAGTTGGAGCATTGTCCTGTATACCCAAAGGTTGTGGGTTCAATCCCTAGTTGGTGCTATAATATTTTCTAAAGTTGTTTGAAATCTTAATTATAGTATTAAAATTTGCAGGAATTAAACTTATGCCATAAAGAAAAAGAGAGACTGAGTGATGAGCTCCTTATAAGATCAGACTTGGAAACTGTTGTTCATCAGCTTGAACAAGAAAAGCAAAGACTTAGCAAAAAAATTGAAAGTTTTGGAGTTACAGGTAAAATATAAAATATTGGTAACTTAAAAAGTGATTGTGATTTCCTCTTGATGTATTATTTTTCTTTGGAGATGATCTTTCATTCATTCAATAGATACTTTTAAAGAGTGCTTGCTGTATAACAGAATCCATGCTCGATACTGTAGGTACAATAGAATATCACTCTCCCTCAAGGACCTTGCAGAATTCTTTTTATTTTGACTAGTTTAGTATAGGAAACCCTGCTTGAATAGTTTCCAGTAGAATTCTATTCTTCTTTGAGGCAGAACAATCATAGAATTTACTAAGACTAAGGGGAAGATTATTCTAAAAGTTAAAAATTAAAGAACAGAATCTTTGTAAGGAAATGCAGTTGTATCTCCTGAAGTACACACACACACACACACACACACACACACACACTTGAAATAGGCTACCTTTCTGCCAGGTACCAGCCTTAAATGCGGTTTTTTTAAGGAACGTGTAAGAATTCATATATTCATTTATTCATTCATTAGACAAATGTTTATGAGCCTGCTATGTGCCAGGTTCTGTTTTGGGTACTGGCATATACGATGGTAAACAAGATACACGAGGTCCCTGATCTTGTGGAGTCTTTGTTCTAGTTAGTGAGACAGACTAGTATTTGTTTCTCTAACTAATAGCACATAAATAATGAGGTTAATTTTTCTCCTTTCCTCTCAATATTTACTTCTTTGATATCTAGCAGTTATAGGTGATATACAAAACAGTTAATAATTTTTAGTAGCTTGCATTTCAAACATTATTGATATATTTATTTGGCTAGTTACACATTTTAAATGCAACTTTTAATATTTAATTATGTTCTTTTTTCAGAAAGAGAACTCACTTTGGAAGTTGAGAGAATGAGGCTAGAGCATGGAATAAAACGTCGAGACAAGTCACCTTCTCGTTTAGATACATTTCTGAAAGGTATAGAAGAAGAACGAGATTTTTATAAGAAAGAGCTAGAAAGACTCCAGCATATAATACAGAGAAGATCTTGCTCTACAAATTATTCTGCACATGAAAAACCTTCAACATTTAAAATGCTAGAAAAGGTAATATCTCTTTATCAGAGTAATTGATAAGGCAAGAGAGTATCTTTTTGAACAAACTTCTGGTTTATTACTGTATTAAGTATAACATTATTATTAAAT
Source organism: Eptesicus fuscus (assembly GCF_027574615.1). Taxonomy (NCBI): domain Eukaryota; kingdom Metazoa; phylum Chordata; class Mammalia; order Chiroptera; family Vespertilionidae; genus Eptesicus; species Eptesicus fuscus. The sequence continues at coordinate 83,839,934 of NC_072474.1, read as the reverse complement.
ATTAAATTATCATTTAATTTAAAACTGCTTTTAAAAATTTTTAATTTTGATTTTTGTTTTCTTCCATCACCTATACTGTAGAAACACTGCATTAATTAGGGAAGCTACTTATGAACAAAGCGTGATATGCTGATTCCTGGAAAAACTGGAAATACAATATGAATAGCTCATTACATATATGGGAAAAGTGTAAGGGCATCAGGGCTTCCAGAAACTGGAACCAGGAACTCATGCCACTGGACATTTCTTCTCTTTCTAACCTTTACTTTCAGTATTAGCTGCATTTTCTCTCAGAGCAGAGTGGCTTTGTCCACATGGCGGGCAACATGGCTTCATGCCGTTCCCTGCCTTGGACTAGTCAGAAAGGTGGATCACACTGTACAGACCAGGCATCTTCCACGTTAATCACACAACAGGAGAAAGTAGTAAGTCCAAGTGGGTGCCAGGCAGGTCATCCTATTAACACTACAACTACATTCATACGGTGGTAGTCTAAAGATGTATATTAGGTAAAGCTAATCATGAGTTATGAGAGCTTAAACCACAGTGTCTGTTTTAGATCTTAATTATTTTCAACGTTTTATGAGTATGTGAATTCTTTTTTTTTTTTTTAATATATTTTATTGATTTTTTACAGAGAGAGGAAGGGAGAGGGATAGAGAGTTAGAAACATTGATGAGAGAGAAACATCGAAGAGCTGCCTCCTGCACACTCACTACTGGGGATGTGCCCGCAACCAAAGTACATGCCCTTGACCGGAATCGAACCTGGGACCGTTGAGTCCGCAGGCCGACACTCTATGCACTGAGCCAAACCGGTTAGGGAAAGTATGTGAATTCTTTAGATTTTTCTTTCTTTTTTAGGCTTTGGAGCTATAGGAGTCCCATAGGCTTGTATTACCCTAAAATTACTACACTCTAGATAAATTAGGAAAAGTTAGGAGTGAAGTCATTCAAACTCAAAACATTTGATTTCAGACTTGGCTGAATTGGCCAGGTCTATCATCTTTTTCCTAAAGATCCTGTCAATTGTCAATTGGTTTTGAGATTAGACTTTAGCTTTGACCTCATTGGCTAATGACTGAATTTGATTTACAGGTGTTAGTATACGCACTATTTTATGTTATCTATTATAAGCAGAATGAATTAGTGGAAAAATACAATTTGAATTAATTTATGTCATTGAGTCCTTTTTAAATCCCCATTTGTACGTAAGGCTCCTGAAAAATAAACTACTGAATTGACCCCCTTCATTGTGTTTGAGAATCTTCCACAAAAATTGGTTGATTGAGTTAAGTATTTATTAAATAGAACTGAGTAGATAATGATTTTAAAGCTTTTAACCTAAATATTCCATTCAGTTGCTTAGTGTGATTCACAACTGAAAGACAGATGAGAGATTATGGTAAGGTACTGGTAAAATCAGGTGAGACTTTTATTCCCTTCAACTTATTTACTCTCTTGAAATATTCTAATGTTACCCGACATGGATAAATAATTTACTTTCCAAAGTTTAGGAGTTGAGGTGTTCAGAGCATTTTAGAGTCGCAGTAATAAGTTGGAGGCATGATAGGGAAGTGGGTATGTACACTATTGAAACGGGTGCAGTGTAAGACAGTTGTGAGTGCTGGGAACTTCAGAGTGCAGCCCCACTCTAGTTCCCAGGAGTCTCAACTGTAAGTTTTCAATCCCTGCTTTATTGGGAAATTTAGGCACTGTTTCTTTGGATTACAGTAAATCAGAAAAAATACTGACATTTTAAAAATCAGTGATCTTTGTCAACAGTACCCTTGTTGATTCTCTGTTGTCTGTATACAGGGGGGACACTGTTCCCTTTCACCATGGTTCCAAATGCAAGTTTTGAGTATAGTGTAGTGGACAGTGCTTTGAAGTTAGAGACCTGACAAAGTTCTAACTCCACAAAATGGCTTTATGAACTTGGACGAGTTGCCTGACTTCATGGAACTCCGGTTTTGTCATTTGCAAAGTTAGGACAGTAACTAAAATCTCTTGTAAGATTATATGAGGTAATTTGCATAAGGGTCTAGCATAAAATATAGTTCCTAATAAATGTTTCATTTCCTCACTATTTGCTGGTTCAAAGCAAATCGGGTATAGGTCGAAAGTCATGTTCAGTTCAACAGATATATACTGAGGCTCTAGAGATACAAGGTAAAGACATAGTTCTTATCCTCATAACCTTGAGCACTCTGCACGTGCATGTGTATGTGTGTGTGCGTGTGTGTGTGTTGAAAACAATGGAGTGATAAAAGGGAATTATTAACAATTATATATTAACACAAATATAAATGTGTGTTGATGAAGAAAGAATACAGGAAAGATTCAGAAGGCTGTGAGAGTATATAGAGGAGATCTAAATTAGATTGGAGAATTTGAAAGGACTCCTTAGAGAAAGTGACATTTAAGCTGAGATGTAGACAATAATGAAAATACACTGTCAAATCCTTTTTCACTGAATGCTTCTTTTCTGATCTTTGAGATATTTTTATTTAGGTTACAGATTTTCTTTTATAGTTATTTAAGCCTTGAGTCCTCAAATCCTAATCTGCTTTTGTCCTGTAAGACATTTTATCCTTTAAGGTGTACAAATAGCTGACCTCATCCATCATGCTTTGATTTTGCTTATTTAAGTAAGAGGATAACTCATTTCCGAGTTGCAGGTGAGGGGTACCTCACAGATATCTGCTATTTACCAGCTCCACATTGGACATGGTATGTGCACAGTAGATACTCAGTAACATAGATCAGGATGCTTTTCAGTGTATCAAATGATCAGATTATCCCTATTTAGGGCTTCTGATGTAGTCCCAAGTCTATGTTTACTATCTTTGTTTTCCATGATTTCTGTAAAGATAGTGGATCTTTTGAATTGTACTGGAATAATGGGTATAATTTTTTTTTAAATGTTGGAAGTAGTTGCTTAATGTACATATACACCTTGGTAGAAATATTTATATTTATCTGATTGCAAAGATAGACCTAACATTGGTTTACAGCTGGGACAATTGGGAGTTAGTGTGTCTGAGACATTGATCTTAGATTTTCACAGAAAACACTGAGGAATTTTCTAGCCTCTTTTAGTTCCTTGCACTGGGTGAGCAGGCACACAGTGCTTCCTGGTCCTTGCCCTGGAGAGGTCCCCCACAATTAGCATGTACCAGAGTCAACTGGAAGGCTTAGTAAACTAGTTCCTGGGCCTTGTGTCCTGCGTTTCTGATTAAGTAGGTCTGGGTTGGGCCCCAAAACATGCATGTCTAACAAGTTCCTAGATGTTGCTGATACTTCTGGTCTGAGGATTATACTTTAGTTACCACCACTATAAATAACTCCAGGAGAATGACAGTTGAAGCATTGGATAAGATCTGATCAAATAGTATCATTGGCAACTGGGTCTCTTCCTGGGAACTTGAAGGCCATGAAATTTGCCCAGATACTGCCAACACTTCTATCTCCTATCCTTAAAGATTAAAAATCATGTTCCTTAATTACATTAAAGGAACTTGTGGTTTTTTTTGTCTGTTAGCATCTTTCAGTCAATCTTACCACCAGCACCCTTGTGACAACTTTGTGATAATTATAACACATGATAACTTCTGTTTTTAAATTAATGTTTCAGGGTGATTACAATTCTGAAATTCATCTGATCACAAGAGAAAGAGATGAACTTCAACATATGCTGGAAAGATTTGAGAAACATATGGAGGATATACAGGCCAATGTTAAATTATTGACAGCAGAAAGAGATAAACTAAGTGTTTTATATCATGAAGTAAGAACTTTTTATAATTAAGCCAACAGATTACACAGAAATAGTTAACTATAGTAGAACCACCAGTGTATGTTCTTTAAATTATTATAATATATGAACCTTGTGGTATTTCTTCATAATTAGAATTGTAAGTAGTAGTTTCTACTGTGTTTCTGTTCCTAAAGCAAAGATTTCTATTATTTTTTCATATTTACTCTTCCTCTTTTCTCGCCTCTCTGTCAGGTCAGTTAGAGATAATCTACTTCTAGACTGACTCTGAGTCAAGTTAATCCTTGAGATGCAGACATATTGGGATATGTTTGTCAAACAGTGGGTAGCAGCCATTATTGGGACTAATTAGATATTAAGGACTTAGGCCCTAATGAGGAAACTTTAGGGAAGAGGGAATCTAAACAGCTTGGCCCAGTTACAAAGCCTCAGTTGTCAGAGGCCAAAGTGAGTCTGAGCAAAGCATGGTGTCTATTACCTAAATTTATTCCCATATCAATCTCCCATGAAATCCTGCTACTTCAAGATGGGGAGAAGGACATGCAAGTTAAAAGGTCAATTTGTAAAGTTGTTTTCTCTTTTGGAACTTTCTTAGGATTCTGCAGTACAAATTGATCCATTGGCTTAGATTTCCACTTTCTTGGGTCTGCTTAATTAATTACTAGTTATCCGTCTGCTAACTGGTTTCTAAAATTTTGTGCCTGGCACTTCCCTCCATCTCCTTTTCTTATTATTATTTCTTTAATCCTTTTACTCTCATTTTCTAGGGATTTGGAAAGAGAGCAAAGGTAGCATGTGTTTAGTTTGCCCCCCCCCCCTTTTTTTTTTTAACTGGGAGCATATCCAGAGTGTTTTTTTATTTATATCTTTTAATTCTTTAAGGCTCAGGAAGAATTATCTTCACTAAGACAAGAATCCACCCAAAGCACAGTCTCCCATAATGTTGTTAGTCTGATGGAAAAGGAAAAAGAAGTTGCAATATCTGATTTAAGAAGGCTTATAGCAGAAAAGGAAGCTTTAAAGGACAAGTTAAAAGTAAGTAATATGATTGACTTATTTTTGAAAGGCAATTTATTGAGAAAAAAGGAGGTCTTTCTATATGTTTTTCTGTGAAGTGACTATTTAGAATGTACAACTAGATCAGGGGATGTACAACTAGAATGTACAACTAATCCAAACAGTGTTTTTGTATGGCCTTAGAGCTAAGAATGGTGTTTACATTTTTAAATCATTGGAAAGTTATCAAAAGAAGAAAATTTTATGACAACTGAAATTTTTGAAATTCAAATTTCATTATTGGTAAATGTTGTTAGAATACGGTGCTCATTCATTTGCATGTTCTATGTGGCCTTTTTTTCTGCAATGGCAGAATTTAGTAATTACAACAGAAACTATGTTTCTGGTTCATAAGGCTGAAAATACTTATCTGGTTCTTTATAGAAGATTAGAGACCCAGTGCACGAAATTCGTGCATGGGTAGGGTCCCTAGGCTTGGCCCGAGATCAGGGCCGATCAGGTTCCCTGCCTCCCTGCCTCCTCCTTCCCTCACCTCCCACTTCCCTCACCTCCCACGCACCGGCCTCCCTGCTTCCTTCTTCCCTCACTCCCTAGGTGCCTCGCCACCTCCCCTGGTTACCTGCCATGTTCTGCGCCACCCCCTGGTGGTCAGTGCACATCATAACGAGTGATCGAACTTCCGAGGAGGCACTTTGCATATTAGCCTTTTTATATATATATAGACTTTAATATATATATATAGATAATTAATTTCTGACTTGACTAGGCGGTTTCTTACATGGAAGTATATTATCTTCTTTTAGTAACACAATTTTATTGAGATAGTCACATACCATACAATTCACCCATTTCAAGTGTTTTTTTAGTGTATTCACACATTTGTTAAACCATCACCTCAATCAGTTTTAGAGCATTTTCATTATCTCAAAAGAAACCATGTATCCATTATCAGCTGCTCTCCATTTCCCCCATCCTCCTCAGTCAGAGGCAACCACTAATCTAATTTCTGTCTCAAATAGATTTGCCTACACTAGGCATTTCATATAAATTGAATCATTCAGTATGCGGTATTTATGTCTGGCTTCTCTCATTTAGCATAATGTTTTCAAGATTCATTCATGTTGTAGTATGTATCTCAGTACTTTATTCTTTTTTATTCCATCATATAGATGAACAACATTTTGTTTTATCATTTGCATGGTTTTTGGCTATAAAGAATAATGGTGCCATGAATATTCCTGTACAACTTTTTGTGTGGATGTATGTTTTCACTTTTCTTGGGTATATACACCTAGGTTCATTTGATGACTACATTTAACCATATTAATAATTGCCAGGCTGTTTTCCAAAGCAGCTGTACCATTTATATTCCCACCAACAGTGTATACACATCCTCACCAACACTGTTACTGTCTGCCTTTTTTTATTATTGTTATGCTGCTGGTTAGTATTATCTATTGTGGTTTTATTTTGCATTTTCCTGATGGCTAATGATATTGATCATCTTTTCATGTGCTTACTTGGCCATTTGTATATATTTTTTTTGGAGAAATGTCAACTTAGATCATCCTTTGCACTTTTTTAGATTGGGTTATTTGTCTCATTAAGTTGTAAGAGTACTTTATATATTATCAATAAAATCCCCTTTATCAGATATGATTTACAAATACTTTCACCCATTCTGTGTGTTATCTTTTAATTTTCCTAATGGTATTCATTGAAGCACAAAAATTTTTTAATTTTGAGTAAGTCCAATTTATTTTTGTTGTTGTTTATGTTTTTTGATATCATATCTAGGGGCAGTCTTATAATTCCTTATATAATACGTTAATATATATAAAGCAAGTACTCAGCACATAATAACAACTCAGTATTAACTGTTAATGTTACTATTATGGTTTACTTCCAAAAATATGTTATTGAATTAATGTTTAGAAATTAGCTAAAATTAGGGAATAAGAACATTTAAGCATTATTAGGGTAGTCTCTATATCAGAAAATTGCAGTTAAAGATTTAACCTGAAAGAATATTTTCAATTTGCATCTTTTGGAATACTGCCTTCCCCAAGTAATCCTGTATAATAAAAGCCTAATATGCTAAGTGTCCAGTCATCTATTCAACTAATCAAAGCATAATATGCTAGTGATATGCTAAGGCCACTCAACCGCTTGCTATGACGTGCACTGACCACCAGAGGGCAGACAGTTGACTGGCCAACCAGTTGCTATGATGTGCACTGACCACCAGGGGGTAGATGCTTCAACTGGTAGGTTAGCTTGCTGCTGGGGTTTGGTTGATCGGGACTGAGCAAGATGGGCTGGACACGCCCTAGAGCCCTCCTGCAGTCCCTCCCCAGCCCCAATCGTTCACTGGTGGGGTCCCTAGGCCTGGCCTGCACCCTCTCACAATCCAGAACCCCTCAGGGGATGTCAGAGAGCTGGTTTCGTCTCGATCCCACAGGCCAGGCCGAGGGATCCCCACTGGTGCACGAATTTGTGCACCAGGCCTCTAGTTCCTTATAAGAATAAGTATTAAAATGACCAAATGGGAAACTTATATGCAACATGACAGTTTTTAGTAAAAGCTACTGATTTATCCTTTTCCAAATCTGTTGAAGTGACCAAGGAATATAAAAATAGGATTTAAAAACTGCAATAGTGCCCTTTGCCGGTTTGGCTCAGTTGATAGAGTGTCGGCCTGCGAACTGAAGGGTCCTAGGTTCGATTCCAGCCAAGGGCATATGCCCAGGTTGCGTGCTTGATCCCCAGTAGGGGGCATGCAGGAGGCAGCTGATGAATGATTCTTTCTCATCATTGATGTTTCTCTCTCTTCCTCTCTGAAATCAATAAAGAAATATATATATTAAAAAAGAACTACAATAGTACTGAAAACTCGGGAAAAGTGACATTCATATTACCAGAATCTTTCTGGATAGTAGGAGCCAGGATTTGTGAGTTTACAACAGATCTTTTACTTAAAAACTGAATCATCTCAATCCTTAAGCCTCCTCTAATAGTTTTCTGTTATGCCACTATCCACCCAATTATCAAACCCAGGCATTCACTGACTCCTCCCTCCCTGAAAGCTCATCTCTCTCAATCACCAAGTCTTATCAATGCTACCTCTTAAATAATATTTAACATTTATTTAGTCCTTTTCATGTGTGGAGGCTCTGTGCTCAGTGCTTTTACATGGACTTTTTCAGTAAATCTTGACAGTTGCCTTTTCAGATAGGTAATCCTTACAGATGTGGTCTATGATGTGCACTGACCACCAGGGGGTAGATGCTTACAGTGAGTTTTATAATACGCTTACAGTGAGTTTTATAAAATTACAGTGAGTTTTATAATTTGCCCGAGATCACCTACCTATGAAGTCACAAGGAGTCTGAGGTCACATGAGTTTCTCTTGAATCTGTCTAGTTCTTTCCATTCCCTTGCTACCATCCTGTTTTGGCCATTCTCTCTCAAGTGCATTAGGGTATTTATTGGATGGCTCACAAATCTATGTTTCAAACTAAAGTCAGAGTCATCTTTCAAAGATGTGTATATCCAATCACGTCACTTCCCATTTAAAATCCATGAACTGTTTTCAAGGATTTCAGTAATTGACCTTTGCCTACTTCAGGATCTAGCTTTTTCCCCCCAAATTCATGCCCCTCTTTTCCCCGTCGCTCATTTTCTCCACTCCAGGCTTAATGGACCTTTCTTGCCCCAACTTTCTACATAGGCTATTGAAAAATGCCTTTCAATTCCCTTACCTGGCTAATTTCTATGTATTCATTCTTTAGAGCCAGGTTAAATATCACTTCCTCACACAGGAAATGAACCCTAGACTCTAGATTCCCTTTCAGTATGTTGCCATTAAGTTCCCTTTTTAGAAGAATGGATATGGTTTTTATTCTAGTATCTTTTAAAGGTTTGTCTTTTCTACTAGCCTATAGTATCTATGACATCAAGACTTCATATCTTGTACTCACTACTGTATTTTTAATATCTTACTCAGTGCTTGTATATAGTATGTACTCAATAGTGGTTGAATGATTTAATAAATGAAGAAATGCATACAGCACAGTGACTTTTTAATCCTCACCTGAGGATATTTTTTCCATTGCTTTTTAGAGACAGTGGGAGGGAGAGAAGAAGAGAGGGATAGGGAATAGGAGAGAGAGAGAGAAACATGGATGTTGAAGAGACACATCGATTGGTTGCCTCCTGTAGGCATCTGAGCAGTGCTGGGGATCAAACCTGCAACCTGAGTATATACCCTTGACCAGGAATCGAACTCGCGAACCTTTGGTTCTAGGGCTGACACTCCCACCACTGAGCAACACCAGCCAGGGCCACAGTGACTTTTTCAACAAATATGTAATCAAACATCAGATGTCTATTTATTTTTAATGAATAGCATGGATAGAAGTATGAATCACACTAGAAAAATTCTCAGAAAACACCAACTTATATTACTTGTCCTAGATTTAGCATCAGCAAGAATTGGATAAGGTAATGTAACTCCCAAAATAGCACTTGTTTTTACTGTTGACCAGCCCATTCTGGAAACTCTAGTGGCTTGCATAGTCCTGTAGTATTCTGTTTCCTGTCTCTCTCTGATCTCATTTTTATTTCCCTTATACTCTGTTCTCAGGACATAGTCCTGAATATACTTAACCTGCTGTTTTTTTCCCTTTATGGTTATGCTAATGAATCAATCTATATAAATTTTTAGAAATGAATTTATGCCAATCTGTGTCTTCTGTTACAATCACACATGGAGGTAGAGTGTTACTGTTTTTTTTCAACCAAAAGCATCGTGTTTTTTTCATGTCTAATGATTTCCTTTCTAAAACATTTTATTATTTAAAAAAACACAAGTAGAATAGTACTGGAGACTTGCATTACTTATTTTCATAATTTTGTTGTATTATCTAATGTGCACAAACATCTTTTATAAAATTCTCTTTCAGAGTTTCCAGGAAATGAGTCTTTTCGGAAAATCAGAATTAGAGAAAACTATTGAACATTTAACATATGTTAATCACCAGGTAATTTATCAAATTGGATTTGGGGTATATTGTGTTGCATGAATGACTATGTTAATTATAGTTTTAATATACTGTATATTTTTGATATTACAAAGTAGTATGATGCTAGAGCAGCTGTATAAAAATGATAGACTCTGTACTCCGAAGACTGACTACTTGGGTCCAAATCCCTCTCTATCACCTATTACCTGTAAGCAGTACTTAAACTTTCCATACCTCAATTTTTTATTTGTGAAATAGGAATAGTGCTAGTACTTAATTTGTTTTCAAATGAGTGATATGAACAGGAACTATTGCAGGCCCTGCATGAGTATTGTTACTTCTAATTCTTTGATGGTTCTTCCCCTGACCTTGAGTAGCATCCTCTATACTGAGCTCTGCTCAGCTGAAGACTCAAGGTCCACCCTTTGCAGAACTCCAGAGCTCTCACTCTATGCAGCTCTCCTCCAGTATCTGCCCTGCAATCTCTAATCGTCTTGTCCTCCCTTGACTCGCAGTCCTGTCTTTTGAACTTAGGGGAACCACTAGACTCCACCTGAGTTCCTTTCCCTGTGCCACAGTCTGGAAATTCTTCAGGCAGCAATCAGAGGGCTCATCTCATTTGTTTCTTGTCTCTTGGTCACTGTCCATTGTTGCCTGATGCTCAGTGTCTTGAAAACCATTGTTTTATATATTTTGTCTTTTTTTTTTTTTAATTATTCAGATAGAAGGGTTCCTGTGACTCCAGCTTGTGTAGAAACTGAAAGTGAGAGTTAATGAACTGAAAAACATAAATACTAGAGTCTCTGGAAAGAGATTAAAAGAAAATATAAAATAAGTCTTAAGAGAATGAAGTAAGAAGGTATAACATATGTTTAGTCAGAATTCTAGGAGAATATAATAGAATGTGGGAGAGGCAGTAGTTGAAGAGATAATGGCTGATAATTTTCTAGGAATTATAAAACATAGTAATCCTCGGATTCAGAATGTGCAATGAATTCCAGTGGCATGATAAATAATACAATATACTTGTGTATAAATTTCCAGGCTCTTTATAGAAAACATTATGCAACCTTATTGAAAGACATTCAAGAAGAAACACAAGTGGAGATATATATCAGGTTTATACAAAAAGGTGACAGATATTCATGTTTATAAAAAGAATGTACGTTCTCTCCAAATTGATCTTTAAAGTAATGTATTTCTGTCTGAAATCTCAATCTAACGCTGACAATAGATTTTAAAATTTGCATGGAAACAAAAAGCCAAGAATCACAAAGAATTTTAAAGAAGAACATTATGTAGAAATTGTTCCGTCAAATATGAAGGCTTCAGAGCCAGTAGATTTCCTTTACTTTATCTTCTAACCCCTTCTATTGATTTTTTTAAAAAAATATTTTGTTACTTTCTTTATTTGCAAGAGAACTTTTTAGAAAGAGGTGGGAGATATCTGGGTGTGAGAGTCCCAGTATATAGTCTCCTTGTTTAATTCTTCTCCTGACCCCATCCTAATGCTTGGTGCTTTAACGAGCGGAGCTTCTTCTGGATACATCATCAGGCTGCATATTGGTTTTCCTGTTGTGGTCCCTTTAGATCAGTGGTGCTCCTAAGAGGCAAATATCTGGGGAATTTTGGGTTGTCATAATTAGGGGAGAAGGTGCTTCTTGTATCTAGTAGGTATTGGCCAGGGAGGCTACTAAGCATCCTACAATACAGAGGACATCCTTCCCATCCCCCACAACCGTGGTCGGCAAACTGCGGCTCGCGAGCCACATGCGGCTCTTTGGCCCTTGAGTTTTTAGCAAAGGCCAGCTTAGGAGTACCCTAATTAAGTTAATAACAATGTGCCTACCTATATAGTTTAAGTTTAAAAAATTTGGCTCTCAAAAGAAATTTCAATTGTTGTACTGTTGATATTTGGCTCTGTTGACTAATGAGTTTGCCGACCACTGCCCCACAACAAAGAATCATCTGGCCCCCAAATCAGTAGTTTTTAGGTTCAGAAACTGCTTTAGATTGTATCTTTCATTTTGAGTCATTATTCAATCTACTCTTGTCTTCCACAAGTTATTGAAGTCACTGTCCACTCTTGTTCTCTTTCTTGTTCTTTATGTCCTTACTAGAGGCCCGGTATATGAAAATTTGTGCACTCGGGAAGATACCTCAGCCCAGAGGAGCAGGCCTACGCTGGCAGTCAGCCATCCCTCTGGCAGCCCAGGAGCCCTCGAGGGATGTCCACCTGCCAGCTTAGGCCCGCTCCCCGGGAAAGCGGGCCCAAGCCACAGTCGGACATCCTTAGTGCTGCCGAGGAGGTGGGAGAAGCTCCCTCCACCCTGCTTTGCACATAGCCTTCAGCCTGGCTTATAGCTGAGTAGAGCTGTGGAAGCACACTGACCACCAGTGGGCAGCTCCTGTGTTGAGCGTCTGCCCCCTGGTGGTCAGTGCGCATCATAGCAACCCGTTGTTCCTGGTAGTTCCACCATTAGGGTCAATTTGCATATTGCCCTATTATTATATAGGATGAGCATATAGTATAGCTTTCTTAGTCCTTTATTGCCATCTTAGCACTGTTTCCAGAGGGAGGGGAGATAAAATGTGTGTGGTTAGTTTACAGTTTTAACTGGAAGACATATTTATTACTAATATTTCTTGGTTTTGAAATTTATATATACATTATTCTATTTTGTATTTATTTTTGTACAGTATATAAAATAAAATAGAAATCTACCTATTTTTTTCTCCAATGAGTGGCTGTTCCAACTCTATTTTTAAAGTTTTTATTATTTTCCCCCTTCCCTAATTTACATCTGTGTACGTGTATTTCCTTGTCAATTTCTACGTGAAATCCACACTGTTTTAATTACAGTAATTTTCTAATTTATTTTGACATCTCATAAGGCAAGTCTACTTGCATTCTTCCCTAACCCCAATTTTTCCTGGTTTGTTTTTTTACTGTCTGAATTTATTTATCTGTTCCTCATAGAAAATCTCACTGTTGAATGAACTCAGACTTGGAGGTAGAAGCTCTCAGAGAAGACAACCTACATCTCTTGACAATCTGTTCTGGCGTTTTTCTTTGGCCTCCTTCATTCTCTTAGCCTAAAGTGTAGCATATTCTGTGATATCTTCCTTGTTTTTCTTAGTACAGTATGCTATTTCTTCAGAGCAATTTGCCAACTTGTTTCAGTACACATGGAATAAAAGGACACTGAATCTTGGTTACTGTGGTCCTAGGTTTTGTACCTTCTTTGTTTAGGGATTTTCTCACAACGTATTGATGGACATCTTCTTTAGAGAGATTGTAAAGTTTGTGGATTCTGCTGGCTCTTTTGGACCCCAGGCAACAAGGCACAGTAGTATCAGTGAGACCAGGAATGACCAGGAATGTCTCTCCCCCACCCCCTTTTTTTTTTTAATCCTCACCCAAGGATATTTTTCCATTGATTTTTAGGAAGAGTGGGAGAAAGAGGGAAAAACAGAAACATCAATGTGAGAGAAATACATTGATTGGTTGCCTCCTGCACGAACCCCAACCTGGGTCTGGGCTGGGGAGGAGCTTGCAACCAAGGTACATGCCCTTGACCAGAATCGAACCCGGGACCCCTAGGTCCACAGGCTGATGCTTTATCCACTGAGACAAACTGGCTAGTTTTTAACAATGACCCAAGTTTAGAATACTGAGATTGGCATCCACAATGCAACCCGAGCAGAATTGCACTGTCTCCAGTCCTCCTTAGTCTATAACAGGAATTCCCCCTTAATAGCAGATGCACTTGGCCGTGGATCAAGGCACACTGGTTCATGGGGAAACCTTGTCTGTCATTGCCACCACAGATTGGAACCACATAACCCTTCCATCTTCACCCAGAGCATCAGCAGCAACTTCTATGGCCATACGCTTCTCGTAAAAGGCACGAAGTTTGTGTTCATCATCTACTTCGATGAGTTTCTGGCAGCCAGTGGCTGGGAAAGAGATGTTCAGCTTCATTCTGAAGTAGCCGACTGCCTTCAAGGCGCCATGAGAAAGAGCTGTTTTTTCTTAAATTTCTTTTTTCCTAAATGAATTTTAGAGTGAAATTTAAGCCATACCCCCTTATTTTAAAAACAGTTCTGTTAGGATTCTTGTTAAAATTTCATTGAATTTTTAGTTATTTCTGGAAATTGTATTACATTTCCAGTATTGTATTCCCATTCAGAAACATGCTATGTCTTTACATTAAATCAGCTTATGTTTTATGCCCTTCAGGAAAATTTTTCAGTTTTTTCATATGTCTTGCCCATTTGCATTTGGGTTACAGTATTTTCTGATATGATTTTTTTTTTTCAAATCAGGCCTACCTACGTACTGGTTTTGTTTTTAGAAGTTTCTTAAAATTTTTGCTTTGCTAATTATTTCCCTTTCTGTTTTTATTGTTATCATAGATATTTTATTTTATTCCTTTCTTGCTTTTTTTGGTATACATTTTTTTCATTTCAGTGATACTGAAAAGGAGAGATAAATGTATATGCCTATTACATGTAGAATCTAAAGTGTACACATGATTTTTAAAGGACTTTTAAATAAATCTATTTTTCCCTTAGTTTTCTTCCAGAAGTGTTATTAAAATATGCTTAAGAAAAATAAAATTAAGACATGTATTAATTTTTAAAATTTAAATTATAGCTTGAAAATGAAAACTGTGAATTAAAGTCTAAAATGTTAATAATGAAAGAATCAATGGAATCACTAGAGAACAAGGCAAAATTCCAAGCTCAAAAACTTAGCCATGTGGCTGGTGACTCATCTCTTCATAAAACAGAGATGAATTCACTTAGGTAAGTTTATTGAATGCTTTGTTATTTCAGCTCTGGGAACAAGTTGGTGGCTGTGTGAGGCTTGTTGTGGTGGCATTTTTGGACTAGGTCTTTGAGCAGTAGTACCCAAAGTTGGCCTTGCAGCAGAATCACCTGCGGAACTTTTAAAAAGTCTGGAGGTTCTTAATCACCAAGTAAATCTGAGTAGATTTTGAGTATCTGTATTTTTAAAGACTTTCTTAGATTGATATGATTGCAGGCAATTTTTTGTACCTACATGTTTCAAAAATTCCCCTAGCAGATACTTGAGATCATTTGTACTCTATAGCATAGGATTGCTGAAAATTACATAATTTTTTGCTACCTATGTCACTGTCCTTATCTATCCTCTTTTAAAGAAATGTAAAATCAGAGTATTTATATACAGTTTAAAATGGTGATATGTCTGAAAAATGATATAGTCAGTATGAAAAAAAAAATAGGCTGAATCTATAGGTTGGATTCAGGTTATGAAAATGGTATGATAACCAAGTATGTCTGGAATTTATCTTATAATCATAGAGAACAAAAAGAAATTTTTAACCCAGGGGGTGACATGAGTAGCATGCCTTAAAAAAACAAAAACAAATTCTGGCAGAAATAGGAAAGATGGGTTTGGAGTCTTAAGAAACTGATGGCAAATAAGAGACCATGTGTCTGAACTGAAATAGTGGCAGTGAACTTAGAGAACAGAGGCCAGGTTTAGGAAACATTTCTTACATAAAATCAAAAGGATTGGATGACTTGTATGGAAATGAGAAAAAGATACAGTAATGCAGAATGTTTACCTTAGGATATTGGGTTGGTTAGCCATTGGTCCATTTAGAATGCAAATGGCTGAAGGAAATAAACAGTCAACAAAGATAGGTTTTCTCTAGACTGGGATTTGCAATAAGTAAACAATACCAAGTCAGAAGAAGGGCATCACTCTGAAGTATCAGAGGAAATAATTTCTCTAAATACATTTGCAATAAGAAGCAGGAAAGGATTTTCAAACGTCAACATGACATTGCATATATGAAAGGAAATCAGTCATGAAGTAGTAACAACTTGAGATCCAACAGGATTGTAGTAATGACGATTAGAGAAGAAGATTGATAAATAAAAACTGAAAGTGTTAGTGAACAGAATGGAAATAACCAGAAAACTGAGTGGTGGAATAGAAAACACTCAAGAAATTCACATAGACTTCAGAACTCAGAAGGATAAAAAGAAATGATGAGCAAAAAAGACATGGATCTAATATACAAACACTGAGAATTGGAAAAATTTATAGTAAAATAAACAGCAGAATTTTGAAAATCAAAGGGATAAGGCCTGAGATTATATTCCTAAGGAATTCCTGATTATCAAACAAAACTTAATGAAATAAGACCAAGAGCTGGATGTGTCCATTTAATTAAGGAAATCACAGGGCATCTTAAATTTTTGTTCTTTTGCTATTTTGACTACAAGTCTTGATAAGTTAGACATTAGATAAAGAACTAAAATAGAAGCTGCTTTTTTCCTCACACACACCCCCACCCCCTTTTTGCAAGCACTACATCCTATGAAGGAGAGCTACTTGAATGGACCACCCCCCACTTCTTCTGGTTCATGTCTATATTCAACTCCAAAGTACAGGTACCATGATACATTTTTGTCACGCAGAACTACTAGGCTACACTTTTCCCTTTTTGTCCAGCAGCTGACTGGATCTGGCATTTACTCCATTTTGCTTTGTGCTTCAGACTATAGGCACAATCTCCTTTTCTTTCCTCACAGGAGGCCCTTCACAGTCTTAGGCACTTAAGCAGAGCTTTCAGTGCCTTCTCTTGCTTACCCTAGCCTACAGCTCCTTTGGTGTTTTCTTTTTATACTAATCCCCTTTTCTCTTGTGAGCTCAATCTGCTACTTTCCTCACCTAGAGGTATTCCATAACTTTGTTTTGCTCTGACAGAAAAATCGCACTTATCTTGCTTCTGAGGAAAGTATGTCAATCCCGTTCTCCATATCAGTAAACATTGACAGAACCATGAGTTCAAGCCATCAGGTCCAAATCCAAAGCTGAACTCAATACAAACCGTAATACCAAGCACTCTACGGAAACAAAGCCACACTAGTCAAACCTGATGCCACTTTTAATGTGGTTAATAGAGATCTTGCTACCCCTTTAATCACATCAAGTTCTCTTGACGTGAAGACATTTAAGAAGCTGATGCTCAGAGGAATCACAGGTTCCTTTCCATCCATTTGGTGGACCCATCTTTTCTTTTCAATCCTAAGTAAGGCATTTCTCACCAAGTTTCAGTGCCACCAGTTTCTTTTCACCAAACAGACTATATCAAGCATAGTTTTTAATTGTCCAAATAGAGAATCTTTGGTTTGATTTCTTGGTACAGCACCAGAGGACATAATACAAAATCCCATTTTATAACCAAATGACTGTTTTCTCCCTTGAATTTTAGCAGGTGCTGGCAAGCTATGGCCTGCTACCAATTTTTGTAAAGCCCAAGCACCAGGAATGGTTTGTACATGTTAACATGGTTGGAAAAAATCTCAATAGAAGATTAATATTTTGTGACATAAAAATTATATGAAGTTCAAATTTCAGTTCCCATAAGTTGTATTGAACCACCACACTCCTTCATTTACATATCATCTATCGCTGTTTTTGCACTACAAAGGTAGGATTGAGTACATGCAACAGAGACTACCTGGCTCACATTGTTTAAAATATTTACTCTGTCCCTTTACAGAAAAAGTTTACTGACCCCAGCTCCAGAGGATGGCTAGCATCCCCTGAGGGGCTAAGACCATCTTTCCTGGGTAGAGAAAATTGCTTTATAGCAAAAATGTTAAGTGGTGGGTTATAACCATAGACCATTAGTCGGCAAACTGCGGCTCGCGAGCCACATGCGGCTCTTTGGCCCTTGAGTTTTAGCAAAGGCCAGCTTAGGAGTACCCTAATTAACTTAATAACAATGTACCTACCTATATAGTTTAAGTTTAAAAAATTTGGCTCTCAAAAGAAATTTCAGTTGTTGTACTGTTGATATTTGGCTCTGTTGACTGAGTTTGCCGACCACTGCTATAGACTATTAGAGACATCTAAAATAAAACGGGTTGGATGTGGAGAGAGCAGAGTGCCTGAAGAATGGCTCCTCTATGATTGACGCATCCAACAGCAACTTGGGCTTACTCCTCACAGGTGGCAGGATACTATGACCTTCCTGTGACATTACGCCCTATACATGAAAAAAATAAAATTTAATAAAACAGGGAAACCATATCAGTCTCTGTTTCCTCTAATAGATCATTACAATTCCAGCCTACCCTTCCTAGATGGAGCTTCAGCTCCATATTAGAACTTGAACACTTTTTATGAATAAAGGACCTTTTAAGATGCTGTTCATTATGAAGGGAAGTAATCACTTGGCCCTCTAAAATGAAAGCATGAATACCTCCATGTAATCCTATATAATAAAAGGCTAATATGCATGTCGACTGAACGGCAGACTGAACAGCAGAATAACCCAGTCACTATGATGTGCCTTGACTACCAGGGGGCAGACGCTCAATGCAGCAGCTGCCCCCTGGTGGTCACTGTGCTCCCACAGGGGGAGTGCCACTCAGCCGGAAGCCGAGGTCACGGCTGGCAAGCGCAGTGGCGGTGGTGGGAGCCTCTCCTGCCTCCGCAGCAGTCGGACATCCCCCGAGGGCTCCCGGACTGTGAGAGGGTGCAGGCCAGGCTGAGGGACCCCACTCCCCAAGTGTACGAATTTCATGCACTGGGCCTCTAGTATAATCCTATATAATAAAAGCCTAGTATGCAAATTGACTGAATGGTGGAACGACAGGTCCCTATGACGTTCACTGACCACCAGGGGGCAGACACTTAATGTAGGAGCTGCCCCCAGCCCACAGGCCCTGACCAGGAGGGTGGCGGGTGGTGGGGCTGGCAAGCAGGCAGCACCAGGCCAACCAAGGGTGGTGCCAGTGGGCCCCCCCCCATTGTCCTGCTGGTCATCTCACAGAGGGAGGTTACCTGTGGCAGGGGGGCAGGGTCAGCGAGTGGGTGGCGCCAGGCCAGCCAAGACGAGTGCTAGTGGGAGCCCTCCCAATTGCCCAACCAGTTGCCCCACACATCAGCCCCGGGACCCTACCTGTGCACTAATTTTGTGCACTGGGCCTCTAGTATAATATAACTGAGGAAGTTGAGACTCAGAGAGATGGTCCTACACAGCCACATGGGTAGTAGAGAGCTAGAACTTAGATTCTAAGTGAAGTTTTATTGATTTACTTTCTGGTGGGAAGTCATAACTTCCCTTTGCTGTGTTTATAGCACTTTCAAAGCTAAGAAATTGGTTGTTTTACTAATAACTTAGTTCTCAAAATTTCCTTTCCAGACACCATGATGAACAAATAATATGATAGTCATTCAGCTGTTCTTCACAATGAACTTTATACTATACCTCAGTTCTTTCATTAAGAAGACCTTTTAAAATTTTATTTTTTTAATCCTCACCTGAGGATATTTTTCCATTGATTTTTAGAGAGATTGGAAGAGAGAGGGAAAGACAGAAATATCGATGTGAGAGAAACACATTGATTGGTTGCCTCCTGCATGCACCCCAACCAGGGCCTGGGCCTCGGCCGGGGAGGAGCCTGCAACCGAGGTACGTGCCCTTGACTGGAATCGAACCCTTCGGTCCTCAGGCTGACTCTCTAGCCACTTCGGCTAGGGCATGAAGACTTTTATCTTAGCGGCAATACTTTTAGAAAAGTTACGTCCAAGATCTGGTATAGAATTTCTGTTGTCCCCTTCCCTGTCTACACTAGAATATGAAAGATAAAGCTATATTTAGGACTTATCAAGGACCTCCTGTATAACCAATCAAGATGTTACTTTATTAACCTGACTTTCATTAGGAATTAACTCTGCTAATAAACTAAGATGTAAAGAGGTCTTTATGTTTATAGTTAGAATTTTAAGCACAGCCAACTACTTGGGATGCTGTGGGCCATTCTGTTTTTAAAAGGACTGTATAGCTTACTGGTAGACATTTTCCCTTCCACATATAGGATGTTGATCTCCCTGTATTCTTAAAGAAAGCAATGAGATGTAGTAGAAAGACCACTGATATCAAGTTAGACTAGCCTGGATTTACATCTTTTCTTTGTCACCTTGGACAAGTTATTATTTGTTTCTATAAAACGGGGACAGTAGCTTTAATTTTGGAACTGCTCTAGGAATAAGTGAGGTATTATATAAAAGTATCAATACAATGAATACGTCCTGTGGTTATATCCCTCAGAGCAATAGCTGTAGCTTTTAAGAACAGTTTGAATATAGTGTAGTCACCTGGACTCAGATAATTTTATGAAATAAAGTTTCTTGACCATAGAATCTTTCTGACTGGGTTCTGTTTGGCTGTACAGTTCTAAAGAAGTCATCCTCAGCTTGACTTTTCTCCCTTCCTCGGGGTCATCATTCACTTGCCATTAGAAAAATGTGTCATGTCTTTCATCTTTCAGAAAACCTCAGTATGGTCAGTAAAACTTCATTTTCAAGGAGCTGTTCCATCTTACTAGTGGTTTCAGAATCCAAGCCTCCTCCGAATTAGGCAGTTCTAAGCTAAGCTACCCTTTGTATCTTCTTCCCTGTCATATCCTCAGGCAAACCCTAAAAGGAACCTGTGGGAATTCCCAATAAATAGCCTGAGGTGGGAGCTTTAGGGTTAAGAACTCCTAAGCCAGAGCTAAAAGCATTCCAAAGTCTCTAAATCACATGAGAGCAAGTTCTTGTTACTTCTGAAAAATAATCTTACTAATCAGTACGAGAATACTCTGCAATTGTCTTTATTTCCTCTGTACATCCTTTCTTTTGCTCCCTGAAACCAATCTTTAGTCTTAAATCCTTATTGCACTACAATAAATGCCTATTTTCCCAGTTTACTATGACCTCCAGTTGATTACCTGCCAAAAAAGTCAGAAAAGGAAGCAAAATTAAAAGCTCACTGGACTAGGTGGTCAGGATTTACGTGGGTAATCCTTTGAAGTACCAGGCCATATTGTAAAAACAGGACTTACTTTTTGCCTCCACTATTGGAAATAGATTTTAAGAGAAGGAGGGTTGATACTAGGAAACTGAGAAGAGTTAAAACTACCAGAAGCCTCTAGAAAAGAGTACACAATTAATTTGATTTTTATACTATGTTATTTTTAGGAAGATGAACCATTTTGAAGAAGAATGGTGGACGGCAAGAAATAATATATTATATAATGCCATTGATTATACTGGAAGAGCTTTAAGAAATAAAAGAAATTTTTAAAAATAAAAATATTTTTTGAGATCTCTCACTTTTTAAAAATTATTTCTACCAGAGATAAAGAATACCATTTGTTTTTGTCCACTGATTCTTTAGGATAGTAAATGAGCAGCTACAGCGGTCACTTGATGATTATCAGCACCGACTTTCCATCCAAAGAGGTGAACTTGAATCAGCCGAAGCACAAATTAAAATGCTGGAGGAAAATATAGGTAATTGTTTTTAAATTCTGTTTTTGCTAATCCTAATTTACTTTGGCTAATAAACATTTCATTTATAGGTAAACTGCACCTTAAGATGACTTCACAGGATCAAGAAGCTCATGTCATGAAAAAAACCATTGGTGTTATTGATAAAGAAAAAGACTTCCTTCAGGAGGCTGTAGATGAGAAGACAGAACAGATTGCAAACTTGCAAGAAAACCTTGCTAATAAAGTATGTGCCTGTTAAATATTATTATCTGGCATCTGAATGGAAAAGACTGTTTCATTCTCTGTTTCAAGTATGCAGTTCTTATCACCCATGTATAAGTTAAGACCCAGGCCATATCTTCTAATATGTTTAAATTTCATTTTATCTCAATAAGTTGAATCTTCAGAATTTCTATTTCTAGAATGTAATTTTATCAGATGTGACTTCAGCAAACTCAAGGAAACAATTTAAGTTCTTAGTGTGAGTAGAAGCATGCCAATACTTGAAATACAGTTGGGACATAGAGCTTTCATTTATAGCATCCTATATAATAAAAGGCTAAATGCAAATTGTCCCCTCAACCGGGAGTTTGACCAGGGGCAGGGCCGCCCGGCCAACCGCCTGCGGCCCCTCCCCCTGACTGGCCCCGCCTCCGATCTCCCGTCACCCATGCACAAATTCGTGCACCAGGCCTCTAATAAGTTATATTATTGGATTTGAACTAAGTAAATGTGATAAATTGTATAAATTCAACTAAAGACATTCCTATATGAATTGTTTAGAATCTCATATATTTTTGTAATTTCTCTAGGAAAAAGCTATTGCTCAGATGCAGATAACGTTCTCAGAATATGAATCTTCTTTGAAGTAAGTAATCAGTGTTATGGCATCCAGCTTCTTTAGAAATGTTTGGTGAATGCAGCTCTATTTAAGTAGCATCTGTCAGTAGTTACATTTCTATTTTTCTATTTTTGCCAATGGCAGCAGCATTATTTTCTCAGTCTTTTGCATGAAAATGTTATATTATCTTTAACTTGCTGCCATCTTTTATCATCCACATCTAAACACTATGTTTTACTATTTTTTTACATGCTACTTGCTCTTTGTTTTTACTGTAACTACCCTATACAGACCCTAATTATTAAAATATAGATTACTTTAGTAGTAGCCAGTCTTGAATTTATTCTACATCTAAACCTATCTTGAATAAAATTTTATATTTTATGTGTAGTCTCTTTACTTCAAGACAGAAGTCTCTAATCGTGTTTATTCTGTGTACCCTTTTATATTATACTAGAGGCCTAATGCACAAAATTGGGTCAAGGGGCTCGGCCCTCACAGCTGCAGTAGCTTGCCTACACCCTCTCAGCCCCAACTTTATCTGGAAGGTTGTCCGGCTGTCTGGTCTAATTAGCATATTATGCTTTTATTATTATAGATAATAGTGGGAACTTAACCATTAAATAAATATTTGCCAATAGAATCTGTTACTATTTTATTATTTGCCAAATGAATCTCCTAATAATTGAAAGTCTTTTGTTTTTACTTGACTTTTGGAATAATAATTTATTTTGTGACTTCATTTGCTCATAATGATTGGTAGAGAGCTAAAATGTCTCATTTACCTAATTAATCAGTGTCTTGATGCAGTATTTATAATTTCTTGTATTCTTAACATACTTAATTCAGAGTAAAACAGTTTTCTTTTAAATGAACTAAATTATTCAAAAAGCTTAGTTTTTACTTATACATCACTCGTGTAACAGCCAACTAAAGGAGACACTGACGAATCGAGACCGTGAGATAAACAGCCTCCTGCGCCAGCTTGATGCAACTAATAAAGAACTCGATGAAGTAGGAAGATCTAAAGAAATATCTTGTAAGGAAAATAGAAGATTACAAGATGATCTGGCTACAATGGCAAGAGAAAACCAAGTATGAATACAATGCATAAACTTCAATAGTTTTACAGTATACAGTTCTTTTGTTGTTGTTATTTTTTATTGATTTTTTTATAGAGAGGGATAGAGAGTTAGAAACATCGATGAGAGAGAAACAGATCAGCTGCCTCCTGCACACCCCCTACTGGGGATGCCCGCAACCAAGGTCATGCCCTTGACTGGAATTGAACCTGGCACCCTTCAGTCCGCAGGCCACTCTATCCACTGAGCCAAACCGGTTAGGGCACAGTATACAGTTTTATAGAATATTCTTTGTTTGCTATATTTTAAAGCTTTTTTTTTTTTTAATATATTTACAGAGAGGAAAGGAGAGGGATAGAGAGTTAGAAACATCAATGAGAGAGAAACATAGATCAGCTGCTTCCTGCACACCCCCTGGGGATGTGCCCGCAACCGAGGTACATGCCCTGACCGGAATCGAACCTGGGACCTTTCAGTCCACAGGCCGACGCTCTATCCACTGAGCCAAACCGGTTTCGGCTATTTTAAAGCTTTTAATATGCTTTTTAAATTTTAATAATATAAATATCAACAACATTAATAATTCTTTAAGGATAAAGATGTTTATAAGACTTTTTTAAAGTGTGGTTTAGAATGCTGCTATATATTACAGGGTGTCTAATGGGTACACCTGTGGTCTCCTCACCATTTTGGTCTTTATTATAAGAACTTCTATAGGTGGTAGCATGGTATTCATTCTATATGGCAGAAATTGTCACCCTATTGGGTGAGGACCTCAGTATCACTTCCAGGGCACAGTTACTGTGATTTAAAGACCCATCATACATTTTAATTATTCTTTCTTCTAGTGAGCTTAGTTTATTTACAGCAGGGGTGGAGAACGTCCAGCCCGGGGGCCATATAAGGCCCACAGAATAATTTGGTCTGGCCCTGCCTAGCAATAGGGGTGAGTTAATTAAGTGTTTGACCTAATATAGCAGGCTAATTTTTAAGTTGATAATTTTGTATGGCCTGTGAATGATGATACAAATATCCAGATGACCCTTGGCAGAAAAAAGGTTCCCTACTCCTGATTTACAGGTATAAGTAAATTAATGATAAGTAAATTATTTTAGAATGTCAAATACTTAAAGGTGTTAGTTTTGTTTGTGCTGGTTTATTGAAGGATTATACCCAGAAGACCAATAATTTCCTATTGGAAATATTTTGGGGTTTTTTAAATTTTTTTTCAACATTATTCCATATAAAGCATATTGCTGTTATACGAATTTTTTTCAATGCCAACATTTGAGCCAGATACATGATTAGGACTGTTGTGGGAGATATGTGGTAATATTTGGTTAAAAAGTTAAAATCAGCCTTGCTAGTGTGGCTCAGTGATTGAATGCTGCCCTATGAACCAGAAAGTCACGGTTCGATTCCCAGTCAGGGCACATGCCCCGGTTGTGGGCTTGATCCCCAATGTGGGGCATGCAGGAGGCAGCCAATCAGTGATTCTCTCTCATCATTGATGTTTCTGTCTCTCCTTCTCCCTTCCTCTCTGAAATCAATAAAAAAAAAATTTTTTTTAAAAAGGTCAAGATGGGCCCTGGCCAGAGGGGTTTAGTGGTTAGAGTGTTGGGCTGCACACCAAAGGGTTTTTGGTTTGATTCCTGGTTAAGGGCATATACTTGGGTTGCAGGTTCGATCCCAGCCCTGGTCTGGGCTTGTGCGGGAGGCAACCAATCTATTAGATTATTAACATTTCATGCACCGGGCCTCTATTAGATAGAGGCCCGGTGCATGAAATGGAGAAGGAGGTGTGTCCCTCAGCCCAGCCTGCACCCTCTCCAGTCTGGGACCCCTCTCACAATCCAGGACTGCTGGCTCCCAACTGCTCGCCTGCCTGATTACCCCTAACCGCTTCTGCCTGCCAGCCTGATCACCCCCTAACCCAGTGATGGCGAACCTATGACATGCGTGTCAGCACTGACACGCGTAGCCATTTCTGATGACACGCGGCCGCATGCCGAGGATGAAACATTTGC
The DNA here is from genome assembly GCF_027574615.1 of Eptesicus fuscus. Taxonomy (NCBI): domain Eukaryota; kingdom Metazoa; phylum Chordata; class Mammalia; order Chiroptera; family Vespertilionidae; genus Eptesicus; species Eptesicus fuscus. The sequence continues at coordinate 83,814,834 of NC_072474.1, read as the reverse complement.
TGCTCCTGAGGATGAAACATTTGCAACTAGAGTCTTGGAGTTAGTTTTTTCCTCAAAGTGACACACTACCCGAGTTATGCTCAGTTTATTGGCGAAGTTTGATACACCAAGCTCAAAAGGTTGCCCATCACTGCCCTAACCACTCCCTTGCCAGCCTGATTGCCCCTAACTGCCCTCCCCTGCTGGTCTAATCACCCCTGTCTTCCCCTGCAGGCCTGGTCCCCCCCCAACAGCCCTCCCCTGCAGGCCTGGTTCCCCCCAACTGCTTTCCCCTGCAGGCTTGGTCCCCCTCCCAACTGCCCTCCCCTGCTGGCCTGATTGCCCACAACTGCACTCCCCTGCTGGCCATCTTGTGGTGGCCATCTTGTGTTCACATGGGGGCGGCCATCTTGTGTGTTGAAGTTATGGTCAATTTGCATATTACCTCTTTATATAGGATGAGATTGGACATCTCACATCAATGTTTCTCTCCCTCTTCTTCCCTCTATCATCCACTCTGTTTAAAAATCAATGGAAAAAATACCCTCAGGTGAGGATTAACAACAAAAAAAAGTCAAGATAAATCAAGAAAAATAAGTGCAAGCAACACTTAGGAACAGTTTTCCTTTTTTTCCTACTCGCTCTTATTCCCCAAATTCAAAAGTAGCCATTTGAATAAAAATAGAACTCAATAGATGCTATGTTCACTTTAGATTTGCTTTCAATTTTCTGATTTATAGGAAATCTCACTGGAATTGGAAGCAGCGGTGCAAGAAAAAGAAGAAATGAAGAGTAGAGTTCATAATTACATAACAGAGGTGTCACGATGGGAGAGCTTAATGGCTGCTAAGGTAAAAAGGCACTGTCTAGGTTTGATTTAAGACTGATTTTTTTTTTACTTTTTTATGCCTCTTCTATTAGATTATTAACAATATGAGATTGGAATTCTTGCCTACTGTCTCTTTATATTTCCCCCCAGATCTTATTTAGTACTAGAGGCCCGGTGCACGAAATTCGTGCACGGGAGGCAGGGGTAGTCCCTCAGCCTGGCCTGCACCTTTTCACAATCCGGGACCCATCGGGGTATGTCCAACTGCTGGTTCAAATTATTTTGTGGGCCTTAAATGGCCCACGGGTTGGATGTTCTCCACCCCTGCTATAAATAAATTAAGCCGACTAGAAGTTAGAATAATTAAAATGTATCATGGGTCTTTAAAACACAGTAACTTTGCCCTACACCGGCACTTAGACATCCCTCTCGCAATCCATGACTGCTGGCTCCTAACTGCTTGTCTACCTGCCTGCCTGATCGCCCCTAACCCCTCTGCCTGCCTGCCTGATTGCCCCTAATAGTTCTCCTGCCTGCCTGATCACCCCTAACCGCCTCTGCCTGCCTGCCTGCCTGATCACCCCTAACTGCTTTCCTGCCTGTCTGGTCACCCCTAACCACTCTGCCTGCCTGCCTCCCTCATCGCCCCTAACTACTTGCCTGCCTGATAGCCCCTAACTGCTTCTGCCTGCCTGCCAGCCTGATTACCCCTAACCACTCACCTGCCTGCCTGATCTCCGGCTTGCCTGATCGCCCCTAACCGTTACCTTTGCTTTGCCCCCACCATGGCAGCTTTGTCCAAAAGGTCATCCAGAAGGATGGCTGGAAGGACATCCAGAAGGTTGTTCAGCTGTCCTATCTAATTAGCATATTACACTCTTATTATTATAGATAGTATCTGCACAGGTAGCTTCTGTTTCCTAAATTAAAACAAAAATTCCAATATGTGTATATGTTTCCGACATGAATATTCCAGTAAGTGACAATTACTAACTTAGAAACATTTTAATTATGCTCAAACTAGGAAAAAGAAAATCAAGATTTGTTAGATAGATTTCAAATGCTTCATAACCGTGCTGAAGACTGGGAGGTCAAAGCCCATCAAGCTGAGGGAGAAAGCAGCTCAGTTCGACTGGAACTTCTTTCTATTGACACAGAGAGGAGGCACCTTCGTGAAAGAGTGGAGCTATTAGAAAAAGAAATTCAGGAGGTAATATATATTTGTTTGTCTTGTGAAGTCTTTACTTAATTAGAAAGCATTCAAAGGTAAGGTACTTTATTTGAAGTGAGAGTTAAGCATTGGTGAAATCAAGTTCAATGGTAAACTTTTGTCATTAATTCTGATAATTTGCTAAGAGCCCCGTACTTTATTTTTTATTGTAGTAAAATATACCTAAAATCAAATTTACCATTTTATCCATTTTTAAATGTACAGTTCTGTGGCAGTTACTACATTCACATGATTGTGCAATTAAAACCTCCATCTATCTGCAGAACTTCATCATCTTCCCCAGCTGAAGCTCCATCCACTAAACACTAACTCTCCATTCTCCACACTCCCAACTTCTGGCAACCACCATTCTACTTTCTCTCTCTATGAATGTGACTACTCTATGTACCTCCTATAAGTAGAATCATACAATATTTGTCTTTTTGTGGCTGGCTTATTTTAATCAGCCTTAAGATTAACTTAACCTCAAGGTTATCCATGTTAGATAGATTTGTCAGAATTTCATTTCTTTTTAAGGCTGAATAATACTTCATTGTATGTAAAAACCATATTTTGTTTATCCATTCATTTGTCAGTAGACATTTGGTTGTTTCCATTGAAAGTAATGCTGCTATGAATATGGGTGTACAATATCTATTTGAGTCCTTGATTTCAGTTCTTTAGGATATACCCAGAAGCGGAATTGCTGAATTATGTGGTAATTTTATGTTTAACTTCTTAAGGAACTGCCATGCAGTTTTCTACAAGGGCCTACCACATTTTACTGTGGGCTAAATTTCACCAGCAATGTAATGATTTCAATTTCTCTACATCCTTGCCAACTTGTTATTTTCTGGGGGTTTTAAATAATAGCCATCCCAATAGGTGTGAAGTATCACATTTTAAATTTGAATCACAATTTCTTAATGATTAGTGATGTCGAGCATCTTTTCATGTGTTTATTGACCATTTGTGTATGTACTTTGGAGAAATGTCTATTCACATCCTTTGCCCTATTTTTTTTTTTTAAATCCTTACTCGAGGATATTTTTCCATTGATTTTAAGAGAGAGGGAGAGACAGAAATATCGATGTGAGAGAAACACATGGATTGGTTGCCTCCTGCACTTGCTCTGACCACGGCCTGGCCTGGGGGACCCTGCAACCAAGGTACATGCCCTTGACGGGAATGGAACCCAGGACTCTCTGGTCCTCAGGCCAACACTCTATCCACTGAGCCACACTAGCTAGGGCATCATTTTTCAATCAGGTTGTTTTTGTTATTGAGTTGTAGGAATTGTTTGTATAATCTGGATATTAATCCCTTATTAGATAGGTGTTTTGTAAGTTTTCTCCCATACATGGCTTGCCTTTCCACTCAGTTTTATCCTTTGATGCCTAAAAGTTTTAATTTTTATAAAGTCCAATTATTTCTAATACTCTTATTACATAACTTTTGGTATCATATTTAAGAAATAATTGCTGAGTCCAGTATAATGAAACTTTTCCCTATGTTCTTCAACAACGTTTGTAAGTTTTAGCTCTTATGTTAAGGTCTTTGATCCGCTTTGAATTGACTTTTGTATATGATATAACATAAGGGTCCAAATTTATTCTTTTGTATGCAGTTTAAATAAGCTCTTAACATAAAGACAGTCTAATAAAATTTTCTTAAGTAAATCTTGAATTCAATTAAAATATGGAGACCCTAGTTAGATTTATTTAGAATAGATGGCTATTAGGGTTTTTTGGTGTTTTTGGTATAGTGTTGTCTTCATTTTTTAGGAGAAAGTATTAATTATCTATAGTGGGTAGAATTATAGCCCCCCCCCCCAAAAAAAATATATATATATATATTTAGGTTCTAATACCTAGTACCTGTGAATATGACCTTTTTTTGAAAGTATTGTCTTTGCAGTTCTATAACCAGGTTAAAATGAGGTTATACTAAACCAGACAGGTCATAACCCATTGACTTGTGTCCTTATTACAGTGATTTTCAACCAATGTGCTAAAAGAATTTTAAAAACATGCAGTACCTGACTATTTAGTCAGGGGCACTGACCTCTTTTCCCTTAGTCAAATAAAAAAAAAAATGACAGTCAACACAATAGCAATCCCATGTGAATGAATTAAAATTATACCTATTTTTTTTGTTATATCAGCAAAAAAACATATTTTGTGTGTGCTGCAGAAATTTAGTAATTACTTTATGTGTGGATTAGATGAAAGAAGTTGAAAATTGCTGCCTTATAAGATAGGAGAAATACGGATACAGAAGACACAAGGGAGAGTGGCAGGTGAAGATGGAGGCTGTGATTGGAGGGATATGTCTACAAGGCAAGGAACTACAAGGATTGCCAGCAACCACCAGAAGATGGGGGAGAGGCATAGAACAAATTCCTCAGAATCTCCCGAAAAGGCCAACTCTGTTGACATATAAATTTCAGACTTGTAACCTCCAGAACTGTGAAGGAATAAATTTCCATGGTTTTAGGACACCCAGTAATTTGCATTTATTTGTTATAGCAGTCCTAGGAAACTAATACACTACCTCTATAAACTTTCTATTGAGTATAATAATTAAAGGCATGCTTTTCAACCTTCAAAAGAGTTCTCAGGAAAAACTGTTCTTTAGGTTCTTTATAATTGTTCATGTTATATGGTATATGAAATTGATTTACATATTTATATTCATTTGTTTGAAGGAAACTTTGATTTTATTAATTCATTTATATTTGGAAAATCCAAATGTTTACTTTTCTGAAACTGTTGACATTTATTAAATCTTTATACACAGCATCCTATTTTTTATGTTGACTCATTTCAGAAGAGCCTGTTCGAATTAATTTTCAAGTGCGGACTTCTTCCTAAATTCTAGAAGTAGAGTTTAAGTCACTTTGTATTTATTACTCATAATCTAAATTATGAGACATTTAAATGGTGGATTTTTCTAAGACAAGTATCTTATCAGTATTTCAAACTTTGCTCATTATTTCAGTTAATATTATCTTATAAAGTAGTGTATTATTAAATTAAATTTAAATATGACTTCAGGTATTTGGTTTTAAAGCAAACTCCATTTTGAAATTCAGAATTTAAAGACAATTGATGAGTGATAAGTATAGGCTGTGGCAAAAGTAGGTTTACAGTTGTGAGTACACAAAACAGTTTATTCTGGTACTATTATTTACTAATTATTGTATTATTTTCCATACAAACAACTGTAAACTTTGCCTCACCCTATATATATGTTACTTTTCTTGAAAAGGCATTATAATAACAAACAATTTATAAAGGAAAATTTACTGTAGCTTTAAAGAACTCTCATATTCACAATAACCTAGAACAATAATTTTCATCATTTTATCTTCTAAATATATACATGAAGTACTTATTTACCATGATTAATAATTATATGCAACTCATTTAATAAGCATTAAATATGCCATCTTTAAATATAGCAGGCAACTTCTTGAGAGTATCTAAAAATATGCAAATATTGGCTCTTCTATTTTTATAAACTGAGGTTGTAGCTGCACAAATTCAAGCCTTTAAAATTATTGGGTTACTCTAACTTTTTACCTGTTTCTTTTTTATTTTCAGCACATAAATGCACATCATGCCTATGAATCTCAGATCTCATCAATGGCAAAAGCCATATCTAGATTAGAAGAAGAGCTGAGACATCAAGAAGATGAGAAAGCAACAGTATTCAATGATTTGTCATCTCTTAGAGAACTCTGTATTAAGCTTGACTCAGGCAAAGATATTATGACCCAACAATTGAATGCTAAAAACCTTGAATATGAGAGGGTAAGAACTTATAAGATATTGTTGTAACACATTGTTTTACTGAGCCCTACTCTAATTGTTTTAATTTATCATTCACTACCTAATATATTTGTTCTCCTTTGGAGTAGTTACTTTTGACTGCAGGATTTTGAGAACTAACTTTGACTACTAGATTCTCTGCCAGGATTTCTCTGGCAAACGTGGTGATGAAATTAGGAGCTGTCTGTTTTAGAATAGATGGGTGTTTAGAAGATATTAGTCTTCTCATTATAGAATAGCAGCATATCCCAATACATTCTTTATTTGTTTAAAGATAAGACTTAAATGGAGTGGTGAGCATTTCACTGCTTCCTAAGTAGAATATTTTTCCTGATAAAAATCTCAAGGCAGCCTGGCCAGTGTTGCTCAGTGGTTGCTATGAGCCAGGAGGTCAGGGTTTGATTCCTGGTCAGGGCACATGTCCGGGTTGTGGGCTTGGTCCACAGTAGGGGGCGTGCAGGAGGCAGCTGATCCATGATTCTCTCTCATAATTGATGTTTCTATCTCTCCCTCTCTGAAGTCAATAAAAAATATAATATATATTTTTTTAAATCTCAAAGCATTTAAATCTTTAAAAGTCTAGTTAGCTGGAACTTCCCATTCCCAAACTGAAGCATTACTTTAAATGTGTTTTTTCAAACATTGGTGTTTTCAATTTTCACTCATTTAGTATCTTTGTTTACTGGTACTGAGAAGCTCAAATAATGGCTTAATCATATAGTCAGAGGACACAGATTTAATAGATCAGAAGGGCCTCCTTGCTGATAGGGTGGCCATATTTTAAGAGTTTATGATAATGACCCTCTCCTGATAAGGTAGTACTAGAAAACTATTTGAAGGTTTGAGTAGATCTCATAGCCAAATAAGCCCTTACTGAAAATAGCAAAGCTTGTTTTGAAAATAAGATTTTTTTTTTATACTTAAAGGAGTGGTTCAGGATTTTTTAACTGATGCCCAAAATGATGTGTGCCGAAGTCATGTAACATTATTATATTTAAAATCATTTTTCTTGAAATATTAAAAAAAAATGTGCTGAAGTAATCTTCCCTTGTTTTTCCTGTAGGTTGTGATGGAATTAGAAAATGTAAAATCAGAATCAGAGCTGTTAAAAACACAATTGTCAAGTGAGAGACATACGATTAAAAATCTTGAATCATTGTTGGCTACGAATAGAGATAAAGAATTTCATTCTCATTTAACTTCCCAAGAGAAGGATACAGAAATTCAGTTACTTAAAGAGAAGTTAACCCTTTCAGAAAGCAAATTGTAAGTGTCTTAAATCAATCTATGTGAGGAAAATAGGTTCTTAAAAAATAATTTTAATATGAGTAAATTGTAGATTTGTAGCATAAAACAAATGATTAAAAACATTGGAGGAACAAAAAAAATGTCTCAACTTTCAGTGGGAGAGGGGGAAGGGAGTGTGAAGGGCAGTTTAAACCAAAATACTTTATGTGGATGCTGCTTTTGGAAGTTTAGGGACTTAGTTCAGAAGAGGTATCGTGTTTGGAGGTACAGATTTGTGTATCTTCACTAGAGATGGTTCCCATGGAAGTGAATGAGTGAACTTTGTAAAAATGACTAAATTTGAGCAAAGGGGAGAGCATTTCAGGATGGGGATATCAGCAGCATTTCATGCTGTGGATTAGGAAAAATACTTCAAGAAAGCTGGGCAATTTGACCCTCATGTGTATTGGTTACCTTTAAGGAGGTTGATGATGGTGTCTTTTTAGGCTGGAGAGGGTTAGGTATATTTGTGGGAAGAAGAGCGGAAACCCAGAGTAGATGGTGCATACAAGTGGAATAAGTAACTTTTGAAAAGAGAAACATTTCTCTTTCTGAGGCAAGAGTCAAGAAAGCCAGTGAAGATACTTTACAACTAGACATTACAATCCCATAGTTACTCAAATTTGTATCTGCAGCACTGCAGCAGTGCCTTGCACATGCTAATTGTTTATTAAATAAGATGCATGAAAAAGGAAACTGATAGAAGCTCCAGAAGTTTTGAGAATTATTGTTGTAAGTCTTGATCTTCCCTTTTTTCATTCTTAAGAATCATTTCCTTTGTATTTATTAATCACACAAAAAATCTATGACACTAAACTCTACAAAACAGAACATTTGTTACTTATTTCTTTGAATTTTAAAATTTGTTTTTAAGAACTAGTCAAAGCCGGGAGAACACCATGCTTCGGGCTAAAGTGGCACAATTACAAACAGATCATGATGCCATGAAAAGGCAGATTTCAACTGAAAGATATGAACGGTAAGAAAAACTTGTAGCATTAGATAGTGTTTTTATTTATGTCCTGTTCTATTTCAAAAAGTGTTTAATGTGGCTTACAAATAGCAAACTGTTTTTTAGCATTAATGCTCAAAATAAATTTCTTCAGTAATTCTTCCTAAAAAGGCAACAAGTGTTGTGGAAGATAATATCAGTACAGTAAATAAAGTAGCAGGTATTGTGTGAATGTTTTCCATAGCAAAATTAGGTCATTATTTCAGAGGATATAGCTAGGGAATAAACAAGCTAGTAAGGATTCCACAGGAGTCCAAAACAATATGATCCTATTGGAAACTAAATACAAGTCATCAAATAAGTGATGATGCTGATGATTATAAGGGCTTTAACAAATATATACCAGATACTATGTATATATTTGATAATCCTAACAACCTATTATTATGCCTACATTATAGGAAACGGGAGTCATACAGGAGTAAATAGCAGAGTCACTAATGAAATTCAGGCAAGTCTGGTCTACTTTTACAGCCTGTGCTCCCACCTCTGTATAGACTCTAGGCTTAGCAATTTTCACACTCACTCGGGTTTCAGTTCGTTTGCTTCATTATGTTAAAGATTTAATCCCCGAGTGCTACAGACAGGAATGAGACCTGCTTTAAAGTTAAAGTCAGTATCTGATTTTTAAATCAGTTGTCAAGTTTTTTCAGTTACTCTTTCCTACTATATTAATACCATAGATAACAACATTTCTGAGATGATATTCTCAAATAGTGGAAAAAAATTGCTCATTAGGTCAATTTTTTAGTTCTCTTATTCTTATCCATTGACATTAAAATATTTATTGATGTGCTGTTTGACGTATAGACAGAATTTGCTAGAAATTCAATATTTATTATCTTGGTAAGATATGAAGCCTGAGATTGTCAGTGTTGTGAAAGCTACTTTTAATCTTGTAATTTAGAAGACCTAGTTTCTTAATATGCTAACCTGTGTGTTTATATATATATATATTTATAATTATTTCCATTTCTTAATGATAACTTAAATTCTTTCAATTCACAGGTCCTAAGTCAAAACTCTCGATTGCGTAAGGTTATAGACCCCCCCTTAATTTCTCTCCTTTTTTCCTACCCCAGTTCCCAAAAAAACCTTGACCCACATGACCATGTCTTTTCTTCTTAACATCCAACTAGATTATGCAGTCTTAAAGGGGCAATATTGCCTCCCATGGGACAAAATTGGTTCTTGGGGGAAGAGGGAGTGGCAAAACCCCCTAGGTATTACCATAACTTACGGCCCTCCAAAGGGCTACAGTATGTAAACAATGTACCTGTGTATTAAAATTTCATGCAGTGTGGGGATAATTTGTGGGGAAAACATCTAGAAAAGTTTCTTTAGGGGAATAATAGTGAAAAAGCGTTTGTGAAACACCCAAGTATGTAGAAATCCTGGATACTGACGAACTCGAGCCATAAAAAGTCCAGGCCAGAGACTGGATTGCTCACAAGGAGGTGGTAGTGCAGTCCATATGCTTTGTGGGGCAGACAGACACAGGGAAGGAAAGCATAACAAAGAGAATGGATTACTTTACTCTGACATTTGGGAGTTTTGAGCCAGAAAGAGGCAGAGGGCTAGATTTATGTACAAGAAGAGGTGGGAAAGGAAGGAGCAGAGGGAGGAACCATCCAACTTTGGAAATCTGTACTCAGAGGGCCTTTGGACAATCTCTTATAATACAATTCCTTTCATTGAAATCTTTTATCTACTATTTAAAAATCATATAAGGACATGGGATTTAACTTTAGTAGAAATAGAAATTGAGTAGAAATTATTCCATTAACAACAATAGCAGCACCTCATATTTGTATAGCCCTTTTTGGTATTATCTCTTATTTGATCTTACTTGACAGAGAACGAGCAATCCAGGAGATGCGTCGGCATGGTCTTCCCACACCACCCCTTAGTTCTACTCTGAAATCTCCTTTACATTCTCCTGAACATATAAACTGATAATTTTTAGAAAGGTATGTATATAACACCATGGACAAGTAAAACTAATCTATGATTATGAAAATTCAGGAAGTAGTTTTCTGGGGAGGCAGGGAGATTGCCTGCAAAGTGATCAGGGGAACTTTCTGACCACCTTTGGTGGGAATAACGGAATGTTCTATTTGGTGGTGGAGGATATGAGGGTATATACGATTATAAAAACTCATTGAACTGAACATTTCTGGTCCATGACGATATGAGACCTCACAGAGAAATATTTTATGAAGTGCTAAATTCAAGGAACAAGTACTAGATGATACAAGTGTGGACAAAGACAGACAGGAATGCATGTGGCTCAATAGACTGAATCTGATTGGAAGTACAGGTTGTTGGGGAATAATGAGGGAGAAAGGCGTGGAAAGTAGAGTAGGATACTTAGAATTATTTAATGTGAGACTAAATGAGAGATTGTAGCCTTTATTCTGCAAGTCAGGGGGAGCCATTGAAGGTCCTCCTGTGTACAGGATACATACAAGGGAGGAGTTAAAATGAAAAAACAGTTCCTAGCCCAGCTGGCGTGGCTCAGTGGTTGCGCATTGACCTATGAACCAGGAGGTCACAGTTTAATTCCCAGTCAGAGCATATGCCTGGGTTGCGGGCTTGATCCCCAGTGGGGGGCCTGCAGGAGGCAGCCAATCAGTGATTCTCTCACATTATTGAAGCTTCTCTCTCTCCCCTTCCTCTCTGAAATCAATAAAAATATATTTAAAAGAAAAAGAAAAAACTGTTCCTGGCAGATTAACTCAAAATTGTATTTGGGCTTTATTGGGCAGGGTAGACACCAGAGGCAGGGAGACCAGAAAGAGATATGAAAGGAACAGTATCATCAGTTCAGGATCAGTAAAATATTATTGAAAGCTAAGATGACAGATTTTTAAAAATAAATTCTATGTACAGAAAGTGTTATAGAATACAGCTTAGTGAATGTTCACAAACTGAGTGCACACAACTATGCAACCTGCACCCAGACCAAGAAACAAAGCATTACCTCACTTGAGCTCCCTTTTGGTCATAAGCCCTGCTCTAATAGTAACCACCCTGACTATAAAAAGCATAGATTTTTTTTTTTGCCTGTTTTTGGACATTTTAAAAATGATATACATTTCTGGCCTGTTTTCCTCAATAGTACATTTGTGAGATTCATCCATACTATTGTGTGTCCTTGTAGAATGCTCATTCTTGTTGCTGTGTAGTATTCCATTATGTGAACTTGACCACAGTCCACTTACTCATTCTATTGTTGACAGGAACTGGTAATTTCCAGTTCAGGCTATTACAAAGGGTTATGAACATTCTAGTACCTGTATGTTGGTGAACAGACGTGTGCATTTCTTTGGGTGTATACTGAATAGTGAAATTGTCAGGTCACAGGACATGCAAATGTTTGAGCTTGAGTAGATATGGCAAAGCAGTTTTCCAGAGCACTAGGACTGAGGAAGTGTCAGTGACTGTGCTGACTCACTGGAAATGGGAATGAATGGGAAGGAGCATGGCAGACCCAGGGTTTGAGAGGTAGGTGACTGTGAAAAATGCAGGCTCATTGACAGAAATCGTAAAGTCAGTTCTTTTAAAAAATTATGCATTTCCTTGCCTCTTTTAATAGAAGTACATAGGAGATGAGTAAGCATTTCCTCAATGACTCAGAATTTATGTGCTATTCTTTAACATACAGAAGCCTCCAGGGTTGCTGATATTTGAAGGGCCTAGGTTTTGTAAATTAAGCTTTATTGGAGCATGGCCACACCCATTTGTTTGCATATTGTGTAAGATTGCTTTTCTACAGTGGCAGAATTAGGGAGCTGTGACAGACCTGTGCCCACAAATCTAAAATAGTATACTACCTGGTCTTTCACATCATGTAGCCTATGGGAAACGCAGCAGTACACCTGTAGGATAATGAGTGAAAAAGCACATACCAGTAATTCCTTAGTCTTATAAAAAAAGGCATGACCTTTGAGGTCCCCTGAAAGGGTCCTGGGGACTCCCAGGGATCCCCAGACTACACTTCAGAAACCACTGATACAGAATATTGTGGATTCCAGCAATGTCTAAAGATGTGATGAATTAGAAAACATTTTTTAATTGTGATAAAATACATATGGTATGAACTTTGCCATCTTAACTATTTTTAAGTGAAAACCCAGTGCATTAAATTCTCAGTGTTGTGCAACCATCACCACTATTTCCACCCTAAACAGAAAGTCTGTATCCATCTATAATAATAAAAGGGTAATATGCTAATTATGCCGGACATCATCCGGACAAAGCCACGGTTTCGGGGGCTGAGGCAGAGGTGGTTAGGGGCGATTAAGCTGGCAGGGGAGAGCAGTTAGGGGTGACCAGGCTGGCAGGGGAGGGCAGTTAGGGGCTACCAGGCTGGCAGGGTGGGCTATCAGGCAAGCAGGCAGAGTGGTTAGGGGCGATCAGGCAGGCAGGCATGTGAGCAGTTAGGAGCCAGAGGTCCTAGTTTGCAAGTGATTGGGCCTAAACTGGCAGTCAGACATCCCACAAGTGGTCCTGGATTAGAGAGGGTGCAGACCTGGCTGAGGGGACACCAGCCTCCTCCCTCCCCGTCCCTCCCCCCGTGCATGAATTTCTTGCACCGGGCCTCTAGTTAAACAATAATTCTTCAGTCCCTGACCTCATTTCCTCAGTCCCTGTCAACCTCTAATCTGCTTTTCAGTCTCTATGAATTTGCCTACTTATATTTTCATCTAAGTGAAATCATACAGTATTTGTCCTTTAGGGTCTGTCTTCTTTCACTTCAGATAACGCTGTCAAGGTTCATCTGTGTTATAGAATATCTCAGAACTTACTTTCTTTTTATGCCTGAATAATATTTGTTTGTATGTTCATACCACGTTTTGTTTATCCATTCATCAGTTTATGGACACCTGGGTTGTTTTCATCTCTTAGCTATTGTGTACAAGGATTTGTTTTAGTCCCTGTTTTCAAATCTCTTGGGAGTACCTAGAAGTAGAGTTGCTGAGTCATATGGAAATTCTTTGTTTAACTTCTTGTGTACTTGCCAAACGTTTTCCACGCAGCTGTACCATTTTACATTTCCACCATCATTGTAAGCGTTCTAATTTTTCAAGTCCTTTTCAGTGCTTGTTATTTTCCATGTTTTTATTATAGCCATTATAGTAGATATAGATTAGAAAACTTGGACAACCATTAGCAAAGTCCCAAATAAACTAATGATGTTGTTCATTGGTAACACATTTCCATCCATATTTTCTAAATATTATCACCAAAACTAATTTTTTTTTCACCAAAACTAATTTTAAGGGCTTTCCCCATAAGTACTCAGAAATAAGTAAGAAATGGTCATATCAACCCACATTTTACAGTGTCTCTAATAGTTAAAATATATAACCCAATTTAGATTTACTTTTTTTTATTGTATGTAATGCATGCTCACTGAAAAAGACATAAAATAACAAGTATAAAGAAGAAAATAAAAATCATTTAAAATTTTTTTATGAAAAATATATATAACATTAAATTTATCATTTTAACCATTTTTGGGTATACATTTCTCTGGCAGTAAGTATATTTACATTGTTGTGAACAAATTAGTTCCACCATCCAACTTCAGAACTCTTTTAATCTTCTCCAACTGAAACTTTGTGCCCATTAAATACTTACTCCTCATTCTCTCAGCCCTCCACCCCCTGAAAGTCACCATTACAGTTTGTCTCTATGAATTTGACTATTTTATGTACCGCAATATAAATGGAATCATACTATGTTTGTCCTTTTTGTGAATGGCTTATTTCACTTAGCATAATGTTTTCATGGTTCATCCATGTTGGAGCTTGTCTCAGAACTTTCTTCCTTTTTAAGGCTAAATATGCCATTGTATGTATAGACCAAATTTTGTTATCCATTCATGAGTTGTTGAACACTTTGGTTGCTATTATGAAAATGCTGCTACTAAATGGATGTAAAATCAAAATTACTTTTAATCCTACAACCCAGAGAAAATAGCAATTAGCATTTTGGTATACTTACATCTTGTATTTAATTTGTAATTAACATACATACACATGCATAGACATACATGTAATTCTAATAGAGATCATATTCAAGGTAGTTTTTATCCTGTTTCTGTTTTGTCTTATTGTTTGTGGTTTCCCCCCTAATATTGTTATGAGCATTTATTGATACCATTAACAATATTTTCAAAAATGCCATTTTAAAATAGTGATCTAATGGTTTTTCACATGGATATTCTGGGATTTATTTATCATTCTCCTCTTATGGGACATATAGCTTGTTTTTTTTTTTTTCCTCTTATCAAAAATGTTATTTTACATCAAATTAGAAAGCATGTCTGATAATATCTTGTTAAGTACGTCTTCCTAAGTATAGAAAAATATAATTACTTTCTCAGTGCTTCCATTATGGGATTTTTCATATTTTAATGTGTGCATTTTGATTGGGAGGATGATTAGATAACACATGAAAATATTTTGAAAAATATTTGACTATCCATAACATTTTAAAACTCAGACAACATAATTTTCAGTACTTGTATACACACTTGTATTTTATTAAACCTAGACATAATAACCCTTGTTTTGAGTGATTTTTCTCAGTTAGCATGCTATATTATTCCAGTCTCTGAAGTAGAAAACAGTACTACTTAACCACTAAATAGGCAAGGATTGTAGTAGAGAATATAATTTCAATTAAAACATTAGTGAATTTAAGTTTTCATCATGTTCTGAGTAATTTTGTTTAACATTTTTCTCTTAACCCACCTTTCCCCTCCCCTCTTTTTCAGAATGTTGACTTTCAATGAGTTGGCTGTATGGACTTGTTAAAGACAGAACAGTAATAATATATTCGAAGTACTTGTTCCTGAAAATCATGAACATTGACACAAATTCTACCTCTTTCAACTTTTATTTAAATCAGTGAATATTTATGTAAAAAATGGTTTAAAAGAGCTATATCTATGTGTATATTTTCATGCATATGACAGAAAAAATATGTATTAATAGTGCTAACTGATATTATATCTGTATTTTTATTCCTGACTTAAATTACTCCTCAATGTGTGTTTATACTGTGAATTAATATAATGTATTAATCACATTATGTTTTAATAATCTTTTTCTTAATGAGCCATATTTGTATATAAATATTCTTACAGTACTTATTTTTAAAGTGTTTTTAGTTTTCATGCCTGTGCTGATAACCCATATCTTTAACACATTCACAAAAGATTATCAACTCAGATGTTACACTTAACTTTTTTCTTCTAAATATAAAATTACCAATTTGCTGTCTGTCATTGAAGTGAATATATTTAGGTCTATTCTTATAATAGTAGAGTCTTGATAAAATAATGATTACCATTTATAATTTGTTATTGTCAATTAGAAAAACTGTGATGTGGAAGATACATGTTGTATATACTTTATTTTCGCTATCACATGGTCTCTTCACATGATACAAATTTATCAAAATCAAACTAAAAGTGGTATTTAAAATTTTGTCAAACCATAGAACAGAAATTTGGGACTTTTTTCCAGTTAATAAAATTCCTCACTGTATCAATATAAAAGTTCAGAATATAATAGTATATGGGGTAAATAGAGTAAAACATTTTGCTAAAATTATCCAATATACATACATTCGATAATATCAGATTTTGTTTCTAAACCTGTATGTTGTCATTTAATCAGTCTTCCAGAATAGTATGTAAACATTTAACTATGGCATAATAAGTAGAAAACAGCGTTTTACAATTTTCAAAATTTTAATTTCAAAGAATATAAATATATGCACATATTAATAAAAGAACAGTAGTACAAAATAGAGTATTGGATACAAAAACTAATCGTGTTTGAACCATACACATTTGAAGAAAATCCTGTTCTCTAGTAGATTTTCATTATGACTGAAAGCTTAAAAACATAGGAAAGTGAAAGGCTATTTACTTATAATCCATTTTGTTTCCTCCTTTAATAAAGTGGAGTTTGTGTGTGTGCATTTGTGTGTACCTGGAGGTGGGCATTGCTCTTTTTCTAAAACTAATATGCCTTATATGTGTGAGTTATGCCCTTTGCAATAATTCAGTGTGTAATTTGGGTGTGATGTGCCTTACTTTACCATCATCTTTGTAATTTTATGTATTCTATCTCCTTGTGTAAGTTCAGGTGTTACATTAAAAGACAAGAGAAATGGGACTATTTGCAATGTCAAATGGAAAATCTTTTAATAAATATATGTAAATAAAATAAAAATATTTGTTACCACCTTCCCCCCCCCCCAAAGTTAACAGCAAGACATATTTTGTTAGATTTATTATATTTTTACTGTTTTCTATAATTAAAAATGTATACCTTGTTATAATTGTTTTTATAACCATGATACAATTTTCTAAAGTTAGTTTTAGCTTAAAATACTGAATGTTCTGACCTTTTATAGATGTTTTTAATTTGTTTTAAATAATTTTAAATTATGGAGCTTGACATAGATTTTCCAATAAATATTCCAGTCAATTTATTTTCTCTTTCTTATAGTTTTTTTCAAGAATTTTAGCAGTATTCATTAATTCTAAAATTAAGAACAGTTTATTCAAATTAAACTTTATCCTGGTGAGATATAGGGAATCCCCTGAGTTTAGGTGCCAGGCACTTTTTTTTTTTTTTAACTCCCTTTTATTTTCAACTAGTTTAAAATGTAAGAAGTGAAGTTACAGTTTCTGTTTGAAATTCATCTATAAAATGTTTAAACAGGCTTTTGTGTTCGTGTACACATTTTTCTCTCTTGCAAATTTCTAATGTGTAGCAAGGATTTAAAATACTAATTGAGAAACAGACCCACCAAATTGATTTCATGACCCAGCAAAGGAACTCGGCCTATAGTTGAAAACATTATATCATGAACCATCTTTCCCTTTCCCACTGTTACATCTACCCTTCTGAGTCAGTTTAGCTCTTTTGGCTTGTCCCCACTTGCATACACCTCCCCTTTTTAATCTCACATTTTAAAACCCTCCCAGACCCCTACCATTTTATTTTTGCTTCCTCTGGCAAAAATTTACTGAAAACAGTTACCTACACTCATTTCATCCCCTCTCCCCCTTTACACCCACTATTCCTTCTTAAACTACTCCAATCATGCTTTATTACTATTTTTTACTCAAACCATTGCCAAGGCACCAACAACCCCATCATGTGCCCTTTCTTTCCAGTATTACCTTTTTCACAGCTAGTATTTCTTTCCACTTAGTGGTTTTTTTCATGTTTGTCCCTATTTAATGTTGCTCCTATCTTCCTTCAAGATAGGATTGGGCAATTGGCTATAGATACCCAATTAAAATAAATTAGTGACTTAAAGGTAAGACTGAGGACTTCCAGAAGGCATCAGAAAAGGAGATTGAAAGTATAAAAGAGAAAATACTCATGGAGGGTAAGTGTAGTGAGGACATCCAGATAATAATGAGTCTTAAAGAGACAAATTAGGAGTACAGAAAACATTTTAAGAAGCAATAGAGATCAATGTCCCCACATCAAAAGAAAAGGCCAAGTTCTTAGAGAAGAAAACCCCCCACAGTTAAACAATATTAAAAACAGGTCACCTAAAAAGGAACAAAGATCAGATTTCCAACTGTTGTGGATTGAATGTGCTCCCAACAACTTTTCTTTGTGGAACTGCACTTCCTAATGTAATTATGTCAGGAGGTGGGGCCTTTGAGTGTAATTACATCATGAGGTGGGAGCCCTCCTGAATAGAATTAGTGCCCTTGTAATAGGCATCCCAGAAAGCTCTCGGGCCCTCTCTGCCCTGTGAAGATACAATGAGAAGTTAGTCTGCAACCCCCGAGGACTCTCACTTGAACCCAGCCATGCTGGCACCATCCTCTCAGACTCCAGCCTCCAGGACTGTGAGAAACTTATTATTTATAAGCTACCCAATCTGTGGTAAATGGTATAGCAGTATCTCCGGCCTTCACCCACTAGGTGCCAGTAGTAGCACCTGCCAAACAATTGTAACAACCAAAAATGTCTGCACATTGCCGAACATCTTTTAGAGGACCAAATTACCCATAATTGAGAGTGGTTTAACTATATAACTTCTCACATTCTTTCTAAAAAACCCCAAAACAATTAAATGGTTAAATACATATTTTAAAACATTTTTATTGACTTTTAGAGAGATGAAGGGAGAGGTAGGAACATCCGCATGAGAGCAGAACATCAATCGGCTGCCTCCTGCATGCTCCCTGTGGGGAAATGAACGGGCAACCTTTCAGTGCACAGGATGACACCCAACCAGTGCACTGAGCCACACCAGCCAGGGCAATGGATACATATTTTTAAAATCCCTAATGTTCTGCATTTTTCTTTTGTATATGATACGGCCTCTGAAAATCTGTCTTAACTGAAAGGCAGTTGTTTCCAAAGTGGAAATGTAGATTGAGACCTGGTTGGATGTGCCACATTTGTTATAGCCCCACGTGTAGTAAAAATGAACCACTGTGTTTGAAAAGGGAGGGGAAACGGGAGCTGTCTAAAGAGCGCTGATTTCTGAGGCCCGTGAGACAAAGATTAGCTAGAAAGCTCTAGTATGAGCGTAAGTTCTCTAGAACTCTCAGTATTTTAAGGTTGTATCATTTGGGATGATAACCTTGCCCTGCAAAATTAAAGGAGAGTAGACCCACACTTGATTTATGTACATTAGAAATTTAAAACTTTTTAAATTTATTGATTATTTTGAGAGAAAGAGAGGAAGTGGGGGGTGTTCGTTTCACTTATTTATGCATTCATAGGTTGCTTCTTGTATGTGCCCTGAATAGAGAGATCAAACCTACATCCTCGGTGTATTGGCACGATGCTCTAACCAACTGAGCTACCTGGCCAGGGCCAAAATTTAAATTTTTATATAGAGTATATTTTCATGTAGTTGGCAAGACTATAATGTAACAAGAAAAAACTCCAGTGATACGTTCTACAGGGATTTGATTTTGGGCTTTGGGGAACTTCTAGTGACTCTATTAACTCAAAAGAGACTTGCTCAACTCTTTATACAATTCTTCATTATTCTTATTTGGAATAAAGCAGTCATATTTTAGGATATGTGAGCACTGAACAACTGACTGATATCTATATTCACAAAATACACAACCCTATTTTATGCTGGTATTAATTTAAATGTTTATCTAGAAGAACACAGTTGGTTAATGTGACATGCTCTAGATCTTTGGCATATCAAAGTTGCTCCAAGGCATGCATCTGCATTAAAACTATTAGTTCTGTTTTTGTCATTGAGACATCTGGCTCAAGACTGAGGACCTTGTGGGTTACCTTTCATCTTTTGTATCTGTGTCATTGAAATTCTTTTTGCTTTGTTTTAAATCTCCTGCCCAATAATGATAAATTATTTTTAGCATCTTTGCATTAATAATGAAGGGGAAGATAATCAGATACTGATTTCCAAGAGTTCCCATATATTAGATAGGACTAGGGTCTCCAAGTCTGGGGAGTTTTTCCTACATGCTATTTTTTTAAGCCTTTATTTTTTAAAGAATATGTTTTTATTGATCTTTAGAAAGAACAAGGGAGAGGGATAGAGAGAGAAACATCCATGAGGAACATCATCAATTGGCTGCCTCCTGTCTCCTCCTACTGGGGATGAAGCCTGGAAACCGGGCATGTGCCCTGACCAGAGGTCAAACTAGGTAGGAAGGGCAGTGATCAATCCTACCTCCGCCCGGTGACCTCTTGGTTCATGGGTCAACGCTGGACCACTGAACCATGCCTGCCGGGCCTAAATGTGATTCTTGCTACATGTTAAAATGTTGCACAAAGAAACTGTAACAGGATAAGCTTGACCTGAACCCAAGAATCCAACCTGATAAGCATAGCCAACTGCAAAGAAGAAATCAACATGTAATTAACCATGTACCGTGTAACCAGTAGCTAAGCCTCCCAAGAGACAGCTTTGGATGGGAAAGCTGTTTCCATTACTTGCTGCAAACATATAAAACTACCGAAGGACGACATCTGGTTCTCAAATAGAGTCCCCCAAGCCCAAACCCCTTGAGTTTGGTAACACATTGAAGCAGTCATAGTAAAAAGTATGGGTAAAAAATCTCAGTATTTCCAGTGAGGATGTGTGTGTGTGTGTGTGTGTGTGTGTATGTATATGTGTGTGTGTGTGTGTGTGTGTGTGTGTCTGTATGTGTGTGTGTGTGTGTGTGTGTGTATATCTTACCTAATAAAAGAGAAACATGCAAATTAACCATCACTCCGCTATGTCCACAGCCAATCAGAATGAGTATGCAAATTAACCCAACAAAGATGGAGGTTAATTTGCATATATGGCACAGAGTGGAGTGAAGCCTGCTATGAGGGGAAGGGGGGGCGTGGCAAAGGGAGCTACTGGAGTGGTGATCCAGACAGAAGCAAGGACTTATTGGCTCCAGGCAGCCAGGGAGCGAGGAGGTGCTGGCTCCCCGGTGGCTGGGAGTGAAACCAGGGGAAGGAAGGCCTATTCTTGCATGAATATCATGCAACGGGCCTCTAGTATATATATATACACACACACACACACACACACACACATATATTCTTTTTCTTTAAGACATCAAAGTCGGAGAAACCAAGATGGCGGCATAGGTGAAACACCTAACCTGCAGCCGGGCACAACAATTTCAAAGGCACAACTAGAGGTCAGAACGGACATCGTCCAGAACCACAGGAGAGCTGGCGGACTGAAATGCCCACAGCTGGGGGGAAAGAAAAGGCCACGGGGACAATCGGGGGAGCCGTAAAAGCCTGAGGTATGGAGAAACTGGCGGAGACACGAGCACGCGCGCCTGCGGGGAGGATGGAGCCGGAGAGGAAGGGGCGGCTGACGGCCTGGCCGGCGTTCACTGGCAGGAAGGAGATAAAGGCTCCGGAGTGTGCTAAGCGCCGGCTCCGACTGCACTGAGCGCCAGTTCCGGGCGAAACCCTGGGAAGCCAGGCGCAGGCTGGGGGAATGAATCTGGGCTGTGGGGCACAGGCACAGAGGAGCGGGGGAAGGCAGAGCTCCAGAGGCGCGCACGGGAAGGGGCGCAAAGGACGGACTGTTGCCTGCGCCACTGAACTGCCCTAGCGGGAAGGAGACATAAGCTCAGGACCGTGCTGAACCCCAGTTCCGACTGCACTGAACCCCAGTTCCGGGCGAAACCCTGGGAAGCCAGGCGCACGCTGGGGGAATGAATTTGGGCTGTGGTGGCGGAGGCACAGAGAAGCGGCGGCTCCAGACGCGCGCACTGGAAGGTGCGCAGAGGACGGACTTTTGCCTGCGCCACTGGGTGGCCCTGCTTGGAAGGAGACAGGGACGCCAGACTGCGCTGAGACCCAGTTCCAACTACACTGAAACCCAGTTCCAGGCGAGAATCTGGGAGTCCAGATTCATTAGGGGAGGGACTGGACTGTTTGGCAGTGGGCGAAACTCCAGGGCGCGTTTCTCTCAGAGGTGTTTGCAAGGAATACAGAGGGACACAGACACAGGAGCCTCATAGGGCGGGGCTGACAGGAAGCCAAGGTTGTAGGCTCCACCCTGTAGCTCCACCCCAGCCAAGCTGAGCAGAAGCTTTTTCCTGCTGAGTGCCTCAGGTAGTGGCTGACCCACACTACATTGGAGACCCAGAAACGAGGGCATCTAGTGGTTGGTGGGAGATGACACCAGATTTCAATCACTTGCATAAGGGAGGCATTCTAGAGGCAGACTCAGTGAGCGCCAAGGCATTGCTGCATCAAGACCCGGCCCACAAACATGTCTCCTGCACAGCAACTCTTCCTATATAGACAAAGAGGGTCCTCACGGCCAATTGGCCTGGAGGACAATTCCTCCCAGTGACACCAACAACAATCAAGACTTAACTGTACAAAGGAGGACCAAGATGGAGACATAGGGCGCCAGCCTGATCGTTGCCTACCACAACAATATTGAGACTACGACGGGAGAGCAGAGCAGACACCAGCTAGAAAGACCGGGGGGCTGGCTGAGCAGATGCTCTACAACTAGAATAAAAGAGAGGGGTACGCAGGATGATGCTGATGCCGGTGACCCAAAGTCCACACTTTAAGAACTATGGCTCAGGCGACACAATGGTGGCCTGGAACGTGCTCGGCGCAGTTCCCCCGGCGGTCTCCGGCTGAGGGGACGGCTCCACTCGCTGCCGAGCACGGACAGACGAGCCCCTGGGAGACATGGGGAGGGAGACTCCGTGCTTGCTGACCTCCGAGTCCTTCAAGAATCTCAATGCCCCGAAGTGGCCAGGTGCGCACGCTCAGCGACTGGCCACCGTTGCAGACCCAAGGGCCGACGCAGCGACACCGGACCAGCCCACCGCCGGGCACCGGGCACACCAGAGCCTTGCCGAGCCCGCCGCCCAACGAGTTCTGCGGCAGCCGCCCTGGAGCTCTGGGAGGATGACCGAGGGAATTGCTGGGAGGGAATTGGCCAGCAGGAATTGGGATCGAGGGGACGAGGCCCCGCTGAGACCCGAGTCCAGGCGAGCCTGCGAGCCTCTGGGCTCGGATGTGGTCACACGCCTCTGGGTCTGGGTGAGGCCTCGCGCCCCTGGGTTTGGGTGGGGCCGCGCGCCCCTGGGTCCAGGTGAAGCTGGATTCCGGGTTCGGGTGAGGCCATGTGCCCCTGGGTCCGGGCGAATCTGAACCCTGGGTCCGGGTGAGGCCGTGGGCCCCTGGATCCGGGTAAGGCTGGGTCCCGAGTACGGGTGAGGCCGTGAGCCCCTGGATCCGGGTGAGACCACGCGACCAGGGGTCTGAGAGAGGTAACGCGCCCCTGGGTCCGGGTGGCTTCGTGCACCTAGGTCCAGGTGAGGCCACGTGCCCCTGGGTCTGAGAGAGGCCACGCACCCCTAGGTCCGGGCGAGACCATGTGTCCCTGGATCCGGGTGGGGCCTCGTGCACCTAGGCCCGGGTGGGGCCGCGTGCCCCTGGGTCCGGGGGAGGCCAGGCGTCCCTGGGTCCGGGTGAGACCGTGAGTCCCTGGATCCGGGTGAGGCCTTGTGCGCCTAGGCCTGGGTGAGGCCAGTGCCCCTGGGTCTGGGGGAGGCCAGGCGTCACTGGGTCCGGGTGAGACCGTGTGTCCCTGGATCCGGGTGAGGCCTCGTGCGCCTAGGCCCAGGTGAGGCCACGTGCCCCTGGGTCTGGGGGAGGCCAGGCGTCCCTGGGTCCGGGTGAGACCGTGTGTCCCTGGATCCGGGTGAGACCTCGTGCACCTAGGCATGGGTGAGGTCACGTGCCCCGGGGTCTGAGAGGCCAAGCGTCCCTGAGTCCGGGTGAGACCATGTGTCCCTGGATCCGGGTGAGGACGCGTGCACCTAGACCCGGGTGAGCCCAAGTGGCCCTGGGTCTGGGAGAGGCCAAGCGTCCCTGGGTCCGGGTGCGACCATGTGTCCCTGGAGCCGGATGAGGCCTCGTGCACCTAGGCCCGGGTGAGGCCACGTGCCCCTGGGTCTGGGAGAGGCCAAGCGTCCCTGGGTCCGGGTGAGACCATGTGTCCCCGGATCCGGGTGAGGCCTCGTGCACCTAGGCCCGGGTGAGCCCAAGTGGCCCTGGGTCTGGAAGAGGCCAAGCGTCCCTGGGTCCGGGTGAGACCATGTGTCCCAGGATCCGGGTGAGGCCTCGTGCACCTAGGCCCGGGTGAGCCCAAGTGGCCCTGGGTCTGGGAGAGGCCAAGCGTCCCTGGGTCCGGGTGAGACCATGTGTCCCTGGATCCGGGTGAGGCCTCGTGCACCTAGGCCCGGGTGAGCCCAAGTGGCCCTGGGTCTGGGAGAGGCCAAGCGTCCCTGGGTCCGGGAGAGACCATGTGTCCCAGGATCCGGGTGAGGCCTCGTGCACCTAGGCCCGGGTGAGCCCAAGTGGCCCTGGGTCTGGGAGAGGCCAAGCGTCCCTGGGTCCGGGTGAGACCATGTGTCCCTGGATCCGGGTGAGGCCTCGTGCACCTAGGCCCGGGTGAGCCCAAGTGGCCCTGGGTCTGGGAGAGGCCAAGCGTCCCTGGGTCCGGGTGAGACCATGTGTCCCAGGATCCGGGTGAGGCCTCGTGCACCTAGGCCCGGGTGAGCCCAAGTGGCCCTGGGTCTGGAAGAGGCCAAGCGTCCCTGGGTCCGGGTGAGACCATGTGTCCCAGGATCCGGGTGAGGCCTCGTGCACCTAGGCCCGGGTGAGCCCAAGTGGCCCTGGGTCTGGGAGAGGCCAAGCGTCCCTGGATCCGGGTGAGACCATGTGTCCCTGGATCCGGGTGAGGCCTCGTGCACCTAGGCCCGGGTGAGCCCAAGTGGCCCTGGGTCTGGGAGAGGCCAAGCGTCGCTGGGTCCGGGTGAGACCATGTGTCCCAGGATCCGGGTGAGGCCTCGTGCACCTAGGCCCGGGTGAGCCCAAGTGGCCCTGGGTCTGGGAGAGGCCAAGCGTCCCTGGGTCCGGGTGAGACCATGTGTCCCTGGATCCGGGTGAGGCCTCGTGCACCTAGGCCCGGGTGAGCCCAAGTGGCCCTGGGTCTGGGAGAGGCCAAGCGTCCCTGGATCCGGGTGAGACCATGTGTCCCTGGATCCGGGTGAGGCCTCGTGCACCTAGGCCCGGGTGAGCCCAAGTGGCCCTGGGTCTGGGAGAGGCCAAGCGTCCCTGGGTCCGGGAGAGACCATGTGTCCCAGGATCCGGGTGAGGCCTCGTGCACCTAGGCCCGGGTGAGCCCAAGTGGCCCTGGGTCTGGGAGAGGCCAAGCGTCCCTGGGTCCGGGTGAGACCATGTGTCCCTGGATCCGGGTGAGGCCTCGTGCACCTAGGCCCGGGTGAGCCCAAGTGGCCCTGGGTCTGGGAGAGGCCAAGCGTCCCTGGGTCCGGGTGAGACCATGTGTCCCAGGATCCGGGTGAGGCCTCGTGCACCTAGGCCCGGGTGAGCCCAAGTGGCCCTGGGTCTAGAAGAGGCCAAGCGTCCCTGGGTCCGGGTGAGACCATGTGTCCCAGGATCCGGGTGAGGCCTCGTGCACCTAGGCCCGGGTGAGCCCAAGTGGCCCTGGGTCTGGGAGAGGCCAAGCGTCCCTGGATCCGGGTGAGACCATGTGTCCCTGGATCCGGGTGAGGCCTCGTGCACCTAGGCCCGGGTGAGCCCAAGTGGCCCTGGGTCTGGGAGAGGCCAAGCGTCGCTGGGTCCGGGTGAGACCATGTGTCCCAGGATCCGGGTGAGGCCTCGTGCACCTAGGCCCGGGTGAGCCCAAGTGGCCCTGGGTCTGGGAGAGGCCAAGCGTCCCTGGGTCCGGGTGAGACCATGTGTCCCTGGATCCGGGTGAGGCCTCGTGCACCTAGGCCCGGGTGAGCCCAAGTGGCCCTGGGTCTGGGAGAGGCCAAGCGTCCCTGGATCCGGGTGAGACCATGTGTCCCTGGATCCGGGTGAGGCCTCGTGCACCTAGGCCCGGGTGAGCCCAAGTGGCCCTGGGTCTGGAAGAGGCCAAGCGTCCCTGGGTCCGGGTGAGACCATGTGTCCCAGGATCCGGGTGAGGCCTCGTGCACCTAGGCCCGGGTGAGCCCAAGTGGCCCTGGGTCTGGGAGAGGCCAAGCGTCCCTGGATCCGGGTGAGACCATGTGTCCCTGGATCCGGGTGAGGCCTCGTGCACCTAGGCCCGGGTGAGCCCAAGTGGCCCTGGGTCTGGGAGAGGCCAAGCGTCCCTGGGTCCGGGTGAGACCATGTGTCCCAGGATCCGGGTGAGGCCTCGTGCACCTAGGCCCGGGTGAGGCCACGTGCCCCTGGGTCTGGGGGAGGCCAAGCGTCCCTGGGTCCGGGTGAGACCATGTGTCCCTGGATCTGGGTGAGGCCTCGTGCACCTAGGCCCGGGTGAGCCCAAGTGGCCCTGGGTCTGGGAGAGGCCAAGCATCCCTGGGTCCGGGTGAGACCATGTGTCCCTGGGTCCGGGTGAGGCCTCGTGCACCTAGGCCCGGGTGAGCCCAAGTGGCCCTGGGTCTGGGAGAGGCCAAGCGTCCCTGGGTCCGGGTGAGACCATGTGTCCCTGGATCCGGGTGAGGCCTCGTACACCTAGGCCCGGGTGAGCCCAAGTGGCCCTGGGTCTGGGAGAGGCCAAGCGTCCCTGGGTCCGGGTGCGACCATGTGTCCCTGGATCCGGATGAGGCCTCGTGCACCTAGGCCCGGGTGAGCCCAAGTGGCCCTGGGTCTGGGAGAGGCCAAGCGTCCCTGGGTCCGGGAGAGACCATGTGTCCCTGGAACCAGGTGAGGCCTTGTGCAACTAAGCCCGGGTGAGGCCACGTGCCCCTGGGTCTGGGAGAGGCCAAGCGTCCCTGGGTACGGGTGAAGCCAGATCCTGGGTCCGGGTGAGGCCGTGCGCCCCTGGATCCATCCGGGTGAGGCTGGGTCCCAGGCCCGGGTGAGACCACGCGCCCCTTGGGTATGGGTGAGGCCACGTGCCCCTTAGTCCGGGTGACGCCGTGCCCCTGGGTTCGGCCGAGACCAAACCAGAGGGAGTCGGACCTCCATTACCACCATTTGTCCACCATCCAGAGCTGAGGGGTCAGTGCTGACATGTACACATAAGGAACTACTGGACATTGAAATTGGGTCTCAAAAGAACTGTTGGTCCAGGGGGAAGCTCGCTACAGATTGATTCATTTGCCTGTCAGCATAACTATTATTGCTCGTCTCACATTCAGTTCTTATTAGTATATATCTAGTGACATATGATCTCGCTCATCTAGGGGAAAGGATGAACAACATAGACTGAGGAACAAGAACAGAACCAGAAGCAAGGAGGCATCGATCGGACTATCGGGCCTCAGAGGGAGGATAGGGGAGGGTAGGGGGAGGGTGGGGGGAGGGGGAGAGTTCAACCAAAGGACCTGTATGCATGCATATAAGCCTATCCAACGGTTAAGTTCAACAGGGGATTGGGGCATGCGTGGGGAGAGGGGTGGGATGGGAATGGGGGGATGAGGACAAATATGTGACACCTTAATCAATAAAGAAATTTAAATAAAAAAAAAAAAAAAGACATCAAAGTCAATCATTTAATTTCATTATGGCTGGGACAATAATGCCGAATGTTAATGTCTCTGTTCTGATGTACAGGACTCAACAAAGAGATGTTGAGCTTTTCTCTTTGGTCCACTTCCAGGAGTCCCAATGCCAGGGGGGGCGGGGGGGGGGGAGGCTCTGCGGAGCGAAACTCCCTCTGGGGTCCGGGTCTCTCCCAGGTACCAAGTTAGCCTCCGGCTCGTCCAGGTACCAAGGGCCAGATTTGCATCCTGTGGGCTGGTGACTAATGGTCTCCGGTTCTTGCCCCACGTAAGCCTCCCAGTGAACGCATCTCAATAACCACAGACCCCACGCGTTCAGGCGCGCCCCGGGCGTCCCCTGGCAGTGATCAAGCCCACGCCCTTCCCTGTGGCCACGCGCCCAGTGTCCGGGCTCCCCCTGGGAGAGGAGCCGTCCGGTGCGGTGCGCACCCCTCCCCGAGGGCGCCGGAGGGAACTCGGGACGGCTGGTGCCTCGCGGGGGCGCCCCGCGGTCCAGGGGCGAGGCCGGGCGGGGCCGCGGCGCGGGTCCGAGCGCCCGAGGCGCCGGCGGAGCATGTGACCACGCGCGCGGGGCCGGGCGCGCAGTGCCGCGCGGCGGCGGCGGCGGGGAGAGCAATGGAGGCCGCGGCCGCCTGAGAGGCGGGTGCGCTGCTGAGGCTGCTGCGGAGGCTGCCGGTGCCGCGGGCAGCCGCGGGCTGGGCAGTCGCGTCCGCCGCCCGCGCGGGACCGCTCGTCGCTGTGCGCCCGCCCCGCCAGCCTCGGCGCCGGGCGGGGACCTCAGGTGAGCTCCCTCTCCGCCCGCGGCCGCAGCCAGACAATGGGGGCAGCGGGCGGGCTTCTCCGCTCCGTTCGCGGCCCCCCGGGTGGGCCCCGGAGGCGCCCGGGGACTCCCGCCCTTGACCTTGCGTGGGCTCGGCGGGGCCGGCCGCGGTCTGCGGGGCGGCGTCCGGGCGTGTGCGGCGCCCGCACTCCCCGAGGACCCGGCGCGCGGCGTGCGCCCCTTTGGCGTCCACTCCGGGAACCTGCGGACGGGCAGCGCCCCGAGAACTTGCCGGGAGCGTGGGACCTTCTGGTTCCCTCCGCCCTCCCCGCGCCGGGGGTCCTGTCCGGGGTCCCCCGCCCCAGTCCCGGTAGCCGCGCCGTCCGGGACGCGGACGAGGACCGGGGTCCGCTCTCCCCGCCGCTGGAGCTGGATGCTTTGTCTGACCTCCGCCCAGTCCTCCGCACAAACTCCTGTGGCCCCAATTCTGACGGGCCCCCCGCGGAGGGCTGCGGCGAGACAAAGGTTCTGCCTGTTTACCGGAGGCTGGAGCCGGGAGATCTCACGCCGCCGGGGTGTGGAGTGGGCTTTCCTTATCGTCTCCCGGCGCTATCACGCCCTTCCTTGCAGAGGTCTGGAGTGGCGAGATGGCACCCCCTAACCCGACGGAGGCGGTGGGTGGGGTACGGCTTTTACTCATGGCTGTCGGTAAACAGGAGGGCTGACTTCGCGTCTGATATTCGATCTTCTCAGCATAGAGACACTGAGATCGTTACCTGGATTGTGGCTTTTAAGAGGGAATTTATTTAAAGACACATGGATTCCGTGGACGCGGGGAGGGGGTGGGGGTGGGGGGGACAAAACCTAGTAACTGTGACCATGTGTTGTGAAATTTAAATATGGTTTTATAAATTAATAGCCCAGAAACTGATCTGGTGTAGGTAAGGGAGTGTGTGTGTGTGTGTGTGTGTGTGAGAGAGAGAGAGAGAATGAGGATGTTGGGGATGGTGGTGATGGAGAGGGAGTAGTTAGAATAAAACAAAGGATAAGGCAGTTTTAGTAAAAGATTCTTAGTTAATTTCCTGTAGCAAATGTTCAGTTCATTAAGTTGTCATTAAATCATTGTTTCCCTGTAAAAATCACCTATAATAGCTGTTAAGTTATATATGCAGAGGCTAACAATTATTTAGCGTTGTATGTGGCTCGGGAATCTGAATAGAAACAATCAATTTTGAGTAATTTTTAAAGTCAACAAAGGAAGGACACCTTCGCTGCTACCCCCTTTATTCTGTGAGAACACTGAACCCTAGTTCCAGACATTCAACAGAAAATTGTAAGAAAAAAAAAAAATTTCAAAGGCAGGTTTTTTTAAAGAAACATTTTGAAAAATCCCTCTGCTGTAGGTGATAAGGTTGCGTGATAGATTGCTTTAACTCAGAAGTGTGAAGGGAGAACAGTCATTGTACTCCCACCCCTTTCCAGTATTATTTAAAATGTATTGTCTTCAAAACCTCATTTTTACAGTCACCTTTGACATGGAGAAACTTTCACTCTAAAGACTTAGCAGGACTTGGCACTGGATTTGGCGTCAGGAAGATAATACAGATTTAACATAGTTAGGCACTTGGTGTGAGAAAACAAAAGCTACCGCACACAGGTGCACCTCGTGTTATGGAGCGTGGCTTTATTGCACTTCCCAGGTGTTGTTTTCTTTTCTTTTCTTTTTTTTTTTACAAATTGAAAGCAAGGCCCTCCCCGCCACCTGCAAAAAGAGGCGGTGACCTGGAACCAAACCTACAACACCTCTGAGGTATGCTTGTAGTTCTTTCTAAATTACAACGCACTATAATGAGCCTAAATCACGATTGTTTCTAGATGAGGACGCTGTAGTTCACAATTTTCTCTTACACAATTTTGGAAAAGTTAATTGGAATTAATATAAGATTCTCCAGGGCAAAGGATGGTCTGTTAGTCTTTTTCTTTTTTCCTTTTTTTCCAGCCCACGTTTCTAATCTGGTATGTAGTAGATATTCGATAAATTGTTGTAGAAAGGACAAGTTCATGAAAAGTAAAATACAGATGGATAAAACACGCATACAAATCAAACCGGTTCACTTGTAGTTTAGTGAAGCTTTACCGAAGGCCTTCTTTGTGCCAGGAACTGGGTGGAGGGTTTCCACATACAGTTTATAAAAGCCTGATGACCTTCCTTTTTTTTTTTTTAATCATATTTGATGTGTGTCTTGATGAACGGGGCCCCTTGGGTGGTATTAGCGATCATCTCGTATAACCGAGTAGCACAGAGGAACATTACACTTGTTATATGTACATATACTTTCTCACAATGGCCTGTGGGGAGCAGGGCAGATATTATCGTTCCCGTTTTGTAGGTGAGGAAATCCAGACACAGCGAGATTAAATGACTTGCCAACTCCTCGCCACTGAAGCAACAATGCCGGGGACGGAAGCTGGACCTCACGCCTAGTGCTCTCACCTCCAGCTCACACTGCCTTCTCCGAGACACACGGCACCTGCAGAAAATCACTCTCGAATTAGGCATCAGGAAGAAGTCCAGCTTTTGAATAACTTTTAGATAAGGAAAAGTCACATTTTACAACCGGATACTTAGGAAGTGGTTAAACGTACAAGTTCTGGAGTCAGGTGACTAAGTTGGAAGCCTGGATTTACCGGTTACTAGTGCTACATCCTGGGCAAGTGACTTCATCTCGCTAAGTCTCAGTTTCCGAATTAATAAAATCGGGGAAGTTACAGGACCTACCTTAGAGGATTTGGGGGAGGATGACATGAAATAGTATGGTGTATGTGCTTAGCACAGTGTCTGGTAGAAACTAAGCATTCGGTATCAGCTAATTATTTTTATTCTTATAATGTAAAGCACTGGTTTTTAAACTTTTTTTTTTTTTTTGCACAGTAAGAGATGCGTTTTACTTTGCTATCCAGTATATAGATACATTACATATGTGTTTGATTTTTAAAAAATTCATTAATCAATGCTTGACTTCCTCTGTGCTATGCATTCTTATATGTTTTATTCTATTTTATTTAGAAACTAGTAGCCCGTTTGCACGAAGATTCGTGCAATAGACCTTCATTCACCTGGCTGCCTGCACCAGTTTTCTGCTGGCACCGGGGACCCAGGCCTTGGCTGTGGCCACCGCCTTCTGCCTTCTTCAGGGTCGGGGCTTGGCCCCGGGCAGTGGCCTTGGGCTCGGCTGCACCCAACATCCCTGCTACAGATCGTAGGAGCTGACCCCCTGGTCGTTGCCTGCGATCCGTGCAGGCTCCCCGCTGGTGCCCAAGGCTTTCTCGGCCTTGGGCTCCACCACACCCCAACGTCCCTGCAACGGTTTCCTGGTGGGCGTGGCTTGGTTGGTGGGCGTGGCTTTGGTGTAGCGAAGGTGCGGTCAATTTGCGTATTTGTCTATTATAAGGTAAGATGCTGGTTGAGACCCACTAGGTGATTTCAATCCCATTAATGGATCATCACCTGCAGCTTGAAAAACACTAATGTAAAGAATAATCAGGTTAAGTGCATTAAAGAAAAATCTGTTCTTGAATTTTTGTATCTTTCATTCTGATGATTTATAGCATCAGTTGGAATTTGGATATTAAATTACACTGAATATGGGTTAGTAAACATTTCTTAGTAATTACAGTCGCTTACTGAGTATTATGGTCTAGATACGGTGCTAAGCAGTCTGTTATTACATGTTTTCTCATTCAGTGCTCACAGCAGCCTGTAGTTTGCCTTGTGTTCCCCTTTGATAGTTGAAATTAATGCTCAGAGAGGTTATGTTAACTTCCCCAACATCATAAAGTTAGAGATGAAACAAGACTTTAAACTGAGTTCTGTTTGACCCTAAAGCTCTCTGCTCTCCCCTAAACTCTGTTTTGATGTTCCCTCACAGTAATTTCTGAAGATGTATCATTTCTTATTTTGGGTAAATTTGAATGGCAGTGTTGAGAATTTACCTGTTGTGGTACATCTTTTATAGTTTCCTTTGAAAGAACCTATATTTCTTCAAAATTTGAAGAAAAAATTCGAACTTAGTAAATAAAGTAAGAGCATACTGGGTAGACTAGTAATTTATTTTGACTTCACTGGTCTTTGATGTAAATATTTTAGAATAGCTTCGCAGGTTTTTATGGTAGTCAATTAATTGGTCGGTTTTATTGAGTACCCAGAGGTTTACTAGATCTTTAGAAGAGACATGAAAGCTATGTAACTATAAAAAGACTTCATTATGAATGATTGTCAGCTTTTGTTAAGGCACAAAATGAAGACTTAAGAGCTACAAAGAGTACTTTATAGTGTATTGATTTGTCTCAAAATCAAGCAGATAGTATTTATTTTGTAAAATACTTCTAAGAAATGACTACTAACTGCCTTACTATTGTGGGGGGTTTTGTTCTTGTGTGGCTGTGTTTCAGTTTTTGCAAGTGCTTTTTAAATTTTTAGCAGTACTTTAATTTTAAATTTATGGCATTTCTGGGACTTTCCTCCTATTTAGAAAACATTGAGAAAGACTTAAAGAATGTTAAGAAAATTCTTTTATAAATAGTACTTAGAATGCACAAATAGATGATTTTAAGTGACAATGGGAAGGCAAATTTCACTGTTCCTTTCACACTATATCTTACAAATTGATTCATGTATTGTCTGGCTTGTGTATTGTTGTCGACATGTAGGAGTGTGCCTTATAAATAAGATGCTTATCAGGTGCCTAAAGATTTATAAATATGTTTCTGCTTTTGCATTATAGCTTCTATTCCCATGGAGCTTTACACTTTTAACTTGTATGTTAAGAGAGTGTATTTGTTGAATTAAGGTTGGTCTGTCCAAACTGTTAATTTTGAAATCAGAGTCTGAGTAGGTCATGATGATATTTTAGACAAAGAACAGCAGTTTCATGGTTTATTAATGTGGTCTGAAAACCTGTTTACTTCTCTTCATCAGTCATCATTTTCTGTTAAGATTAGATAAGAATGAATGTATTGTTTTGTTTATTATTTAGTGTCAGATTTCATGCTTAGGTTAGTCCTCAGAAAACCATTTTGCCCCTAATGAATTTGTGTACAAAAGTAGTAACTTACGTTTAATGCTCATTTTATTGCTTTTGTCTAACACTTAAGCCTTAATGAATTGGTGTAGTTTTTGTGAGCATCAAGAAATGTTTCATCAGTTGCATGTGTAGTGTAATTTGTATAATCATTCAGGCAGATACTAAACTCAGTTACCATTACATTTTGTACTACTTTTATTCTTGATGGGAAAATTCTTAAAGAAGAGCAAAACCAATTACTTGTATCAGTGGCTTTGAGGCAGATACATATGCATATTTTAGGTTTACATATATGTATGAATTCCACAGATATGTGAGAAGGGCAAGATTTCGAACTCGTAATCCATAAGTTAAAAAAAGTATTTTAAGTAACTGTGGAAATAAAAAAACTGAGTAAAAACCTTGAAGAGATGTTGGATGCCTTATAGTCACAAGTTATTAGAAATATTTAAGAA